>NC_087067.1:33114494-33714494 GCF_963678635.1 Symsagittifera roscoffensis | reverse complement strand
GTGTTCCCAGGCGGTCTCCCATCCAAGTACTAACCAGGCCCAATGTTGCTTAACTTCGGTGATCGGACGAGAACCGGTGCATTCAACATGGTATGGTCGTAGGCATTTGAGTTACTCCGCTTTCATTTATATCCTTACTAGCTTATGTCTATGTACATTACTTTTAAAACACTCGCCCTCGCGCGAGAGTAAAAATATGCTCTTATACCATGTAAAATTTTGCACGCTCACGTTATAATTTATGCATTTCAAACAAAATACTGAAAATTGACATTGTTTGGAATTTTTTTGGCCCAATGTGTTTTATGGCCAAATCAGCTGGTCAAAACCTATGGAGCGTGTACAAGATGCCTTGAATGACCATCTATGGCATGATAGCCGCACATCCACTGTAAGTGGCATATGATTGAATACCAGCCAGGATACCGTCAGTTGCTAATTGTTGTGATAAACTTTTTAACTAGGTAAGCAATCAAATCTATTTGATAAGTTTTCTATGAATGCACTCTGCGACAGCGGAGAGCAGCCCAATTCTCTTGAAAAATGCAAGAAAAAAAATTGCACTAACTTAAAAGTTAGCTTTTAGGCCGATTTTCGTCCAAAATGGCCGAAATTCGGGTCCCCCCAAATTTTCAACTGATGATTACTCCACGTACACTTGAGCTACAAACGTCGTTTTGGGCTCGTTGGAATTGTCCTGAGCTCAAATTTATGAAACAAGATGAAAAAAATGAACTTTGAACGAAAAAAAAAAAACAAAAATTTTGAAAATTTCATTTTTTTTCACCACGCTCGATTAGGCTTAACTTTTTGGTATCACCGAGATTTCAAAAGCTTATAACTTTGTGTTGGACCGACGAAATTGGTTCATTTTCTCAGTCCCCCAAGATTTGACTATGATCTTGTGATCCAAATAATAAAATTTGGAAATTTTAAAATTTTTGGGCAAGTTATGGCCGTTCGCGCAATTCACCAGGCTTGATTGGGCTTATTTTTTTGACATCACCGAAATTCAAAAGGCTATAACTCAAAGACCCCAAAAGTTATCTCCATTATATTTGACCTATCAGCAGCTGATTGTACACAAAATTGATATTGCAAAAAAAAATTTTCGGTTTTCTTTTGTTTTGGCCAAAATTTGACCCATTGAAAATTTTTGCACCACGCTCGATTAGGCTTAACTTTTTGACATCACCGAAATTTAAACAGCAATAACTCTTAGCGCATAAAAGTAAAAGAATTACTTTTGCTTTAAATAAAAGCTTAAAACACCTGGTGTTCCCAGGCGGTCTCCCATCCAAGTACTAACCAGGCCCAATGTTGTTTAACTTCGGTGATCGGACGAGAACCGGTGCATTCAACATGGTATGGTCGTAGGCATTTGAGTTACTCCGCTTTCATTTTTATCCTTACTAGCTTATGTCTATGTACATTACTTTTAAAACACTCGCCCTCGCGCGAGAGTAAAAATATGCTCTTATACCATGTAAAATTTTGCACGCTCACGTTATAATTTATGCATTTCAAACAAAATACTGAAAATTGACATTGTTTGGAATTTTTTTGGCCCAATGTGTTTTATGGCCAAATCAGCTGGTCAAAACCTATGGAGCGTGTACAAGATGCCTTGAATGACCATCTATGGCATGATAGCCGCACATCCACTGTAAGTGGCATATGATTGAATACCAGCCAGGATACCGTCAGTTGCTAATTGTTGTGATAAACTTTTTAACTAGGTAAGCAATCAAATCTATTTGATAAGTTTTCTATGAATGCACTCTGCGACAGCGGAGAGCAGCCCAATTCTCTTGAAAAATGCAAGAAAAAAATTGCTCTAACTTAAAAGTTAGCTTTTAGGCCGATTTTCGTCCAAAATGGCCGAAAATCGGGTCCCCCCAAATTTTCAACTGATGATTACTCCACGTACACTTGAGCTACAAACGTCGTTTTGGGCTCGTTGGAATTGTCCTGAGCTCATATTTATGAAACAAGATGAAAAAAATGAACTTTGTACGAAAAAAAAAACAACAAAAATTTTGAAAATTTCATTTTTTGCACCACTCTCGACTAGGCTTAACTTTTTGGTATCACCGAGATTTCAAAAGCTTATAAATTTGTGTTGGACCGACGAAATTGGTTCATTTTTTCGGTCCCCCAAGATTTGACTATGATCTTGTGATCCAAATAATAAAATTTGGAAATTTTAAAATTTTTGGGCAAGTTATGGCCGTTCGCGCAATTCACCAGGCTCGATTGGGCTTATTTTTTTGACATCACCGAAATTCAAAAGGCTATAACTCAAAGACCCCAAAAGTTATCTCCATTATTTTTGACCTATCAGCAGCTGATTGTACACAAAATTGATACTGCAAAAGAAATTTTTCGGTTTTCTTTTGTTTTGGCCAAAATTTGACCCATTGAAAATTTTTGCACCACGCTCGATTAGGCTTAACTTTTTGACATCACCGAACTTTAAACAGCAATAACTCTTAGCGCATAAAAGTAAAAGAATTACTTTTGCTTTAAATAAAAGCCTACAACACCTGGTGTTCCCAGGCGGTCTCCCATCCAAGTACTAACCAGGCCCAATGTTGCTTAACTTCGGTGATCGGACGAGAACCGGTGCATTCAACATGGTATGGTCGTAGGCATTTGAGTTACTCCGCTTTCATTTATATCCTTACTAGCTTATGTCTATGTACATTACTTTTAAAACACTCGCCCTCGCGCGAGAGTAAAAATATGCTCTTATACCATGTAAAATTTTGCACGCTCACGTTATAATTTATGCATTTCAAACAAAATACTGAAAATTGACATTGTTTGGAATTTTTTTGGCCCAATGTGTTTTATGGCCAAATCAGCTGGTCAAAACCTATGGAGCGTGTACAAGGTGCCTTGAATGACCATCTATGGCATGATAGCCGCACATCCACTGTAAGTGGCATATGATTGAATACCAGCCAGGATACCGTCAGTTGCTAATTGTTGTGATAAACTTTTTAACTAGGTAAGCAATCAAATCTATTTGATAAGTTTTCTATGAATGCACTCTGCGACAGCGGAGAGCAGCCCAATTCTCTTGAAAAATGCAAGAAAAAAATTGCTCTAACTTAAAAGTTAGCTTTTAGGCCGATTTTCGTCCAAAATGGCCGAAAATCGGGTCCCCCCAAATTTTCAACTGATGATTACTCCACGTACACTTGAGCTACAAACGTCGTTTTGGGCTCGTTGGAATTGTCCTGAGCTCATATTTATGAAACAAGATGAAAAAAATGAACTTTGTACGAAAAAAAAACAACAAAAATTTTGAAAATTTCATTTTTTGCACCACTCTCGACTAGGCTTAACTTTTTGGTATCACCGAGATTTCAAAAGCTTATAAATTTGTGTTGGACCGACGAAATTGGTTCATTTTTTAAGTCCCCCAAGATTTGACTATGATCTTGTGATCCAAATAATAAAATTTGGAAATTTTAAAATTTTTGGGCAAGTTATGGCCGTTCGCGCAATTCACCAGGCTCGATTGGGCTTATTTTTTTGACATCACCGAAATTCAAAAGGCTATAACTCAAAGACCCCAAAAGTTATCTCCATTATTTTTGACCTATCAGCAGCTGATTGTACACAAAATTGATACTGCAAAAGAAATTTTTCGGTTTTCTTTTGTTTTGGCCAAAATTTGACCCATTGAAAATTTTTGCACCACGCTCGATTAGGCTTAACTTTTTGACATCACCGAACTTTAAACAGCAATAACTCTTAGCGCATAAAAGTAAAAGAATTACTTTTGCTTTAAATAAAAGCCTACAACACCTGGTGTTCCCAGGCGGTCTCCCATCCAAGTACTAACCAGGCCCAATGTTGCTTAACTTCGGTGATCGGACGAGAACCGGTGCATTCAACATGGTATGGTCGTAGGCATTTGAGTTACTCCGCTTTCATTTATATCCTTACTAGCTTATGTCTATGTACATTACTTTTAAAACACTCGCCCTCGCGCGAGAGTAAAAATATGCTCTTATACCATGTAAAATTTTGCACGCTCACGTTATAATTTATGCATTTCAAACAAAATACTGAAAATTGACATTGTTTGGAATTTTTTTGGCCCAATGTGTTTTATGGCCAAATCAGCTGGTCAAAACCTATGGAGCGTGTACAAGGTGCCTTGAATGACCATCTATGGCATGATAGCCGCACATCCACTGTAAGTGGCATTTGATTGAATACCAGCCAGGATACTGTCAGTTGCTTTTAGCCTAATTGTTGTGATAAACTTATTAAATAGGTAAGTATTCAAATCTATTTGATAAGTTTTCTTTGAATGCACTCTGCGACAGCGGAGGGCAGCCCAATTCTCTTGAAAAATGCAAGAAAAAAAATTGTACAAACTTAAAAGTTAGCTTTTAGGCCGATTTTCGTCCAAATTGGCCGAAATTCGGGTCCCCCCAAATTTTCAACTGATGATTACTCCACGTACACTTGAGCTACAAACGTCGTTTTGGGCTCGTTGGAATTGTCCTGAGCTCAAATTTATGAAACAAGATGAAAAAAATAAATTTTGAATGAAAAAAAAAACAAAAATTTGAAATTTCATTTTTTGCACCACGCTCGATTAGGCTTAACTTTTTGGTATCACCGAGATTTCAAAAGCTTATAACTTTGTGTTGGACCGACGAAATTGGTTCATTTTCTCAGTCCCCCAAGATTTGACTATGATCTTGTGATCCAAATAATAAAATTTGGAAATTTTAAAATTTTTGGGCAAGTTATGGCCGTTCGCGCAATTCACCAGGCTCGATTGGGCTTATTTTTTTGACATCACCGAAATTCAAAAGGCTATAACTCAAAGACCCCAAAAGTTATCTCCATTATTTTTGACCTATCAGCAGCTGATTGTACACAAAATTGATACTGCAAAAGAAATTTTTCGGTTTTCTTTTGTTTTGGCCAAAATTTGACCCATTGAAAATTTTTGCACCACGCTCGATTAGGCTTAACTTTTTGACATCACCGAACTTTAAACAGCAATAACTCTTAGCGCATAAAAGTAAAAGAATTACTATTGCTTTAAATAAAAGCCTACAACACCTGGTGTTCCCAGGCGGTCTCCCATCCAAGTACTAACCCGGCCCAATGTTGCTTAACTTCGGTGATCGGACGAGAACCGGTGCATTCAACATGGTATGGTCGTAGGCATTTGAGTTACTCCGCTTTCATTTATATCCTTACTAGCTTATGTCTATGTACATTACTTTTAAAACACTCGCCCTCGCGCGAGAGTAAAAATATGCTCATATACCATGTAAAATTTTGCACGCTCACGTTATAATTTATGCATTTCAAACAAAATACTGAAAATTGACATTGTTTGGAATTTTTTTGGCCCAATGTGTTTTATGGCCAAATCAGCTGGTCAAAACCTATGGAGCGTGTACAAGGTGCCTTGAATGACCATCTATGGCATGATAGCCGCACATCCACTGTAAGTGGCATTTGATTGAATACCAGCCAGGATACTGTCAGTTGCTTTTAGCCTAATTGTTGTGATAAACTTATTAAATAGGTAAGTATTCAAATCTATTTGATAAGTTTTCTTTGAATGCACTCTGCGACAGCGGAGGGCAGCCCAATTCTCTTGAAAAATGCAAGAAAAAAAATTGTACAAACTTAAAAGTTAGCTTTTAGGCCGATTTTCGTCCAAATTGGCCGAAATTCGGGTCCCCCCAAATTTTCAACTGATGATTACTCCACGTACACTTGAGCTACAAACGTCGTTTTGGGCTCGTTGGAATTTTCCTGAGCTCAAATTTATGAAACAAGATGAAAAAAATGAATTTTGAATGAAAAAAAAAACAAAAATTTGAAATTTCATTTTTTGCACCACGCTCGATTAGGCTTAACTTTTTGGTATCACCGAGATTTCAAAAGCTTATAACTTTGTGTTGGACCGACGAAATTGGTTCATTTTCTCAGTCCCCCAAGATTTGACTATGATCTTGTGATCCAAATAATAAAATTTGGAAATTTTAAAATTTTTGGGCAAGTTATGGCCGTTCGCGCAATTCACCAGGCTCGATTGGGCTTATTTTTTTGACATCACCGAAATTCAAAAGGCTATAACTCAAAGACCCCAAAAGTTATCTCCTTTATTTTTGACCTATCAGCAGCTTATTGTACACAAAATTGATACTGCAAAAGAAATTTTTCGGTTTTCTTTTGTTTTGGCCAAAATTTGACCCATTGAAAATTTTTGCACCACTCTCGATTAGGCTTAACTTTTTGACATCACCGAACTTTAAACAGCAATAACTCTTAGCGCATAAAATTAAAAGAATTACTTTTGCTTTAAATAAATGCCTACAACACCTGGTGTTCCCAGGCGGTCTCCCATCCAAGTACTAACCAGGCCCAATGTTGCTTAACTTCGGTGATCGGACGAGAACCGGTGCATTCAACATGGTATGGTCGTAGGCATTTGAGTTACTCCGCTTTCATTTATATCCTTACTAGCTTATGTCTATGTACATTACTTTTAAAACACTCGCCCTCGCGCGAGAGTAATAATATGCTCTTATACCATGTAAAATTTTGCACGCTCACGTTATAATTTATGCATTTCAAACAAAATACTGAAAATTGACATTGTTTGGAATTTTTTTGGCCCAATGTGTTTTATGGCCAAATCAGCTGGTCAAAACCTATGGAGCGTGTACAAGGTGCCTTGAATGACCATCTATGGCATGATAGCCGCACATCCACTGTAAGTGGCATATGATTGAATACCAGCCAGGATACTGTCAGTTGCTTTTAGCCTAATTGTTGTGATAAACTTATTAAATAGGTAAGTATTCAAATCTATTTGATAAGTTTTCTTTTAATGCACTCTGCGACAGTAGAGGGCAGCCCAATTCTCTTGAAAAATGCAAGAAAAAAAATTGCACTAACGTAAAAGTTAGCTTTTAGGCCGATTTTCGTCCAAAATGGCCGAAATTCGGGTCCCCCCAAATTTTCAACTGATGATTACTCCACGTACACTTGAGCTACAATAGTCGTTTTGGGCTCGTTGGAATTTTCCTGAGCTCAAATTTATGAAACAAGATAAAAAAAATGAACTTTGAGCGAAAAAAAACAAACATTTTGAAAATTTCATTTTTTGCACCACGCTCGATTAGGCTTAACTTTTTGGTAACACTGAGATTTCAAAAGCTTATAACTTTGTGTTGGACCGACGAAATTGGTTCATTTTCTCAGTCCCCCAAGATTTGACTATGATCTTGTGATCCAAATAATAAAATTTGGATATTTTAAAATTTTTGGGCAAGTTATGGCCGTTCGCGCAATTCACCAGGCTCGATTGGGCTTATTTTTTTGACATCACCGAAATTCAAAAGGCTATAACTCAAAGACCCCAAAAGTTATCTCCATTATTTTTGACCTATCAGCAGCTGATTGTACACAAAATTGATACTGCAAAAGAAATTTTTCGGTTTTCTTTTGTTTTGGCCAAAATTTGACCCATTGAAAACTTTTGCACCACGCTCGTTTAGGCTTAACTTTTTGACATCACCGAACTTTGAACAGCAATAACTCTTAGCGCATAAAAGTAAAAGAATTACTTTTGCTTTATATAAAGGCCTACAACACCTGGTGTTCCCAGGCGGTCTCCCATCCAAGTACTAACCAGGCCCAATGTTGCTTAACTTCGGTGATCGGACGAGAACCGGTGCATTCAACATGGTATGGTCGTAGGCATTTGAGTTACTCCGCTTTCATTTATATCCTTACTAGCTTATGTCTATGTACATTACTTTTAAAACACTCGCCCTCGCGCGAGAGTAAAAATATGCTCTTATACCATGTAAAATTTTGCACGCTCACGTTATAATTTATGCATTTCAAACAAAATACTGAAAATTGACATTGTTTGGATTTTTTTTGGCCCAATGTGTTTTATGGCCAAATCAGCTGGTCAAAACCTATGGAGCGTGTACAAGGTGCCTTGAATGACCATCTATGGCATGATAGCCGCACATCCACTGTAAGTGGCATATGATTGAATACCAGCCAGGATACTGTCAGTTGCTTTTAGCCTAATTGTTGTGATAAACTTAATAAATAGGTAAGAATTCAAATCTATTTGATAAGTTTTCTTTGAATGCACTCTGCGACAGCGGAGGGTAGCCCAATTCTCCTGAAAAATGCAAGAAAAAAAATTGCACTAAATTAAAAGTTAGCTTTTAGGCCGATTTTCGTCCAAATTGGCCGAAATTCGGGTCCCCCCAAATTTTCAACTGATGATTACTCCACGTACACTTGAGCTACAAACGTTGTTTTGGGCTCGTTGGAATTGTCCTGAGCTCAAATTTATGAAACAAGATGAAAAAAATGAACTTTGAAGGAAAAAAAAATAAAAATTTTGAAAATTTCATTTTTTGCACCACGCTCGATTAGGCTTAACTTTTTGGTATCACCGAGATTTCAAAAGCTTATAACTTTGTGTTGGACCGACGAAATTGGTTCATTTTCTCAGTCCCCCAAGATTTGACTATGATCTTGTGATCCAAATAATAAAATTTGGAAATTTTAAAATTTTTTGGCAAGTTATGGCCGTTCGCGCAATTCACCAGGCTCGATTGGGCTTATTTTTTTGACATCACCGAAATTCAAAAGGCTATAACTCAAAGACCCCAAAAGTTATATCCATTATTTTTGACCTATCAGCAGCTGATTGTACACAAAATTGATACTGCAAAAGAAATTTTTCGGTTTTCTTTTGTTTTGGCCAAAATTTGACCCATTGAAAATTTTTGCACCACGCCGCACATCCACTGTAAGTGGCATATGATTGAATACCAGCCAGGATACTGTCAGTTGCTTTTAGCCTAATTGTTGTGATAAACTTATTAAATAGGTAAGTATTCAAATCTATTTGATAAGTTTTCTTTGAATGCACTCTGCGACAGCGGAGGGCAGCCCAATTCTCTTGAAAAATACAAGAAAAAAAATTGCACTAACTTAAAAGTTAGCTTTTAGGCCGATTTTTGTCCAAATTGGCCGAAATTCGGGTCCCCCCAAATTTTCAACTGATGATTACTCCACGTACACTTGAGCTACAAACGTCGTTTTGGGCTCGTTGGAATTGTCCTGAGCTCAAATTTATGAAACAAGATGAAAAAATTGAACTTTGAACGAAAAAAAAAACAAAAATTTTGAAAATTTCATTTTTTGCACCACGCTCGATTAGGCTTAACTTTTTGGTATCATCGAGATTTCAAAAGCTTATAACTTTGTGTTGGACCGACGAAAATGGTTCATTTTCTCAGTCCCCCAAGATTTGACTATGATCTTGTGATCCAAATAAAAAAATTTGGAAATTTTAAAATTTTTGGGCAAGTTATGGCCGTTCGCGCAATTGACCAGGCTCGATTGGGCTTATTTTTTTGACATCACCGAAATTCAAAAGGCTATAACTCAAAGACCCCAAAAGTTATCTCCATTATTTTTGACCTATCAGCAGCTGATTGTACACAAAATTGATACTGCAAAAGAAATTTTTCGGTTTTCTTTTGTTTTGGCCAAAATTTGACCCATTGAAAATTTTTGCACCACGCCGCACATCCACTGTAAGTGGCATATGATTGAATACCAGCCAGGATACTGTCAGTTGCTTTTAGCCTAATTGTTGTGATAAACTTATTAAATAGGTAAGTATTCAAATCTATTTGATAAGTTTTCTTTGAATGCACTCTGCGACAGCGGAGGGCAGCCCAATTCTCTTGAAAAATGCAAGAAAAAAAATTGCACGAACTTAAAAGTTAGCTTTTAGGCCGATTTTCGTCCAAATTGGCCGAAATTCGGGTCCCCCCAAATTTTCAACTGATGATTACTTCACGTACACTTGAGCTACAAACGTCGTTTTGGGCTCGTTGGAATTTTCCTGAGCTCAAATTTATGAAACAAGATGAAAAAAATGAACTTTGAACGAAAAAAAAAACAAAAATTTTGAAAATTTCATTTTTTGCACCACGCTCGATTAGGCTTAACTTTTTGGTATCACCGAGATTTGAAAAGCTTTTAACTTTGTGTTGGACCGACGAAATTGGTTCATTTTCTCAGTCCCCCAAGATTTGACTATGATCTTGTGATCCAAATAATAAAATTTGGAAATTTTAAAATTTTTGGGCAAGTTATGGCCGTTCGCGCAATTCACCAGGCTCGATTGGGCTTATTTTTTTGACATCACCGAAATTCAAAAGGCTATAACTCAAAGACCCCAAAAGTTATCTCCATTATTTTTGACCTATCAGCAGCTGATTGTACACAAAATTGATACTGCAAAAGAAATTTTTCGGTTTTCTTTTGTTTTGGCCAAAATTTGACCCATTGAAAATTTTTGCACCACGCTCGATTAGGCTTAACTTTTTGACATCACCGAACTTTAAACAGCAATAACTCTTAGCGCATAAAAGTAAAAGAATTACTTTTGCTTTAAATAAAAGCCTACAACACCTGGTGTTCCCAGGCGGTCTCCCATCCAACTACTAACCAGGGCCAATGTTGCTTAACTTCGGTGATCGGACGAGAACCGGTGCATTCAACATGGTATGGTCGTAGGCATTTGAGTTACTCCGCTTTCATTTATATCCTTACTAGCTTATGTCTATGTACATTACTTTTAAAACACTCGCCCTCGCGCGAGAGTAAAAATATGCTCTTATACCATGTAAAATTTTGCACGCTCACGTTATAATTTATGCATTTCAAACAAAATACTGAAAATTGACATTGTTTGGAATTTTTTTGGCCCAATGTGTTTTATGGCCAAATCAGCTGGTCAAAACCTATGGAGCGTGTACAAGGTGCCTTGAATGACCATCTATGGCATGATAGCCGCACATCCACTGTAAGTGGCATATGATTGAATACCAGCCAGGATACTGTCAGTTGCTTTTAGCCTAATTGTTGTGATAAAATTATTAAATAGGTAAGTATTCAAATCTATTTTATAAGTTTTCTTTGAATGCACTCTGCGACAGCGGAGGGCAGCCCAATTCTCTTGAAAAATGCAAGAAAAAAAATTGCACTAACGTAAAAGTTAGCTTTTAGGCCGATTTTCGTCCAAAATGGCCGAAATTCGGGTCCCCCCAAATTTTCAACTGATGATTACTCCACGTACACTTGAGCTACAAACATCGTTTTGGGCTCGTTGGATTTTTCCTGAGCTCAAATTTATGAAACAAGATGAAAAAATGAACTTTGAACAAAAAAAAAACAAAAATTTTGAAAATTTCATTTTTGCACCACGCTCGATTAGGCTTAACTTTTTGGTATCACCGAGATTTCAAAAGCTTATAACTTTGTGTTGGACCTACGAAATTGGTTCATTTTCTCATTCCCCCAAGAGTTGACTATGATCTTGTGATCCAAATAATAAAATTTGGAAATTTTAAAATTTTTGGGCAAGTTATGGCCGTTCGCGCAATTCACCAGGCTCGATTGGGCTTATTTTTTTGACATCACCGAAATTCAAAAGGCTATAACTCAAAGACCCCAAAAGTTATCTCCATTATTTTTGACCTATCAGCAGCTGATTGTACACAAAATTGATACTGCAAAATAAATTTTTCGGTTTTCTTTTGTTTTGGCGAAAATTTGACCCATTGAAAATTTTTGCACCACGCTCGATTAGGCTTAACTTTTTGACATCACCGAACTTTAAACAGCAATAACTCTTAGCGCATAAAAGTAAAAGAATTACTTTTGCTTTAAATAAAAGCCTACAACACCTGGTGTTCCCAGGCGGTCTCCCATCCAACTACTAACCAGGGCCAATGTTGCTTAACTTCGGTGATCGGACGAGAACCGGTGCATTCAACATGGTATGGTCGTAGGCTTTTGAGTTACTCCGCTTTCATTTATATCCTTACTAGCTTATGTCTATGTACATTACTTTTAAAAGACTCGCCCTCGCGCGAGAGTAAAAATATGCTCTTATACCATGTAAAATTTTGCACGCTCACGTTATAATTTATGCATTTCAAACAAAATACTGAAAATTGACATTGTTTGGAATTTTTTTGGCCCAATGTGTTTTATGGCCAAATCAGCTGGTCAAAACCTATGGAGCGTGTACAAGGTGCCTTGAATGACCATCTATGGCATGATAGCCGCACATCCACTGTAAGTGGCACATGATTGAATACCAGCCAGGATACTGTCAGTTGCTTTTAGCTAATTGTTGTGATAAACTTATTAAATAGGTAAGTATTCAAATCTATTTGATAAGTTTTCTTTGAATGCACTCTGCGAGAGCGGAGGGCAGCCCAATTCTCTTGAAAAATGCAAGAAAAAAAATTGCACTAACGTAAAAGTTAGCTTTTAGGCCGATTTTTGTCCAAATTGGCCGAAATTCGGGTCCCCCCAAATTTTCAACTGATGATTACTCCACGTACACTTGAGCGACAAACGTCGTTTTGGGCTCGTTGGAATTGTCCTGAGCTCAAATTTATGAAACGAGATGAAAAAAATGAACTTTGAACGAAAAAAAAACAAAAATTTTGAAAATTTCATTTTTTGCACCACGCTCGATTAGGCTTAACTTTTTGGTATCACCGAGATTTCAAAAGCTTATAACTTTGTGTTGGACCGACGAAATTGGTTCATTTTCTCAGTCCCCCAAGATTGGATTATGATCTTGTGATCCAAATAATAAAATTTGGAAATTTTATAATTTTTGGGCAAGTTATGGCCGTTCGCGCAATTCACCAGGCTCGATTGGGCTTATTTTTTTGACATCACCGAAATTCAAAAGGCAATAACTCAAAGACCCCAAAAGTTATCTCCATTATTTTTGACCTATCAGCAGCTGATTGTACACAAAATTGATACTGCAAAAGAAACTTTTCGGTTTTCTTTTGTTTTGGCCAAAATTTGACCCATTGAAAATTTTTGCACCACGCTCGATTAGGCTTAACTTTTTGACATCACCGAACTTTAAACAGCAATAACTCTTAGCGCATAAAAGTAAAAGATTTACTTTTGCTTCAAATAAAAGCCTACAACACCTGGTGTTCCCAGGCGTCTCCCAGCCAAGTACTAACCAGGCCCAATGTTGCTTAACTTCGGTGATCGGACGAGAACCGGTGCATTCAACATGGTATGGTCGTAGGCATTTGAGTTACTCCGCTTTCATTTATATCCTTACTAGCTTATGTCTATGTACATGACTTTTAAAACACTCGCCCTCGCGCGAGAGTAAAAATATGCTCTTATACCATATAAAATTTTGCACGCTCACGTTATAATTTATGCATTTCAAACAAAATACTGAAAATTGACATTGTTTGGAATTTTTTTGGCCCAATGTGTTTTATGGCCAAATCAACTGGTCAAAACCTATGGAGAGTGTACAAGGTGCCTTGAATGACCATCTATGGCATGATTGCCGCACATCCACTGTAAGTGGCATATGATTGAATACCAGCCAGGATACTGTCAGTTGCTTTTAGCCTAATTGTTGTGATAAACTTATTAAATAGGTAAGTATTCAAATCTATTTGATAAGTGTTCTTTGAATGCACTCTGCGACAGCGGAGGGCAGCCCAATTCTCTTGAAAAATGCAAGAAAAAAAATTGCACTAACGTAAAAGTTAGCTTTTAGGCCGATTTTTGTCCAAATTGGCCGAAATTCGGGTCCCCCCAAATTTTCAACTGATGATTACTCCACGTACACTTGAGCGACAAACGTCATTTTGGGCTCGTTGGAATTGTCCTGAGCTCAAATTTATGAAACAAGATGAAAAAAATGAACTTTGAACGAAAAAAAAACAAAAATTTTGAAAATTTCATTTTTTGCACCACGCTCGATTAGGCTTAACTTTTTGGTATCACCGAGATTTCAAAAGCTTATAACTTTGTGTTGGACCGACGAAATTGGTTCATTTTCTCAGTCCCCCAAGATTGGACTATGATCTTGTGATCCAAATAATAAAATTTCGAAATTTTAAAATTTTTGGGCAAGTTATGGCCGTTCGCGCAATTCACCAGGCTCGATTGGGCTTATTTTTTTGACATCACCGAAATTCAAAAGGCTATAACTCAAAGACCCCAAAAGTTATCTCCATTATTTTTGACCTATCAGCAGCTGATTGTACACAAAATTGATACTGCAAAAGAAACTTTTCGGTTTTCTTTTGTTTTGGCCAAAATTTGACCCATTGAAAATTTTTGCACCACGCTCGATTAGGCTTAACTTTTTGACATCACCGAACTTTAAACAGCAATAACTCTTAGCGCATAAAAGTAAAAGAATTACTTTTGCTTTAAATAAAAGCCTACAACACCTGGTGTTCCCAGGCGTCTCCCAGCCAAGTACTAACCAGGCCCAATGTTGCTTAACTTCGGTGATCGGACGAGAACCGGTGCATTCAACATGGTATGGTCGTAGGCATTTGAGTTACTCCGCTTTCATTTATATCCTTACTAGCTTATGTCTACGTACACGACTTTTAAAACACTCGCCCTCGCGCGAGAGTAAAAATATGCTCTTATACCATATAAAATTTTGCACGCTCACGTTATAATTTATGCATTTCAAACAAAATACTGAAAATTGACATTGTTTGGAATTTTTTTGGCCCAATGTGTTTTATGGCCAAATCAGCTGGTCAAAACCTATGGAGCGTGTACAAGGTGCCTTGAATGACCATTTATGGCATGATAGCGGCACATCCACTGTAAGTGGCATATGATTGGATACCAGCCAGGATACTGTTAGTTGCTTTTAGCCTAATTGTTGTGATAAACTTATTAAATAGGTAAGTATTCAAATCTATTTGATAAGTTTTCTTTGAATGCACTCTGCGACAGCGGAGGGCAGCCCAATTCTCTTGAAAAATGCAAGAAAAAAAATTGCACTAACATAAAAGTTAGCTTTTAGGCCGATTTTCGTCCAAAATGGCCGAAATTCGGGTCCCCCCAAATTTTCAACTGATGATTACTCCACGTACACTTGAGCTACAAACGTCGTTTTGTGCTCGTTGGAATTTTCCTGAGCTCAAATTTATGAAACAAGATGAAAAAAATGAACTTTGAACAAAAAAAAAACAAAAATTTTGAAAATTTCATTTTTTGCACCACGCTCGATTAGGCTTAACTTTTTGGTATCACCGAGATTTCAAAAGCTTATAACTTTGTGTTGGACCGACGAAATTGGTTCATTTTCTCAGTCCCCCAAGATTTGATTATGATCTTGTGATCCAAATAATAAAATTTGGAAATTTTAAAATTTTTGGGCAAGTTATGGCCGTTCGCGCAATTCACCAGGCTCGATTGGGCTTATTTTTTTGACATCACCGAAATTCAAAAGGCTATAACTCAAAGACCCCAAAAGTTATCTCCATTATTTTTGACCTATCAGCAGCTGATTGTACACAAAATTGATACTGCAAAAGAAATTTTTCGGTTTTCTTTTGTTTTGGCCAAAATTTGACCCATTGAAAATTTTTGCACCACGCTCGATTAGGCTTAACTTTTTGACATCACCGAACTTTAAACAGCAATAACTCTTAGCGCATAAAAGTAAAAGAATTACTTTTGCTTTAAATAAAAGCCTACAACTCCTGGAGTTCCCAGGCGGTCTCCCATCCAAGTACTAACCAGGCCCAATGTTGCTTAACTTCGGTGATCGGACGAGAACCGGTGCATTCAACATGGTATGGTCGTAGGCATTTGAGTTACTCCGCTTTCATTTATATCCTTACTAGCTTATGTCTATGTACATTACTTTTAAAACACTCGCCCTCGCGCGAGAGTAAAAATATGCTCTTATACCATGTAAAATTTTGCACGCTCACGTTATAATTTATGCATTTCAAACAAAATACTGAAAATTGACATTGTTTGGAATTTTTTTGGCCCAATGTGTTTTATGGCCAAATCAGCTGGTCAAAACCTATGGAGCGTGTACAAGGTGCCTTGAATGACCATCTATGGCATGATAGCCGCACATCCACTGTAAGTGGCATATGATTGAATACCAGCCAGGATACTGTCAGTTGCTTTTAGCCTAATTGTTGTGATAAACTTATTAAATAGGTAAGTATTCAAATCTATTTGATAAGTTTTCTTTTAATGCACTCTGCGACAGCGGAGAGCAGCCCAATTCTCTTGAAAAATGCAAGAAAAAAAATTGCTCAACTTAAAAGTTAGCTTTTAGGCCGATTTTCGTCCAAAATGGCCGAAATTCGGGTCCCCCCAAATTTTCAACTGATGATTACTCCACGTACACTTGAGCTACAAACGTCGTTTTGGGCTCGTTGGAATTGTCCTGAGCTCAAATTTATGAAACGAGATGAAAAAAATGAACTTTGAACGAAAAAAAAACAAAAATTTTGAAAATTTCATTTTTTGCACCACGCTCGATTAGGCTTAACTTTTTGGTATCACCGAGATTTCAAAAGCTTATAACTTTGTGTTGGACGGACGAAATTGGTTCATTTTCTCAGTCCCCCAAGATTTGACTATGATCTTGTGATCCAAATAATAAAATTTGGAAATTTTAAAATTTTTGGGCAAGTTATGGCCGTTCGCGCAATTCACCAGGCTCGATTGGGCTTATTTTTTTGACATCACCGAAATTCAAAAGGCTATAACTCAAAGACCCCAAAAGTTATCTCCATTATTTTTGACCTATCAGCAGCTGATTGAACCAAAATTGATACTGCAAAAGAAATTTTTCGGTTTTCTTTTGTTTTGGCCAAAATTTGACCCATTGAAAATTTTTGCACCACGCTCGATTAGGCTTAACTTTTTGACATCACCGAACTTTAAACAGCAATAACTCTTAGCGCATAAAAGTAAAAGAATTACTTTTGCTTTAAATAAAAGCCTACAACACCTGGTGTTCCCAGGCGGTCTCCCATCCAAGTACTAACCAGGCCCAATGTTGCTTAACTTCGGTGATCGGACGAGAACCGGTGCTTTCAACATGGTATGGTCGTAAGCATTTGAGTTACTCCGCTTTCATTTTTATCCTTACTAGTTTATGTCTATGTACATTACTTTTAAAACACTCGCCCTCGCGCGAGAGTAAAAATATGCTCTTATACCATGTAAAATTTTGCACGCTCACGTTATAATTTATGCATTTCAAACAAAATACTGAAAATTGACATTGTTTGGAATTTTTTTGGCCCAATGTGTTTTATGGCCAAATCAGCTGGTCAAAACCTATGGAGCGTGTACAAGGTGCCGTGAATGACCATCTATGGCATGATAGCCGCACATCCACTGTAAGTGGCATATGATTGAATACCAGCCAGGATACTGTCAGTTGCTTTTAGCCTAATTGTTGTGATAAACTTATTAAATAGGTTAGTATTCAAATCTATTTGATAAGTTTTCTTTGAACGCACTCTGCGACAGCGGAGGGCAGCCCAATTCTCTTGAAAAATGCAAGAAAAAAAATTGCTCTAACTTAAAAGTTAGCTTTTAGGCCGATTTTCGTCCAAAATGGCCGAAATTCGGGTCCCCCAAATTTTCAACTGATGATTACTCCACGTACACTTGAGCTACAAACGTCGTTTTGGGCTCGTTGGAATTATCCTGAGCTCAAATTTATGAAACAGGATGAAAAAAAATGAACTTTGAACGAAAAAAAAAACAAAAAATTTGAAAATTTCATTTTTTGCACCACGCTCGATTAGGCTTAACTTTTTGGTAACACCGAGATTTCAAAAGCTTATAACTTTGTGTTGGACGGACGAAATTGGTTCATTTTCTCAGTCCCCCAAGATTTGACTATGATCTTGTGATCCAAATATTAAAATATGGAAATTTTAAAATTTTTGGGCAAGTTATGGCCGTTCGCGCAATTCACCAGGCTCGATTGGGCTTATTTTTTTGACATCACCGAAATTCAAAAGGCTATAACTCAAAGACCCCAAAAGTTATCTCCATTATTTTTGACCTATCAGCAGCTGATTGTACCAAAATTGATACTGCAAAAGAAATTTTTCGGTTTTCTTTTGTTTTGGCCAAAATTTGACCCATTGAAAATTTTTGCACCACGCTCGATTAGGCTTAACTTTTTGACATCACCGAACTTTAAACAGCAATAACTCTTAGCGCATAAAAGTAAAAGAATTACTTTTGCTTTAAATAAAAGCCTACAACACCTGGTGTTCCCAGGCGGTCTCCCATCCAAGTACTAACCAGGCCCAATGTTGCTTAACTTCGGTGATCGGACGAGAACCGGTGCTTTCAACATGATATGGTCGTAAGCATTTGAGTTACTCCGCTTTCATTTTTATCCTTACTAGCTTATGTCTATGTACATTACTTTTAAAACACTCGCCCTCGCGCGAGAGTAAAAATATGCTCTTATACCATGTAAAATTTTGCACGCTCACGTTATAATTTATGCATTTCAAACAAAATACTGAAAATTGACATTGTTTGGAAGTTTTTTGGCCCAATGTGTTTTATGGCCAAATCAGCTGGTCAAAACCTATGGAGCGTGTACAAGGTGCCTTGAATGACCATCTATGGCATGATAGCCGCACATCCACTGTAAGTGGCATATGATTGAATACCAGCCAGGATACTGTCAGTTGCTTTTAGCCTAATTGTTGTGATAAACTTATTAAATAGGTAAGTATTCAAATTTATTTGATAAGTTTTCTTTGAATGCACTCTGCGACAGCGGAGGGCAGCCCAATTCTCTTGAAAAATGCAAGAAAAAAAATTGCACTAACGTAAAAGTTAGCTTTTAGGCCGATTTTCGTCCAAAATGGCCGAAATTCGGGTCCCCCCAAAGTTTCAACTGATGATTACTCCACGTAAACTTGAGCTACAAACGTCATTTTGGGCTCGTTGGAATTGTCCTGAGCTCAAATTTATGAAACAAGATGAAAAAAAATGAACTTTGAACGAAAAAAAAAACAAAAAATTT
Organism: Symsagittifera roscoffensis; assembly: GCF_963678635.1. NCBI lineage: Eukaryota > Metazoa > Xenacoelomorpha > Acoela > Convolutidae > Symsagittifera > Symsagittifera roscoffensis. The sequence goes on along the minus strand of NC_087067.1, from coordinate 33,695,533 downwards.
GAAAATTTCATTTTTTGCACCACGCTCGATTAGGCTTAACTTTTTGGTATCACCGAGATTTCAAAAGCTTATAACTTTGTGTTGGACGGACGAAATTGGTTCATTTTCTCAGTCCCCCAAGATTTGACTATGATCTTGTGATCCAAATATTAAAATATGGAAATTTTAAAATTTTTGGGCAAGTTATGGCCGTTCGCGCAATTCACCAGGCTCGATTGGGCTTATTTTTTTGACATCACCGAAATTCAAAAGGCTATAACTCAAAGACCCCAAAAGTTATCTCCATTATTTTTGACCTATCAGCAGCTGATTGTACCAAAATTGATACTGCAAAAGAAATTTTTCGGTTTTCTTTTGTTTTGGCCAAAATTTGACCCATTGAAAATTTTTGCACCACGCTCGATTAGGCTTAACTTTTTGACATCACCGAACTTTAAACAGCAATAACTCTTAGCGCATAAAAGTAAAAGAATTACTTTTGCTTTAAATAAAAGCCTACAACACCTGGTGTTCCCAGGCGGTCTCCCATCCAAGTACTAACCAGGCCCAATGTTGCTTAACTTCGGTGATCGGACGAGAACCGGTGCTTTCAACATGATATGGTCGTAAGCATTTGAGTTACTCCGCTTTCATTTTTATCCTTACTAGCTTATGTCTATGTACATTACTTTTAAAACACTCGCCCTCGCGCGAGAGTAAAAATATGCTCTTATACCATGTAAAATTTTGCACGCTCACGTTATAATTTATGCATTTCAAACAAAATACTGAAAATTGACATTGTTTGGAATTTTTTTGGCCCAATGTGTTTTATGGCCAAATCAGCTGGTCAAAACCTATGGAGCGTGTACAAGGTGCCTTGAATGACCATCTATGGCATGATAGCCGCACATCCACTGTAAGTGGCATATGATTGAATAACAGCCAGGATACTGTCAGTTGCTTTTAGCCTAATTGTTGTGATAAACTTATTAAATAGGTTAGTATTCAAATCTATTTGATAAGTTTTCTTTGAACGCACTCTGCGACAGCGGAGGGCAGCCCAATTCTCTTGAAAAATGCAAGAAAAAAAAATTGCTCTAACTTAAAAGTTAGCTTTTAGGCCGATTTTCGTCCAAAATGGCCGAAATTCGGGTCCCCCAAATTTTCAACTGATGATTACTCCACGTACACTTGAGCTACAAACGTCGTTTTGGGCTCGTTGGAATTTTCCTGAGCTCAAATTTATGAAACGAGATGAAAAAAAATGAACTTTGAACGAAAAAAAAAAACAAAAAGTTTGAAAATTTCATTTTTTGCACCACGCTCGATTAAGCTTAACTTTTTGGTGTCACCGAGATTTCAAAAGCTTATAACTATGTGTTGGACCGACGAAATTGGTTCATTTTCTCAGTCCCCCAAGATTTGACTATGATCTTGTGATCCAAATAAAAAAATTTGGAAAATTTAAAATTTTTGGGCAAGTTATGGCCGTTCGCGCAATTCACCAGGCTCGATTGGGCTTATTTTTTTGACATCACCGAAATTCAAAAGGCTATAACTCAAAGACCCCAAAAGTTATCTCCATTTTTTTTGACCTATCAGCAGCTGATTGTACACAAAATTGATACTGCAAAAGAAATTTTTCGGTTTTCTTTTGTTTTGGCCAAAATTTGACCCATTGAAAATTTTTGCACCACGCTCGATTAGGCTTAACTTTTTGACATCACCGAACTTTAAACAGCAATAACTCTTAGCGCATAAAAGTAAAAGAATTACTTTTGCTTTAAAAAAAAGCCTACAACACCTGGTGTTCCCAGGCGGTCTCCCATCCAAGTACTAACCAGGCCCAATGTTGCTTAACTTCGGTGATCGGACGAGAACCGGTGCATTCAACATGGTATGGTCGTAGGCATTTGAGTTACTCCGCTTTCATTTATATCCTTACTAGCTTATGTCTATGTACATTACTTTTAAAACACTCGCCCTCGCGCGAGAGTAAAAATATGCTTTTATACCATGTAAAATTTTGCACGCTCACGTTATAATTTATGCATTTCAAACAAAATACTGAAAATTGACATTGTTTGGAATTTTTTTGGCCCATTGTGTTTTATGGCCAAATCAGCTGGTCAAAACCTATGGAGCGTGTACAAGGTGCCTTGAATGACCATCTATGGCATAATAGCCGCACATGCACTGTAAGTGGCATATGATTGAATACCAGCCAGGATACTGTCAGTTGCTTTTAGCCTAATTGTTGTGATAAACTTATTAAATATGTAAGTTTTCAAATCTTTATCAGAAACCCCAATGAGAGCGCTGAAACTGACCTGAGGCAGTGGTCATTCAACGCTGTCAAAACTCGGCCATTCAAATGGCTCGATCTACCCTTCAACGCGCATGTCCCGTCAATTCATTCCTGCAGTCTATGCAAGGAAGAGAAAAAGCCTTATATTGGTCATGATGATTCCTGGTGTCGGATCAGGAGACAACAACCACCAGAGTTCAACCAGACGACATCTGATTTGGCCACAAGCAATTCTGCTGATGGGACTCCGGCCTCTGAGGGCCGAATGGATGAGGAGGACTGGCATGTGATGAAGGCGCGCAGTAGCCTCAGAAGGAGTGGGGCGTTCAGCCGCCAGAAATCACAGAGACGACACATCAGCCCAGACGCGGAGAAGCAGACTCCATCAAAACTGCAAAAAAGAGAACAACAGGTATCGAGTCTAAAAATTTCTCATACATAAACTTTTTCATAATGTTGTGCTTTACATTTCTAAAGAGCAGCGGTTTCACTGAGAAGCTGAAACCTCTAGGCATCCTTGTTCCAATAAGAAAGCCAGAACGTGGGAAAACGTCGCATAAACACTACATTTTAGGTCTAAAATTTAAAAAACTAGACGCTCTAACCTCTAAAAAAACAGTCTTTTTCGTTAATAGAGGTCTGAGCTTTAAACTCCAGACAAGCAGTTTGCATAGTTCAGTACTATTGTCTACATTTTTTACCCTTAATTGGAATTTTGACACATTTTTTGAAAGTCAAAATGCTTTGACCTTTAAAATTTTTGAATCATGCAACGTTTGCTGCAAGAGGTATGTCAATCTCCTCAGCAAAGCCTTTTCAGACCTTGGTGGTCTAGTCAATTGTTTGACTGGACACCGGAGAGACGTGAAAGTTTTCTTGGGGATTGGTAATGCAAGACATCACTTACTGGTACATTTAACCTTGACTTACATCGTAATAACGGCTAAGACGAAATTAGTAACTTTGCATGCGATTTGCATAGGAAAAACTTATAACTTAGTCAAGACGTGCCTGTTTTCAGAACGTCCTAGAGGTTATAAGGACCACATCAGTATGAATTGCATCTATATTGACCTCAGCAAGCCAAATTTTGAAAGAAAATTACGACATGACTACGTTATAGCATTTCCAGAATCAAAACTGTATGTATTAAGCTTAAAAGAAACCGGCTATCTTTAACTATTCAAATTCGCATGCAAAATTATTTCCAACAGACTTATAATCTAGTCATGACGTGCTTTTATACATTAAACTGTAGAGGTCTAGGTAACCACCTCAAACTTCTAGGCATCCTGGTTGACCTCAATAAGCCAAAACATGGGGGGAAATTACATCATGACTACGTTATAGCGTTACAAGAAATAAAATTGTATGTATTAAGCTCAAAGCATAAGGCCATTTTGACCAGCTATAATTTGAATTATCTAATCTAGCCATGCAACCAAAATAACTCAGGAGGTTTACTTTTATTATTTCCCAATAAATGGAAAATTCAGAGTTTTTACCAAAGCCACATGGCTTTGGCTCTGAAAGAGTCAGAATCTGGCAGCATTTACTGCTCTAAATATATATATATATATCAATCCCCTCAGAAAGGAGAGATACATTGATTTTGATTAGGGGTGAGTTTAACTGCCGATCAAGTTCTGAATTATGCAATCTTGCATTACATCGTAGTGACCGGCGGGTCCAAAGATATCACATAATTTGCAACATTTTCGAATCAATTGGATGCTTTGACCTTTTCAAGGTCTGGAACAAAGTGTATCCCACCCATTTTAACCAAAAATCAAAATCCGAATCGCGTCTAGACTACATTTTTAGCAATAAAATTGACGAAATAACGACCTTGACTACATTATACACAAATTATAGCGACCATAATGCATTACATGCATGTTTTTCAAATTTTCAAGATTTTATGCATGTAAATGGCCAAAGTTACTGGAAATTGAATTATAACGTAGTTAGAGAGCACAATAAGCCTTCAGAACTGGTAGAAACACTCCAGGGGCTGTCTGATGAGTCTCTGAAACTGCCATTATCAGGGACATACGACAAATTTAAAGCCAGACTTCGTGACTGGTTGCGTTTTTTATGCATTAATGGCCATAGACAATTGAATAAAGATATCGCCCCTTACATACAAAGTAGTACGCCTGCAGATATACATTCCATCAATTCAGAGACAACCAGACAGCCCCAGTTGGCCACTAGACAGGCCAACTGTCCTTACTCTTCTCTCCGAGATGAGATGGACTTGAGGACCAAATTTAAGTCCATTCGTGGATTTTATTTGGACATCAACCATGGTGATTCGGGTGCGCTTAAATCACTGCTAAGTTACTTCAAAGTTAATAAAAGTATTAAGCAAATAAAGCTGAAAAGTGGTGAAATTTCCAATGACATTGATGAAATTTTGAACGAATTCTCGAGCTTTTACTCCAATATTTACTTTAAAAAAACGGTTGCTGACGCCAACTACGCACCCAGGGAGGAGCTTTTGAATGTTTTTAAGCTGCGGAATTCAAAACGAATAAAGAAAATTAACAAAATGTTTAATAGTTCGCCAATAGGTGAAGAGGAAGTGAAGCAAGCTATAAATAAATTAAATAAAAATAGCGCACCTGGATCTGATGGTCTTACTTCAGACTTGTATAAAAGCCACTCAAATTTTTTTGCTCCGTTGCTCGCTGAATTATTTAACTCGATGTGCTACAGTAAAGCGGCACCTAGGTCATTTCTCATTTCAATAATAAAACTCATCCCAAAAATTGAAAACAGTTTAAATGTGGACGAATTCCGACCAATAAGCCTCCTTAACACTGATCTCAAAATTCTTTCCCATGTTCTGGCATCTCGTTTAAGAGACCCTTTAAATAATCTAATACGCAAACATCAACTTGCTTATTTTCCAAAGCGCAGTATTCATACAGCCATAATTAAGGCTAGATTAGCTCAAGAAAAACTCGGAAAATCAAATTGTGTGGTAGCCATCGATTTCAGTAAGGCTTTTTAACGAATGGACCGTGATTACATTTTGAACGTTTTAACAGCCATAGGCTGTCCAGAAATCATAACTTCTTTGATATCCATCATATATACTGATACCAAAGCGATGATAGAAATAGGTGGCTACCTATCACGATCAATTAGAGTCGACAATGGGGTTAAACAAGGATGCCCTCTTTCGGCGCTTTTGTTCATTTTAGGAATGGAACCTTTACTCCAAATCATACGCTATAATAATTCTATCAAATCCAACCAAGCACTTAAAATTGTGGCCTACGCCGATGATATTAGTGTTTTCATTAAACGCGCTTGTATCGGAAATTTACATGATGAAATCAATAAGTTCACTTTGGTATCAAAACTTGCTATAAATGTAGATAAAACCAAAGTTCTGAGTTTAGGTTTCGTGCATAAACAGTTGAAGAAAGTATCAGCCCTTAAATTATTAGGCATACGCTTAAGCTTGAATGATTCATTGAAAATTAAAACCAAGATATTGGAAGATACGATTAATAATTCAGCTAAATTCAGCTTAAAATGTATGACTATCCGGGCGCGAAGCCTGAATATTGAGACTTTTGTGACATCAAGACTCGTATATGTGATGAGGCACTTGGAGTTGACAAAAACTTTCATTGATAGGTTAGAAATGAAATTGATTAACAGTGTATGGCTTGGAGGAAAACATTCAATCAATAAGCAGATCTTATACCTTCCAGTCAATAATGGAGACACAGGCTTCAAAAATTTAAATTTTTATATTGCGGCTGCAAAAATTTTCGACATGGTATCCCTACTTAATACCTTGGGTAGCAACAAAGAAGTGATCTACTTCAAAAAATCTAAGATTTTCAGATCCTTCAAAAATTTCTTAATTAAAAAAAACATTTTCATTCTCGAGTTTGCTCGAGATAGTTTTCAGCTAGTTCAAAATGGAAAAGTAATTGATCCTTTGAAGATGAACATATCTAGTCTTTATGCAGAGTTGATGCTTCCAAATTATAAAACGAAGGTTATAGCTAGAAAAATTGCGAATTTCTACCCGGATCTTAATCTATCAGACAAAACTTTGATTTTTCAATTCCTAACCAAAATATGGAAACATAAAAAGTTCACCCCCCTAGATAAAAACATTCTCTACTTATTTTTCTTAAACAGTTATCTGGATAAGCCCAGGAAATGGATTAAAAATTTGGTGGACCACCCTCTTTGTTACTCTTGTGAAAGAGAGTTCGAAACCTTGCAACATTTGTTTTTCGCTTGTGAAAACTGCTCTACTTTTAAAGAAAAACTTAATTTCAATTCAATAAAAGATCTGCTTGTTGAAGAAAATGTAATAGGCATCAAATACATTGTAGCTAAGCTGATATCATCATGGTGTCAAGATACATCTGAATATCTCAAAAAACTTGGTTCCATTCCATAAAATGATTATCTTCATGGTGTATTATATTACATTTGATGTCGTATTGTTTTTCTGCTAACTGTAATTAAATATGTGTAACTAATTGCTTTCCTTTTTTGTAATTTGTAATTATAATCGTTAATAAATTATTTGAAAGCCTAATTGTTGTGATAAACTTATTAAATAGGTAAGTATTCAAATCTATTTGATAAGTTTTCTTTGAATGCACTCTGCGACAGCGGAGGGCAGCCCAATTCTCTTGAAAAATGCAAGAAAAAAATTGCACTAACTGAAAAGTTAGCTTTTAGGCCGATTTTCGTCCAAAATGGCCGAAATTCGGGTCCCCCCAAATTTTCAACTGATGATTACTCCACGTACACTTGAGCTACAAACGTCGTTTTGGGCTATTTGGAATTGTCCTGAGCTCAAATTTATGAAACGAGATGAAAAATATGAACTTTGAACGAAAAAAAAAACAAAAATTTTGAAAATTTCATTTTTTGCACCACGCTCGATTAGGCTTAACTTTTTGGTATCACCGAGATTTCAAAAGCTTATAACTTTGTGTTGGACCGACGAAATTGGTTCATTTTCTCAGTCCCCCAAGATTTGACTATGATCTTGTGATCCAAATAATAAAATTTGGAAATTTTAAAAGTTTTGGGCAAGTTATGGCCGTTCGCGCAATTCACCAGGCTCGATTGGGCTTATTTTTTTGACATCACCGAAATTCAAAAGGCTATAGCTCAAAGACCCCAAAAGTTATCTCCACTATTTTTGACCTATCAGCAGCTGATTGTACACAAAATTGATACTGCAAAAGAAATTTTTCGGTTTTCTTTTGTTTTGGCCAAAATTTGACCCATTGAAAATTTTTGCACCACGCTCGATTAGGCTTAACTTTTTGACATCACCGAACTTTAAACAGCAATAACTCTTAGCGCATAAAAGTAAAAGAATTACTTTTGCTTTAAATAAAAGCCTACAACACCTGGTGTTCCCAGGCGGTCTCCCATCCAAGTACTAACCAGGCCCAATGTTGCTTAACTTCGGTGATCGGACGAGAACCGGTGCATTCAACATGGTATGGTCGTAGGCATTTGAGTTACTCCGCTTTCATTTATATCCTTACTAGCTTATGTCTATGTACATTACTTTTAAAACACTCGCCCTCGCGCGAGAGTAAAAATATGCTCTGATACCATGTAAAATTTTGCACGCTCACGTTATAATTTATGCATTTCAAACAAAATACTGAAAATTGACATTGTTTGGAATTTTTTTGGCCCAATGTGTTTTATGGCCAAATCAGCTGGTCAAAACGTATGGAGCGTGTACAAGGTGCCTTGAATGACCATCTATGGCATGATAGGCGCACATCCACTGTAAGTGGCATATGATTGAATACCAGCCAGGATACTGTCAGTTGCTGTTAGCCTAATTGTTGTGATAAACTTATTAAATAGGTAAGTATTCAAATCTATTTGATAAGTTTTCTTTGAATGCACTCTGCGACAGCGGAAGGCAGCCCAATTCTCTTGAAAAATGCAAGAAAAAAAATTGCACTAACGTAAAAGTTAGCTTTTAGGCCGATTTTCGTCCAAAATGGCCGAAATTCGGGTCCCCCCAAAGTTTCAACTGATGATTACTCCACGTACACTTGAGCTACAAACGTCGTTTTGGGCTCGTTGGAGTTGTCCTGAGCTCAAATTTATGAAACAAGATGAAAAAAAATGAACTTTGAACAAAAAAAAAACAAAAATTTTGAAAATTTCATTTTTTGCACCACGCTCGATTAGGCTTAACTTTTTTGGTATCACCGAGATTTCAAAAGCTTATAACTTTGTGTTGGACCGACGAAATTGGTTCATTTTTTCAGTCCCCCAAGATTTGACTATGATCTTGTGATCCAAATAATAAAATTTGGAAATTTTAAAATTTTTGGGCAAGTTATGGCCGTTAGCGCAATTCACCAGGCTCGATTGGGCTTATTTTTTTGACATCACCGAAATTCAAAAGGCTATAACTCAAAGACCCCAAAAGTTATATCCATTTTTTTGACCTATCAGCAGCTGATTGTACACAAAATTGATACTGCAAAAGAAATTTTTCGGTTTTCTTTTGTTTTGGCCAAAATTTGACCCATTGAAAATTTTTGCACCACGCTCGATTAGGCTTAACTTTTTGACATCACCGAACTTTAAACAGCAATAACTCTTAGCGCATAAAAGTAAAAGAATTACTTTTGCTTTAAATAAAAGCCTACAACACCTGGTGTTCCCAGGCGGTCTCCCATCCAAGTACTAAACAGGCCCAATGTTGCTTAACTTCGGTGATCGGACGAGAACCGGTGCATTCAACATGGTATGGTCGTAGGCATTTGAGTTACTCCGCTTTCATTTATATCCTTACTATCTTATGTCTATGTACATTACTTTTAAAACACTCGCCCTCGCGCGAGAGTAAAAATATGTTTTTATACCATCTAAAATTTTGCACGCTCACGTTATAATTTATGCATTTCAAACAAAATACTGAAAATTGACATTGTTTGGAATTTTTTTGGCCCAATGTGTTTTATGGCCAAATCAGCTGGTCAAAACCTATGGAGCGTGTACAAGGTGCCTTGAATGACCATCTATGGCATGATAGCCGCACATCCACTGTAAGTGGCATATGATTGAATACCAGCCAGGATACTGTCAGTTGCTTTTAGCCTAATTGTTGTGATAAACTTATTAAATAGGTAAGTATTCAAATCTATTTGATAAGTTTTCTTTGAATGCACTCTGCGACAGCGGAGGGCAGCCCAATTCTCTTGAAAAATGCAAGAAAAAAATTGCACTAACGTAAAAGTAAGCTTTTAGGCCGATTTTCGTCCAAAATGGCCGAAATTCGGGTCCCCCCAAATTTTCAACTGATGATTACTCCACGTACACTTGAGCTACAAACGTCGTTTTGGGCTCGTTGGAATTGTCCTGAGCTCAAATTTATGAAACAAGATGAAAAAAAATGAACTTTGAACGAAAAAAAAAAACAAAAATTTTGAAAATTTCATTTTTTGCACCACGCTCGATTAGGCTTAACTTTTTGGTATCACCGAGATTTCAAAAGCTTATAACTTTGTGTTGGACCGACGAAATTGGTTCATTTTCTCAGTCCCCCAAGATTTGACTATGATCTTGTGATCCAAATAATAAAATTTGGAAATTTAAAAATTTTTGGGCAAGTTATGGCCGTTCGCGCAATTCACCAGGCTCGATTGGGCTTATTTTTTTGACATCACCGAAATTCAAAAGGCTATAACTCAAAGACCCCAAAAGTTATCTCCATTATTTTTGACCTATCAGCAGCTGATTGTACACAAAATTGATACTGCAAAAGAAATTTTTCGGTTTTCTTTTGTTTTGGCCAAAATTTGACCCATTGAAAATTTTTGCACCACGCTCGATTAGGCTTAACTTTTTGACATCACCGAACTTTAAACAGCAATAACTCTTAGCGCTTAAAAGTAAACGAATTACTTTTGCTTTAAATAAAAGCCTACGACACCTGGTGATCCCAGGCGGTCTCCCATCCAAGTACTAACCAGGCCCAATGTTGCTTAACTTCGGTGATCGGAAGAGAACCGGTGCATTCAACATGGTATGGTCGTAGGCATTTGAGTTACTCCGCTTTCATTTATATCCTTCCTAGCTTATGTCTATGTAAATTACTTTTAAAACAGTCGCCCTCGCGCGAGAGTAAAAATATGCTCTTATACCATGTAAAATTTTGCACGCTCACGTTATAATTTATGCATTTCAAACAAAATACTGAAAATTGACATTGTTTGGAATTTTTTTGGCCCAATGTGTTTTATGGCCAAATCAGCTGGTCAAAACCTATGGAGCGTGTACAAGGTGCCTTGAATGACCATCTATGGCATGATAGCCGCACATCCACTGTAAGTGGCATATGATTGAATACCAGCCAGGATACTGTCAGTTGCTTTTAGCCTAATTGTTGTGATAAACTTATTAAGTAGGTAAGTATTCAAATCTATTTGATAAGTTTTCTTTGAATGCACTCTGCGACAGCGGAGGGCAGCCCAATTCTCTTGAAAAATGCAAGAAAAAAAATTGCACTAACAAGTTAGCTTTTAGGCCGATTTTCGTCCAAAATGGCCGAAATTCGGGTCTCCCCAAAATTTCAACTGATGATTACTCCACGTACACTTGAGCTACAAACGTCGTTTTGGGCTCGTTGGAATTGTCCTGAGCTCAAATTTATGAAACAAGATGAAAAAATGAACTTTGAACGGAAAAAAAAACTAAAATTTTGAAAATTTCATTTTTTGCACCACGCTCGATTAGGCTTAACTTTTTGGTATCACCGAGATTTCAAAAGCTTATAACTTTGTGTTGGACCCACGAAATTGGTTCATTTTCTCAGTCCCCCAAGATTTGACTATGATCTTGTGATCCAAATAATAAAATTTGGAATTTTTAAAAGTTTTGGGCAAGTTATGGCCGTTCGCGCAATTCACCAGGCTCGATTGGGCTTATTTTTTTGACATCACCGAAATTCAAAAGGCTATAACTCAAAGACCCCAAAAGTTATCTCCATTATTTTTGACCTATCAGCAGCTGATTGTACACAAAATTGATACTGCAAAAGAAATTTTTCGGTTTTCTTTTGTTTTGGCCAATATTTGACCCATTGAAAATTTTTGCACCACGCTCGATTAGGCTTAACTTTTTGACATCACCGAACTTTAAACAGCAATAACTCTTAGCGCATAAAAGTAAAAGAGTTACTTTTGCTTCAAATAAAAGCCTACAACACCTGGTGTTCCCAGGCGGTCTCCCATCCAAGTACTAACCAGGCCCAATGTTGCTTAACTTCGGTGATCGGACGAGAACCGGTGCATTCAACATGGTATGGTCGTAGGCATTTGAGTTACTCCGCTATCATTTTTATCCTTACTAGCTTATGTCTATGTACATTACTTTTAAAACACTCGCCCTCGCGCGAGAGTAAAAAAATGCTCTTATACCATGTACAATTTTGCACGCTCACGTTATAATTTATGCATTTCAAACAAAATACTGAAAATTGACATTGTTTGGAATTTTTTCGGCCCAATGTGTTTTATGGCCAAATCAGCTGGTCAAAACCTATGGAGCGTGTACAAGGTGCCTTGAATGACCATCTATGGCATGATAGCCGCACATCCACTGTAAGTGGCATATGATTGAATACCAGCCAGGATACTGTCAGTTGCTTTTAGCCTAATTGTTGTGATAAAATTATTAAATAGGTAAGTATTCAAATCTATTTTATAAGTTTTCTTTGAATGCACTCTGCGACAGCGGAGGGCAGCCCAATTCTCTTGAAAAATGCAAGAAAAAAAATTGCACTAACGTAAAAGTTAGCTTTTAGGCCGATTTTCGTCCAAAATGGCCGAAATTCGGGTCCCCCCAAATTTTCAACTGATGATTACTCCACGTACACTTGAGCTACAAACGTCGTTTTGGGCTCGTTGGAATTTTCCTGAGCTCAAATTTATGAAACAAGATGAAAAAAATGAACTTTGAACGAAAAAAAAAACAAAAATTTTGAAAATTTCATTTTTTGCACCACGCTCGATTAGGCTTAACTTTTTGGTATCACCGGGATTTCAAAAGCTTATAACTTTGTGTTGGACCGACGAAATTGGTTCATTTTCTCAGTCCCCCAAGATCTGAATATGATCTTGTGATCCAAATAATAAAATTTGGAAATTTTAAAATTTTTGGGCAAGTTATGGCCGTTCGCGCAATTCACCAGGCTCGATTGGGCTTATTTTTTTGACATCACCGAAATTCAAAAGACTATAACTCAAAGACCCCAAAAGTTATCTCCTTTATTTTTGACCTATCAGCAGCTGATTGTACACAAAATTGATACTGCAAAAGAAATTTTTCGGTTTTCTTTTGTTTTGGCCAAAATTTGACCCATTGAAAATTTTTGCACCACTCTCGATTAGGCTTAACTTTTTGACATCACCGAACTTTAAACAGCAATAACTCTTAGCGCATAAAATTAAAAGAATTACTTTTGCTTTAAATAAATGCCTACAACACCTGGTGTTCCCAGGCGGTCTCCCATCCAAGTACTAACCAGGCCCAATGTTGCTTAACTTCGGTGATCGGACGAGAACCGGTGCATTCAACATGGTATGGTCGTAGGCATTTGAGTTACTCCGCTTTCATTTATATCCTTACTAGCTTATGTCTATGTACATTACTTTTAAAACACTCGCCCTCGCGCGAGAGTAATAATATGCTCTTATACCATGTAAAATTTTGCACGCTCACGTTATAATTTATGCATTTCAAACAAAATACTGAAAATTGACATTGTTTGGAATTTTTTTGGCCCAATGTGTTTTATGGCCAAATCAGCTGGTCAAAACCTATGGAGCGTGTACAAGGTGCCTTGAATGACCATCTATGGCATGATAGCCGCACATCCACTGTATGTGGCATATGATTGAATACCAGCCAGGATACTGTCAGTTGCTTTTAGCCTAATTGTTGTGATAAACTTATTAAATAGGTAAGTATTCAAATTTATTTGATAAGTTTTCTTTGAATGCACTCTGCGACAGCGGAGGGCAGCCCAATTCTCTTGAAAAATGCAAGAAAAAAAATTGCACTAACGTAAAAGTTAGCTTTTAGGCCGATTTTCGTCCAAAATGGCCGAAATTCGGGTCCCCCCAAATTTTCAACTGATGATTACTCCACGTACACTTGAGCTACAAACGTCGTTTTGGGCTCGTTGGAATTGTCCTGAGCTCAAATTTATGAAACAAGATGAAAAAAATGAACTTTGAACGAAAAAAAAACAAAAATTTTGAAAATTTCATTTTTTGCACCACGCTCGATTAGGCTTAACTTTTTGGTATCACCGAGATTTCAAAAGCTTATAACTTTGTGTTGAACCGACGAAATTGGTTCATTTTCTCAGTCCCCCAAGATTTGACTATGATCTTGTGATCCAAATAATAAAATTTGGAAATTTTAAAATTTTTGGGCAAGTTATGGCCGTTCGCGCAATTCACCAGGCTCGATTGGGCTTATTTTTTTGACATCACCGAAATTCAAAAGGCTATAACTCAAAGACCCCAAAAGTTATCTCCTTTATTTTTGACCTATCAGCAGCTGATTGTACACAAAATTGATACTGCAAAAGAAATTTTTCGGTTTTCTTTTGTTTTGGCCAAAATTTGACCCATTGAAAATTTTTGCACCACGCTCGATTAGGCTTAACTTTTTGACATCACCGAACTTTAAACAGCAATAACTCTTAGCGCATAAAATTAAAAGAATTACTTTTGCTTTAAATAAATGCCTACAACACCTGGTGTTCCCAGGCGGTCTCCCATCCAAGTACTAACCAGGCCCAATGTTGCTTAACTTCGGTGATCGGACGAGAACCGGTGCATTCAACATGGTATGGTCGTAGGCATTTGAGTTACTCCGCTTTCATTTATATCCTTACTAGCTTATGTCTATGTACATTACTTTTAAAACACTCGCCCTCGCGCGAGAGTAAAAATATGCTCTTATACCATGTAAAATTTTGCACGCTCACGTTATAATTTATGCATTTCAAACAAAATACTGAAAATTGACATTGTTTGGAATTTTTTTGGCCCAATGTGTTTTATGGCCAAATCAGCTGGTCAAAACCTATGGAGCGTGTACAAGGTGCCTTGAATGACCATCTATGGCATGATAGCCGCACATCCACTGTAAGTGGCATATGATTGAATACCAGCCAGGATACTGTCAGTTGCTTTTAGCCTAATTGTTGTGATAAACTTATTAAATAGGTAAGTATTCAAATTTATTTGATAAGTTTTCTTTGAATGCACTCTGCGACAGCGGAGGGCAGCCCAATTCTCTTGAAAAATGCAAGAAAAAAAATTGCACTAACGTAAAAGTTAGCTTTTAGGCCGATTTTCGTCCAAAATGGCCGAAATTCGGGTCCCCCCAAATTTTCAACTGATGATTACTCCACGTACACTTGAGCTACAAACGTCGTTTTGGGCTCGTTGGAATTGTCCTGAGCTCAAATTTATGAAACAAGATGAAAAAAATGAACTTTGAACGAAAAAAAACAAAAATTTTGAAAATTTCATTTTTTGCACCACGCTCGATTAGGCTTAACTTTTTGGTATCACCGAGATTTCAAAAGCTTATAACTTTGTGTTGGACCGACGAAATTGGTTCATTTTCTCAGTCCCCCAAGATCTGATTATGATCTTGTGATCCAAACAATAAAATTTGGAAATTTTAAAATTTTTGGGCAAGTTATGGCCGTTCGCGCAATTCACCAGGCTCGATTGGGCTTATTTTTTTGACATCACCGAAATTCAAAAGGCTATAACTCAAAGACCCCAAAAGTTATCTCCTTTATTTTTGACCTATCAGCAGCTGATTGTACACAAAATTGATACTGCAAAAGAAATTTTTCGGTTTTCTTTTGTTTTGGCCAAAATTTGACCCATTGAAAATTTTTGCACCATGCTCGATTAGGCTTAACTTTTTGACATCACCGAACTTTAAACAGCAATAACTCTTAGCGCATAAAATTAAAAGAATTACTTTTGCTTTAAATAAATGCCTACAACACCTGGTGTTCGCAGGCGGTCTCCCATCCAAGTACTAACCAGGCCCAATGTTGCTTAACTTCGGTGATCGGACGAGAACCGGTGCATTCAACATGGTATGGTCGTAGGCATTTGAGTTACTCCGCTTTCATTTATATCCTTACTAGATTATGTCTATTTACATTACTTTTAAAACACTCGCCCTCGCGCGAGAGTAAAAATATGCTCTTATACCATGTAAAATTTTGCACGCTCACGTTATAATTTATGCATTTCAAACAAAATACTGAAAATTGACATTGTTTGGAATTTTTTTGGCCCAATGTGTTTTATGGCCAAATCAGCTGGTCAAAACCTATGGAGCGTGTACAAGGTGCCTTGAATGACCATCTATGGCATGATAGCCGCACATCCACTGTAAGTGGCATATGATTGAATACCAGCCAGGATACTGTCAGTTGCTTTTAGCCTAATTGTTGTGATAAACTTATTAAATAGGTAAGTATTCAAATTTATTTGATAAGTTTTCTTTGAATGCACTCTGCGACAGCGGAGGGCAGCCCAATTCTCTTGAAAAATGCAAGAAAAAAAATTGCACTAACGTAAAAGTTAGCTTTTAGGCCGATTTTCGTCCAAAATGGCCGAAATTCGGGTCCCCCCAAATTTTCAACTGATGATTACTCCACGTACACTTGAGCTACAAACGTCGTTTTGGGCTCGTTGGAATTGTCCTGAGCTCAAATTTATGAAACAAGATGAAAAAAATGAACTTTGAACGAAAAAAAAAACAAAAATTTTGAAAATTTCATTTTTTGCACCACGCTCGATTAGGCTTAACTTTTTGGTATCACCGAGATTTCAAAAGCTTATAACTTTGTGTTGGACCGACGAAATTGGTTCATTTTCTCAGTCCCCCAAGATTTGACTATGATCTTGTGATCCAAATAATAAAATTTGGAAATTTTAAAATTTTTGGGCAAGTTATGGCCGTTCGCGCAATTCACCAGGCTCGATTGGGCTTATTTTTTTGACATCACCGAAATTCAAAAGGCTATAACTCAAAGACCCCAAAAGTTATCTCCGTTATTTTTGACCTATCAGCAGCTGATTGTACACAAAATTGATACTGCAAAAGAAATTTTTCGGTTTTCTTTTGTTTTGGCCAAAAATTGAAACATTGAAAATTTTTGCACCACGCTCGATTAGGCTTAACTTTTTGACATCACCGAACTTTAAACAGCAATAACTCTTAGCGCATAAAAGTAAAAGAATTACTTTTGCTTTAAATAAAAGCCTACAACACCTGGTGTTCCCAGGCGGTCTCCCATCCAAGTACTAACCAGGCCCAATGTTGCTTAACTTCGGTGATCGGACGAGAACCGGTGCATTCAACATGGTATGGTCGTAGGCATTTGAGTTACTCCGCTTTCATTTATATCCTTACTAGCTTATGTCTATGTACATTACTTTTAAAACACTCGCCCTCGCGCGAGAGTAAAAATATGCTCTTATACCATGTAAAATTTTGCACGCTCACGTTATAATTTATGCATTTCAAACAAAATACTGAAAATTGACATTGTTTGGAATTTTTTTGGCCCAATGTGTTTTATGGCCAAATCAGCTGGTCAAAACCTATGGAGCGTGTACAAGGTGCCTTGAATGACCATCAATGGCATGATAGCCGCACATCCACTGTAAGTGGCATATGATTGAATACCAGCCAAGGTACTGTCTGTTGCTTTTAGCCTAATTGTTGTGATAACCTTATTAAATAGGTAAGTATTCAAATCTATTTGATAAGTTTTCTTTGAATGCACTCTACGACAGCGGAGGGCAGCCCAATTCTCTTGAAAAATGCAAGAAAAAAAATTGCACTAACGTAAAAGTTAGCTTTTAGGCCGATTTTCGTCCAAAATGGCCGAAATTCGGGTCCCCCCATATTTTCAACTGATGATTACTCCACGTACACTTGAGCTACAAACGTCGTTTTGGGCTCGTTGTAATTGTCCTGAGCTCAAATTTATGAAACAAGATGAAAAAAATGAACTTTGAACGAAAAAAAAAAACAAAAATTTTGAAAATTTCATTTTTTGCACCACGCTCGATTAGGCTTAACTTTTTGGTATCACCGAGATTTCAAAAGCTTATAACTTTGTGTTGGACCGACGAAATTGGTTCATTTTCTCAGTCCCCCAAGATTTGACTATGATCTTGTGATCCAAATAATAAAATTTGGAAATTTAAAAATTTTTGGGCAAGTTATGGCCGTTCGCGCAATTCACCAGGCTCGATTGGGCTTATTTTTTTGACATCACCGAAATTCAAAAGGCTATAACTCAAAGACCCCAAAAGTTATCTCCAATATTTTTGACCTATCAGCAGCTGATTGTACACAAAAATGATACTGCAAAAGAAATTTTTCGGTTTTCTTTTGTTTTGGCCAAAAATTGACCCATTGAAAATTTTTGCACCACGCTCGATTAGGCTTAACTTTTTGACATCACCGAACTTTAAACAGCAATAACTCTTAGCGCATAAAAGTAAAAGAACTACTTTTGCTTTGAATAAAAGCCTACAACACCTGGTGTTCCCAGGTGGTCTCCCATCCAAGTACTAACCAGGCCCAATGTTGCTTAACTTCGGTGATCGGACGAGAACCGGTGCATTCAACATGGTATGGTCGTAGGCATTTGAGTTACTCCGCTTTCATTTATATCCTTACTAGCTTATGTCTATGTACATTACTTTTAAAACACTCGCCCTCGCGCGAGAGTAAAAATATGCTCTTATACCATGTAAAATTTTGCACGCTCACGTTATAATTTTTGCATTTCAAACAAAATACTGAAAATTGACATTGTTTGGAATTTTTTTGGCCCAATGTGTTTTATGGCCAAATCAGCTGGTCAAAATCTATGGAGCGTGTACAAGGTGCCTTGAATGACCATCTATGGCATGATAGACGCACATCCACTGTAAGTGGCATATGATTGAATACCAGCCAGGATACTGTCAGTTGCTTTTAGCCTAATTGTTGTGATAAACTTATTAAATAGGTAAGTATTCAAATCTATTTGATAAGTTTTCTTTGAATGCACTCTGCGACAGCGGAGGGCAGCCCAATTCTCTTGAAAAATGCAAGAAAAAAAATTGCACTAACTTAAAAGTTAGCTTTTAGGCCGATTTTCGTCCAAAATGGCCGAAATTCGGGTCCCCCCAAATTTTCAACTGATGATTACTCCACGTACACTTGAGCTACAAACGTCGTTTTGGGCTCGTTGGAATTTTCCTGAGCTCAAATTTATGAAACAAGATGAAAAAAATGAATTTTGAATGAAAAAAAAATAAAAACAAAAATTTTGAAAATTTCATTTTTTGCACCACGCTCGATTAGGCTTAACTTTTTGGTATCACCGAGATTTCAAAAGCTTATAACCTTGTGTTGGACCGACGAAATTGGTTCATTTTCTCAGTCTCCCAAGATTTGACTATGATCTTGTGATCCAAATAATAAAATTTGGAAATTTTAAAATTTTTGGGCAAGTTATGGCCGTTCGCGCAATTCACCAGGCTCGATTGGGCTAATTTTTTTGAAATCACCGAAATTCAAAAGGCTATAACTCAAATACCCCAAAAGTTATCTCCATTATTTTCGACCTATCAGCAGCTGATTGTACACAAAATTGATACTGCAAAAGAAATTTTTCGGTTTTCTTTTGTTTTGGCCAAAATTTGACCCATTGGAAATTTTTGCACCACGCTCGATTAGGCTTAACTTTTTGACATCACCGAACTTTAAACAGCAATAACTCTTAGCGCATAAAAGTAAAAGAATTACTTTTGCTTTAAATAAAAGCCTACAACACCTGGTGTTCCCAGGCGGTCTCCCATCCAAGTACTAACCAGGCCCAATGTTGCTTAACTTCGGTGATCGGACGAGAACCGGTGCATTCAACATGGTATGGTCGTAGGCATTTGAGTTACTCCGCTTTCATTTATATCCTTACTAGCTTATGTCAATGTACATTACTTTTAAAACACTCGCCCTCGCGCGAGAGTAAAAATATGCTCTTATACCATGTAAAATTTTGCACGCTCACGTTATAATTTATGCATTTCAAACAAAATACTGAAAATTGACATTTATGGCCAAATCAGCTGGTCAAAACCTATGGAGCGTGTACAAGGTGCCTTGAATGACCATCTATGGCATGATAGCCGCACATCCACTGTAAGTGGCATATGATTGAATACCAGCCAGGATACTGTCAGTTGCTTTTAGCCTAATCGTTGTGATAAACTTATTAAATAGGTAAGTATTCAAATCTATTTGAGAAGTTTTCTTTGAATGCACTCTGCGACAGCGGAGGGCAGCCCAATTCTCTTGAAAAATGCAAGAAAAAAAATTGCACTAACGTAAAAGTTAGCTTTTAGGCCGATTTTCGTCCAAAATGGCCGAAATTCGGGTCCCCCCAAACTTTCAACTGATGATTACTCCACGTACACTTGAGCTACAAACGTCGTTTTGGGCTCGTTGGAATTGTCCTGAGCTCAAACTTATGAAACAAGATGAAAAAACTGAACTTTGAATGAAAAAAAAACAAAAATTTTGAAAATTTCATTTTTTGCACCACGCTCGATTAGGCTTAACTTTTTGGTATCACCGAGATTTCAAAAGCTTATAACTTTGTGTTGGACCGACGAAATTGGTTCATTTTCTCAGTCCCCCAAGATTTGACTATGATCTTGTGATCCAAATAATAAAATTTGGAAATTTTAAAATTTTTGGGCAAGTTATGGCCGTTCGCGCAATTCACCAGGCTCGATTGGGCTTATTTTTTTGACATCACCGAAATTAAAAAGGCTATAACTCAAAGACCCCAAAAGTTATCTCCATTATTTTTGACCTATCAGCAGCTGATTGTACACAAAATTGATACTTCAAAAGAAATTTTTCGGTTTTCTTTTGTTTTGGCCAAAAATTGACCCATTGAAAATTTTTGCACCACGCTCGATTAGGCTTAACTTTTTGACATCACCGAACTTTAAACAGCAATAACTCTTAGCGCATAAAAGTAAAAGATTTATTTTTGCTTTAAATAAAAGCCTACAACACCTGGTGTCCCAGGCGGTCTCCCATACAAGTACTAACCAGGCCCAATGTTGCTTAACTTCGGTGATCGGACGAGAACCGGTGCATTCAACATGGTATGGTCGTAGGCATTTGAGTTACTCCGCTTTCATTTATATCCTTACTAGCTTATGTCTATGTACATTACTTTTAAAACACTCGCCCTCGCGCGAGAGTAAAAATATGCTCTTATACCATGTAAAATTTTGCACGCTCACGTTATAATTTATGCATTTCAAACAAAATACTGAAAATTGACATTGTTTGGATTTTTTTTTAGCCCAATGTGTTTTATGGCCAAATCAGCCGGTCAAAACCTATGGAGCGTGTACAAGGTGCCTTTAATGAACATCTATGGCATGATAGCCGCACATCCACTGTAAGTGGCATATGATTGAATACCAGCCAGGATACTGTCAGTTGCTTTTAGCCTAATTGTTGTGATAAACTTATTAAATAGGTAAGTATTCAAATCTATTTGATAAGTTTTCTTTGAATGCACTCTGCAACAGCGGAGGGCAGCCCAATTCTCTTGAAAAATGCAAGAAAAGAAATTGCACTAACTTAAAAGTTAGCTTTTAGGCCGATTTTCGTCCAAAATGGCCGAAATTCGGGTCCCCCCAAATTTTCAACTGATGATTACTCGGCGTAAACTTGAGCTACAAACGTCGTTTTGGGCTCGTTGGAATTGTCCTGAGCTCAAATTTATGAAAAAAGATGAAAAAAATGAACTTTGAACGAAAAAAAAAAACAAAAATTTTGAAAATTTCATTTTTTGCACCACGCTCGATTAGGCTTAACTTTTTGGTATCACCGAGATTTCAAAAGCTTATAACTTTGTGTTGGACCGACGAAATTGGTTCATTTTCTAAGTCCCCCAAGATTTGACTATGATCTTGTGATCCAAATAATAAAATTTGGAAATTTTAAAATTTTTGGGCAAGTTATGGCCGTTCGCGCAATTCACCAGGCTCGATTGGGCTTATTTTTTTGACATCACCGAAATTCAAAAGGCTATAACTCAAAGACCCCAAAACTTATCTCCATTATTTTTGACCTATCAGCAGCTGATTGTAAACAAAATTGATACTGCAAAAGAAATTTTTCGGTTTTCTTTTGTTTTGGCCAAAATTTGACCCATTGAAAATTTTGGCACCACGCTCGATTAGGCTTAATTTTTTGACATCACCGAACTTTAAACAGCAATAACTCTTAGCGCATAAAAGTAAAAGAATTACTTTTGCTTTAAATAAAAGCCTACAACACCTGGTGTTCCCAGGCGGTCTCCCATCCAAGTACTAACCAGGCCCAATGTTGCTTAACTTCGGTGATCGGACGAGAACCGGTGCATTCAACATGGTATGGTCGTAGGCATTTGAGTTACTCCGCTTTCATTTATATCCTTACTAGCTTATGTCAATGTACATTACTTTTAAAACACTCGCCCTCGCGCGAGAGTAAAAATATGCTCTTATACCATGTAAAATTTTGCACGCTCACGTTATAATTTATGCATTTCAAACAAAATACTGAAAATTGACATTTATGGCCAAATCAGCTGGTCAAAACCTATGGAGCGTGTACAAGGTGCCTTGAATGACCATCTATGGCATGATAGCCGCACATCCACTGTAAGTGGCATATGATTGAATACCAGCCAGGATACTGTCAGTTGCTTTTAGCCTAATTGTTGTGATAAACTTATTAAATAGGTAAGTATTCAAATCTATTTGAGAAGTTTTCTTTGAATACACTCTGCGACAGCGGAGGGCAGCCCAATTCTCTTGAAAAATGCAAGAAAAAAAATTGCACTAACGTAAAAGTTAGCTTTTAGGCCGATTTTCGTCCAAAATGGCCGAAATTCGGGTCCCCCCAAACTTTCAACTGATGATTACTCCACGTACACTTGAGCTACAAACGTCGTTTTGGGCTCGTTGGAATTGTCCTGAGCTCAAACTTATGAAACAAGATGAAAAAACTGAACTTTGAACGAAAAAAAAAAAAAAATTTGAAAATTTCATTTTTTGCACCACGCTCGATTAGGCTTAACTTTTTGGTATCACCGAGATTTCAAAAGCTTATAACTTTGTGTTGGACCGACGAAATTGGTTCATTTTCTCAGTCCCCCAAGATTTGACTATGATCTTGTGATCCAAATAATAAAATTTGGAAATTTTAAAATTTTTGGGCAAGTTATGGCCTTTCGCGCAATTCACCAGGCTCGATTGGGCTTATTTTTTTGACATCACCGAAATTAAAAAGGCTATAACTCAAAGACCCCAAAAGTTATCTCCATTATTTTTGACCTATCAGCAGCTGATTGTACACAAAATTGATACTTCAAAAGAAATTTTTCGGTTTTCTTTTGTTTTGGCCAAAAATTGACCCATTGAAAATTTTTGCACCACGCTCGATTAGGCTTAACTTTTTGACATCACCGAACTTTAAACAGCAATAACTCTTAGCGCATAAAAGTAAAAGATTTATTTTTGCTTTAAATAAAAGCCTACAACACCTGGTGTCCCAGGCGGTCTCCCATACAAGTACTAACCAGGCCCAATGTTGCTTAACTTCGGTGATCGGACGAGAACCGGTGCATTCAACATGGTATGGTCGTAGGCATTTGAGTTACTCCGCTTTCATTTATATCCTTACTAGCTTATGTCTATGTACATTACTTTTAAAACACTCGCCCTCGCGCGAGAGTAAAAATATGCTCTTATACCATGTAAAATTTTGCACGCTCACGTTATAATTTATGCATTTCAAACAAAATACTGAAAATTGACATTGTTTGGATTTTTTTTAGCCCAATGTGTTTTATGGCCAAATCAGCCGGTCAAAACCTATGGAGCGTGTACAAGGTGCCTTTAATGACCATCTATGGCATGATAACCGCACATCCACTGTAAGTGGCATATGATTGAATACCAGCCAGGATACTGTCAGTTGCTTTTAGCCTAATTGTTGTGATAAACTTATTAAATAGGTAAGTATTCAAATCTATTTGATAAGTTTTCTTTGAATGCACTCTGCGACAGCGGAGGGCAGCCCAATTCTCTTGAAAAATGCAAGAAAAGAAATTGCACTAACTTAAAAGTTAGCTTTTAGGCCGATTTTCGTCCAAAATGGCCGAAATTCGGGTCCCCCCAAATTTTCAACTGATGATTACTCCACGTAAACTTGAGCTACAAACGTCGTTTTGGGCTCGTTGGAATTGTCCTGAGCTCAAATTTATGAAACAAGATGAAAAAAATGAACTTTGAACGAAAAAAAAACAAAAATTTTGAAAATTTCATTTTTTGCACCACGCTCGATTAGGCTTAACTTTTTGGTATCACCGAGATTTCAAAAGCTTATAACTTTGTGTTGGACCGACGAAATTGGTTCATTTTCTAAGTCCCCCAAGATTTGACTATGATCTTGTGATCCAAATAATAAAATTTGGAAATTTTAAAATTTTTGGGCAAGTTATGGCCGTTCGCGCAATTCACCAGGCTCGATTGGGCTTATTTTTTTGACATCACCGAAATTCAAAAGGCTATAACTCAAAGACCCCAAAACTTATCTCCATTATTTTTGACCTATATGCAGCTGATTGTAAACAAAATTGATACTGCAAAAGAAATTTTTCGGTTTTCTTTTGTTTTGGCCAAAATTTGACCCATTGAAAATTTTGGCACCACGCTCGATTAGGCTTAACTTTTTGACATCACCGAACTTTAAACAGCAATAACTCTTAGCGCATAAAAGTAAAAGAATTACTTTTGCTTTAAATAAAAGCCTACAACACCTGGTGTTCCCAGGCGGTCTCCCATCCAAGTACTAACCAGGCCCAATGTTGCTTAACTTCGGTGATCGGACGAGAACCGGTGCATTCAACATGGTATGGTCGTAGGCATTTGAGTTACTCCGCTTTCATTTATATCCTTACTAGCTTATGTCTATGTACATTACTTTTAAAACACTCGCCCTCGCACGAGAGTAAAAATATGTTCTAATACCATGTAAAATTTTGCACGCTCACGTTATAATTTATGCATTTCAAACAAAATACTGAAAATTGACATTGTTTGGAATTTTTTTGGCCCAATGTGTTTTATGGCCAAATCAGCTGGTCAAAACCTATGGAGCGTGTACAAGGTGCCTTGAATGACCATCTATGGCATGATAGCCGCACATCCACTGTAAGTGGCATATGATTGAATACCAGCCAGGATACTGTCAGTTGCTTTTAGCCTAATTGTTGTGATAAACTTATTAAATAGGTAAGTATTCAAATCTATTTGATACGTTTTCTTTGAATGCACTCTGCGACAGCGGAGGGCAGCCCAATTCTCTTGAAAAATGCAAGAAAAAAAATTGCACTAACTAAAAGTTAGCTTTTAGGCCGATTTTCGTCCAAAATGGCCGAAATTCGGGTCCCCCCAAATTTTCAACTGATGATTACTCCACGTACATTTGAGCTGCAAACGTCGTTTTTGGCCCGTTGGAATTGTCCTGAGCTCAAATTTATGAAACAAATTGAAAAAAATGAAATTTGAACGAAAAAAAAAACAAAAGTTTTGAAAATTTCATTTTTTGCACCACGCTCGATTAGGCTTAACTTTTTGGTATCACCGAGATTTCAAAAGCTTATAACTTTGTGTTGGACCGACGAAATTGATTCTTTTTCTCAGTCCCCCAAGATTTGACTATGATCTTGTGATCCAAATAATAAAATTTGGAAATTTTAAAATTTTTGGGCAAGTTATGGCCGTTCGCGCAATTCACCAGGCTCGATTGGGCTTATTTTTTTGACATCACCGAAATTCAAAAGGCTATAACTCAAAGACCCCAAAATTTATCTCCATTATTTTTGACCTATCAGCAGCTCATTGTACACAAAATTGATACTGCAAAAGAAATTTTTCGGTTTTCTTTTGTTTTGGCCAAAATTTGACCCATTGAAAATTTTGGCACCACGCTCGATTAGGCTTAACTTTTTGACATCACCGAACTTTAAACAGCAATAACTCTTAGCGCATAAAAGTGAAAGAATTACTTTTGCTTTAAATAAAAGCCTACAACACCTGGTGTTCCCAGGCGGTCTCCCATCCAAGTACTAACGAGGCCCAATGTTGCTTAACTTCGGTGATCGGACGAGAACCGGTGCATTCAACATGGTATGGTCGTAGGCATTTGAGTTACTCCGCTTTCATTTATATCCTTACTAGCTTATGTCTATGTACATTACTTTTAAAACACTCGCCCTCGCGCGAGAGTAAAAATATGTTCTTATACCATGTAAAGTTTTGCACGCTCACGTTATAATTTATGCATTTCAAACAAAATACTGAAAATTGACATTGTTTGGAATTTTTTTGGCCCAATGTGTTTTATGGCCAAATCAGCTGGTCAAAACCTATGGAGCGTGTACAAGGTGCCTTGAATGACCATCTATGGCATGATAGCCGCACATCCACTGTAAGTGGCATATGCTTGAATACCAGCCAGGATACTGTCAGTTGCTTTTAGCCTAATTGTTGTGATAAACTTATTAAATAGGTAAGTATTCAAATCTATTTGATAAGTTTTCTTTGAATGCACTCTGCGACAGCGGAGGGCAGCCCAATTCTCTTGAAAAATGCAAGAAAAAAAATTGCACTAACTAAAAGTTAGCTTTTAGGCCGATTTTCGTCCAAAATGGCCGAAATTCGGGTCCCCCCAATTTTTCAACTGATGATTACTCCACGTACACTTGAGCTACAAACGTCGTTTTGGGATCGTTGGAATTGCACTGAGCTCAAATTTATGAAACAAGATGAAAAAAAGGAACTTTGATGGAAAAAAAAACAAAAATTTTGAAAATTTCATTTTTTGCACCACGCTCGATTAGGCTTAACTTTTTGGTATCACCGAGATTTCAAAAGCTTATAACTTTGTGTTGGACCGACGAAATTGGTTCATTTTTTCAGTCCCCCAAGATTTGACTTTGATCTTGTGATCCAAATAATAAAATTTGGAAATTTTAAAATTTTTGGGCAAGTTATGGCCGTTCGCGCAATTCACCAGGCTCGATTGGGCTTATTTTTTTGACATCACCGAAATTCAAAAGGCTATAACTCAAAGACCCCAAAAGTTATCTCCATTATTTTTGACCTATCAGCAGCTGATTGTACACAAAATTGATACTGCAAAAGAAATTTTTCGGTTTTCTTTTGTTTTGGCCAAAATTTGACCCATTGAAAATTTTGGCACCACGCTCGATTAGGCTTAACTTTTTGACATCACCGAACTTTAAACAGCAATAACTCTTAGCGCATAAAAGTGAAAGAATTACTTTTGCTTTAAATAAAAGCCTACAACACCTGGTGTTCCCAGGCGGTCTCCCATCCAAGTACTAACCAGGCCCAATGTTGCTTAACTTCGGTGATCGGACGAGAACCGGTGCATTCAACATGGTATGGTCGTAGGCATTTGAGTTACTCCGCTTTCATTTATATCCTTACTAGCTTATGTCTATGTACATTACTTTTAAAACACTCGCCCTCGCGCGAGAGTAAAAATATGTTCTTATACCATGTAAAATTTTGCACGCTCACGTTATAATTTATGCATTTCAAACAAAATACTGAAAATTGACATTGTTTGGAATTTTTTTGGCCCAATGTGTTTTATGGCCAAATCAGCTGGTCAAAACCTATGGAGCGTGTACAAGGTGCCTTGAATGACCATCTATGGCATGGTAGCCGCACATCCACTGTAAGTGGCATATGATTGAATACCAGCCAGGATACTGTCAGTTGCTTTTAGCCTAATTGTTGTGATAAACTTATTAAATAGGTAAGTATTCAAATCTATTTGATAAGTTTTCTTTGAATTCACTCTGCGACAGCGGAGGGCAGCCCAATTCTCTTGAAAAATGCAAGAAAAAAAATTGCACTAACTAAAAGTTAGCTTTTAGGCCGATTTTCGTCCAAAATGGCCGAAATTCGGGTCCCCCCAAATTTTCAACTGATGATTACTCCACGTACACTTGAGCTACAAACGTCGTTTTGGGCTCGTTGGAATTGTACTGAGCTCAAATTTATGAAACAAGATGAAAAAAAGGAACTTTGGATGAAAAAAAAACTAAAATTTTGAAAATTTCATTTTTTGCACCACGCTCGATTAGGCTTAACTTTTTGGTATCACCGAGATTTCAAAAGCTTATAACTTTGTGTCGGACCGACGAAATTGGTTCATTTTCTCAGTCCCCCAAGATTTGACTATGATCTTGTGATCCAAATAATAAAATTTGGAAATTTTAAAATTTTTGGGCAAGTTATGGCCGTTCGCGCAATTCACCAGGCTCGATTGGGCTTATTTTTTTGACATCACCGAAATTCAAAAGGCTATAACTCAAAGACCCCAAAAGTTATCTCCATTATTTTTGACCTATCAGCAGCTGATTGTACACAAAATTGATACTGCAAAAGAAATTTTTCGGTTTTCTTTTTTTTTGGCCAAAATTTGACCCATTGAAAATTTTGGCACCACGCTCGATTAGGCTTAACTTTTTGACATCACCGAACTTTAAACAGCAATAACTCTTAGCGCATAAAAGTAAAAGAATTACTTTTGCTTTAAATAAAAGCCTACAACACCTGGTGTTCCCAGGCGGTCTCCCATCCAAGTACTAACCAGGCCCAATGTTGCTTAACTTCGGCGATCGGACGAGAACCGGTGCATTCAACATGGTATGGTCGTAGGCATTTGAGTTACTCCGCTTTCATTTATATCCTTACTAGCTTATGTCTATGTACATTACTTTTAAAACACTCGCCCTCGCGCGAGAGTAAAAATATTTTCTTATACCATGTAAAATTTTGCACGCTCACGTTATAATTTATGCATTCCAAACAAAATACTGAAAATTGACATTGTTTGGAATTTTTTTGGCCCAATGTGTTTTATGGCCAAATCAGCTGCTCAAAACCTATGGAGCGTGTACAAGGTGCCTTGAATGACCATCTATGGCATGATAGCCGCACATCCACTGTAAGTGGCATATGATTGAATACCAGCCAGGATACTGTCAGTTGCTTTTAGCCTAATTGTTGTGATAAACTTATTAAATAGGTAAGTATTCAAATCTATTTGATAAGTTTTCTTTGAATGCACTCTGCGACAGCGGAGGGCAGCCCAATTCTCTTGAAAAATGCAAGAAAAAAAATTGCACTTACTAAAAGTTAGCTTTTAGGCCGATTTTCGTCCAAAATGGCCGAAATTTGGGTCCCCCCAAATTTTCAACTGATGATTACTCCACGTACACTTGAGCTACAAACGTCGTTTTGGGCTCGTTGGAATTGTCCTGAGCTCAAATTTATGAAACGAGATGAAAAAAATGAACTTTGAAAGAAAAAAAAAACAAAAATTTTGAAAATTTCATTTTTTGCACCACGCTCGATTAGGCTTAACTTTTTGGTATCACCGATATTTCAAAAGCTTATAACTTTGTGTTGGACCGACGAAATTGGTTCATTTTCTCAGTCCCCCAAGATTTGACTATGATCTTGTGATCCGAATATTAATAAAATTTGGAAATTTTAAATTTTTTGGGCAAGTTATGGCCGTTCGCGCAATTCACCAGGCTCGATTGGGCTTATTTTTTTGACATCACCGAAATTCAAAAGGCTATAACTCAAAGACCCCAAAAATTATATCCATTATTTTTGACCTATCAGCATCTGATTGTACACAAAATTGATACTGCAAAAGAAATTTTTCGGTTTTCTTTTGTTTTGGCCAAAATTTGACCCATTGAAAATTTTTGCACCACGCTCGATTAGGTTTAACTTTTTGACATCACCGAACTTTAAACAGCAATAACTCTTAGCGCATAAAAGTAAAAGAATTACTTTTGCTTTAAATAAAAGCCTACAACACCTGGTGTTCCCAGGCGGTCTCCCATCCAAGTACTAACCAGGCCCAATGTTGCTTAACTTCGGTGATCGGACGAGAACCGGTGCATTCAACATGGTATGGTCGTAGGCATTTGAGTTACTCCGCTTTCATTTATATCCTTACTAGCTTATGTCTATGTACATTACTTTTAAAACACTCGCCCTCGCGCGAGAGTAAAAATATGCTCTCATACCATGTAAAATTTTGCACGCTCACGTTATAATTTATGCATTTCAAACAAAATACTGAAAATTGACATTGTTTGGAACTTTTTTGGCCCAATGTGTTTTATGGCCAAATCAGCTGGTCAAAACCTATGGAGCGTGTACAAGGTGCCTTGAATGACCATCTATGGCATGATAGCCGCACATCCACTGTAAGTGGCATATGATTGAATACCAGCCAGGATACTGTCAGTCGCTTTTTGCGTAATTGTTGTGATAAACTTATTAAATAGGTAAGTATTCAAATCTATTTGATAAGTTTTCTTTGAATGCACTCTGCGACAGCGGAGGGCAGCCCAATTCTCTTGAAAAATGCAAGAAAAGAAATTGCACTAACTTAAAAGTTAGCTTTTAGGCCGATTTTCGTCCAAAATGGCCGAAATTCGGGTCCCCCCAAAATTTCAACTGATGATTACTCCACGTACACTTGAGCTACAAACGTCGTTTTGGGCTCGTTGGAATTGTCCTGAGCTCAAATTTATGAAACGAGATGAAAAAATGAACTTTGAACGGAAAAAAAAACAAAAATTTTGAAAATTTCATTTTTTGCACCACGCTCGATTAGGCTTAACTTTTTGGTATCACCGAGATTTCAAAAGCTTATAACTTTGTGTTGGACCCACGAAATTGGTTCATTTTCTCAGTCCCCCAAGATTTGACTATGATCTTGTGATCCAAATAATAAAATTTGGAATTTTTAAAAGTTTTGGGCAAGTTATGGCCGTTCGCGCAATTCACCAGGCTCGATTGGGCTTATTTTTTTGACATCACCGAAATTCAAAAGGCTATAACTCAAAGACCCCAAAAGTTATCTCCATTATTTTTGACCTATCAGCAGCTGATTATACACAAAATTGATACTGCAAAAGAAATTTTTCGGTTTTCTTTTGTTTTGGCCAAAATTTGACCCATTGAAAATTTTTGCACCACGCTCGATTAGGCTTAACTTTTTGACATCACCGAACTTTAAACAGCAATAACTCTTAGCGCATAAAATTAAAAGAATTACTTTTGCTTTAAATCAAAGCCTACAACACCTGGTGTTCCCAGGCGGTCTCCCATCCAAGTACTAACCAGGCCCAATGTTGCTTAACTTCGGTGATCGGACGAGAACCGGTGCATTCAACATGGTATGGTCGTAGGCATTTGAGTTACTCCGCTTTAATTTATATCCTTACTAGCTTATGTCTATGTACATTACTTTTAAAACACTCGCCCTCGCGCG
Organism: Symsagittifera roscoffensis; assembly: GCF_963678635.1. Classification (NCBI taxonomy): domain Eukaryota; kingdom Metazoa; phylum Xenacoelomorpha; order Acoela; family Convolutidae; genus Symsagittifera; species Symsagittifera roscoffensis. Next base: position 33,664,674 of record NC_087067.1, on the reverse strand, counting down.
AGAGTAAAAATATGTTCTTATACCATGTAAAATTTTGCACGCTCACGTTATAATTTATGCATTTCAAACAAAATACTGAAAATTGACATTGTTTGGAATTTTTTTGGCCCAATGTGTTTTATGGCCAAATCAGCTGGTCAAAACCTATGGAGCGTGTACAAGGTGCCTTGAATGACCATCTATGGCATGATAGCCGCACATCCACTGTAAGTGGCATACGATTGAATACCAGCCAGGATACTGTCAGTTGCTTTTAGCCTAATTGTTGTGATAAATTTATTAAATAGGTAAGTATTCAAATCTGTTTGATAAAATTTCTTTGAATGCACTCTGCGACAGCGGAGAGCAGCCCAATTCTCTTGAAAAATGCAAGAAAAAAATTGCACTAACAAGTTAGCTTTTAGGCCGATTTTCGTCCAAAATGGCCGAAATTCGGGTCCCCCCAAATTTTCAACTGATGATTACTCCACGTACACTTGAGCTACAAACGTCGTTTTTGGCTCGTTGGAATTGTCCTGAGCTCAAATTTATGAAATGAGATGAAAAAAATGAACTTTGAACGAAAAAAAAACAAAAATTTTGAAAATTTCATTTTTTGCACCACGCTCGATTAGGCTTAACTTTTTGTATCACCGAGATTTCAAAAGCTTATAACTTTGTGTTGGACCGACGAAATTGGTTCATTTTCTCAGTCCCCCAAGATTTGACTATGATCTTGTGATCCAAATAACAAAATTTGGAAATTTGAAAATTTTTGGGCAAGTTATGGCCGTTCGCGCAATTCACCAGGCTCGATTGGGCTTATTTTTTTGACATCACCGAAATTCAAAAGGCTATAACTCAAAGACCCCAAAAGTTATCTCCATTATTTTTGACCTATCAGCAGCTGATTGTACACAAAATTGATACTGCAGAAGAAATTTTTCGGTTTTCTTTTGTTTTGGCCAAAATTTTGACCCATTGAAAATTTTTGCACCACGCTCGATTAGGCTTAATTTTTTGACATCACCGAATTTTAAACAGCAATAACTCTTAGCGCATAAAAGTAAAAGAATTACTTTTGCTTTAAATAAAAGCCTACAACACCTGGTGTTCCCAGGCGGTCTCCCATCCAAGTACTAACCAGGCCCAATGTTGCTTAACTTCGGTGATCGGACGAGAACCGGTGCATTCAACATGGTATGGTCGTAGGCATTTGAGTTACTCCGCTTTCATTTATATCCTTACTAGCTTATGTCTATGTACATTACTTTTAAAACAGTCGCCCTCGCGCGAGAGTAAAAATATGCTCTTATACCATGTAAAATTTTGCACGCTCACGTTATAATTTATGCATTTCAAACAAAATACTGAAAATTGACATTGTTTGGAATTTTTTTGGCCCAATGTGTTTTATGGCCAAATCAGCTGGTCAAAATCTATGGAGCGTGTACAAGGTGCCTTGAATGACCATCTATGGCATGATAGCCGCACATCCACTGTAAGTGGCATATGATTGAATACCAGCCAGGATACTGTCAGTTGCTTTTAGCCTAATTGTTGTGATGAACTTATTAAATAGGTAAGTATTCAAATCTATTTGATAAGTTTTCTTTGAATGCACTCTGCGACAGCGGAAGGCAGCCCAATTCTCTTGAAAAATCAAAGAAAAGAAATTGCACTAACGTAAAAGTTAGCTTTTAGGCCGATTTTCGTCCAAAATGGCCGAAATTCGGGTCCCCCCAAATTTTCAACTGATGATTACTCCACGTACACTTGAGCTACAAACGTCGTTTTGGGCTCGTTGGAATTGTCCTGAGCTCAAATTTGTGAAACAAGATGAAAAAATTGAACTTTGAACGAAAAAAAAAACAAAAATTTTGAAAATTTCATTTTTTGCACCACGCTCGATTAGGCTTAACTTTTTGGTATCACCGAGAATTCAAAAGCTTATAACTTTGTGTTGGACCGACGACATTGGTTCATATTCTCAGTCCCCCAAGATTTGACTATGATCTTGTGATCCAAATAATGAAATTTGGAAATTTTAAAATTTTTGGGCAAGTTATGGCCGTTCGCGCAATTCACCAGGCTCGATTGGGCTTATTTTTTTGACATCACCGAAATTCAAAAGGCTATAACTCAAAGACCCCAAAAGTTATCTCCATTATTTTTGATCTATCAGCAGCTGATTGTACACAAAATTGATACTGCAAAAGAAATTTTTCGGTTTTCTTTTGTTTTGGCCAAATTTTGACCCATTGAAAATTTTTGCACCACGCTCGATTAGGCTTAACTTTTTGACATCACCGAACTTTAAACAGCAATAACTCTTAGCGCATAAAAGTAAAAGAATTACTTTTGCTTTAAATAAAAGCCTACAACACCTGGTGTTCCCAGGCGGTCTCCCATCCAAGTACTAACCAGGCCCAATGTTGCTTAACTTCGGTGATCGGACGAGAACCGGTGCATTCAACATGGTATGGTCGTAGGCATTTGAGTTACTCCGCTTCCATTTATATCCTTACTAGCTTATGTCTATGTACATTACTTTTAAAACACTCGCCCTCGCGCGAGAGTAAAATTATGTTCATATACCATGTAAAATTTTGCACGCTCACGTTATAATTTATGCATTTCAAACAAAATACTGAAAATTGACATTGTTTGGAATTTTTTTGGCCCAATGTGTTTTATGGCCAAATCAGCTGGTCAAAACCTATGGAGCGTGTACAAGGTGCCTTGAATGACCATCTATGGCATGATAGCCGCACATCCACTGTAAGTGGCATATGATTGAATACCAGCCAGGATACTGTCAGTTGCTTTTAGCCTAATTGTTGTGATAAACTTATTAAATAGGTAAGTATTCAAATCTATTTGATAAATTTTCTTTGAATGCACTCTGCGACAGCGGAAGGCAGCCCAATTCTCTTGAAAAATCAAAGAAAAGAAATTGCACTAACGTAAAAGTTAGCTTTTAGGCCGATTTTCGTCCAAAATGGCCGAAATTCGGGTCCCCCCAAATTTTCAACTGATGATTACTCCACGTACACTTGAGCTACAAACGTCGTTTTGGGCTCGTTGGAATTGTCCTGAGCTCAAATTTGTGAAACAAGATGAAAAAATTGAACTTTGAACGAAAAAAAAACAAAAATTTTGAAAATTTCATTTTTTGCACCACGCTCGATTAGGCTTAACTTTTTGGTATCACCGAGAATTCAAAAGCTTATAACTTTGTGTTGGACCGACGACATTGGTTCATATTCTCAGTCCCCCAAGATTTGACTATGATCTTGTGATCCAAATAATGAAATTTGGAAATTTTAAAATTTTTGGGCAAGTTATGGCCGTTCGCGCAATTCACCAGGCTCGATTGGGCTTATTTTTTTGACATCACCGAAATTCAAAAGGCTATAACTCAAAGACCCCAAAAGTTATCTCCATTATTTTTGATCTATCAGCAGCTGATTGTACACAAAATTGATACTGCAAAAGAAATTTTTCGGTTTTCTTTTGTTTTGGCCAAATTTTGACCCATTGAAAATTTTTGCACCACGCTCGATTAGGCTTAACTTTTTGACATCACCGAACTTTAAACAGCAATAACTCTTAGCGCATAAAAGTAAAAGAATTACTTTTGCTTTAAATAAAAGCCTACAACACCTGGTGTTCCCAGGCGGTCTCCCATCCAAGTACTAACCAGGCCCAATGTTGCTTAACTTCGGTGATCGGACGAGAACCGGTGCATTCAACATGGTATGGTCGTAGGCATTTGAGTTACTCCGCTTCCATTTATATCCTTACTAGCTTATGTCTATGTACATTACTTTTAAAACACTCGCCCTCGCGCGAGAGTAAAATTATGTTCATATACCATGTAAAATTTTGCACGCTCACGTTATAATTTATGCATTTCAAACAAAATACTGAAAATTGACATTGTTTGGAATTTTTTTGGCCCAATGTGTTTTATGGCCAAATCAGCTGGTCAAAACCTATGGAGCGTGTACAAGGTGCCTTGAATGACCATCTATGGCATGATAGCCGCACATCCACTGTAAGTGGCATATGATTGAATACCAGCCAGGATACTGTCAGTTGCTTTTAGCCTAATTGTTGTGATAAACTTATTAAATAGGTAAGTATTCAAATCTATTTGATAAATTTTCTTTGAATGCACTCTGCGACAGCGGAGGGCAGCCCAATTCTCTTGAAAAATGCAAGAAAAAAAATTGCACTAACTGAAAAGTTAGCTTTTAGGCCGATTTTCGTCCAAAATGGCCGAAATTCGGGTCCCCCCAAATTTTCAACTGATGATTACTCCACGTACACTTGAGCTACAAACGTCGTTTTGGGCTCGTTGGAATTTTCCTGAGCTCAAATTTATGAAACAAGATGAAAAAAATGAACTTTGAACGAAAAAAAAAACAAAAATTTTGAAAATTTCATTTTTTGCACCACGCTCGATTAGGCTTAACTTTTTGGTATCACCGAGATTTCAAAAGCTTATAACTTTGTGTTGGACCGACGAAATTGGTTCATTTTCTCAGTCCCCCAAGATTTGATTATGCTCTTGTGATCCAAATAATAAAATTCGGAAATTTTAAAATTTTTGGGCAAGTTATGGCCGTTCGCGCAATTCACCAGGCTCGATTGGGCTTATTTTTTTGACATCACCGAAATTCAAAAGGCTATAACTCAAAGACCCCAAAAGTTATCTCCATTATTTTTGACCTATCAGCAGCTGATTGTACACAAAATTGATACTGCAAAAGAAATTTTTCGGTTTTCTTTTGTTTTGGCCAAAATTTGACCCATTGAAAATTTTTGCACCACGCTCGATTAGGCTTAACTTTTTGACATCACCGAACTTTAAACAGCAATAACTCTTAGCGCATAAAAGTAAAAGAATTACTTTTGCTTTAAATAAAAGCCTACAACACCTGGTGTTCCCAGGCGGTCTCCCATCCAAGTACTAACCAGGCCCAATGTTGCTTAACTTCGGTGATCGGACGAGAACCGGTGCATTCAACATGGTATGGTCGTAGGCATTTGAGTTACTCCGCTTTCATTTATATCCTTACTAGCTTATGTCTATGTACATTACTTTTAAAACACTCGCCCTCGCGCGAGAGTAAAAATATGTTCTTATACCATGTAAAATTTTGCACGCTCACGTTATAATTTATGCATTTCAAACAAAATACTGAAAATTGACATTGTTTGGAATTTTTTTGGCCCAATGTGTTTTATGGCCAAATCAGCTGGTCAAAACCTATGGAGCGTGTACAAGGTGCCTTGAATGACCATCTATGGCATGATAGCCGCACATCCACTGTAAGTGGCATATGATTGAATACCAGCCAGGATACTGTCAGTTGCTTTTAGCCTAATTGTTGTGATAAACTTATTAAATAGGTAAGTATTCAAATCTATTTGATAAATTTTCTTTGAATGCACTCTGCGACAGCGGAGGGCAGCCCAATTCTCTTGAAAAATGCAAGAAAAAAAATTGCACTAACTGAAAAGTTAGCTTTTAGGCCGATTTTCGTCCAAAATGGCCGAAATTCGGGTCCCCCCAAATTTTCAACTGATGTTTACTCCACGTACACTTGAGCTACAAACGTCGTTTTGGGCTCGTTGGAATTGTCCTGAGCTCAAATTTATGAAACAAGATGAAAAAAATGAACTTTGAAAGAAAAAAAAAATTTTGAAAATTTCATTTTTTGCACCACGCTCGATTAGGCTTAACTTTTTGGTATCACCGAGATTTCAAAAGCTTATAACTTTGTTTTGGACCGATGAAATTGGTTCATTTTCTCAGTCCCCCAAGATTTGACTATGATCTTGTGATCCAAATAATAAAATTTGGAAATTTTAAAATTTTTGGGCAAGTTATGGCCGTTCGCGCAATTCACCAGGCTCGATTGGGCTCATTTTTTTGACATCACCGAAATTCAAAAGGCTATAACTCAAAGACCCCAAAAGTTATCTCCATTATTTTTGACCTATCAGCAGCTGATTGTACACAAAATTGATACTGCAAAAGAAATTTTTCGGTTTTCTTTTGTTTTGGCCAAAATTTGACCCATTGAAAAATTTTGCACCACGCTCGATTAGGCTTAACTTTTTGACATCACCGAACTTTAAACAGCAATAACTCTTAGCGCATAAAAGTAAAAGAATTACTTTTGCTTTAAATAAAAGCCTACAATACCTGGTGTTCCCAGGCGGTCTCCCATCCAAGTACTAACCAGGCCCAATTTTGCTTAACTTCGGTGATTGGACGAGAACCGGTGCATTCAACATGGTATGGTCGTAGGCATTTGAGTTACTCCGCTTTCATTTATATCCTTACTAGCTTATGTCTATGTACATTACTTTTAAAACACTCGCCCTCGCGCGAGAGTAAAAATATGCTCTTATACCATGAAAAAAATTTTGCACGCTCACGTTATAATTTATGCATTTCAAACAAAATACTGAAAATTGACATTGTTTGGAATTTTTTTGGCCCAATGTGTTTTATGGCCAAATCAGCTGGTCAAAACCTATGGAGCGTGTACAAGGTGCCTTGAATGACCATCTATGGTATGATAGCCGCACATCCACTGTAAGTGGCATATGATTGAATACCAGCCAGGATACTGTCAGTTGCTTTAAGCCTAATTGTTTTGATAAACTTATTAAATAGGTAAGTATTCAAATCTATTTGATAAGTTTTCTTTGAATGCACTCTTCGAAGGCGGAGGGCAGCCCAATTTTCTTGAAAAATGCAAGAAAAAAAATTGCACTAAATTAAAAGTTAGCTTTTAGGCCGATTTTCGTCCAAAATGGCCGAAATTCGAGTCCCCCCAAATTTTCAACTGATGATTACTCCACGTACACTTGAGCTACAAACGTCGTTTTGGGCTCGTTGGAATTGTCCTGAGCTCAAATTTATGAAACAAGATGAAAAAAATGAACTTTGAACGAAAAAAAAAACAAACATTTTGAAAATTTCATTTTTTGCTCCACGCTCGATTAGGCTTGTCTTTTTGACATCACCGAACTTTAAACAGCAATAACTCTTAGCGCATAAAAGTAAAAGAATTACTTTTGCTTTAAACAAAAGCCTACAGCACCTGGTGTTCCCAGGCGGTCTCCCATCCAAGTACTAACCAGGCCCAATGTTGCTTAACTTCGGTGATCGGACGAGAACCGGTGCATTCAACATGGTATGGTCGTAGGCATTTGAGTTACTCCGCTTTCATTTATATCCTTACTAGCTTATGTCTATGTACATTACTTTTAAAACACTCGCCCTCGCGCGAGAGTAAAAATATGCTCTTATACCATGTAAAATTTTGCACGCTCACGTTATAATTTATGCATTTCAAACAAAATACTGAAAATTGACATTGTTTGGAATTTTTTTGGCCGAATGTGTTTTATGGCCAAATCAGCTGGTCAAAACCTATGGAGCGTGTACAAGGTGCCTTGAATGACCATCTATGGCATGATAGCCGCACATCCACTGTAAGTGGCATATGATTGAATACCAGCCAGGATACTGTCAGTTGCTTTAAGCCTAATTGTTTTGATAAACTTATTAAATAGGTAAGTATTCAAATCTATTTGATAAGTTTTCTTTGAATGCACTCTTCGAAGGCGGAGGGCAGCCCATTTCTCTTGAAAAATGCAAGAAAAAAAATTGCACTAAATTAAAAGTTAGCTTTTAGGCCGATTTTCGTCCAAAATGGCCGAAATTCGGGTCCCCCCAAATTTTCAACTGATGATTACTCCACGTACACTTGAGCTACAAACGTCGTTTTGGGCTCGTTGGAATTGTCTTGAGCTCAAATTTATGAAACAAGATGAAAAAAATGAACTTTGATCGAAAAAAAAAACAAACATTTTGAAAATTTCATTTTTTGCTCCACGATCGATTAGGCTTAACTTTTTGACATCACCGAACTTTAAACAGCAATAACTCTTAGCGCATAAAAGTAAAAGAATTACTTTTGCTTTAAATAAAAGCCTACAGCACCTGGTGTTCCCAGGCGGTCTCCCATCCAAGTACTAACCAGGCCCAATGTTGCTTAACTTCGGTGATCGGACGAGAACCGGTGCATTCAACATGGTATGGTCGTAGGCATTTGAGTTACTCCGCTTTCATTTATATCCTTACTAGCTTATGTCTATGTACATTACTTTTAAAACACTCGCCCTCGCGCGAGAGTAAAAATATGCTCTTATACCATGTAAAATTTTGCACGCTCATGTTATAATTTATGCATTTCAAACAAAATACTGAAAATTGACATTGTTTGGAATTTTTTTGGCCCAATGTGTTTTATGGCCAAATCAGCTGGTCAAAACCTATGGAGCGTGTACAAGGTGCCTTGAATGACCATCTATGGCATGATAGCCGCACATCCACTGTAAGTGGCATATGATTGAATACCAGCTAGGATACTGTCAGTTGCTTTTAGCCTAATTGTTGTGATAAACTTATTAAATAGGTAAGTATTCAAATCTATTTGATAAGTTTTATTTGAATGCACTCTGCGACAGCGGAGGGCAGCCCAATTCTCTTGAAAAATGCAAGAAAAAAATTGCACTAACGTAAACGTTAGCTTTTAGGCCGATTTTCGTCCAAAATGGCCGAAACTCGGGTCCCCCCAAATTTTCAACTGATGATTACTCCACGTACACTTGAGCTACAAACGTCGTTTTGGGCTCGTTGGAATTTTCCTGAGCTCAAATTTATAAAACAAGATTAAAAAAAATGAACTTTGAACGAAAAAAAAAACAAAAATTTTGAAAATTTCATTTTTTGCACCACGCTCGATTAGGCTTAACTTTTTGACATCACCGAACTTTAAACAGCAATAACTCTTAGCGCATAAAAGTAAAAGAATTACTTTTGCTTTAAATAAAAGCCTACTACACCTGGTGTTCCCAGGCGGTCTCCCATCCAAGTACTAACCAGGCCCAATGTTGCTTAATTTCGGTGATCGGACGAGAACCGGTGCATTCAACATGGTATGGTCGTAGGCATTTGAGTTACTCCGCTTTCATTTATATCCTTACTAGCTTATGTCTATGTACATTATTTTAAAACACTCGCCCTCGCGCGAGAGTAAAAATATGCTCTTATACCATGTAAAATTTTGCACGCTCACGTTTATGCATTTCAAACAAAATACTGAAAATTGACATTGTTTGGAATTTTTTTGGCCCAATGTGTTTTATGGCCAAATCAGCTGGTCAAAACCTATGGAGCGTGTACAAGGTGCCTTGAATGACCATCTATGGCATGATAGCCGCACATCCACTGTAAGTGGCATATGATTGAATACCAGCCAGGATACTGTCAGTTGCTTTTAGCCTAATTGTTGTGATAAATTTTTAAATAGGTAAGTATTCAAATCTATTTGATAAGTTTTCTTTGATTGCACTCTGAGACAGCGGAGGGCAGCCCAATTCTCTTGAAAAATGCAAGAAAAAAAATTGCACTAACTTAAAAGTTAGCTTTTAGGCCGATTTTCGTCCAAAATGGCCGAAATTCGGGTCCCCCCAAGTTTTCAACTGATGATTACTCCACGTACACTTGAGCTACAAACGTCATTTTGGGCTCGTTGGAATTGTCCTGAGCTCAAATTTATGAAACAAGAAGGAAAAAATGAACTTTGAACGAAAAAAACAAAAAAATTTTGAAAATTTCATTTTTTGCACCACGCTCGATTAGGCTTAACTTTTTGACATCACCGAACTTTAAACAGCAATAACTCTTAGCGCATAAAAGTAAAAGAATTACTTGTGCTTTAAATAAAAGCCTACAACACCTGGTGTTCCCAGGCGGTCTCCCATCCAAGTACTAACCAGGCCCAATGTTGCTTAACTTCGGTGATCGGACGAGAACCGGTGCATTCAACATGGTATGGTCGTAGGCATTTGAGTTACTCCGCTTTCATTTATATCCTTACTAGCTTATGTCTATGTACATTACTTTTAAAACACTCGCCCTCGCGCGAGAGTAAAAATATGCTCTTATACCATGTAAAATTTTGCACGCTCACGTTATAATTTATGCATTTCAAACAAAATACTGAAAATTGACATTGTTTGGAATTTTTTTTGGCCCAATGTGTTTTATGGCAAAATCAGCTGGTCAAAACCTATGGAGCGTGTACAAGGTGCCTTGAATGACCATCTATGGCATGATAGCCGCACATCCACTGTAAGTGGCATATGATTGAATACCAGCCAGGATACTGTCAGTTGCTTTTAGCCTAATTGTTGTGATAAACTTATTAAATAGGTAAGTATTCAAATCTATTTGATAAGTTTTCTTTGATTGCACTCTGAGACAGCGGAGGGCAGCCCAATTCTCTTTAAAAATGCAAGAAAAAAAATTGCACTAACTTAAAAGTTAGCTTTTAGGCCGATTTTCGTCCAAAATGGCCGAAATTCGGGTCCCCCCAAATTTCCAACTGATGATTACTCCACGTACACTTGAGCTACAAACGTCGTTTTGGGCTCGTTGGAATTGTCCTGAGCTGAAATTTATGAAACAAGATGAAAAAAATGAACTTTGAATGGAAAAAACAAAAATTTTGAAAATTTCATTTTTTGCACCACGCTCGATTAGGCTTAACTTTTTGACATCACCGAACTTTAAACAGCAATAACTCTTAGCGCATAAAAGTAAAAGAATTACTTTTGCTTTAAATAAAAGCCTACAACACCTGGTGTTCCCAGGCGGTCTCCCATCCAAGTACTAACCAGGCCCAATGTTGCTTAACTTCGGTGATCGGACGAGAACCGGTGCATTCAACATGGTATGGTCGTAGGCATTTGAGTTACTCCGCTTTCATTTATATCCTTACTAGCTTATGTCTATGTACATTAGTTTTAAAACACTCTCCCTCGCGCGAGAGTAAAAATATGCTCTTATACCATGTAAAATTTTGCACGCTCACGTTATAATTTATGCATTTCAAACAAAATACTGAAAATTGACATTGTTTGGAATTTTTTTGGCCCAATGTGTTTTATGGCCAAATCAGCTGGTCAAAACCTATGGAGCGTGTACAAGGTGCCTTGAATGACCATCTATGGCATGATAACCGCACATCCACTGTAAGTGGCATATGATTGAATACCAGCCAGGATACTGTCAGTTGCTTTTAGCCTAATTGTTGTGATAAACTTATTAAATAGGTAAGTATTCAAATCTATTTGATAAGTTTTCTTTGATTGCACTCTGAGACAGCGGAGGGCAGCCCAATTCTCTTTAAAAAAGCAAGAAAAAAAATTGCACTAACTTAAAAGTTAGCTTTTAGGCCGATTTTCGTCCAAAATGGCCGAAATTCGGGTCCCCCCAAATTTCCAACTGATGATTACTCCACGTACACTTGAGCTACAAACGTCGTTTTGGGCTCGTTGGAATTGTCCTGAGCTGAAATTTATGAAACAAGATGAAAAAAATGAACTTTGAATGGAAAAAACAAAAATTTTGAAAATTTCATTTTTTGCACCACGCTCGAATAGGCTTAACTTTTTGACATCACCGAACTTTAAACAGCAATAACTCTTAGCGCATAAAAGTAAAAGAATTACTTTTGCTTTAAATAAAAGCCTACAACACCTGGTGTTCCCAGGCGGTCTCCCATCCAAGTACTAACCAGGCCCAATGTTGCTTAACTTCGGTGATCGGACGAGAACCGGTGCATTCAACATGGTATGGTCGTAGGCATTTGAGTTACTCCGCTTTCATTTATATCCTTACTAGCTTATGTCTATGTACATTAGTTTTAAAACACTCTCCCTCGCGCGAGAGTAAAAATATGCTCTTATACCATGTAAAATTTTGCACGCTCACGTTATAATTTATGCATTTCAAACAAAATACTGAAAATTGACATTGTTTGGAATTTTTTTGGCCCAATGTGTTTTATGGCCAAATCAGCTGGTCAAAACCTATGGAGCGTGTACAAGGTGCCTTGAATGACCATCTATGGCATGATAACCGCACATCCACTGTAAGTGGCATATGATTGAATACCAGCCAGGATACTGTCAGTTGCTTTTAGCCTAATTGTTGTGATAAACTTATTAAATAGGTAAGTATTCAAATCTATTTGATAAGTTTTCTTTGATTGCACTCTGAGACAGCGGAGGGCAGCCCAATTCTCTTGAAAAATGCAAGAAAAAAAATTGCACTAACTTAAAAGTTAGCTTTTAGGCCGATTTTCATCCAAAATGGCCGAAATTCGGGTTCCCCCAAATTTTCAACTGATGATTACTCCACGTACACTTGAGCTACAAACGTCGTTTTGGGCTCGTTGGAATTTTCCTGAGCTCAAATTTATAAAACAAGATGAAAAAATTGAACTTTGAACGGAAAAAACAAAAATTTTGAAAATTTCATTTTTTGCACCACGCTCGATTAGGCTTAACTTTTTGACATCACCGAAGTTTAAACAGCAATAACTCTTAGCGCATAAAAGTAAAAGAATTACTTTTGCTTTAAATAAAAGCCTACAACACCTGGTGTTCCCAGGCGGTCTCCCATCCAAGTACTAACCATGCCCAATGTTGCTTAACTTCGGTGATCGGACGAGAACCGGTGCATTCAACATGGTATGGTCGTAGGCATTTGAGTTACTCCGCTTTCATTTATATCCTTACTAGCTTATGTCTATGTACATTACTTTTAAAACACTCGCCCTCGCGCGAGAGTAAAAATATGCTCTTATACCATGTAAAATTTTGCACGCTCACGTTATAATTTATGCATTTCAAACAAAATACTGAAAATTGACATTGTTTGGAATTTTTTTGGCCCAATGTGTTTTATGGCCAAATCAGCTGGTCAAAACCTATGGAGCGTGTACAAGGTGCCTTGAATGACCATCTATGGCATGATAGCCGCACATCCACTGTAAGTGGCATATGATTGAATACCAGCCAGGATACTTTCAGTTGCTTTTAGCCTAATTGTTGTGATAAACTTATTAAATAGGTAAGTATTCAAATCTATTTGATAAGTTTTCTTTGAATGCACTCTGAGACAGCGGAGGGCAGCCCAATTCTCTTGAAAAATGCGAGAAAAAAAATTGCACTAACTTAAAAGTTAGCTTTTAGGCCGATTTTCGTCCAAAATGGCCAAAATTCGGGTCCCCCCAAATTTTCAACTGATGATTACTCCACGTACACTTGAGCTACAAACGTCGTTTTGGGCTCGTTGGAATTGTCCTGAGCTCAAATTTATGAGACAAGATGAAAAAAATGAACTTTGAGTGAAAAAAAAAACAAAAATTTTGAAAATTTCATTTTTTGCACCACGCTCGATTAGGCTTAACTTTTTGGTATCACCGAGATTTCAAAAGCTTATAACTTTGTGTTGGACCGACGAAATTGGTTCATTTTCTCAGTCCCCCAAGATTTGACTATGATCTTGTGATCCAAATAATAAAATTTGGAAATTTTAAAATTTTTGGGCAAGTTATGGCCGTTAGCGCAATTCACCAGGCTCGATTGGGCTTATTTTTTTGACATCACCGAAATTCAAAAGGCTATAACTCAAAGACCACAAAAGTTATCTCCATTATTTTTGACCTATCAGCAGCTGATTGTACACAAAATTGATACTGCAAAAGAAATTTTTCGGTTTGCTTTTGTTTTGGCCATAATTTGATCCATTGAAAATTTTTGCACCACGCTCGAATAGGCTTAACTTTTTGACATCACCGAACTTTGTTGGACCGACGAAATTGTTTCATTTTCTCAGTCCCCCAAGATTTGACTATGATCTTGTGATCCAAATAATAAAATTTGGAAATTTTAAAATTTTTGGGCAAGTTATGGCCGTTCGCGCAATTCACCAGGCTCGATTGGGCTTATTTTTTTGACATCACCGAAATTCAAAAGGCTATAACTCAAAGACCCCAAAAGTTATCTCCATTACTTTTGACCTATCAGCAGCTGATTGTACACAAAATTGATACTGCAAAAGAAATTTTTCGGTTTTCTTTTGTTTTAGCCAAAATTTGACCCATTGAAAATTTTTGCACCACGCTCGATTAGGCTTAACTTTTTGACATCACCGAACTTTAAACAGCAATAACTCTTAGCGCATAAAAGTAAAAGAATTACTTTTGCTTTAAATGAAAGCCTACAACACCTGGTGTTCCCAGGCGGTCTCCCATCCAAGTACTAACCAGGCCCAATGTTGCTTAACTTCGGTGATCGGACGAAAACCGGTGCATTCAACATGGTATGGTCGTAGGCATTTGAGTTACTCCGCTTTCATTTATATCCTTACCAGCTTATGTCTATGTACATTACTTTTAAAACACTCGCCCTCGCGCGAAAGTAAAAATATGCTCTTATACCATGTAAAATTTTGCACGCTCACGTTATAATTTATGCATTTCAAACAAAATACTGAAAATTGACATTGTTTGGAATTTTTTTGGCCCAATGTGTTTTATGGCCAAATCAGCTGGTCAAAACCTATGGAGCGTGTACAAGGTGCCTTGAATGACCATCTATGGCATGATAGCCGCACATCCACTGTAAGTGGCATATGATTGAATACCAGCCAGGATACTGTCAGTTGCTTTTAGCCTAATTGTTGTGATAAAGTTTTTAAATAGGTAAGTATTCTAATCTTCTTGATAAGTTTTCTTTGAATGCACTCTGCGACAGCGGAGGGCAGCCCAATTCTCTTGAAAAATGCAAGAAAAAAAAATGCACTAACGTTAAAGTTAGCTTTTAGGCCGATTTTCGTCCAAAATGGCCGAAATTCGGGTCCCCCCAATTTTCAACTGATGATTACTCCACGTACATTTGAGCTACAAACGTCGTTTTGGGCTCTTTGGAATTGTCCTGAGCTCAAATTTATGAAACAAGATAAAAAAAAAATGAACTTTGAACGAATAAAAAAAAACAAAAATTTTGAAAATTTCATTTTTTGCACCACGCTCGATTAGGCTTAACTTTTTGGTATCACCGAGATTTCAAAAGCTTATAACTTTGTGTTGGACCGACGAAATTGGTTCATTTTCTCAGTCCCCCAAGATTTGACTATGATCTTGTGATCCAAATAATAAAATTTGGAAATTTTAAAATTTTTGGGCAAGTTATGGCCGTTCGCGCAATTCACCAGGCTCGATTGGGCTTATTTTTTTGACATCACCGAAATTCAAAAGGCTATAACTCAAAGACCCCAAAAGTTATTTCCATTATTTTTGACCTATCAGCAGCTGATTGTACACAAAATTGATACTGCAAAAGAAATTTTTCGGTTTTCTTTTGTTTTGGCCAAAATTTGACCCATTGAAAATTTTTGCACCACGCTCGATTAGGCTTAACTTTTTGACATCACCGAACTTTAAACAGCAATAACTCTTAGCGCATAAAAGTAAAAGAATTACTTTTGCTTTAAATGAAAGCCTACAACACCTGGTGTTCCCAGGCGGTCTCCCATCCAAGTACTAACCAGGCCCAATGTTGCTTAACTTCGGTGATCGGACGAAAACCGGTGCATTCAACATGGTATGGTCGTAGGCATTTGAGTTACTCCGCTTTCATTTATATCCTTACTAGCTTATGTCTATGTACATTACTTTTAAAACACTCGTCCTCGCGCGAAAGTAAAAATATGCTCTTATATCATGTAAAATTTTGCACGCTCACGTTATAATTTATGCATTTCAAACAAAATACTGAAAATTGACATTGTTTGGAATTTTTTTGGCCCAATGTGTTTTATGGCCAAATCAGCTGGTCAAAACCTATGGAGCGTGTACAAGGTGCCTTGAATGACCATCTATGGCATGATAGCCGCACATCCACTGTAAGTGGCATATGATTGAATACCAGCCAGGATACTGTCAGTTGCTTTTAGCCTAATTGTTGTGATAAAGTTTTTAAATAGGTAAGTATTCAAATCTACTTGATAAGTTTTCTTTGAATGCACTCTGCGACAGCGGAGGGCAGCCCAATTCTCTTGAAAAATGCAAGAAAAAAAATTGCACTAACGTTAAAGTTAGCTTTTAGGCCGATTTTCGTCCAAAATGGCCGAAATTCGGGTCCCCCCAAATTTTCAACTGATGATTACTCCACGTACACTTGAGCTACAAACGTCGTTTTGGGCTCGTTGGAATTGTCCTGAGCTCAAATTTATGAAACAAGATGGAAAAAATGAACTTTGAACGAAAAAAAAACAAAAATTTTGAAAATTTCATTTTTTGCACCACGCTCGATTAGGCTTAACTTTTTGGTATCACCGAGATTTCAAAAGCTTATAACTTTGTGTTGGACCGACGAAATTGGTTCATCTTCTCAGTCCCCCAAGATTTGACTATGATCTTGTGATCCAAATAATAAAATTTGGAAATTTTAAAATTTTTGGGCAAGTTATGGCCGTTCGCGCAATTCACCAGGCTCGATTGGGCTTATTTTTTTGACATCACCGAAATTCAAAAGGCTATAACTCAAAGACCCCAAAAGTTATTTCCATTATTTTTGACCTATCAGCAGCTGATTGTACACAAAATTGATACTGCAAAAGAAATTTTTCGGTTTTCTTTTGTTTTGGCCAAAATTTGACCCATTGAAAATTTTTGCACCACGCTCGATTAGGCTTAACTTTTTGACATCACCGAACTTTAAACAGCAATAACTCTTAGCGCATAAAAGTAAAAGAATTAATTTTGCTTTAAATAAAAGCCTACAACACCTGGTGTTCCCAGGCGGTCTCCCATCCAAGTACTAACCATGCCCAATGTTGCTTAACTTCGGTGATCGGACGAAAACCGGTGCATTCAACATGGTATGGTCGTAGGCATTTGAGTTACTCCGCTTTCATTTATATCCTTACTAGCTTATGTCTATGTACATTACTTTTAAAACACTCGCCCTCAAGCGAAAGTAAAAATATGCTCTTATACCATGTAAAATTTTGCACGCTCACGTTATAATTTATGCATTTCAAACAAAATACTGAAAATTGACATTGTTTGGAATTTTTTTGGCCCAATGTGTTTTATGGCCAAATCAGCTGGTCAAAACCTATGGAGCGTGTACAAGGTGCCTTGAATGACCATCTATGGCATGATAGCCGCACATCCACTGTAAGTGGCATATGATTGAATACCAGCCAGGATACTGTCAGTTGCTTTTAGCCTAATTGTTGTGATAAAATTTTTAAATAGGTAAGTATTCAAATCTACTTGATAAGTTTTCTTTGAATGCACTCTGCGACAGCGGAGGGCAGCCCAATTCTCTTGAAAAATGCAAGAAAAAAAATTGCACTAACGTAAAAGTTAGCTTTCAGGCCGATTTTCGTCCAAAATGGCCGAAATTCGGGTCCCCCCAAATTTTCAACTGATGATTACTCCACGTACACTTGAGCTACAAACGTCGTTTTGGGCTCTTTGGAATTGTCCTGAGCTCAAATTTATGAAACAAGATTAAAAAAAAATGAACTTTGAACGAAAAAAAAACAAAAATTTTGAAAATTTCATTTTTTGCACCACGATCGATTAGGCTTAACTTTTTGGTATCACCGAGATTTCAAAAGCTTATAACTTTGTGTTGGACCGACGAAATTGGTTCATTTTCTCAGTCCCCCAAGATTGGACTATGATCTTGTGATCCAAATAATAAAATTTGGAAATTTTAAAATTTTTGGGCAAGTTATGGCCGTTCGCGCAATTCACCAGGCTCGATTGGGCTTATTTTTTTGACATCACCGAAATTCAAAAGGCTATAACTCAAAGACCCCAAAAGTTATCTCCATTATTTTTGACCTATCAGCAGCTGATTGTACACAAAATTGATACTGCAAAAGAAATTTTTCGGTTTTCTTTTGTTTTGGCCAAAATTTGACCCATTGAAAATTTTTGCACCACGCTCGATCAGGCTTAACTTTTTGACATCACCGAAATTTAAACAGCAATAACTCTTAGCGCATAAAAGTAAAAGAATTACTTTTGCTTTAAATAAAAGCCTACAACACCTGGTGTTCCCAGGCGGTCTCCCATCCAAGTACTAACCAGGCCCAATGTTGCTTAACTTCGGTGATCGGACGAAAACCGGTGCATTCAACATGGTATGGTCGTAGGCATTTGAGTTACTCCGCTTTCATTTATATCCTTACTAGCTTATGTCTATGTACATTACTTTTAAAACACTCGCCCTCGCGCGAAAGTAAAAATATGCTCTTATACCATGTAAAATTTTGCACGCTCACGTTATAATTTATGCATTTCAAACAAAATACTGAAAATTGACCTTGTTTGGAATTTTTTTGGCCCAATGTGTTTTATGGCCAAATCAGCTGGTCAAAACCTATGGAGCGTGTACAAGGTGCCTTGAATGACCATCTATGGCATGATAGCCGCACATCCACTGTAAGTGGCATATGATTGAATACCAGCCAGGATATTGTCAGTTGCTTTTAATCTAATTGTTGTGATAAAGTTATTAAATAGGTAAGTATTCAAATAGGTAAGTATTAATTATTGTGATAAAGTTATTAAATAGGTAAGTATTTAAATAGGTAAGTATTAAGTAATTGTTGTGATAAAGTTATTAAATAGGTAAGTATTCAAATAGGTAAGTATTCATAATTGTTGTGATAAAGTTATTAAATAGGTAAGTATTCAAATAGGTAAGTGTACAAGGTGCCTTGAATGACCATCTATGGCATGATAGCCGCACATCCACTATAAGTGGCATATGATTGAATACCAGCCAGGATTGTTGTGATAAAGTTGTTGTGATAAAGTTATTAAATAGGTAAGTATTCAAATCTATTTGATAAGTTTTCTTTGAATTGTTGTGATAAAGTTATTAAATAGGTAAGTATTCAAATAGGTAAGTTATTAAAAAGGTAAGTATTCAAATAGGTAAGTGTACAAGGTGCCTTGAATGACCATCTATGGCATGATAGCCGCACATCCACTGTAAGTGGCATATGATTGAATACCAGCCAGGATACTGTCAGTTGCTTTTAGCCTAATTGTTGTGATAAACTTATTAAATAGGTAAGTATTCAAATCTATTTGATAAGTTTTCTTTGAATGCACTCTGCAACAGCGGAGGGCAGCCCAATTCTCTTGAAAAAAGCAAGAAAAAAAATTGCACTAACTTAAAAGTTAGCTTTTAGGCCGATTTTCGTCCAAAATTTCCGAAATTCGGGTCCCCCCAAATTTTCAACTGATGATTACTCCACGTACACTTGAGCTACAAACGTCGTTTTGGGCTCGTTGGAATTGTCCTGAGCTCAAATTTATGAAACAAGATGGAAAAAATGAACTTTGAACGAAAAAAAAACAAAAATTTTGAAAATTTCACTTTTTGCACCACGCTCGATTAGGCTTAACTTTTTGGTATCACCGAGATTTCAAAAGGTTATAACTTTGTGTTGGACCGACGAAATTGGTTCATTTTCTCAGTCGCCTAAAATTTGACTATGATCTTGTGATCCAAATAATAAAATTTGGAAATTTTAAAATTTTTGGGCAAGTTATGGCCGTTCGCGCAATTCACCAGGCTCGATTGGGCTTATTTTTTTGACATCACCGAAATTCAAAAGGCTATAACTCAAAGACCCCAAAAGTTATTTCCATTATTTTTGACCTATCAGCAGCTGATTGTACACAAAATTGATACTGCAAAAGAAATTTTTCGGTTTTCTTTTGTTTTGGCCAAAATTTGACCCATTGAAAATTTTTGCACCACGCTCGATTAGGCTTAACTTTTTGACATCACCGAACTTTAAACAGCAATAACTCTTAGCGCATAAAAGTAAAAGAATTACTTTTGCTTTAAATAAAAGCCTACAACACCTGGTGTTCCCAGGCGGTCTCCCATCCAAGTACTAACCAGGCCTAATGTTGCTTAACTTCGGTGATGGGACGAAAACCGGTGCATTCAACATGGTATGGTCGTAGACATTTGAGTTACTCCGCTTTCATTTATATCCTTACTAGCTTATGTCTATGTACATTACTTTTAAAACACTCGCCCTCGCGCGAAAGTAAAAATATGCTCTTATACCATGTAAAATTTTGCACGCTCACGTTATAATTTATGCATTTCAAACAAAATACTGAAAATTGACATTGTTTGGAATTTTTTTGGCCCAATGTGTTTTATGGCCAAATCAGCTGGTCAAAACCTATGGAGCGTGTACAAGGTGCCTTGAATGACCATCTATGGCATGATAGCCGCACATCCACTGTAAGTGGTATATGATTGAATACCAGCCAGGATTGTTGTGATAAAGTTGTTGTGATAAAGTTATTAAATAGGTAAGTATTCAAATCTATTTGATAAGTTTTCTTTGAATGCACTCTGCGACAGCGGAGGGCAGCCCAATTCTCTTGAAAAATGCAAGAAAAAAAGTTGCACAAACGTAAAAGTTAGCTTTTAGGTTTGCGGCTATCATGCCATCTATGGCATGATAGCCGCACATCCACTGTAAGTGGCATATGATTGAATACCAGCCAGGATTGTTGTGATAAAGTTGTTGTGATAAAGTTATTAAATAGGGAAGTATTCGAATCTATTTGATAAGTTTTCTTTGAATGCACTCTGCGACAGCGGAGGGCAGCCCAATTCTCTTGAAAAATGCAAGAAAAAAATTGCACAAACGTAAAAGTTAGCTTTTAGGCCGATTTTCGTCCAAAATGGCCGAAATTCGGGTCCCCCCAAATTTTCAACTGATGATTACTCCACGTACACTTGAGCTACAAACGTCGTTTTGGGCTCGTTGGAGTTTTCCTGAGCTCAAATTTATGAAACAAGATGACAAAAATGAACTTTGAACGAAAAAAAAACAAAAATTTTGAAAATTTCATTTTTTGCACCACGCTCGATTAGGCTTAACTTTTTGGTATCACCGAGATTTCAAAAGCTTATAACTTTGTGTTGGACCGACGAAATTGGTTCATTTTCTCAGTCTCCCAAGATTTGACTATGATCTTGTGATCCAAATAATAAAATTTGGAAATTTTAAAATTTTTGGGCAAGTTATGGCCGTTCGCGCAATTCACCAGTCTCGATTGGGCTTATTTTTTTGACATCACCGAAATTCAAAAGGCTATAACTCAAAGACCCCAAAAGTTATCTCCATTATTTTTGACCTATCAGCAGCTGATTGTACACAAAATTGATACTGCAAAAGAAATTTTTCGGTTTTCTTTTGTTTTGGCCAAAATTTGACCCATTGAAAATTTTTGCACCACGCTCGATTAGGCTTAACTTTTTGACATCACCGAACTTTAAACAGCAATAACTCTTAGCGCATAAAAGTAAAAGAATTACTTTTGATTTAAATAAAAGCCTACAACACCTGGTGTTCCCAGGCGGTCTCCCATCCAAGTACTAACCAGGCCCAATGTTGCTTAACTTCGGTGATCGGACGAGAACCGGTGCATTCAACATGGTATGGTCGTAGGCATTTGAGTTACTCCGCTTTCATTTATATCCTTACTAGCTTATGTCTATGTACATTACTTTTAAAACACTCGCCCTCGCGCGAAAGTAAAAATATGCTCTTATACCATGTAAAATTTTGCACGCTCACGTTATAATTTATGCATTTCAAACAAAAAACTGAAAATTGACATTGTTTGGAATTTTTTTGGCCCAATGTGTTTTATGGCCAAATCAGCTGGTCAAAACCTATGGAGCGTGTACAAGGTGCCTTGAATCACCATCTATGGCATAATAGCCGCACATCCACTGTAAGTGGCATATGATTGAATACCAGCCAGGATACTGTCAGTTGCATTTAGCCTACTTGTTGTGATAAACTTATTAAATAGGTAAGTATTCAAATCTATTTGATAAGTTTTCTTTGAATGCACTCTGAGACAGCGTAGGGCAGCCCAATTCTCTTGAAAAATGCAAGAAAAAAAATTGCACTAACTTAAAAGTTAGCTTTTAGGCCGATTTTCGTCCAAAATGGCCGAAATTCGGGTCCCCCCAAATTTTCAACTGATGATTACTCCACGTACACTTGAGCTACAAACGTCGTGTTGGGCTCGTTGGAATTGTCCTGAGCTCAAATTTATTAAACAAGATGACAAAAATGAACTTTGAACGAAAAAAAAACAAAAATTTTGAAAATTTCATTTTTTGCACCACGCTCGATTAGGCTTAACTTTTTGGTATCACCGAGATTTCAAAAGCTTATAACTTTGTGTTGGACCGACAAAATTGGTTCATTTTCTCAGTCTCCCAAGATTTGACTATGATCTTGTGATCCAAATAATAAAATTTGGAAATTTTCAAATTTTTAGGCAAGTTATGGCCGTTCGCGCAATTCACCAGGCTCGATTGGGCTTATTTTTTTGAAATCACCGAAATTCAAAAGGCTATAACTCAAAGACCCCAAAAGTTATCTCCATTATTTTTGACCTATCAGCCGCTGATTGTACACAAAATTGATACTGCAAAAAAAAATTTGGTTTTCTTTTGTTTTGGCCAAAATTTGACCCATTGAAAATTTTTGCACCACGCTCGATTAGGCTTAACTTTTTGACATCACCGAACTTTAAACAGCAATAACTCTTAGCGCATAAAAGTAAAAGAATTACTTTTGCTTTAAATAAAAGCCTACAGCACCTGGTGTTCCCAGGCGGTCTCCCATCTAAGTACTAACCAGGCCCAAGGTTGCTTAACTTCGGTGATCGGACGAGAACCGGTGCATTCAACATGGTATGGTCGTAGGCATTTGAGTTACTCCGCTTTCATTTATATCCTTACTAGCTTATGTCTATGTACATTACTTGTAAAACACTCGCCCTCGCGCGAGAGTAAAAATATGCCCTTATACCATGTAAAATTTTGCACGCTCACGTTATAATTTATGCATTTCAAACAAAATACTGAAAATTGACCTTGTTTGGAATTTTTTGGCCCAATGTGTTTTATGGCCAAATCAGCTAGTCAAAACCTATGGAGCGTGTACAAGGTGCCTTGAATGACCATCTATGGCATGATAGGCGCACATCCACTGTAAGTGGCATATGATTGAATACCAGCCAGGATACTGTCAGTTGCTTTTAGCCTAATTGTTGTGATAAACTTATTAAATAGGTAAGTATTCAAATCTATTTGATAAGTTTTCTTTGAATGCACTCTGCGACAGCGGAGGGCAGCCAAATTCTCTTGAAAAATGCAAGAAAAAAAATTGCACTAACGTAAAAGTTAGCTTTTAGGCCGATTTTCGTCCAAAATGGCCGAAATTCGGGTCCCCCCAAATTTTCAACTGATGATTACTCCACGTACACTTGAGCTACAAACGTCGTTTTGGGCTCGTTGGAATTGTCCTGAGCTCAAATTTATGAAACGAGATGAAAAAAAATGAACTTTGAACGAAAAAAAAAACAAAAATTTTGAAAATTTCATTTTTTGCACCACGCTCGATTAGGCTTAACTTTTTGGTATCACCGAGATTTCAAAAGCTTATAACTTTGTGTTGGACCGACGAAATTGGTTCATTTTCTCAGTCCCCCAAGATTGGACTATGATCTTGTGATCCAAATAATAAAATTTGGAAATTTTAAAATTTTTGGGCAAGTTATGGCCGTTCGCGCAATTCACCAGGCTCGATTGGGCTTATTTTTTTGACATCACCGAAATTCAAAAGGCTATAACTCAAAGACCCCAAAAGTTATCTCCATTATTTTTGACCTATCAGCAGCTGATTGTACACAAAATTGATACTGCAAAAAAAAATTTTCGGTTTTCTTTTGTTTTGGCCAAAATTTGACCCATTGAAAATTTTTGCACCACGCTCGATTAGGCTTAACTTTTTGACATCACCGAAATTTAAACAGCAATAACTCTTAGCGCATAAAAGTAAAATATTTACTTTTGCTTTAAATAAAAGCCTACAACACCTGGTGTTCCCAGGCGGTCTCCCATCCAAGTACTAACCAGGCCCAATGTTGCTTAACTTCGGTGATCGGACGAGAACCGGTGCATTCAACATGGTATGGTCGTAGGCATTTGAGTTACTCCGCTTTCATTTATTTCCTTACTAGCTTATGTCTATGTACATTACTTTTAAAACACTCGCCCTCGCGCGAGAGTAAAAATATGCTCTTATACCATGTAAAATTTTGCACGCTCACGTTATAATTTATGCATTTCAAACAAATAACTGAAAATTGACATTGTTTGGAATTTTTTTGGCCCAATGTGTTTTATGGCCAAATCAGCTGATCAAAACCTACGGAGCGTGTACAAGGTGCCTTGAATGACCATCTATGGCATGATAGCCGCACATCCACTGTAAGTGGCATATGATTGAATACCAGCCAGGATACTGTCAGTTGCTTTTAGCCTAATTGTTGTGATAAACTTATTAAATAGGTAAGTATTCAAATCTATTTGATAAGTTTTCTTTGAATGCACTCTGCGACAGCGGAGGGCAGCCCAATTCTCTTGAAAAATGCAAGAAAAAAAATTGCACTTAGCTTTTAGGCCGATTTTCGTCCAAAATGGCCGAAATTCGGGTCCCCCTAAATTTTCAACTGATGATTACTCCACGTACACTTGAGCTACAAACGCCGTTTTGGGCTCGTTGGAATTGTCCTGAGCTCACATTTATGAAACAAGATGAAAAAAAATGAACTTTTAACGAAAAAAAAAAAATTTTGAAAATTTCATTTTTTGCACCACGCTCGATCAGGCTTAACTTTTTGGTATCACCGAGATTTCAAAAGCTTATAACTTTGTGTTGGACTGACGAAATTGGTTCATTTTCTCAGTCCCTCAAGATTTGACTATGATCTTGTGATCCAAATAATAAAATTTGGAAATTTTAAAATTTTTGGGCAAGTTATGGCCGTTAGCGCAATTCACCAGGCTCGATTGGGCTTATTTTTTTGACATCACCGAAATTCAAAAGGCTATAACTCAAAGACCACAAAAGTTATCTCCATTATTTTTGTTCTATCAGCAGCTGATTGTACACAAAATTGATACTGCAAAAGAAATTTTTCGGTTTTCTTTTGTTTTGGCTAAAATTTGATCCATTGAAAATTTTTGCACCACGCTCGAATAGGCTTAACTTTTTGACATCACCGAACTTTAAACAGCAATAACTCTTAGCGCATAAAAGTAAAAGAATTACTTTTGCTTTAAATAAAAACCTACAACACCTGGTGTTCCCAGGCGGTCTCCCATCCAAGTACTAACCAGGCCCAATGTTGCTTAACTTCGGTGATCGGACGAGAACCGGTGCATTCAACATGGTATGGTCGTAGGCATTTGAGTTACACCGCTTTCATTTATATCCTTACTAGCTTATGTCTATGTACATTACTTTTAAAACACTCGCCCTCGCGCGAGAGTAAAAATATGCTCTTACACCATGTAAAATTTTGCACGCTCACGTTATAATTTATGCATTTCAAACAAAATACTGAAAATTGACATTGTTTGGAATTTTTTTGGCCCAAATGTGTTTTATGGCCAAATCAGCTGGTCAAAACCTATGGAGCGTGTACAAGGTGCCTTGAATGACCATCTATGGCATGATAGCCGCACATCCACTGTAAGTGGCATATGATTGAATACCAGCCAGGATACTGTCAGTTGCTTTTAGCCTAATTGTTGTGATAAACTTATTAAATAGGTAAGTATTCAAATCTATTTGATAAGTTTTCTTTGAATGCACTCTGCGACAGCGGAGGGCAGTCCAATTTTCTTGAAAAAGGCAAGAAAATAAATTGCACTAACTTAAAAGTTAGCTTTTAGGCCGATTTTCTCCAAAATGGCCGAAATTCGGGTCCCCCCAAATTTTCAACTGATGATTAATCCACGTACACTTGAGCTACAAACGTCGTTTTGGGCTCGTTGGAATTTTCCTGAGCTCAAATTTATGAAACAAGATGAAAAAAAATGAACTTTGAACGAAAAAAAAAAACAAAAATTTTGAAAATTTCATTTTTTGCACCACGCTCGATCAGGCTTAACTTTTTGGTATCACCGAGATTTAAAAAGCTTATAACTTTGTGTTGGACCGACGAAATTGGTTCATTTTCTCAGTCCCCCAAGATTTTACTATGATCTTGTGATCCAAATAATAAAATTTGGAAATTTTAAAATTTTTAGGCAAGTTATGGCCGTTAGCGCAATTCACCAGGCTCGATTGGGCTTATTTTTTTGACATCACCGCAATTCAAAAGGCTCTAACTCAAAGACCCCAAAAGTTATCTCCATTATTTTTGACCTATCAGCAGCTGATTGTACACAAAATTGATACTGCAAAAGAAATTTTTCGGTTTTCTTTTGTTTTGGCCAAACTTTGACCCATTGAAAACTTTTGCACCACGCTCGATTAGGCTTAACTTTTTGACATCACCGAACTTTAAACAGCAATAACTCTTAGCGCATAAAAGTAAAAGAATTACTTTTGCTTTAAATAAAAGCCTACAACACCTGGTGTTCCCAGGCGGTCTCCCATCCAAGTACTAACCAGGCCCAATGTTGCTTAACTTCGGTGATCGGACGAGAACCGGTGCATTCAACATGGTATGGTCGTAGGCATTTGAGTTACTCCGCTTTCATTTATATCCTTACTAGCTTATGTCTATGTACATTACTTTTAAAACACTCGCCCTCGCGCGAGAGTAAAAATATGCTCTTACACCATGTAAAATTTTGCACGCTCACGTTATAATTTATGCATTTCAAACAAAATACTGAAAATTGACATTGTTTGGAATTTTTTTGGCCCAAATGTGTTTTATGGCCAAATCAGCTGGTCAAAACCTATGGAGCGTGTACAAGGTGCCTTGAATGACCATCTATGGCATGATAGCCGCACATCCACTGTAAGTGGCATATGATTGAATACCAGCCAGGATACTGTCAGTTGCTTTTAGCCTAATTGTTGTGATAAACTTATTAAATAGGTAAGTATTCAAATCTATTTGATAAGTTTTCTTTGAATGCACTCTGCGACAGCGGAGGGCAGTCCAATTCTCTTGAAAAAGGCAAGAAAAAAAATTGCACTAACTTAAAAGTTAGCTTTTAGGCCGATTTTCTCCAAAATGGCCGAAATTCGGGTCCCCCCAAATTTTCAACTGATGATTACTCCACGTACACTTGAGCTACAAACGTCGTTTTGGGCTCGTTGGAATTTTCCTGAGCTCAAATTTATGAAACAAGATGAAAAAAATGAACTTTGAACGAAAAAAAAAAAAAAAAAATTTTGAAAATTTCATTTTTTGCACCACGCTCGATCAGGCTTAACTTTTTGGTATCACCGAGATTTAAAAAGCTTATAACTTTGTGTTGGACCGACGAAATTGGTTCATTTTCTCAGTCCCCCAAGATTTTACTATGATCTTGTGATCCAAATAATAAAATTTGGAAATTTTAAAATTTTTAGGCAAGTTATGGCCGTTAGCGCAATTCACCAGGCTCGATTAGGCTTAACTTTTTGACATCACCGAACTTTAAACAGCAATAACTCTTAGCGCATAAAAGTAAAAGAATTACTTTTGCTTTAAATAAAAGCCTACAACACCTGGTGTTCCCAGGCGGTCTCCCATCCAAGTACTAAACAGGCCCAATGTTGCTTAACTTCGGTGATCGGACGAGAACCGGTGCATTCAACATGGTATGGTCGTAGGCATTTGAGTTACTCCGCTTTCATTTATATCCTTACTAGCTTATGTCTATGTACATTACTTTTAAAACACTCGCCCTCGCGCGAGAGTAAAAATATGCTCTTACACCATGTAAAATTTTGCACGCTCACGTTATAATTTATGCATTTCAAACAAAATACTGAAAATTGACATTGTTTGGAATTTTTTTGGCCAAAATGTGTTTTATGGCCAAATCAGCTGGTCAAAACCTATGGAGCGTGTACAAGGTGCCTTGAATGACCATCTATGGCATGATAGCCGCACATCCACTGTAAGTGGCATATGATTGAATACCAGCCAGGATACTGTCAGTTGCTTTTAGCCTAATTGTTGTGATAAACTTAATAAATAGGTAAGTATTCAAATCTATTTGATAAGTTTTCTTTGAATGCACTCTGCGACAGCGGAGGGCAGCGCAATTCTCTTGAAAAATGCAAGAAAAAAAATTGCACTAACTTAAAAGTTAGCTTTTAGGCCGATTTTCTCCAAAATGGCCGAAATTCGGGTCCCCCCAAATTTTCAACTGATGATTACTCCACGTACACTTGAGCTACAAACGTTGGTTTGGGCTCGTTGGAATTTTCCTGAGCTCAAATTTATGAAACAAGATGAAAAAAAATGAACTTTGATCGAAAAAAAAACAAAAATTTTGAAAATTTCATTTTTTGCACCACGCTCGATCAGGCTTAACTTTTTGGTATCACCGAGATTTCAAAAGCTTATAACTTTGTGTTGGACCGACGAAATTGGTTCATTTTCTCAGTCCCCCAAGATTTGACTATGATCTTGTGATCCAAATAATAAAATTTGGAAATTTTAAAATTTTTAGGCAAGTTATGGCCGTTAGCGCAATTCACCAGGCTCGATTGGGCTTATTTTTTTGACATCACCGCAATTCAAAAGGCTATAACTCAAAGACCCCAAAAGTTATCTCCATTATTTTTGACCTATCAGCAGCTGATTGTACACAAAATTGATACTGCAAAAGAAATTTTTCGGTTTTCTTTTGTTTTGGCCAAACTTTGACCCATTGAAAACTTTTGCACCACGCTCGATTAGGCTTAACTTTTTGACATCACCGAACTTTAAACAGCAATAACTCTTAGCGCATAAAAGTAAAAGAATTACTTTTGCTTTAAATAAAAGTCTACAACACCTGGTGTTCCCAGGCGGTCTCCCATCCAAGTACTAACCAGGCCCAATGTTGCTTAACTTCGGTGATCGGACGAGAACCGGTGCATTCAACATGGTATGGTCGTAGGCATTTGAGTTACTCCGCTTTCATTTATATCCTTACTAGCTTATGTCTATGTACATTACTTTTAAAACACTCGCCCTCGCGCGAGAGTAAAAATATGCTCTTACACCATGTAAAATTTTGCACGCTCACGTTATAATTTATGCATTTCAAACAAAATACTGAAAATTGACATTGTTTGGAATTTTTTTGGCCAAAATGTGTTTTATGGCCAAATCAGCTGGTCAAAACCTATGGAGCGTGTACAAGGTGCCTTGAATGACCATCTATGGCATGATAGCCGCACATCCACTGTAAGTGGCATATGATTGAATACCAGCCAGGTTACTGTCAGTTGCTTTTAGCCTAATTGTTGTGATAAACTTATTAAATAGGTAAGTATTCAAATCTATTTGATAAGTTTTCTTTGAATGCACTCTGCGACAGCGGAGGGCAGCCCAATTCTCTTGAAAAATACAAGAAAAAAAATTGCACTAACTTAAAAGTTAGCTTTTAGGCCGATTTTCTCCAAAATGGCCGAAATTCGGGTCCCCCCAAATTTTCAACTGATGATTACTCCACGTACACTTGAGCTACAAACGTCGTTTTGGGCTCGTTGGAATTTTTCTGAGCTCAAATTTATGAAACGAGATGAAAAAAATGAACTTTGAACGAAAAAAAAACAAAAATTTTGAAAATTTCATTTTTTGCACCACGCTCGATTAGGCTTAACTTTTTGGTATCACCGAGATTTCAAAAGCTTATAACTTTGTGTTGGACCGACGAAATTGGTTCATTTTCTCAGTCCCCCAAGATTGGACTATGATCTTGTGATCCAAAGAATAAAAGTTATGGCCGTTCGCGCAATTCACCAGGCTCGATTGGGCTTATTTTTTTGACATCACCGAAATTCAAAAGGCTATAACTCAAAGACCCCAAAAGTTATCTCCATTATTTTTGACCTATCAGCAGCTGATTGTACACAAAATTGATACTGCAAAAAAAATTTTCGGTTTTCTTTTGTTTTGGCCAAAATTTGACCCATTGAAAATTTTTGCACCACGCTCGATTAGGCTTAATTTCATCACCGAACTTTAAACAGCAATAACTCTTAGCGCAAAAAAGTAAAAGAATTATTTTTGCTTTAAATAAAAGCCTACAACACCTGGTGTTCCCAGGCGGTCTCCCATCCAAGTACTAACCAGGCCCAATGTTGCTTAACTTCGGTGATCGGACGAGAACCGGTGCATTCAACATGGTATGGTCGTAGGCATTTGAGTTACTCCGCTTTCATTTATATCCTTACTAGCTTATGTCTATGTACATTACTTTTAAAACACTCGCCCTGGCGCGAGAGTAAAAATATGCTCTTATACCTTGTAAAATTTTGCACGCTCACGTTATAATTTATGCATTTCAAACAAAATACTGAAAATTGACATTGTTTGGAATTTTTTTGGCCCAATGTGTTTTATGGCCAAATCAGCTGGTCAAAACCAATGGAGCGTGTACAAGGTGCCTTGAATGACCATCTATGGCATGATAGCCGCACATCCACTGTAAGTGGCATATGATTGAATACCAGCCAGGATACTGTCAGTTGCTTTTAGCCTAATTGTTGTGATAAACTTATTAAATAGGTAAGTATTCAAATCTATTTGATAAGTTTTCTTTGAATGCACTCTGCGACAGCGGAGGGCAGCCCAATTCTCTTGAAAAATGCAAGAAAAAAAATTGCACTTAGCTTTTAGGCCGATTTTCGTCCAAAATGGCCGAAATTCGGGTCCCCCTAAATTTTCAACTGATGATTACTCCACGTGTACACTTGAGCTACAAACGTCGTTTTGGGCTCGTTGGAATTGTCCTGAGCTCAAATTTCTGAAACAAGATGAAAAAAAATGAACTTTGAACGAAAAAAAAAACAAAAATTTTGAAAATTTCGTTTTTTGCACCACGCTCGATCAGGCTTAACTTTTTGGTATCACCGAGATTTCAAAAGCTTATAACTTTGTGTTGGACCGATGAAATTGGTTCATTTTCTCAGTCCCCCAAGATTTGACTATGATCTTGTGATCCAAATAATTAAGTTTGGAAATTTTAAAATTTTTGGGCAAGTTATGGCCGTTAGCGCAATTCACCAGGCTCGATTGGGCTTATTTTTTTGACATCACCGAAATTCAAAAGGCTATAACTCAAAGACCCCAAAAGTTATCTCCATTATTTTTGACCTATCAGCAGCTGATTGTACACAAAATTGATACTGCAAAAGAAATTTATCGGTTTTCTTTTGTTTTGGCCAAAATTTGACCCATTGAAAATTTTTGCACCACGCTCGATTAGGCTTAACTTTTTGACATCACCGAACTTTAAACAGCAATAACTCTTAGCGCATAAAGTAAAAGAATTACTTTTGCTTTAAATAAAAGCCTACAACACCTGGTGTTCCCAGGCGGTCTCCCATCCAAGTACTAACCAGGCCCAATGTTGCTTAACTTCGGTGATCGGACGAGAACCGGTGCATTCAACATGGTATGGTCGTAGGCATTTGAGTTACTCCGCTTTCATTTATATCCTTACTAGCTTATGTCTATGTACATTACTTTTAAAACACTCGTTCTCGCGCGAGAGTAAAAATATGCTCTTACACCATGTAAAATTTTGCACGCTCACGTTATAGTTTATGCATTTCAAACAAAATACTGAAAATTGACATTGTTTGGAATTTTTTGGGCCAAAATGTGTTTTATGGCCAAATCAGCTGGTCAAAACCTATGGAGCGTGTACAAGGTGCCTTGAATGACCATCTATGGCATGATAGCCGCACATCCACTGTAAGTGGCATATGATTGAATACCAGCCAGGATACTGTCAGTTGCTTTTAGCCTAATTGTTGTGATAAACTTATTAAATAGGTAAGTATGAATGCACTCTGCGACAGCGGAGGGCAGCCCAATTCTCTTGAAAAATACAAGAAAAAAAATTGCACTAACGTTAAAGTTAGCTTTTAGGCCGATTTTCTCCAAAATGGCCGAAATTCGGGTCCCCCCAAATTTTCAACTGATGATTACTCCACGTACACTTGAGCTACAAACGTCGTTTTGGGCTCGTTGGAATTGTCCTGAGCTCAAATTTATGAAACAAGATGAAAAAAATGAACTTTGAACGAAAAAAAAAACAAAAATTTTGAAAATTTCATTTTTTGCACCACGCTCGATCAGGCTTAACTTTTTGGTATCAACGAGATTTCAAAAGCTTATAACTTTGTGTTGGACCGACGAAATTGGTTCATTTTCTCATTCCCCCAAGATTTGACTATGATCTTGTGATCCAAATAATTAAATTTGGAAATTTTAAAATTTTTGGGCAAGTTATGGCCGTTAGCGCAATTCACCAGGCTCGATTGGGCTTATTTTTTTGACATCACCGAAATTCAAAAGGCTATAACTCAAAGACCCCAAAAGTTATCTCCATTATTTTTGACCTATCAGCAGCTGATTGTACACAAAATTGATACTGCAAATGAAATTTATCGGTTTTCTTTTGTTTTGGCCAAAATTTGACCCATTGAAAATTTTTGCACCACGCTCGATTAGGCTTAACTTTTTGACATCACCGAACTTTAAACAGCAATAACTCTTAGCGCATAAAAGTAAAAGAATTACTTTTGCTTTAAATAAAAGCCTACAACACCTGGTGTTCCCAGGCGGTCTCCCATCCAAGTACTAACCAGGCCCAATGTTGCTTAACTTCGGTGATCGGACGAGAACCGGTGCATTCAACATGGTATGGTCGTAGGCATTTGAGTTACTCCGCTTTCATTTATATCCTTACTAGCTTATGTCTATGTACATTACTTTTAAAACACTCGCCCTCGCGCGAGAGTAAAAATATGCTCTTACACCATGTAAAATTTTGCACGCTCACGTTATAATTTATGCATTTCAAACAAAATACTGAAAATTGACATTGTTTGGAATTTTTTTGGCCAAAATGTGTTTTATGGCCAAATCAGCTGGTCAAAACCTATGGAGCGTGTACAAGGTGCCTTGAATGACCATCTATGGCATGATAGCCGCACATCCACTGTAAGTGGCATATGATTGAATACCAGCCAGGATACTGTCAGTTGCTTTTAGCCTAATTGTTGTGATAAACTTATTAAATAGGTAAGTATTCAAATCTATTTGATAAGTTTTCTTTGAATGCACTCTGCGACAGTGGAGGGCAGCCCAATTCTCTTGAAAAATACAAGAAAAAAATTGCACTACCTTAAAAGTTAGCTTTTAGGCCGATTTTCTCCAAAATGGCCGAAATTCGGGTCCCCCCAAATTTTCAACTGATGATTACTCCACGTACACTTGAGCTACAAACGTCGTTTTGGGCTCATTGGAATTTTCCTGAGCTCAAATTTATGAAACGAGATGAAAAAAATGAACTTTGAACGAAAAAAAAACAAAAATTTTGAAAATTTCATTTTTTGCACCACGCTCGATTAGGCTTAACTTTTTGGTATCACCGAGATTTCAAAAGCTTATAACTTTGTGTTGGACCGACGAAATTGGTTCATTTTCTCAGTCCGCCAAGATTGGACTATGATCTTGTGATCCAAATAATAAAATTTGGAAATTTTAAAATTTTTGGGCAAGTTATGGCCGTTCGCGCAATTCACCAGGCTCGATTGGGCTTATTTTTTTGACATCACCGAAATTCAAAAGGCTATAACTCAAAGACCCCAAAAGTTATCTCCATTATTTTTGACCTATCAGCAGCTGATTGTACACAAAATTGATACTGCAAAAAAAAATTTTCGGTTTTCTTTTGTTTTGGCCAAAATTTGACCCATTGAAAATTTTTGCACCACGCTCGATTAGGCTTAACTTTTTGACATCACCGAAATTTAAACAGCAATAACTCTTAGCGCATAAAAGTAAAATATTTACTTTTGCTTTAAATAAAAGCCTACAACACCTGGTGTTCCCAGGCGGTCTCCCATCCAAGTACTAACCAGGCCCAATGTTGCTTAACTTCGGTGATCGGACGAGAACCGGTGCATTCAACATGGTATGGTCGTAGGCATTTGAGTTACTCCGCTTTCATTTATATCCTTACTAGCTTATGTCTATGTACATTACTTTTAAAACACTCGCCCTCGCGCGAGAGTAAAAATATGCTCTTACACCATGTAAAATTTTGCACGCTCACGTTATAATTTATGCATTTCAAACAAAATACTGAAAATTGACATTGTTTGGAATTTTTTTGGCCAAAATGTGTTTTATGGCCAAATCAGCTGGTCAAAACCTATGGAGCGTGTACAAGGTGCCTTGAATGACCATCTATGGCATGATAGCCGCACATCCACTGTAAGTGGCATATGATTGAATACCAGCCAGGATACTGTCAGTTGCTTTTAGCCTAATTGTTGTGATAAACTTATTAAATAGGTAAGTATTCAAATCTATTTGATAAGTTTTCTTTGAATGCACTCTGCGACAGTG
This sequence comes from Symsagittifera roscoffensis, assembly GCF_963678635.1. Lineage (NCBI taxonomy): Eukaryota > Metazoa > Xenacoelomorpha > Acoela > Convolutidae > Symsagittifera > Symsagittifera roscoffensis. The sequence continues at coordinate 33,630,277 of NC_087067.1, read as the reverse complement.
GAGGGCAGCCCAATTCTCTTGAAAAATACAAGAAAAAAAATTGCACTAACTTAAAAGTTAGCTTTTAGGCCGATTTTCTCCAAAATGGCCGAAATTCGGGTCCCCCCAAATTTTCAACTGATGATTACTCCACGTACACTTGAGCTACAAACGTCGTGTTGGGCTCGTTGGAATTTTCCTGAGCTCAAATTTATGAAACAAGATGACAAAAATGAACTTTGAACGAAAAAAAAACAAAAATTTTGAAAATTTCATTTTTTGCACCACGCTCGATTAGGCTTAACTTTTTGGTATCACCGAGATTTCAAAAGCTTATAACTTTGTGTTGGACCGACGAAATTGGTTCATTTTCTCAGTCCCCCAAGATTGGACTATGATCTTGTGATACAAATAATAAAATTTGGAAATTTTAAAATTTTTGGGCAAGTTATGGCCGTTCGCGCAATTCACCAGGCTCGATTGGGCTTATTTTTTTGACATCACCGAAATTCAAAAGGCTATAACTCAAAGACCCCAAAAGTTATCTCCCTTATTTTTGACCTATCAGCAGCTGATTGTACACAAAATTGATACTGCAAAAAAAAATTTCGGTTTTCTTTTGTTTTGGCCAAAATTTGACCCATTGAAAATTTTTGCACCACGCTCGATTAGGCTTAATTTTTTGACATCACCGAACTTTAAACAGCAATAACTCTTAGCGCAAAAAAGTAAAAGAATTACTTTTGCTTTAAATAAAAGCCTACAACACCTGGTGTTCCCAGGCGGTGTCCCATCCAAGTACTAACCAGGCCCAATGTTGCTTAACTTCGGTGATCGGACGAGAACCGGTGCATTCAACATGGTATGGTCGTAGGCATTTGAGTTACTCCGCTTTCATTTATATCCTTACTAGCTTATGTCTATGTACATTACTTTTAAAACACTCGCCCTCGCGCGAGAGTAAAAATATGCTCTTATACCATGTAAAATTTTGCACGCTCACGTTATAATTTATGCATTTCAAACAAAATACTGAAAATTGACATTGTTTGGAATTTTTTTGGCCCAATGTGTTTTATGGCCAAATCAGCTGGTCAAAACCAATGGAGCGTGTACAAGGTGCCTTGAATGACCATCTATGGCATGATAGCCGCACATCCACTGTAAGTGGCATATGATTGAATACCAGCCAGGATACTGTCAGTTGCTTTTAGCCTAATTGTTGTGATAAACTTATTAAATAGGTAAGTATTCAAATCTATTTGATAAGTTTTCTTTGAATGCACTCTGCGATAGCGGAGGGCAGCCCAATTCTCTTGAAAAATGCAAGAAAAAAAATTGCACTTAGCTTTTAGGCCGATTTTCGTCCAAAATGGCCGAAATTCGGGTCCCCCTAAATTTTCAACTGATGATTACTCCACGTACACTTGAGCTACAAACAACGTTTTGGGCTCGTTGGAATTGTCCTGAGCTCAAATGGATGAAACGAGATGAAAAAAATGAACATTGAACGAAAAAAAAACAAAAATTTTGAAAATTTCATTTTTTGCACCACGCTCGATCAGGCTTAACTTTTTGGTATCACCGAGATTTCAAAAGCTTATAACTTTGTGTTGGACCGACGAAATTGGTTCATTTTCTCAGTCCCCCAAGATTTGACTATGATCTTGTGATCCAAATAATTAAATTTGGAAATTTTAAAATTTTTGGGCAAGTTATGGCCGTTAGCGCAATTCACCAGGCTCGATTGGGCTTATTTTTTTGACATCACCGAAATTCAAAAGGCTATAACTCAAAGACCCCAAAAGTTATCTCCATTATTTTTGACCTATCAGCAGCTGATTGTACACAAAATTGATACTGCAAAAGAAATTTATCGGTTTTCTTTTGTTTTGGCCAAAATTTGACCCATTGAAAATGTTTGCACCACGCTCGATTAGGCTTAACTTTTTGACATCACCGAACTTTAAACAGTTATAAGCTTTTTAGCGCATAAAAGTAATAGAATTACTTTTGCTCTAAATAAAAGCCTACAACACCTGGTGTTCCCAGGCGGTCTCCCATCCAAGTACTAACCAGGCCCAATGTTGCTTAACTTCGGTGATCGGACGAGAACCGGTGCATTCAACATGGTATGGTCGTAGGCATTTGAGTTACTCCGCCTTCATTTATATCCTTACTAGCTTATGTCTATGCACATTACTTTTAAAAAACCTCGCCCTCGCGCGAGAGTAAAAGTATGCTCTTACACCATTTAAAATTTTGCACGCTCACGTTATAATTTATGCATTTCAAACAAAATACTGAAAATTGACATTGTTTGGAATTTTTTTGGCCCAAATGTGTTTTATGGCCAAATCAGCTGGTCAAAACCTATGGAGCGTGTACAAGGTGCCTTGAATGACCATCTATTGCATGATAGCCGCACATCCACTGTAAGTGGCATATGATTGAATACCAGCCAGGATACTGTCAGTTGCTTTTAGCCTAATTGTTGTGATAAACTTATTAAATAGGTAAGTATTCAAATCTATTTGATAAGTTTTCTTTGAATGCACTCTGCGACAGCGGAGGGCAGCCCAATTCTCTTGAAAAATGCAAGAAAAAAAACTGCACTAACTTAAAAGTTAGCTTTTAGGCCGATTTTCTCCAAAATGGCCGAAATTCGGGTCCCCCCAAATTTTCAACTGATGATTACTCCACGTACGCTTGAGCTACAAACGTCGTTTTGGGCTTGTTGGAATTGTCCTGAGCTCAAATTTATGAAACAAGATGAAAAAAAATGAACTTTGAACGAAAAAAAAACAAAAATTTTGAAAATTTCAATTTTTGCACCACGCTCGATTAGGCTTAACTTTTTGGTATCACCGAGATTTCAAAAGCTTATAACTTTGTGTTGGACCGACGAAATTGGTTCATTTTCTCAGTCTCCCAAGATTTGACTATGATCTTGTGATCCAAATAATAAAATTTGGAAATTTTAAAATTTTTGGGCAAGTTATGGCCGTTCGCGCAATTCACCAGGCTCGATTGGGCTTATTTTTTTGAAATCACCGAAATTCAAAAGGCTATAACTCAAAGACCCCAAAAGTTATCTCCATTATTTTTGACCTATCAGCAGCTGATTGTACACAAAATTGATACTGCAAAAATAATTTTTCGGTTTTTTTTTGTTTTGGCCAAAATTTGACCCATTGAATATTTTTGCACCACGCTCGATTAGGCTTAACTTTTTGACATCACCGAACTTTAAACAGCAATAACTCTTAGCGCATAAAAGTAAAAGAATTACTTTTGCTTTAAATAAAAGCCTACAACACCTGGTGTTCCCAGGCGGTCTCCCATCCAAGTACTAATCAGGCCCAATGTTGCTTAACTTCGGTGATCGGACGAGAACCGGTGCATTCAACATGGTATGGTCGTAGGCATTTGAGTTACTCCGCTTTCATTTATATCCTTACTAGCTTATGTCTATGCACATTACTTTTAAAAAACCTCGCCCTCGCGCGAGAGTAAAAGTATGCTCTTACACCATTTAAAATTTTGCACGCTCACGTTATAATTTATGCATTTCAAACAAAATACTGAAAATTGACATTGTTTGGAATTTTTTTGGCCCAAATGTGTTTTATGGCCAAATCAGCTGGTCAAAACCTATGGAGCGTGTACAAGGTGCCTTGAATGACCATCTATTGCATGATAGCCGCACATCCACTGTAAGTGGCATATGATTGAATACCAGCCAGGATACTGTCAGTTGCTTTTAGCCTAATTGTTGTGATAAACTTATTAAATAGGTAAGTATTCAAATCTATTTGATAAGTTTTCTTTGAATGCACTCTGCGACAGCGGAGGGCAGCCCAATTCTCTTGAAAAATGCAAGAAAAAAAACTGCACTAACTTAAAAGTTAGCTTTTAGGCCGATTTTCTCCAAAATGGCCGAAATTCGGGTCCCCCCAAATTTTCAACTGATGATTACTCCACGTACGCTTGAGCTACAAACGTCGTTTTGGGCTTGTTGGAATTGTCCTGAGCTCAAATTTATGAAACAAGATGAAAAAAAAATGAACTTTGAACGAAAAAAAAAACAAAAATTTTGAAAATTTCAATTTTTGCACCACGCTCGATTAGGCTTAACTTTTTGGTATCACCGAGATTTCAAAAGCTTATAACTTTGTGTTGGACCGACGAAATTGGTTCATTTTCTCAGTCTCCCAAGATTTGACTATGATCTTGTGATCCAAATAATAAAATTTGGAAATTTTAAAATTTTTGGGCAAGTTATGGCCGTTCGCGCAATTCACCAGGCTCGATTGGGCTTATTTTTTTGAAATCACCGAAATTCAAAAGGCTATAACTCAAAGACCCCAAAAGTTATCTCCATTATTTTTGACCTATCAGCAGCTGATTGTACACAAAATTGATACTGCAAAAATAATTTTTCGGTTTTTTTTTGTTTTGGCCAAAATTTGACCCATTGAATATTTTTGCACCACGCTCGATTAGGCTTAACTTTTTGACATCACCGAACTTTAAACAGCAATAACTCTTAGCGCATAAAAGTAAAAGAATTACTTTTGCTTTAAATAAAAGCCTACAACACCTGGTGTTCCCAGGCGGTCTCCCATCCAAGTACTAACCAGGCCCAATGTTGCTTAACTTCGGTGATCGGACGAGAACCGGTGCATTCAACATGGTATGGTCGTAGGCATTTGAGTTACTCCGCTTTCATTTATATCCTTACTAGCTTATGTCTATGTACATTACTTTTAAAACACTCGCCCTCGCGCGAGAGTAAAAATATGCTCTTACACCATGTAAAATTTTGCACGCTCACGTTATAATTTATGCATTTCAAACAAAATACTGAAAATTGACATTGTTTGGAATTTTTTTGGCCAAAATGTGTTTTATGGCCAAATCAGCTGGTCAAAACCTATGGAGCGTGTACAAGGTGCCTTGAATGACCATCTATGGCATGATAGCCGCACATCCACTGTAAGTGGCATATGATTGAATACCAGCCAGGATACTGTCAGTTGCTTTTAGCCTAATTGTTGTGATAAACTTAATAAATAGGTAAGTATTCAAATCTATTTGATAAGTTTTCTTTGAATGCACTCTGCAACAGCGTAGGGCATCCCAATTCTCTTGAAAAATGCAAGAAAAAAAATTGCACTAACTTAAAAGTTAGCTTTTAGGCCGATTTTCTCCAAAATGGCCGAAATTCGGGTCCCCCCAAATTTTCAACTGATGATTACTCCACGTACACTTGAGCTACGAACGTCGTTTTGGGCTCGTTGGAATTGTCCTGAGCTCAAATTTATGAAACAAGATGAAAAAAATGAACTTTGAACGAAAAAAAAAACAAAAATTTTGAAAATTTCATTTTTTGCACCACGCTCGATTAGGCTTAACTTTTTGGTATCACCGAGATTTCAAAAGCTTATAACTTTGTGTTGGACCGACGAAATTCGTTCATTTTCTCAGTCTCCCAAGGTTTGACTATGATCTTGTGATCCAAATAATAAAATTTGGAAATTTTAAAATGTTTGGGCAAGTTATGGCCGTTCGCGCAATTCGCCAGGCTCGATTGGGCTTTTTTTTTTTGAAATCACCGAAATTCAAAAGGCTATAACTCAAAGACTCCAAAAGTTATCTCCATTATTTTTGACCTATCAGCAGCTGATTGTACACAAAATTGATACTGCAAAAATAATTTTTCGGTTTTTTTTTTGTTTTGGCCAAAATTTGACCCATTGAATATTTTTGCACCACGCTCGATTAGGCTTAACTTTTTGACATCACCGAACTTTAAACAGCAATAACTCTTAGCGCATAAAAGTAAAAGAATTACTTTTGCTTTAAATAAAAGCCTACAACACCTGGTGTTCCCAGGCGGTCTCCCATCCAAGTACTAACCAGGCCCAATGTTGCTTAACTTCGGTGATCGGACGAGAACAGGTGCATTCAACATGGTATGGTCGTAGGCATTTGAGTTACTCCGCTTTCATTTATATCCTTACTAGCTTATGTTTGTGTACATTACTTTTAAAACTCTCACCCTCGCGCGAAAGTAAAAAATATGCTCTTATACCATGTAAAATTTTGCACGCTCACGTTATAATTTATGCATTTCAAACAAAATACTGAAAATTGACATTGTTTGGAATTTTTTTGGCCCAATGTGTTTTATGGCCAAATCAGCTGGTCAAAACCTTTGGAGCGTGTACAAGGTGCCTTGAATGACCATCTATGGCATGATAGCCGCACATCCACTGTAAGTGGCATATGATTGAATACCAGCCAGGATACTGTCAGTTGCTTTTAGCCTAATTGTTGTGATAAACTTATTAAATAGGTAAGTATTCAAATCTATTTGATAAGTTTTCTTTGAATGCACTCTGCGACAGCGTAGGGCAGCCCAATTCTCTTGAAAAATGCAAGAAAAAAAATTGCACTAACTTGAAAGTTAGCTTTTAGGCCGATTTTCGTCCAAAATGGCCGAAATTCGGGTCCACCCAAATTTTCAACTGATGATTACTCCACGTACACTTGAGCTACGAACGTCGTTTTGGGCTCGTTGGAATTGTCCTGAGCTCAAATTTATGAAACAAGATGAAAAAAATGAACTTTGAACGAAAAAAAAAACAAAAATTTTGAAAATTTCATTTTTTGCACCACGCTCGATTAGGCTTAACTTTTTGGTATCACCGAGATTTCAAAAGCTTATAACTTTGTGTTGGACCGACGAAATTCGTTCATTTTCTCAGTCTCCCAAGGTTTGACTATGATCTTGTGATCCAAATAATAAAATTTGGAAATTTTAAAATGTTTGGGCAAGTTATGGCCGTTCGCGCAATTCGCCAGGCTCGATTGGGCTTTATTTTTTTGAAATCACCGAAATTCAAAAGGCTATAACTCAAAGACCCCAAAAGTTATCTCCATTATTTTTGACCTATCAGCAGCTGATTGTACACAAAATTGATACTGCAAAAATAATTTTTCGGTTTTTTTTTGTTTTGGCCAAAATTTGACCCATTGAATATTTTTGCACCACGCTCGATTAGGCTTAACTTTTTGACATCACCGAACTTTAAACAGCAATAACTCTTAGCGCATAAAAGTAAAAGAATTACTTTTGCTTTAAATAAAAGCCTACAACACCTGGTGTTCCCAGGCGGTCTCCCATCCAAGTACTAACCAGGCCCAATGTTGCTTAACTTCGGTGATCGGACGAGAACAGGTGCATTCAACATGGTATGGTCGTAGGCATTTGAGTTACTCCGCTTTCATTTATATCCTTACTAGCTTATGTTTGTGTACATTACTTTTAAAACTCTCACCCTCGCGCGAAAGTAAAAAATATGCTCTTATACCATGTAAAATTTTGCACGCTCACGTTATAATTTATGCATTTCAAACAAAATACTGAAAATTGACATTGTTTGGAATTTTTTTGGCCCAATGTGTTTTATGGCCAAATCAGCTGGTCAAAACCTTTGGAGCGTGTACAAGGTGCCTTGAATGACCATCTATGGCATGATAGCCGCACATCCACTGTAAGTGGCATATGATTGAATACCAGCCAGGATACTGTCAGTTGCTTTTAGCCTAATTGTTGTGATAAACTTATTAAATAGGTAAGTATTCAAATCTATTTGATAAGTTTTCTTTGAATGCACTCTGCGACAGCGTAGGGCAGCCCAATTCTCTTGAAAAATGCAAGAAAAAAAATTGCACTAACTTGAAAGTTAGCTTTTAGGCCGATTTTCGTCCAAAATGGCCGAAATTCGGGTCCCCCCAAATTTTCAACTGATGATTACTCCACGTACACTTGAGCTACAAACGTCGTTTTGGGCTCGTTGGAATTTTCCTGAGCTCAAATTTATGAAACGAGATGAAAAAAATGAACTTTGAACGAAAAAAAAACAAAAATTTTGAAAATTTCATTTTTTGCACCACGCTCGATTAGGCTTAACTTTTTGGTATCACCGAGATTTCAAAAGCTCATAACTTTGTGTTGGACCGACGAAATTGGTTCATTTTCTCAGTCCCCCAAGATATGACTATGATCTTGTGATCCAAATAATAAAATTTGGAAATTTTAAAATTTTTGGGCAAGTTATGGCAGTTCGCGCAATTCACCAGGCTCGATTGGGCTTATTTTTTTAACATCACCGAAATTCAAAAGGCTATAACTCAAAGACCCCAAAAGTTATCTCCATTATTTTTGACCTATCAGCAGCTGATTGTACACAAAATTGATTCTGCAAAAAAAAAATTCGGTTTTCTTTTGTTTTGGCCAAAATTTGACCCATTTAAAATTTTTGCACCACGCTCGATTAGGCTTAACTTTTTGACATCACCGAACTTTAAACAGCAATAACTCTTAGCGCATAAAAGTAAAAGAATTACTTTTGCTTTAAATAAAAGACTACAACACCTGGTGTTCCCAGGCGGTCTCCCATCCAAGTACTAACCAGGCCCAATGTTGCTTAACTTCGGTGATCGGACGAGAACCGGTGCATTCAACATGGTATGGTCGTAGGCATTTGAGTTACTCCGCTTTCATTTATATCCTTACTAGCTTATGTCTATGTACATTACTTTTAAAACACTCGCCCTCGCGCGAGAGTAAAAATATGCTCTTATACCATATAAAATTTTGCACGCTCACGTTATAATTTATGCATTTCAAACAAAATACTGAAAATTGACCTTGTTTGGAATTTTTTTGGCCCAATGTGTTTCATGGCCAAATCAGCTGGTCAAAACCTATGAAGCGTGTACAAGGTGCCTTGAATGACCATCTATGGCATGATAGCCTCACATCCACTGTAAGTGGCATATGATTGAATACCAGCCAGGATACTGTCAGTTGCTTTTAGCCTAATTGTTGTGATAAACTTATTAAATAGGTAAGTATTCAAATCTTTTTGATAAGTTTTCTTTGAATGCACTCTGCGACAGCGGAGGGCAGCCCAACTCTCTTGAAAAATGCAAGAAAAAAATTGCACTAACTGAAAAGTTAGCTTTTAGGCCGATTTTCGTCCAAAATGGCCGAAATTCGGGTCCCCCCAAATTTTCAACTGATGATTACTCCACGTACACTTGAGCTACAAACGTCGTTTTGGGCTCGTTGGAATTTTCCTGAGCTCAAATTTATGAAACGAGATGAAAAAATGAACTTTGATAGAAAAAAAAACAAAAATTTTGAAAATTTCATTTTTTGCACCACGTTCGATTAGGCTTAACTTTTTGGTATCACCGAGATTTCAAAAGCTTATAACTTTGTGTTGGACGGACGAAATTGGTTCATTTTCTCAGTCCCCCAAGATCTGACTATGATCTTGTGATCCAAATAATAAAATTTGGAAATTTTAAAATTTTTGGGCAAGTTATGGCCGTTCGCGCAATTCACCAGGCTCGATTGGGCTTATTTTTTTGACATCACCGAAATTCAAAAGGCTATAACTCAAAGACCCCAAAAGTTATCTCCATTATTTTTGACCTATCAGCAGCTGATTGTACACAAAATTGATACTGCAAAAAAAAATTTCGGTTTTCTTTTGTTTTGGCCAAAATTTGACCCATTGAAAATTTTTGCACCACGCTCGATTAGGCTAAACTTTTTGACATCACCGAAATTTAAACAGCAATAACTCTTAGCGCATAAAAGTAAAATAATTACTTTTGCTTTAAATAAAAGCCTACAACACCTGGTGTTCCCAGGCGGTCTCCCATCCAAGTACTAACCAGGCCCAATGTTGCTTAACTTAGGTGATCGGACGAGAACCGGTGCATTCAACATGGTATGGTCGTAGGCATTTGAGTTACTCCGCTTTCATTTATATCCTTACTAGCTTATGTCTATGTACATTACTTTTAAAACACTCGCCCTCGCGCGAGAGTAAAAATATGCTCTTATACCATGTAAAATTTTGCACGCTCACGTTATAATTTATGCATTTCAAACAAAATACTGAAAATTGACCTTGTTTGGAATTTTTTTGGCCCAATGTGTTTCATGGCCAAATCAGCTGGTCAAAACCTATGAAGCGTGTACAAGGTGCCTTGAATGACCATCTATGGCATGATAGCCTCACATCCACTGTAAGTGGCATATGATTGAATACCAGCCAGGATACTGTCAGTTGCTTTTAGCCTAATTGTTGTGATAAACTTATTAAATAGGTAAGTATTCAAATCTTTTTGATAAGTTTTCTTTGAATGCACTCTGCGACAGCGGAGGGCAGCCCAACTCTCTTGAAAAATGCAAGAAAAAAATTGCACTAACTGAAAAGTTAGCTTTTAGGCCGATTTTCGTCCAAAATGGCCGAAATTCGGGTCCCCCCAAATTTTCAACTGATGATTACTCCACGTACACTTGAGCTACAAACGTCGTTTTGGGCTCGTTGGAATTTTCCTGAGCTCAAATTTATGAAACGAGATGAAAAAAATGAACTTTGAACGAAAAAAAAACAAAAATTTTGAAAATTTCATTTTTGCACCACGCTCGATTAGGCTTAACTTTTTGGTATCACCGAGATTTCAAAAGCTTATAACTTTGTGTTGGACCGACGAAATTGGTTCATTTTCTCAGTCCCCCACGATTTGACTATGATCTTGTGATCCAAATAATAAAATTTGGATATTTTAAAATTTTTGGGCAAGTTATGGCCGTTCGCGCAATTCACCAGGCTCGATTGGGCTTATTTTTTTGACATCACCGAAATTCAAAAGGCTATAACTCAAAGACCCCAAAAGTTATCTCCATTATTTTTGACCTATCAGCAGCTGATTGTATACAAAATTGATACTGCAAAAGAAATTTTTCGGTTTTCTTTTGTTTTGGCCAAAATTTGACCCATTGAAAATTTTTGCACCACGCTCGATTAGGCTTAACTTTTTGACATCACCGAAATTTAAACAGCAATAACTCTTAGCGCATAAAAGTAAAAGAATTATTTTTGCTTTAAATAAAAGCCTACAACACCTGGTGTTCCCAGGTGGTCTCCCATCCAAGTACTAACCAGGCCCAATGTTGCTTAACTTCGGTGATCGGACGAGAACCGGTGCATTCAACATGGTATGGTCGTAGGCATTTGAGTTACTCCGCTTTCATTTATATCCTTACTAGCTTATGTCTATGTACATTACTTTTAAAACACTCGCCCTCGCGCGAAAGTAAAAATACGCTCTTATACCATGTAAAATTTTGCACGCTCACGTTATAATTTATGCATTTCAAACAAAAAACTGAAAATTGACATTGTTTGGAACTTTTTTGGCCCAATGTGTTTTATGGCCAAATCAGCTGGTCAAAACCTATGGAGCGTGTACAAGGTGCCTTGAATGACCATCTATGGCATGATAGCCGCACATCCACTGTAAGTGGCATATGATTGAATACCAGCCAGGATACTGTCAGTTGCTTTTAGCCTACTTGTTGTAATAAACTTATTAAATAGGTAAGTATTCAAATCTATTTGATAAGTTTTCTTTGAATGCACTCTGAGACAGCGGAGGGCAGCCCAATTCTCTTGAAAAATGCAAGAAAAAAAATTGCACTAACTTAAAAGTTAGCTTTTAGGCCGATTTTCGTCCAAAATGGCCGAAATTCGGGTCCCCCCAAATTTTCAACTGATGATTACTCCACGTACACTTGAGCTACAAACGTCGTGTTGGGCTCGTTGGATTTTTCCTGAGCTCAAATTTATGAAACAAGATGACAAAAATGAACTTTGAACGAAAAAAAAACAAAAATTTTGAAAATTTCATTTTTTGCACCACGCTCGATTAGGCTTAACTTTTTGGTATCACCGAGATTTCAAAAGCTTATAACTTTGTGTTGGACCGACGAAATTGGTTCATTTTCTCAGTCTCCCAAGATTTGACTATGATCTTGTGATCCAAATAATAAAATTTGGAAATTTTCAAATTTTTAGGCAAGTTATGGCCGTTCGCGCAATTCACCAGGCTCGATTGGGCTTATTTTTTTGAAATCACCGAAACTCAAAAGGCTATAACTCAAAGACCCCAAAAGTTATCTCCGTTATTTTTGACCTATCAGCAGCTGATTGTACACAAAATTGATACTGCAAAAAAACATTTTCGGTTTTCTTTTGTTTTGGCCAAAATTTGACCCATTGAAAATTTTTGCACCACGCTCGATTAGGCTTAACTTTTTGACATCACCGAACTTTAAACAGCAATAACTCTTAGCGCATAAAAGTAAAAGAATTACTTTTGCTTTAAATAAAAGCCTACAGCACCTGGTGTTCCCAGGCGGTCTCCCATCCAAGTACTAACCAGGCCCAATGTTGCTTAACTTCGGTGATCGGACGAGAACCGGTGCATTCAACATGGTATGGTCGTAGGCATTTGAGTTACTCCGCTTTCATTTATATCCTTACTAGCTTATGTCTATGTACATTACTTTTAAAACACTCGCCCTCGCGCGAGAGTAAAAATATGCTCTTATACCATGTAAAATTTTGCACGCTCACGTTATAATTTATGCATTTCAAACAAAATACTGAAAATTGACCTTGTTTGGAATTTTTTTGGCCCAATGTGTTTTATGGCCAAATCAGCTGGTCAAAACCTATGGAGCGTGTACAAGGTGCCTTGAATGACCATCTATGGCATGATAGCCGCACATCCACTGTAAGTGGCATATGATTGAATACCAGCCAGGATACTGTCAGTTGCTTTTAGCCTACTTGTTGTGATAAACTTATTAAATAGGTAAGTATTCAAATCTATTTGATAAGTTTTCTTTGAATGCACTCTGAGACAGCGGAGGGCAGCCCAATTCTCTTGAAAAATGCAAGAAAAAAAATTGCACTAACTTAAAAGTTAGCTTTTAGGCCGATTTTCGTCCAAAATGGCCGAAATTCGGGTCCCCCCAAATTTTCAACTGATGATTACTCCACGTACACTTGAGCTACAAACGTCGTGTTGGGCTCGTTGGAATTGTTCAAATTTATGAAACAAGATGACAAAAATGAACTTTGTACGAAAAAAAAACAAAAATTTTGAAAATTTCATTTTTTGCACCACGCTCGATTAGGCTTAACTTTTTGGTATCACCGAGATTTCAAAAGCTTATAACTTTGTGTTGGACCGACGAAATTGGTTCATTTCCTCAGTCTCCCAAGATTTGACTATGATCTTTCGATCCAAATAATAAAATTTGGAAATTTTTAAATTTTTAGGCAAGTTATGGCCGTTCGCGCAATTCACCAGGCTCGATTGGGTTTTTTTTTTTTTGAAATCACCGAAATTCAAAAGGCTATAACTCAAAGACCCCAAAAGTTATCTCCGTTATTTTTGACCTATCAGCAGCTGATTGTACACAAAATTGATACTGCAAAAAAAACATTTTCGGTTTTCTTTTGTTTTGGCCAAAATTTGACCCATTGAAAATTTTTGCACCACGCTCGATTAGGCTTAACTTTTTGACATCACCGAACTTTAAACAGCAATAACTCTTAGCGCATAAAAGTAAAAGAATTACTTTTGCTTTAAATAAAAGCCTACAGCACCTGGTGTTCCCAGGCGGTCTCCCATCCAAGTACTAACCAGGCCCAATGTTGCTTAACTTCGGTGATCGGACGAGAACCGGTGCATTCAACATGGTATGGTCGTAGGCATTTGAGTTACTCCGCTTTCATTTATATCCTTACTAGCTTATGTCTATGTACATTACTTTTAAAACACTCAGCCTCGCGCGAGAGTAAAAATATGCTCTTATACCATGTAAAATTTTGCACGCTCACGTTATAATTTATGCATTTCAAACAAAATACTGAAAATTGACCTTGTTTGGAAATTTTTTGGCCCAATGTGTTTTATGGCCAAATCAGCTGGTCAAAACCTATGGAGCGTGTACAAGGTGCCTTGAATGACCATCTATGGCATGATAGCCGCACATCGACTGTAAGTGGCATATGATTGAATACCAGCCAGGATACTGTCAGTTGCTTTTAGCCTAATTGTTGTGATAAACTTATTAAATAGGTAAGTATTCAAATCTATTTGATAAGTTTTCTTTGAATGCACTCTGCGACAGCGGAGGGCAGCACAATTCTCTTGAAAAATGCAAGAAAAAAAATTGCACTAACTTAAAAGTTAGCTTTTAGGCCGATTTTCTCCAAAATGGCCGAAATTCGAGTCCCCCCAAATTTTCAACTGATGATTACTCCACGTACAATTGAGCTACAAACGTCGTTTTGGGCTCGTTGGAATTGTCCTGAGCTCAAATTTATGAAACAAGATGAAAAAAATGAACTTTCAACGAAAAAAAAAATTTTTTTTGAAAATTTCATTTTTTGCACCACGCTCGATTAGGCTTAACTTTTTGGTATCACCGAGATTCAAAAGGCTATAACTCAAAGACCCCAAAAGTTATCTCCATTATTTTTGACCTATCAGCAGCTGATTGTACACAAAATTGATACTGCAAAAGAAATTTTTCGGTTTTCTTTGGTTTTGGCCAAAATTTGACCCATTGAAAATTTTTGCACCACGCTCGATTAGGCTTAACTTTTTGACATCACCGAACTTTAAACAGCAATAACTCTTAGCGCATAAAAGTAAAAGAATTACTTTTGCTTTAAATAAAAGCCTACAACACCTGGTGTTCCCAGGCGGTCTCCCATCCAAGTACTAACCAGGCCCAATGTTGCTTAACTTCGGTGATCGGACGAGAACCGGTGCATTCAACATGGTATGGTCGTAGGCATTTGAGTTACTCCGCTTTCATTTATATCCTTACTAGCTTATGTCTATGTACATTACTTTTAAAACACTCGCCCTCGCGTGAAAGTAAAAATATGCTCTTATACCATGTAAAATTTTGCACGCTCACGTTATAATTTATGCATTTCAAACAAAAAACTGAAAATTGACATTGTTTGGAATTTTTTTGGCCCAATGTGTTTTATTGCCAAATCAGCTGGTCAAAACCTATGGAGCGTGTACAAGGTGCCTTGAATGACCATCTATGGCATGATAGCCGCACATCGACTGTAAGTGGCATATGATTGAATACCAGCCAGGATACTGTCAGTTGCTTTTAGCCTAATTGTTGTGTTAAACTTATTAAATAGGTAAGTATTCAAATCTATTTGATAAATTTTCTTTGAATGTACTCTGCGACAGCGGAGGGCAGCCCAATTCTCTTGAAAAATGCAAGAAAAAAAATGCACTAACTTAAAAGTTAGCTTTTAGGCCGATTTTCTCCAAAATGGCCGAAATTCGGGTCCCCCCAAATTTTCAACTGATGATTACTCCACGTACACTTGAGCTACAAACGTCGTTTTGGGCTCGTTGGAATTGTCCTGAGCTCAAATTTATGAAACAAGATGAAAAAAATGAACTTTGAACGAAAAAAAAAACAAAAATTTTGAAAATTTCATTTTTTGCACCACGCTCGATTAGGCTTAACTTTTTGGTATCACCGAGATTCAAAAGGCTATAACTCAAAGACCCCAAAAGTTATCTCCATTATTTTTGACCTATCAGCAGCTGATTGTACACAAAATTGATACTGCAAAAGAAATTTTTCGGTTTTCTTTGGTTTTGGCCAAAATTTGACCCATTGAAAATTTTTGCACCACGCTCGATTAGGCTTAACTTTTTGACATCACCGAACTTTAAACAGCAATAACTCTTAGCGCATAAAAGTAAAAGAATTACTTTTGCTTTAAATAAAAGCCTACAACACCTGGTGTTCCCAGGCGGTCTCCCATCCAAGTACTAACCAGGCCCAATGTTGCTTAACTTCGGTGATCGGACGAGAACCGGTGCATTCAACATGGTATGGTCGTAGGCATTTGAGTTACTCCGCTTTCATTTATATCCTTACTAGCTTATGTCTATGTACATTACTTTTAAAACACTCGCCCTCGCGCGAAAGTAAAAATATGCTCTTATACCATGTAAAATTTTGCACGCTCACGTTATAATTTATGCATTTCAAACAAAAAACTGAAAATTGACATTGTTTGGAATTTTTTTGGCCCAATGTGTTTTATGGCCAAATCAGCTGGTCAAAACCTATGGAGCGTGTACAAGGTGCCTTGAATGACCATCTATGGCATGATAGCCGCACATCCACTGTAAGTGGCATATGATTGAATACCAGCCAGGATACTGTCAGTTGCTTTTAGCCTACTTGTTGTGATAAACTTATTAAATAGGTAAGTATTCAAATCTATTGGATAAGTTTTCTTTGAATGCACTCTGAGACAGCGGAGGGCAGCCCAATTCTCTTGAAAAATGCAAGAAAAAAAATTGCACTAACTTAAAAGTTAGCTTTTAGGCCGATTTTCGTCCAAAATGGCCGAAATTCGGGTCCCCCCAAATTTTCAACTGATGATTACTCCACGTACACTTGAGCTACAAACGTCGTGTTGGGCTCGTTGGAATTGTCCTGAGCTCAAATTTATGAAACAAGATGACAAAAATGAACTTTGAACGAAAAAAAAACAAAAATTTTGAAAATTTCATTTTTTGCACCACGCTCGATTAGGCTTAACTTTTTGGTATCACCGAGATTTCAAAAGCTTATAACTTTGTGTTGGACCGACGAAATTGGTTCATTTTCTCAGTCTCCCAAGATTTGACTATGATCTTGTGATCCAAATAATAAAATTTGGAAATTTTAAAATTTTTAGGCAAGTTATGGCCGTTCGCGCAATTCACCAGGCTCGATTGGGCTTATTTTTTTGAAATCACCGAAATTCAAAAGGCTATGCCTCAAAGACCCCAAAAGTTATCTCCATTATTTTTGACCTATCAGCAGCTGATTGTACACAAAATTGATACTGCAAAAAAACATTTTCGGTTTTCTTTTGTTTTGGCCAAAATTTGACCCATTGAAAATTTTTGCACCACGCTCGATTAGGTTTAACTTTTTGACATCACCGAACTTTAAACAGCAATAACTCTTAGCGCATAAAAGTAAAAGAATTACTTTTGCTTTAAATAAAAGCCTACAGCACCTGGTGTTCCCAGGCGGTCTCCCATCCAAGTACTAACCAGGCCCAATGTTGCTTAACTTCGGTGATCGGACGAGAACCGGTGCATTCAACATAGTATGGTCGTAGGCATTTGAGTTACTCCGCTTTCATTTATATCCTTACTAGCTTATGTCTATGTACATTACTTTTAAAACACTCGCCCTCGCGCGAGAGTTAAAAAATGCTCTTATACCATGTAAAATTTTGCACGCTCACGTTATAATTTATGCATTTCAAACAAAATACTGAAAATTGACCTTGTTTGGAATTTTTTTGGCCCAATGTGTTTTATGGCCAAATCAGCTGGTCAAAACCTATGGAGCGTGTACAAGGTGCCTTGAATGACCATCTATGGCATGATAGCCGCACATCGACTGTAAGTGGCATATGATTGAATACCAGCCAGGATACTGTCAGTTGCTTTTAGCCTAATTGTTGTGATAAACTTATTAAATAGGTAAGTATTCAAATCTATTTGATAAGTTTTCTTTGAATGCACTCTGCGACAGCGGAGGGCAGCCCAATTCTCTTGAAAAATGCAAGAAAAAAAATTGCACTAACTTAAAAGTTAGCTTTTAGGCCGATTTTCGTCCAAAATGGCCGAAATTCGGGTCCCCCCAAATTTTCAACTGATGATTACTCCACGTACACTTGAGCTACAAACGTCGTTTTGGGCTCGTTGGAATTGTCCTGAGCTCAAATTTATGAAACAAGATGAAAAAATTGAACTTTGAACGAAAAAAAAACAAAAATTTTGAAAATTTCATTCTTTGCACCACGCTCGATTAGGCTTAACTTTTTGGTATCACCGAGATTTCGAAAGCTTATAACTTTGTGTTGGACCGACGAAATTGGTTCATTTTCTCAGTCCCCCAAGATTGGACTATGATCTTGTGATCCAAATAATAAAATTTGGAAATTTTAAAATTTTTGGGCAAGTTATGGCCGTTCGCGCAATTCACCAGGCTCGATTGGGCTTATTTTTTTGACATCACCGAAATTCAAAAGGCTATAACTCAAAGACCCCAAAAGTTATCTCCATTATTTTTGACCTATCAGCAGCTGATTGTACACAAAATTGATACTGCATAAAAAATTTTTCGATTTTCTATTGTTTTGGCCAAAATTTGACCCATTGAAAATTTTTGCACCACGCTCGATTAGGCTTAACTTTTTGACATCACCGAAATTTAAACAGCAATAACTCTTAGCGCATAAAAGTAAAATATTTACTTTTGCTTTAAATAAAAGCCTACAACACCTGGTGTTCCCAGGCGGTCTCCCATCCAAGTACTAACCAGGCCCAATGTTGCTTAACTTCGGTGATCGGACGAGAACCGGTGCATTCAACATGGTATGGTCGTAGGCATTTGAGTTACTCCGCTTTCATTTATATCCTTACTAGCTTATGTCTATGTACATTACTTTTAAAACACTCGCCCTCGCGCGAGAGTAAAAATATGCTCTTATACCATGTAAAATTTTGCACGCTCACGTTATAATTTATGCATTTCAAACAAAATACTGAAAATTGACATTGTTTGGAATTTTTTTGGCCCAATGTGTTTTATGGCCAAATCAGCTGGTCAAAACCTATGGAGCGTGTACAAGGTGCCTTGAATGACCATCTATGGCATGATAGCCGCACATCCACTGTAAGTGGCATATGATTGAATACCAGCCAGGATACTGTCAGTTGCTTTTAGCCTAATTGTTGTGATAAACTTATTAAATAGGTAAGTATTCAAATCTATTTGATAAGTTTTCTTTGAATGCACTCTGCGACAGCGGAGGGCAGCCCAATTCTCTTGAAAAATGCAAGAAAAAAAATTGCACTAACTTAAAAGTTAGCTTTTAGGCCGATTTTCGTCCAAAATGGCCGAAATTCGGGTCCCCCCAAATTTTTAACTGATGATTACTCCACGTACACTTGAGCTACAAACGTCGTTTTGGGCTCGTTGGAATTGTCCTGAGCTCAAAATTATGAAACGAGATGAAAAAAATGAACTTTGAAAGAAAAAAAAAATTTGAAAGTTTCATTTTTTGCACCACGCTCGATTAGGCTTAACTTTTTGGTATCACCGAGATTTCAAAAGCTTATAACTTTGTGTTGGAAAGACGACATTGGTTCATTTTCTCAGTCCCCCAAGATTTGACTATGATCTTGTGATCCAAATAATGAAATTTGGAAAATTTAAAATTTTTGGGCAAGTTATGGCCGTTCGCGCAATTCACCAGGCTCGATTGGGCTTATTTTTTTGACATCACCGAAATTCAAAAGGCTATAACTCAAAGACCCCAAAAGTTATCTCCATTATTTTTGACCTATCAGCAGCTGATTGTACACAAAATTGATACTGCAAAAGAAACTTTTCGGTTTTCTTTTGTTTTGGCCAAAATTTGACCCATTGAAAATTTTTGCACCACGCTCGATTAGGCTTAACTTTTTGACATCACCGAATTTTAAACAGCAATAACTCTTAGCGCATAAAAGTAAAAGAATTACTTTTGCTTTAAATAAAAGCCTACAACACCTGGTGTTCCCAGGCGGTCTCCCATCCAAGTACTAACCAGGCCCAATGTTGCTTAACTTCGGTGATCGGACGAGAACCGGTGCATTCAACATGGTATGGTCGTAGGCATTTGAGTTACTCCGCTTTCATTTATATCCTTACTAGCTTATGTCTATGTACATTACTTTTAAAACACTCGCCCTCGCGCGAGAGTAAAAATATGCTCTTATACCATGTAAAACTTTGCACGCTCACGTTATAATTTATGCATTTCAAACAAAATACTGAAAATTGACATTGTTTGGAATTTTTTTGGCCCAATGTGTTTTATGGCCAAATCAGCTGGTCAAAACCTATGGAGCGTGTACAAGATGCCTTGAATGACCATCTATGGCATGATAGCCGCACATCCACTGTAAGTGGCATATGATTGAATACCAGCCAGGATACTGTCAGTTGCTTTTAGCCTAATTGTTGTGATAAACTTATTAAATAGGTAAGTATTCAAATCTATTTGATAAGTTTTCTTTGAATGCACTCTGCGACAGCGGAGGGCAGCCCAATTCTCTTGAAAAATGCAAGAAAAAAAATTGCACTAACTTAAAAGTTAGCTTTTAGGCCGATTTTCGTCCAAAATGGCCGAAATTCGGGTCCCCCCAAATTTTTAACTGATGATTACTCCACGTACACTTGAGCTACAAACGTCGTTTTGGGCTCGTTGGAATTGTCCTGAGCTCAAAATTATGAAACGAGATGAAAAAAATGAACTTTGAAAGAAAAAAAAAATTGAAAGTTTCATTTTTTGCACCACGCTCGATTAGGCTTAACTTTTTGGTATCACCGAGATTTCAAAAGCTTATAACTTTGTGTTGGAAAGACGACATTGGTTCATTTTCTCAGTCCCCCAAGATTTGACTATGATCTTGTGATCCAAATAATGAAATTTGGAAAATTTAAAATTTTTGGGCAAGTTATGGCCGTTCGCGCAATTCACCAGGCTCGATTGGGCTTATTTTTTTGACATCACCGAAATTCAAAAGGCTATAACTCAAAGACCCCAAAAGTTATCTCCATTATTTTTGACCTATCAGCAGCTGATGGTACACAAAATTGATACTGCAAAAGAAACTTTTCGGTTTTCTTTTGTTTTGGCCAAAATTTGACCCATTGAAAATTTTTGCACCACGCTCGATTAGGCTTAACTTTTTGACATCACCGAATTTTAAACAGCAATAACTCTTAGCGCATAAAAGTAAAAGAATTACTTTTGCTTTAAATAAAAGCCTACAACACCTGGTAATCCCAGGCGGTCTCCTATCCAAGTACTAACCAGGCCCAATGTTGCTTAACTTCGGTGATCGGACGAGAACCGGTGCATTCAACATGGTATGGTCGTAGGCATTTGAGTTACTCCGCTTTCATTTATATCCTTACTAGCTTAAGTCTATGTACATTACTTTTAAAACACTCGCCCTCGCGCGAGAGTAAAAATATGCTCTTATACCATGTAAAACTTTGCACGCTCACGTTATAATTTATGCATTTCAAACAAAATACTGAAAATTGACATTGTTTGGAATTTTTTTGGCCCAATGTGTTTTATGGCCAAATCAGCTGGTCAAAACCTATGGAGCGTGTACAAGGTGCCTTGAATGACCATCTATGGCATGATAGCCGCACATCCACTGTAAGTGGCATATGATTGAATACCAGCCAGGATACTGTCAGTTGCTTTTAGCCTAATTGTTGTGATAAACTTATTAAATAGGTAAGTATTCAAATCTATTTGATAAGTTTTCTTTGAATGCACTCTGCGACAGCGTAGGGCAGCCCAATTCTCTTGAAAAATGCAAGAAAAAAATTGCACTAACTTAAAAGTTAGCTTTTAGGCCGATTTTCTCCAAAATGGCCGAAATTCGGGTCCCCCCAAATTTTCAACTGATGATTACTCCACGTACACTTGAGCTACAAACGTCGTTTTGGGCTCGTTGGAATTGTCCTGAGCTCAAATTTATGAAACTAGATGAAAAAAATGAACTTTGAAGGAAAAAAAAATTTGAAAGTTTCATTTTTTGCACCACGCTCGATTAGGCTTAACTTTTTGGTATCACCGAGATTTCAAAAGCTTATAACATTGTGTTGGAAAGACGACATTGGTTCATTTTCTCAGTCCCCCAAGATTTGACTATGATCTTGTGATCCAAATAATGAAATTTGGAAAATTTAAAATTTTTGGGCAAGTTATGGCCGTTCGCGCAATTCACCAGGCTCGATTGGGCTTATTTTTTTGACATCACCGAAATTCAAAAGGCTATAACTCAAAGACCCCAAAAGTTATCTCCATTATTTTTGACCTATCAGCAGCTGACTGTACACAAAATTGATACTGCAAAAGAAACTTTTCGGTTTTCTTTTGTTTTGGCCAAAATTTGACCCATTGAAAATTTTTGCACCACGCTCGATTAGGCTTAACTTTTTGACATCACCGAACTTTAAACAGCAATAACTCTTAGCGCATAAAAGTAAAAGAATTACTTTTGCTTTAAAGAAAAGCCTACAACACCTGGTGTTCCCAGGCGGTCTCCCATCCAAGTACTAACCAGGCTCAATGTTGCTTAACTTCGGTGATCGGACGAGAACCGGTGCATTCAACATGGTATGGTCGTAGGCTTTGAGTTACTCCGCTTTCATTTATATCCTTACTAGCTTATGTCTATGTACATTACTTTTAAAACACTCGCCCTCGCGCGAGAGTAAAAATATGCTCTTATACCATGTAAAATTTTGCACGCTCACGTTATAATTTATGCATTTCAAACAAAATACTGAAAATTGACATTGTTTGGAATTTTTTTGGCCCAATGTGTTGTGAAAAATGCAGGTTCAATATCTTTAATTCACTGAACTAAGATTGACTCGTTTATTCTTTTAACGGTTAACAACAATGAATCCAAACATCGCAGACTAAACTTAAGGTTGGCAGGTATTAATTAATTAGTAGCCGCACCAGACACATAGCTAACCAATGGCGCCAACACGTAATATATGATTAGATACTATATATGACATTCCCTCAACAATCAATTTTCAAACAACTGTTTTAAAATTATCCAACGGAAATGTTTGAGTTTTAGACCAGCGGTAGTCCACCCTCTCCCTGGGCATGAGTTTTAGTTTAACAAGTTTCTTGAGTTTCCTTTTTCACTCCCTCTTTCAAATGTGCCTTCCTGCTCAATTAGTGTCCCGCTCTCTGTCTTCCTCTTCTTTGGATGTTCTCGCTTTCAATATACTATCTATCATAACCCCGCCGAATTTAGATACCGCCGTCCGCTTCCTGGTACTTTTCCGTGATCCTGTTCCATCTTCTGATTCTTGACTAGAGTATGATACGAGACGTAAGCGTCGTACTCGTTCCCCTTTCTTTTTAGAATGTTTCCCCCCTCGTCCTTCGTTACTCAAATTTGGGGCACTCCCCCCTTGCTCGTTGCTCATAGTCTGGACCTCCGTGTCCACCCCCTGGGATTTTCCAGCTCCGCTTCCTTCGGATAAGTTTGGTCTTCCAATTCCGTCTTCTACATCGTTATTCATTTTTGGTTCATTTCCTTCCACATCTCGCCCTGGTGCTATTGTTGAGTTCCCTGCGTGTTTGGAAATTGTTATTGGCTCGTACTCCGAATCCGAATCGTCCTCCTCCGCTGGTGAAAATTCTCGCACTCTGTTATCAGCCTTACTCTGTGCGCTTGCTTTACTCTGTGTGCTCGTCCCCGCCGCCTGTTCGTTCGCTGCTCGCTTTAGTTCCGCCCGACGTTGCAATGCACTCATAGCTGGGAGTGGTAGTGTTAGCTTACTCGCGGTAGTTGGCGCGTTCGATTTGATGACTTTCTCGGCAACCCCACTTTTCCTAAGTACAGAGCCATTTGCTAGAGTTATAGTGTGCTTAGATTCGCGAATTACTTTTTGGTTTATGGGTCTATACCTTTTATTGCTATCCTTGAGTCGTTGGAACAACAGTTCGGTCCGTTTACTTGGCTGTTTAGACTTTCCCCCACAAGCCTGTTTCCCGTCCCCGTCAGCCATTGGTGTTCCATCCGCCGCCGAAACTAGTTGATTTTGTGTCAGTCGCCTAGGGTGATTCATATGATCGACATCAAACTCCACGTCGCATCGTTCTTCCCAATCCGTTGCCATGGGTTGGATGTTCCTCGGAGCTCTGGGGTCAGTAGAATCTAAATAGGCAGATTTTTGTTTCAACACTCTGGCCCAGTTTAGGTTTTGCAGGGTTGGCTTTTTCGTAAGATTTCGCAGTACCGTATTGGCTTCTCTGCCGTGATGAGCTTCAAACGGCGATATCTTGAGAGTAGCATTTGGGGCAAATCTTAGAGCTCTCAAGGCTCGTTCTATCATTGATTCTAAGTTTCCACTATCTTTTTCTTTAGCGTAAGTTAAGACAAAGTTTTTCAGACTGCCAATGGTACGTTCGACACACCCGGTGGCGCGATGATCATTCACGGGTGAATAAATTATTTCAATTCCTTCGGAATTGCAAAATGATTTAACTGCATTCGATGTGAAACTTGTACCTTGATCCATAAAAATTTTCCTAGGGACACCATGTTGAGATATGTATTGTTTAATGAACTTAAGGACCTTGTCGCTTTTATTATTTCCGCAGATCATTGCAGAGGGCCAACGTGAGAATCGGTCAACCGCTACCAAGACATATTTACTTGATTCATTTAAGTATCTAATTGGACCCCAAAAATCAAGCTGTAGGCATTCGTTCGGCTCGCGTGGTTCATAGATCTTCCCAACATCACCTTTGGCGCATAATGGTTTAAGGCTTTTACCTGCATCGGTGCATTCCTTGCATCCATCCGCAGCTGCGACTAAACTCCGGTGGAGATAGGGAAACCAGACATCCCTCGCAGCGTCGAACATACTCGAGCGCCCATGGTGAAACGCATGTATCCGATTAACCACAGCCTTCCTGAGTGGTATGGGGATGACGAGTCGTTCGTCCATCCACAGACAATTTTCCCGCACGTGGAAATCATGTGTGTGCTGTCCGAGGTAGGCACCCATTGCTCTGACCTTCTTTTCCAAATCCGGGTCCTTACTCTCCACCAGTTCTTTTATTGCGCGCATCTGGGGGTCCCCTTTATAGTTCGCTTCCACGAGCTTCAGGTTGAATAGCTCCGGCAGTGCACTGCTTTTGCGGACTATCTTGCAGTCCCGGGGAATTACTGACATGATGACGTTCCCTCCTGCTGGGTATGCCGCCGGAAAAAGTTCACCTCCGAATGCCGAAGGAATGGAGATGACTGTGTTGCATCGAATGTCCCTGGTGTGATGCGTCTCCGCCTCCAATCGTGCATCCACAATCTCCACCTCGCTGCTACTGCCGCTCGTTATTTCTGGATGTTTCAACAGTAATTTATTAAATTTCTTCAAATTAAGTGATGTCATTGTAGATATGTGTATTTTGTTAGATCGATAACTTGTTTTGTTAAATGGAGGACTACTGTTTACTGTGGAATTAATATCAGACTCACGTAGTTTACATTCGGTGATTGACTTTACTACTTTTGCGCTTTCCCGGTCATTACACTCAGCTATTCGTTTTAGTGGCTTCTGATTGGTCAACCGATGGTCACGCGTTTTGACGCCCTCTTCCGGTGGAATGTTAACTTTATCGTTTCCAACTTGAATATCTTTAGCTGAAACAATTGATTCCTTTGATGCTTTGATGATCCCTTTATTGGTATCAATATATCCGAGTGAATTGGTAATTGATTTCAATTTTGCCACTGTGAAAGTGTTATCATAAAGACTAACTTTCGTGGCTTCCCCCACCGGATGCCTTGAAAGGTAATCCGCCAGGCCAATTTTAGCCCCAGGCATGTGTTCAATGACAAAATCAAAGGGGATAATTCTATCAATCTAGCGAGTTAATCGACTGAACATAGTCTTGTTTTTCTTATTGTTCCCATTCAATAAAGATAGCAAAGCCTTATGATCTGTCACCACAGTAAATTTCCGCCCGAAAATATAATTTCTGAAGTATTCGGAGCCCCAAACTACGGTCAGCATTTCTAGCTCATTCGTCGAATATTTCTTTTCGGCCGCATTTAAAAACCGGAACGCAAATGATATTGGTCGCCAACCCTCGGTGCCTAGTTGTTCGAGTACCGCCCCCAAACCGTTATGGCTTGCGTCGCACACGATACGTATATCCTTATGTACGTCGAAATGCTTAAGTTCGACAATGTTCGCGACTTGTTTCTTAATCGATTCGAACGCTGTTTGGCAGTCAATTGTCCGGAGGAATTCGTTCATCTTACTTAGAAGTGGACGTAGAGGCGCCAAAGTTTCCGCTAACGCCGGTAAGTATTTGTGAAGACTATGGATTGACCCCATGAACGATTTCAACTGAGAGAGCGTTTTCGGGGCGGTTAATTTGTCAATTGGATCTGTTTTCCGCACCATTGGTGTAATCCCTGATTTCGTAATCCGGTGGCCTAACCACTCGCAAGTATTTTTCGCAAATTGACATTTTTCTAGCTTCAAAGCCATATTTTCTTTATCGAGTTTCGTTAAAATCTTCTCCACTAAAGCGATATGTTCGATCTTGGTACCTTTCGAAATGACTAATATATCATCAATGAAAGCATGCGCGCACGGAAATTCAGCCAGAATGGCATCCATGACCCGTTGAAATTCCGCCGGCATGGTTGTCAATCCGTAGAATCCTGTTTTGAATCGATATGTACCGGTAGAACGGCCTCCCACCAATGAAAAATTGCAATGTTTACTAGTGTTTTCATTTAAAGGAAGTTGACCGTATGCGTACGTGAGGTCCATCGTTGTAAAAAAAAACATCCCCCTGTTTGCGTTCGCTGATAGTTTGCCCTACGATGTCCATTAGTTCTTCAATATTGGGCATTTGGTATTTATTCTTATGCACTTGTTTGTTTAGTTCTCTAGATTCCAGTGCAAGTTTAACAGAACCGTCCTTTTTCACGGTGATGACAATAGGTGAAACAAAATATTTGTCTGAACATTCTTCCAACTTTTGGATATGACCCTGTCCCAACAGTTTTTCAATCTCCTTATCGACTTTTTCCTGTAATGTTATAGGTACTCGCCTACCTTTTTGTTGAATTGGAGTTAGGTTTTTGAAGAAATCTGCCTGCACCTTATAATTTCGAATGCGCCCTACCCTGTGAAAAAGATGTTGAAATTGCTTACAGAAATGTGTCTGCCACTCATCCAGGTCATTGTCCATCGCCACAGTTCCTTCCGTGGTATGTATGCTTTTCACCCCTTCTGTCGATGGTGCTTGTACCAGCATCAGTCCTAGTGAGGGCATTAAATCCCTGCCAATAATAGACGGTCGGCACCCTCCGATGACGTTTATATCCGACGAACAAGTCCATCCATTGGAATGAAGCGTGACTTGCATCTTTCCCAGAAATTTTAACGGATTGTTTCCGTAATCGCGGAATTGGTCGTCTTGTGGATTCAGCGGTTTCAATTGTACGTTGACTGTCCCCAGGGTACGTTTTAGTTCCCCAATAGTGAAGATGGATATTGGCGAACCACTGTCAATCCAGGCTTGAGTTGCTTTGCCGTTGATTCTTAAGGCTAGTTTGGCCCCCGCGACTTTTAATTCCGTTTCTTCCTTCCGCCGAATTGACATAACCACATACTCCGTCGAACTATCCGAATCCCATCCATGTGCCGGTGTCTTTGAATCAGTCACCCATCCGACAGAACTTCCGTAATTGGATGCACTCTCCTCCGGATAATCTTGGGTAGTCCCGCCATTGGTGTCATCCTCATTTATCATGCCTACGCGACCCCTATTCGCCGATCGACGTCCTCTACAAGTTCGCTCATAGTGTCCCATTTTCTTGCAAAAATTGCAGGTTACATTTCTTGCTGGGCACTTTGGAATGTGGTCCGGGGTAAAACCACTCTGGTCGCAATTGTAGCACTTGCGATCAACTGCTCCTCCGCGGCCCCTTGTGCCGCCCCTGCCAAATCCACGTCCGCCTCTTTGGAATGGACGACGGTACCCTCCTCTAATTGCGCTTATAGGCTCCGCTTTAGTTTGTAGTGAACCCGCTGGTGCCGCAGTAAGTCCCCCACCGGATACTTTATACGACTTTGCGTATTTGTCCCCCCGTTCATATGACAAAGCAATCCGGTAGACCTCATCTGGTGTCTTAGTTGAACGGCATAGCTCCGTTTGGGCTTCCTTGTTGGACATATTTACTATGAATACATCACGTAACACCCGTCGTTCCAATGTTCCTAATGAGCATCTAGCGGCTAGTCCACTCAAAACGGAGTGAAATTCTTCTAGCGTTTCCCCGTCACGTTGTTTCCGAGATAGTAGCTGATACGTCTCGAATGTTTCGTTTCTTTCCTTGCGGAAAACACTCTCAAATTCATCCAAAACCCGTGGATATCGGGTAGTCGCCAGGTCCAGATGGGGCTTCCGGTTATGTAATTCGTCCTGTCCACGTTCCCCCAAACACAAATAGAGGTTAGAAATTAGTGTCTGCTCTGCTTCCACTCGATTTTTCCCATTCACCTCCTCTGGCAGACCGGTAATTTGCGCCTCAGTGAGCGTATTAGCAAAATAAAATGCCGTCGGATTGAATGAATGTTTTGCTATTACACCCCAGGTGAATCGTGTAATCCAATGCTCCCACAACATTGGTGCTTCCGTACATTTACTCGGCCAAAATGCCGTAATTCCCAGTGGATTTTTTCCTGATCCCGCGCTTTGTCCTGCTTGCTGCGCCATGTGAAAAATGCAGGTTCAATATCTTTAATTCACTGAACTAAGATTGACTCGTTTATTCTTTTAACGGTTAACAACAATGAATCCAAACATCGCAGACTAAACTTAAGGTTGGCAGGTATTAATTAATTAGTAGCCGCACCAGACACATAGCTAACCAATGGCGCCAACACGTAATATATGATTAGATACTATATATGACAGTGTTTTATGGCCAAATCAGCTGGTCAAAACCTATGGAGCGTGTACAAGGTGCCTTGAATGACCATCTATGGCATGATAGCCGCACATCCACTGTAAGTGGCATATGGTTGAATACCAGCCAGGATACTGTCAGTTGCTTTTAGCCTAATTGTTGTGATAAACTTATTAAATAGGTAAGTATTCAAATCTATTTGATAAGTTTTCTTTGAATGCACTCTGCGACAGCGGAGGGCAGCCCAATTCTCTTGAAAAATGCAAGAAAAGAAATTGCACTAACTTAAAAGTTAGCTTTTAGGCCGATTTTCGTCCAAAATGGCCGAAATTCGGGTCCCCCCAAATTTTCAACTGATGATTACTCCACGTAAACTTGAGCTACAAACGTCGTTTTGGGCTCGTTGGAATTGTCCTGAGCTCAAATTTATGAAACAAGATGAAAAAAATGAACTTTGAACGAAAAAAAAACAAAAATTTTGAAAATTTCGTTTTTTGCACCACGCTCGATTAGGCTTAACTTTTTGGTATCACCGAGATTTCAAAAGCTTATAACTTTGTGTTGGACCGACGAAATTAGTTCATTTTCTCAGTCCCCCAAGATTTGACTATGATCTTGTGATCCAAATAATAAAATTTGGATGTTTTAAAATTTTTGGGCAAGTTATGGCCGTTCGCGCAATTCACCAGGCTCGATTGGGCTTATTTTTTTGACATCACCGAAATTCAAAAGGCTATAACTCAAAGACCCCAAAAGTTATCTCCATTATTTTTGACCTATCAGCAGCTGATTATACACAAAATTGATACTGCAAAAAAAAAATTTCGGTTTTCTTTTGTTTTGGCCAAAATTTGACCCATTGAAAATTTTTGCACCACGCTCGATTAGGCTTAACTTTTTGACATCATCGAACTTTAAACAGCAATAACTCTTAGCGCATAAAAGTAAAAGAATTACTTTTGCTTTAAATAAAAGCCTACAACACCTGGTGTTCCCAGGCGGTCTCCCATCCAAGTACTAACCAGGCCCAATGTTGCTTAACTTCGGTGATCGGACGAGAACCGGTGCATTCAACATGGTATGGTCGTAGGCATTTGAGTTACTCCGCTTTCATTTATATCCTTACTAGCTTATGTCTATGTACATTACTTTTAAAACACTCGCCCTCGCGCGAGAGTAAAAATATGCTCTTATACCATGTAAAATTTTGCACGCTCACGTTATAATTTATGCATTTCTAACAAAATACTGAAAATTGACATTGTTTGGAATTTTTTTGGCCCAATGTGTTTTATGGCCAAATCAGCTGGTCAAAACCTATGGAGCGTGTACAAGGTGCCTTGAATGACCATCTATGGCATGATAGCCGCACATCCACTGTAAGTGGCATATGATTGAATACCAGCCAGGATACTGTCAGTTGCTTTTAGCCTAATTGTTGTGATAAACTTATTAATTAGGTAAGTATTCAAATATATTTGATAAGTTTTCTTTGAATGCACTCTGCGACAGTGGAGGGCAGCCCAATTCTCTTGAAAAATGCAAGAAAAAAATTGCACTAACTTAAAAGTTAGCTTTTAGGCCGATTTTCGTCCAAAATGGCCGAAATTCGGGTCCCCCCAAATTTTCAACTGATGATTACTCCACGTAAACTTGAGCTACAAACGTCGTTTTGGGCTCGTTGGAATTGTCCTGAGCTCAAATTTATAAAACAAGATGAAAAAAATGAACTTTGAAAAAAAAACATTTTGAAAATTTCGTTTTTTGCACCACGCTCGATTAGGCTTAACTTTTTGGTATCACCGAGATTTCAAAAGCTTATAACTTTGTGTTGGACCGACGAAATTGGTTCATTTTCTCAGTCCCCCAAGATTTGACTATGATCTTGTGATCCAAATAATAAAATTTGGATGTTTTAAAATTTTTGGGCAAGTTATGGCCGTTCGCGCAATTCACCAGGCTCGATTGGGCTTATTTTTTTGACATCACCGAAATTCAAAAGGCTATAACTCAAAGACCCCAAAAGTTATCTCCATTATTTTTGACCTATCAGCAGTTGATTGTACACAAAATTGATACTGCAAAAGAAATTTTCGGTTTTCTTTTGTTTTGGCCAAAATTTGACCCATTGAAAATTTTTGCACCACGCTCGATTAGGCTTAACTTTTTGACATCACCGAACTTTAAACAGCAATAACTCTTAGCGCATAAAAGTAAAAGAATTACTTTTGCTTTAAATAAAAGCCTACAACACCTGGTGTTCCCAGGCGGTCTCCCATCCAAGTACTAACCAGGCCCAATGTTGCTTAACTTCGGTGATCGGACGAGAACCGGTGCATTCAACATGGTATGGTCGTAGGCATTTGAGTTACTCCGCTTTCATTTATATCCTTACTAGCTTATGTCTATGTACATTACTTTTAAAACACTCGCCCTCGCGCGAGAGTAAAAATATGCTCTTACACCATGTAAAATTTTGCACGCTCACGTTATAATTTATGCATTTCAAACAAAATACTGAAAATTGACATTGTTTGGAATTTTTTTGGCCAAAATGTGTTTTATGGCCAAATCAGCTGGTCAAAACCTATGGAGCGTGTACAAGGTGCCTTGAATGACCATCTATGGCATGATAGCCGCACATCCACTGTAAGTGGCATATGATTGAATACCAGCCAGGATACTGTCAGTTGCTTTTAGCCTAATTGTTGTGATAAACTTATTAATTAGGTAAGTATTCAAATATATTTGATAAGTTTTCTTTGAATGCACTCTGCGACAGTGGAGGGCAGCCCAATTCTCTTGAAAAATGCAAGAAAAAAATTGCACTTAAAAGTTAGCTTTTAGGCCGATTTTCGTCCAAAATGGCCGAAATTCGGGTCCCCCCAAATTTTCAACTGATGATTACTCCACGTAAACTTGAGCTACAAACGTCGTTTTGGGCTCGTTGGAATTGTCCTGAGCTCAAATTTATGAAACAAGATGAAAAAAATGAACTTTGAAAAAAAAATTTTTTGAAAATTTCGTTTTTTGCACCACGCTCGATTAGGCTTAACTTTTTGGTATCACCGAGATTTCAAAAGCTTATAACTTTGTGTTGGACCGACGAAATTGGTTCATTTTCTCAGTCCCCCAAGATTTGACTATGATATTGTGATCCAAATAATAAAATTTGGATGTTTTAAAATTTTTGGGCAAGTTTTGGCCGTTCGCGCAATTCACCAGGCTCGATTGGGCTTATTTTTTTGACATCACCGAAATTCAAAAGGCTATAACTCAAAGACCCCAAAAGTTATCTCCATTATTTTTGACCTATCAGCAGCTGATTATACACAAAATTGATACTGCAAAAGAAATTTTTCGGTTTTCTTTTGTTTTGGCCAAAATTTGACCCATTGAAAATTTTTGCACCACGCTCGATTAGGCTTAACTTTTTGACATCACCGAACTTTAAACAGCAATAACTCTTAGCGCATAAAAGTAAAAGAATTACTTTTGCTTTAAATAAAAGCCTACAACACCTGGTGTTCCCAGGCGGTCTCCCATCCAAGTACTAACCAGGCCCAATGTTGCTTAACTTCGGTGATCGGACGAGAACCGGTGCATTCAACATGGTATGGTCGTAGGCATTTGAGTTACTCCGCTTTCATTTATATCCTTACTAGCTTATGTCTATGTACATTACTTTTAAAACACTCGCCCTCGCGCGAGAGTAAAATTATGCTCTTATACCATGTAAAATTTTGCACGCTCACGTTATAATTTATGCATTTCAAACAAAATACTGAAAATTGACATTGTTTGGAATTTTTTTGGCCCAATGTGGTTTATGGCCAAATCAGCTGGTCAAAACCTATGGAGCGTGTACAAGGTGCCTTGAATGACCATCTATGGCATGATAGCCGCACATCCACTGTAAGTGGCATATGATTGAATACCAGCCAGGATACTGTCAGTTGCTTTTAGCCTAATTGTTGTGATAAACTTATTAATTAGGTAAGTATTCAAATATATTTGATAAGTTTTCTTTGAATGCACTCTGCGACAGCGGAGGGCAGCCCAATTCTCTTGAAAAATGCAAGAAAAAAAAATTGCACTAACTGAAAAGTTAGCTTTTAGGCCGATTTTCGTCCAAAATGGCCGAAATTCGGGTCCCCCCAAATTTTCAACTGATGATTACTCCACGTACACTTGAGCTACAAACGTCGTTTTGGGCTCGTTGGAATTGTCCTGAGCTAAAATTTATGAAACAAGATGAAAAAAATGAACTTTGAAAGAAAAAAAAACAAAAATTTTGAAAATTTCGTTTTTTGCACCACGCTCGATTAGGCTTAACTTTTTGGTATCACCGAGATTTCAAAAGCTTATAACTTTGTGTTGGACCGACGAAATTGGTTCATTTTCTCAGTCCCCCAAGATTTGACTATGATCTTGTGATCCAAATAATAAAATTTGGATATTTTAAAATTTTTGGGCAAGTTATGGCCGTTCGCGCAATTCACCAGGCTCGATTGGGCTTATTTTTTTGACATCACCGAAATTCAAAAGGCTATAACTCAAAGACCCCAAAAGTTATCTCCATTATTTTTGACCTATCAGCAGCTGATTGTACACAAAATTGATACTGCAAAAGAAATTTTTCGGTTTTCTTTTGTTTTGGCCAAAATTTGACCCATTGAAAATTTTTGCACCACGCTCGATTAGGCTTAACTTTTTGACATCACCGAACTTTAAACAGCAATAACTCTTAGCGCATAAAAGTAAAAGAATTACTTTTGCTTTAAATAAAAGCCTACAACACCTGGTGTTCCCAGGCGGTCTCCCATCCAAGTACTAACCAGGCCCAATGTTGCTTAACTTCGGTGATCGGACGAGAACCGGTGCATTCAACATGGTATGGTCGTAGGCATTTGAGTTACTCCGCTTTCATTTATATCCTTACTAGCTTATGTCTATGTACATTACTTTTAAAACACTCGCCCTCGCGCGAGAGTAAAAATATGCTCTTATACCATGTAAAATTTTGCACGCTCACGTTATAATTTATGCATTTCAAACAAAATACTGAAAATTGACATTGTTTGGAATTTTTTTGGCCCAATGTGTTTTATGGCCAAATCAGCTGGTCAAAACCTATGGAGCATGTACAAGGTGCCTTGAATGACCATCTATGGCATGATAGCCGCACATCCACTGTAAGCGGCATATGATTGAATACCAGCCAGGATACTGTCAGTTGCTTTTAGCCTAATTGTTGTGATAAACTTATTAAGTAGGTAAGTATTCAAATCTATTTGATAAGTTTTCTTTGAATGCACTCTGCGACAGCGGAGGGCAGCCCAATTCTCTTGAAAAATGCAAGAAAAAAAATTGCACTAACTCAAAAGTTAGCTTTTAGGCCGATTTTTAACTGATGATTACTCCACGTACACTTGAGCTACAAACGTCGTTTTGGGCTCGTTCGAATTTTCCTGAGCTCAAATTTATGAAACAAGATGAAAAAAATGAACTTTGAACAAAAAAAACAAAAATTTTGAAATTTTTTTTTTTTGCACCACGCTCGATTAGGCTTAACTTTTTGGTATCACCGAGATTTCAAAAGCTTATAACTTTGTGTTGGCCCGACGAAATTGGTTCATTTTCTCAGTCCCCCAAGATTTGACTGTGATCTTGTGATCCAAATAATAAAATTTGGAAATTTTAAAATTTTTGGGCAAGTTATGGCCGTTCGCGCAATTCACCAGGTTCGATTGGGCTTATTTTTTTGACATCACCGAAATTCAAAAGGCTATAACTCAAAGACCCCAAAAGTTATCTCCAATATTTTTGACCTATCAGCAGCTGATTGTACACAAAATTGATACTGCAAAAGAAATTTTTCGATTTTCTTTTGTTTTGGCCAAAATTTGACCCATTGAAAACTTTTGCACCACGCTCGATTAGGCTTAACTTTTTGACATCACCGAACTTTAAACAGCAATAACTCTTAGCGCATAAAAGTAAAAGAAATACTTTTGCTTTAAGTAAAAGCCTACAACACCTGGTGTTCCCAGGCGGTCTCCCATCCAAGTACTAACCAGGCCCAATGTTGCTTAACTTCGGTGATCGGACGAGAACCGGTGCATTCAACATGGTATGGTCGTAGGCATTTGAGTTACTCCGCTTTCATTTATATCCTTACTAGCTTATGTCTATGTACATTACTTTTAAAACACTCGCCCTCGCGCGAGAGTAAAAATATGCTCTTATACCATGTAAAATTTTGCACGCTCACGTTATAATTTATGCATTTCAAACAAAATACTGAAAATTGACATTGTTTGGAATTTTTTTGGCCCAATGTGTTTTATGGCCGAATCAGCTGGTCAAAACCTATGGAGCGTGTACAAGGTGCCTTGAATGACCATCTATGGCATGATAGCCGCACATCCACTGTAAGTGGCATATGATTGAATACCAGCCAGGATACTGTCAGTTGCTTTTAGCCTAATTGTTGTGATAAACTTATTAAATAGGTAAGTATTCAAATCTATTTGATAAGTTTTCTTTGAATGCACTCTGCTACAGCGGAGGGCAGCCCAATTTTCTTGAAAAATGCAAGAAAAAAAATTGCACTACTTAAAAGTTAGCTTTTAGGCCGATTTTCGTCCAAAATGGCCGAAATTTGGGTCCCCCCAAATTTTTAACTGATGATTACTCCACGTACACTTGAGCTACAAACGTCGTTTTGGGCTCGTTCGAATTTTCCTGAGCTCAAATTTATGAAACAAGATGAACAAAATGAACTTTCAACAAAAAAAAACAAAAATTTTGAAAATTTCTTTTTTTGCACCACGCTCGATTAGGCTTAACTTTTTGGTATCACCAAGATTTCAAAAGCTTATAACTTTGTGTTGGAGGGCGAAATTGGTTCATTTTCTCAGTCCCCCAAGATTTGACTGTGATCTTGTGATCCAAATAATAAAATTTGGAAATTTTAAAATTTTTGGGCAAGTTATGGCCGTTCGCGCAATTCACCAGGCTCGATTGGGCTTATTTTTTTGACATCACCGAAATTCAAAAGGCTATAACTCAAAGACCCCAAAAGTTATCTCCAATATTTTTGACCTATCAGCAGCTGATTGTACACAAAATTGATACTGCAAAAGAAATTTTTCGGTTTTCTTTTGTTTTGGCCAAAATTTGACCCATTGAAAATTTTTGCACCACGCTCGATTAGGCTTAACTTTTTGACATCACCGAATTATAAACAGCAATAACTCTTAGCGCAAAAAAGTAAAAGAATTACTTTTGCTTTAAATAAAAGCCTACAACACCTGGTGTTCCCAGGCGGTCTCCCATCCAAGTACTAACCAGGCCCAATGTTGCTTAACTTCGGTGATCGGACGAGAACCGGTGCATTCAACATGGTATGGTCGTAGGCATTTGAGTTACTCCGCTTTCATTTATATCCTTACTAGCTTATGTCTATGTACATTACTTTTAAAACACTCGCCCTCGCGCGAGAGTAAAAATATGCTCTTATACCATGTAAAATTTTGCACGCTCACGTTATAATTTATGCATTTCAAACAAAATACTGAAAATTGACATTGTTTGGAATTTTTTTGGCCCAATGTGTTTTATGGCCGAATCAGCTGGTCAAAACCTATGGAGCGTGTACAAGGTGCCTTGAATGACCATCTATGGCATGATAGCCGCACATCCACTGTAAGTGGCATATGATTGAATACCAGCCAGGATACTGTCAGTTGCTTTTAGCCTAATTGTTGTGATAAACTTATTGAATAGGTAAGTATTCAAATCTATTTGATAAGTTTTCTTTGAATGCACTCTGCGACAGCGGAGGGCAGCCCAATTTTCTTGAAAAATGCAAGAAAAAAATTGCACTACTTAAAAGTTAGCTTTTAGGCCGATTTTCGTCCAAAATGGCCGAAATTCGGGTCCCCCCAAATTTTTAACTGATGATTACTCCACGTACACTTGAGCTACAAACGTCGTTTTGGGCTCGTTGGAATTGTCTGAGCTCAAATTTATGAAACAAGATAAAAAAAATGAACTTTGAACAAAAAAAAAACAAAAATTTTGAAAATTTCATTTTTTGCACCACGCTCGATTAGGCTTAACTTTTTGGTATCACCGAGATTTCAAAAGCTTATAACTTTGTGTTGGACCGACGAAAATGGTTCATTTTCTCAGTCCCCCAAGATTTGACTATGATCTTGTGATCCAAATAATAAAATTTGGAAATTTTAAAATTTTTGGGCAAGTTATGGCCGTTCGCGCAATTCACCAGGCTCGATTGGGCTTATTTTTTTGACATCACCGAAATTCAAAAGGCTATAACTCAAAGACCCCAAAAGTTATCTCCATTATTTTTGACCTATCAGCAGCTGATTGTACACAAAATTGATACTGCAAAAGAAATTTTTCGGTTTTCTTTTGTTTTGGCCAAAATTTGACCCATTGAAAATTTTTGCACCACGCTCGATTAGGCTTACCTTTTCGACATCACCGAATTTTAAACAGCAATAACTCTTAGCGCATAAAAGTAAAAGAATTACTTTTGCTTTAAATAAAATCCTACAACACCTGGTGTTCCCAGGCGGTCTCCCATCCAAGTACTAACCAGGCCCAATGTTGCTTAACTTCGGTGATCGGACGAGAACCGGTGCATTCAACATGGTAGGGTCGTAGGCATTTGAGTTACTCCGCTTTCATTTATATCCTTACTAGCTTATGTCTATGTACATTACTTTTAAAACACTCGCCCTCGCGCGAGAGTAAAAATATGCTCTTATACCATGTAAAATTTTGCTCGCTCACGTTATAATTTATGCATTTCAAACAAAATACTGAAAATTGACATTGTTTGGAATTTTTTTGGCCCAATGTGTTTTATGGCCAAATCAGCTGGTCAAAACCTATGGAGCGTGTACAAGGTGCCTTGAATGACCTTCTATGGCATGATAGCCGCACATCCACTGTAAGTGGCATATGATTGAATACCAGCCAGGATACTGTCAGTTGCTTTTAGCCTAATTGTTGTGATAAACTTATTAAATAGGTAAGTATTCAAATCTATTTGATAAGTTTTCTTTGAATGCACTCTGCGACAGCGGAGAGCAGCCCAATTCTCTTGAAAAATGCAAGAAAAAAAATTGCTCTAACTTAAAAGTTAGCTTTTAGGCCGATTTTCGTCCAAAATGGCCGAAATTCGGGTCACCCCCAAATTTTCAACTGATGATTACTCCACGTACACTTGAGCCACAAACGTCGTTTTGGGCTCGTTGGAATTGTCCTGAGCTCAATTTTTTTATGAAACAAGATGAAAAAATGAACTTTGAACGAAAAAAAAAAACAAAAATTTTGAAAATTTCATTTTTTGCACCACGCTCGATTAGGCTTAACTCTTTGGTATCGCCGAGATTTCAAAAGCTTATAACTTTGTGTTGGACCGACGAAATTGGTTCATTTTCTCAGTACCCCAAGATTTGACTATGATCTTGTGATCCAAATAATAAAATTTGGATATTTTAAAATTTTTGGGCAAGTTATGGCCGTTCGCGCAATTCACCAGGCTCGATTGAGCTTATTTTTTTGACATCACCGAAATTCAAAAGGCTATAACTCAAAGACCCCAAAAGTTAACTCCATTATTTTCGACCTATCAGCAGCTGATTGTACACAAAATTGATACTGCAAAAGAACTTTTCGGTTTTCTTTTGTTTTGGCCAAAATTTGACCCATTGAAAATTTTTGCACCACGCTCGATTAGGCTTATTTTTTTGACATCAGCGAACTTTAAACAGCAATAACTCTTAGCGCATAAAAGTAAAAGAATTACTTTTGCTTTAAAAAAAAAGCCTACAACACCTGGTGTTCCAAGGCGGTCTCCCATCCAAGTACTAACCAGGCCCAATGTTGCTTAACTTCGGTGATCGGACGAGAACCGGTGCATTCAACATGGTATGGTCGTAGGCATTTGAGTTACTCCGCTTTCATTTATATCCTTACTAGCTTATGTCTATGTACATTACTTTTAAAACACTCGCCCTCGCGCGAGAGTAAAAATATGCTCTTATACCATGTAAAATTTTGCACGCTCACGTTATAATTTATGCATTTCAAACAAAATACTGAAAATTGACATTGTTTGGAATTTTTTTGGCCCAATGTGTTTTATGGCCAAATCAGCTGGTCAAAACCTATGGAGCGTGTACAAGGTGCCTTGAATGACCATCTATGGCATGATAGCCGCACATCCACTGTTAGTGGCATATGATTGAATACCAGCCAGGATACTGTCAGTTGCTTTTAGCCTAATTGTTGTGATAAACTTATTAAATAGGTAAGTATTCAAATCTATTTGATAAGTTTTCTTTGAATGCACTCTGCGACAGCGGAGGGCAGCCCAATTCTCTTGAAAAATGTAAGAAAAAAAAATTGCACTAACTTAAAAGTTAGCTTTTAGGCCGATTTTCGTCCAAAATGGCCGAAATTCGGGTCCCCCCAAATTTTCAACTGATGATTACTCCACGTACACTTGAGCTACAAACGTCGTTTTGGGCTCGTTGGAATTGTCCTGAGCTCAAATTTATGAAACAAGATGAAAAAAATGAACTTTGAAAGAAAAAAAAACAAAAATTTTGAAAATTTCGTTTTTTGCACCACGCTCGATTAGGCTTAACTTTTTGGTATCACCGAGATTTCAAAAGCTTATAACTTTGTGTTGGACAGACGAAATTGGTTCATTTTCTCAGTCCCCCAAGATTTGACTATGATCTTGTGATCCAAATAATAAAATTTGGATATTTTAAAATTTTTGGGCAAGTTATGGCCGTTCGCGCAATTCACCAGGCTCGATTGGGCTTATTTTTTTGACATCACCGAAATTCAAAAGGCTATAACTCAAAGACCCCAAAAGTTATCTCCATTATTTTTGACCTATCAGCAGCTGATTGTACACAAAATTGATACTGCCAAAGAAACTTTTCGGTTTTCTTTTGTTTTGGCCAAAATTTGACCCATTGAAAATTTTTGCACCACGCTCGATTAGTCTTAACTTTTTGACATCACCGAATTATAAACAGCAATAACTCTTAGCGCATAAAAGTAAAAGAATTACTTTTGCTTTAAATAAAAGCCTACAACACCTGGTGTTCCCAGGCGGTCTCCCATCCAAGTACTAACCAGGCCCAATGTTGCTTAACTTCGGTGATCGGACTACAACCGGTGCATTCAACATGGTATGGTCGTAGGCATTTGAGTTACTCCGCTTCCATTTATATCCTTACTAGCTTATGTCTATGTACATTACTTTTAAAACACTCGCCCTCGCGCGAGAGTAAAAATATGCTCTTATACCATGTAAAATTTTGCACGCTCACGTTATAATTTATGCATTTCAAACAAAATACTGAAAATTGACATTGTTTGGAATTTTTTTGGCCCAATGTGTTTTATGGCCAAATCAGCTGGTCAACCCTATGGGGCGTGTACGAGGTGCCTTGAATGACCATCTATGGCATGATAGCCGCACATCCACTGTAAGTGGCATATGATTGAATACCAGCCAGGATACTGTCAGTTGCTTTTAGCCTAATTGTTGTGATAAACTTATTAAATAGGTAAGTATTCAAATCTATTTGATAAGTTTTCATTGAATGCGCTCTGCGACAGCGGAGGGCAGCCCAATTTTCTTGAAAAATGCAAGAAAAAAAAATTGCACTAATAGCTTTTAGGCCGATTTTCGTCCAAAATGGCCGAAATTCGGGTCCCCCCAAATTTTCAACTGATGATTACTCCACGTACACTTGAGCTACAAACGTCGTTTTGGGCTCGTTGGAATTTTCCTGAGCTCAAATTTATGAAACAAGATGAAAAAAATGAACTTTGAACGGAAAAAAAACAAAAATTTTGAAAATTTCGTTTTTTGCACCACGCTCGATTAGGCTTAACTTTTTGGTATCACCGAGATTTCAAAAGCTTATAACTTTGTGTTGGACAGACGAAATTGGTTCATTTTCTCAGTCCCCCAAGATTTGACTATGATCTTGGGATCCAAATAATAAAATTTGGATATTTTAAAATTTTTGGGCAAGTTATGGCCGTTCGCGCAATTCACCAGGCTCGATTGGGCTTATTTTTTTGACATCACCGAAATTCAAAAGGCTATAACTCAAAGACCCCAAAAGTTATCTCCATTATTTTTGACCTATCAGCAGCTGATTCTACACAAAATTGATACTGCAAAAGAAACTTTTCGGTTTTCTTTTGTTTTGGCCAAAATTTGACCGATTGAAAATTTTTGCACCACGCTCGATTAGGCTTAACTTTTTGACATCACCGAACTTTAAACAGCAATAACTCTTAGCGCATAAAAGTAAAAGAATTACTTTTGCTTTAAATAAAAGCCTAAAACACCCGGTAATCCCAGGCGGTCTCCCATCCAAGTGCTAACCAGGCCCAATGTTGCTTAACTTCGGTGATCGGACGAGAACCGGTGCATTCAACATGGTATGGTCGTAGGCATTTGAGTTACTCCGCTTTCATTTATATCCTTACTAGCTTATGTCTATGTACATTACTTTTAAAACACTCGCCCTCGCGCGAGAGTAAAAATATGCTCTTATACCATGTATAATTTTGCACGCTCACGTTATAATTTATGCATTTCAAACAAAATACTGAAAATTGACATTGTTTGGAATTTTTTTTGGCCCAATGTGTTTTATGGCCAAATCAGCTGGTCAAAACCTATGGAGCGTGTACAAGGTGCCTTGAATGACCATCTATGGCATGATAGCCGCACATCCACTGTAAGTGGCATATGATTGAATACCAGCCAGGATACTGTCAGTTGCCTTTAGCCTAATTGTTGTGATAAACTTATTATATAGGTAAGTATTCAAATCTATTTGATAAGTTTTCTTTGAATGCACTCTGCGACAGCGGAGAGCAGCCCAATTCTCTTGAAAAATGCAAGAAAAAAAATTGCTCTAACTTAAAAGTTAGCTTTTAGGCCGATTTTCGTCCAAAATGGCCGAAATTCGGGTCACCCCCAAATTTTCAACTGATGATTACTCCACGTACACTTGAGCCACAAACGTCGTTTTGGGCTCGTTGGAATTGTCCTGAGCTCAATTTTTTTATGAAACAAGATGAAAAAAATGAACTTTGAACGAAAAAAAAAAACAAAAATTTTGAAAATTTCATTTTTTGCACCACGCTCGATTAGGCTTAACTCTTTGGTATCACCGAGATTTCAAAAGCTTATAACTTTGTGTTGGACCGACGAAATTGGTTCATTTTCTCAGTACCCCAAGATTTGACTATGATCTTGTGATCCAAATAATAAAATTTGGATATTTTAAAATTTTTGGGCAAGTTATGGCCGTTCGCGCAATTCACCAGGCTCGATTGAGCTTATTTTTTTGACATCACCGAAATTCAAAAGGCTATAACTCAAAGACCCCAAAAGTTAACTCCATTATTTTCGACCTATCAGCAGCTGATTGTACACAAAATTGATACTGCAAAAGAACTTTTCGGTTTTCTTTTGTTTTGGCCAAAATTTGACCCATTGAAAATTTTTGCACCACGCTCGATTAGGCTTATTTTTTTGACATCAGCGAACTTTAAACAGCAATAACTCTTAGCGCATAAAAGTAAAAGAATTACTTTTGCTTTAGAAAAAAAAAGCCTACAACACCTGGTGTTCCAAGGCGGTCTCCCATCCAAGTACTAACCAGGCCCAATGTTGCTTAACTTCGGTGATCGGACGAGAACCGGTGCATTCAACATGGTATGGTCGTAGGCATTTGAGTTACTCCGCTTTCATTTATATCCTTACTAGCTTATGTCTATGTACATTACTTTTAAAACACTCGCCCTCGCGCGAGAGTAAAAATATGCTCTTATACCATGTAAAATTTTGCACGCTCACGTTATAATTTATGCATTTCAAACAAAATACTGAAAATTGACATTGTTTGGAATTTTTTTGGCCCAATGTGTTTTATGGCCAAATCAGCTGGTCAAAACCTATGGAGCGTGTGCAAGGTGCCTTGAATGACCATCTATGGCATGATAGCCGCACATCCACTGTTAGTGGCATATGATTGAATACCAGCCAGGATACTGTCAGTTGCTTTTAGCCTAATTGTTGTGATAAACTTATTAAATAGGTAAGTATTCAAATCTATTTGATAAGTTTTCTTTGAATGCACTCTGCGACAGCGGAGGGCAGCCCAATTCTCTTGAAAAATGCAAGAAAAAAAATTGCACTAACTTAAAAGTTAGCTTTTAGGCCGATTTTCGTCCAAAATGGCCGAAATTCGGGTCCCCCCAAATTTTCAACTGATGATTACTCCACGTACACTTGAGCTACAAACGTCGTTTTGGGCTCGTTGGAATTTTCCTGAGCTCAAATTTATGAAACAAGATGAAAAAAATGAACTTTGAAAGAAAAAAAAAAAAAATTTTGAAAATTTCTTTTTTTGCACCACGCTCGATTAGGCTTAACTTTTTGGTATCATCGAGATTTCAAAAGCTTATAACTTTGTGTTGGACAGACGAAATTGGTTCATTTTCTCAGTCCCCCAAGATTTGACTATGATCTTGTGATCCAAATAATAAAATTTGGATATTTTAAAATTTTTGGGCAAGTTATGGCCGTTCGCGCAATTCACCAGGCTCGATTGGGCTTATTT
The DNA here is from genome assembly GCF_963678635.1 of Symsagittifera roscoffensis. Lineage (NCBI taxonomy): Eukaryota > Metazoa > Xenacoelomorpha > Acoela > Convolutidae > Symsagittifera > Symsagittifera roscoffensis. The sequence goes on along the minus strand of NC_087067.1, from coordinate 33,587,030 downwards.
TTTTGACATCACCGAAATTCAAAAGGCTATAACTCAAAGACCCCAAAAGTTATCTCCATTATTTTTGACCTATCAGCAGCTGATTGTACACAAAATTGATACTGCCAAAGAAACTTTTCGGTTTTCTTTTGTTTTGGCCAAAATTTGACCCATTGAAAATTTTTGCACCACGCTCGATTAGTCTAAACTTTTTGACATCACCGAATTATAAACAGCAATAACTCTTAGCGCATAAAAGTAAAAGAATTACTTTTGCTTTAAATAAAAGCCTACAACACCTGGTGTTCCCAGGCGGTCTCCCATCCAAGTACTAACCAGGCCCAATGTTGCTTAACTTCGGTGATCGGACTACAACCGGTGCATTCAACATGGTATGGTCGTAGGCATTTGAGTTACTCCGCTTTCATTTATATCCTTACTAGCTTATGTCTATGTACATTACTTTTAAAACACTCGCCCTCGCGCGAGAGTAAAAATATGCTCTTATACCATGTAAAATTTTGCACGCTCACGTTATAATTTATGCATTTCAAACAAAATACTGAAAATTGACATTGTTTGGAATTTTTTTGGCCCAATGTGTTTTATGGCCAAATCAGCTGGTCAACCCTATGGAGCGTGTACAAGGTGCCTTGAATGACCATCTATGGCATGATAGCCGCACATCCACTGTAAGTGGCATATGATTGAATACCAGCCAGGATACTGTCAGTTGCTTTTAGCCTAATTGTTGTGATAAACTTATTAAATAGGTAAGTATTCAAATCTATTTGATAAGTTTTCATTGAATGCGCTCTGCGACAGCGGAGGGCAGCCCAATTTTCTTGAAAAATGCAAGAAAAAAATTGCACTAATAGCTTTTAGGCCGATTTTCGTCCAAAATGGCCGAAATTCGGGTCCCCCCAAATCTTCAACTGATGATTACTCCACGTACACTTGAGCTACAAACGTCGTTTTGGGCTCGTTGGAATTTTCCTGAGCTCAAATTTATGAAACAAGATGAAAAAAATGAACTTTGAACGGAAAAAAAAACAAAAATTTTGAAAATTTCGTTTTTTGCACCACGCTCGATTAGGCTTAACTTTTTGGTATCACCGAGATTTCAAAAGCTTATAACTTTGTGTTGGACAGACGAAATTGGTTCATTTTCTCAGTCCCCCAAGATTTGACTATGATCTTGGGATCCAAATAAAAAAATTTGGATATTTTAAAATTTTTGGGCAAGTTATGGCCGTTCGCGCAATTCACCAGGCTCGATTGGGCTTATTTTTTTGACATCACCGAAATTCAAAAGGCTATAACTCAAAGACCCCAAAAGTTATCTCCATTATTTTTGACATATCAGCAGCTGATTCTACACAAAATTGATACTGCAAAAGAAACTTTTCGGTTTTCTTTTGTTTTGGCCAAAATTTGACCCATTGAAAATTTTTGCACCACGCTCGATTAGGCTTAACTTTTTGACATCACCGAACTTTAAACAGCAATAACTCTTAGCGCATAAAAGTAAAAGAATTACTTTTGCTTTAAATAAAAGCCTAAACTCCCATCCAAGTACTAACCAGGCCCAATGTTGCTTAACTTCGGTGGTCGGACGAGAACCGGTGCATTCAACATGGTATGGTCGTAGGCATTTGAGTTACTCCGCTTTCATTTATATCCTTACTAGCTTATGTCTATGTACATTACTTTTAAAACACTCGCCCTCGCGCGAGAGTAAAAATATGCTCTTATACCATGTAAATTTTTGCACGCTCACGTTATAATTTATGCATTTCAAACAAAATACTGAAAATTGACATTGTTTGGAATTTTTTTGGCCCAATGTGTTTTATGGCCAAATCAGCTGGTCAAAACCTATGGAGCGTGTACAAGGTGCCTTGAATGACCATCTATGGCATGATAGCCGCACATCCACTGTAAGTGGCATATGATTGAATACCAGCCAGGATACTGTCAGTTGCTTTTAGCCTAATTGTTGTGATAAACTTATTAAATAGGTAAGTATTCAAATCTATTTGATATGTTTTCTTTGAATGCACTCTGCGACAGCGGAGGGCAGCCCAATTCTCTTGAAAAATGCAAGAAAAAAAATTGCACTAACTGAAAAGTTAGCTTTTAGGCCGATTTTCGTCCAAAATGGCCGAAATTCGGGTCCCCCCAATTTTTCAACTGATGATTACTCCACGTAAACTTGAGCTACAAACGTCGTTTTGGACTCGTTGGAATTGTCCTGAGCTCAAATTTATGAAACAAGATGAAAAAAATGAACTTTGAACAAAAAAAAAACAAAAATTTTGAAAATTTCATTTTTTGCACCACGCTCGATTAGGCTTAACTTTTTGGTATCACCGAGGTTTCAAAAGCTTATAACTTTGTATTGGAACGACAAAATTGGTTCATTTTCTCAATCCCCCAAGATTTGACTATGATCTTGTGATCCAAATAATAAACTTTGGAAATTTTAAAATTTTTGGGCAAGTTATGGCCGTTCGCGCAATTCACCAGGCTCGATTGGGCTTATTTTTTTGACATCACCGAAATTCAAAAGGCTATAACTCAAAGACCCCAAAAGTTATCTCCATTATTTTTGACCTATCAGCAGCTGATTGTACACAAAATTGATACTGCAAAAGAAATTTTTCGGTTTTCTTTTGTTTTGGCCAAAATTTGACCCATTGAAAATTTTTGCACCACGCTCGATTAGGCTTAACTTTTCGACATCACCGAACTTTAAACAGCAATAACTCTTAGCGCATAAAAGTAAAAGAATTACTTTTGCTTTAAATAAAAGCCTACAACACCTGGCGTTCCCAGGCGGTCTCCCATCCAAGTACTAACCAGGCCCAATGTTGCTTAACTTCGGTGATCGGACGAGAACCGGTGCATTCAACATGGTAGGGTCGTAGGCATTTGAGTTACTCCGCTTTCATTTATATCCTTACTAGCTTATGTCTATGTACATTACTTTTAAAACACTCGCCCTCGCGCGAGAGTAAAAATATGCTCTTATACCATGTAAATTTTTGCACGCTCACGTTATAATTTATGCATTTCAAACAAAATACTGAAAATTGACATTGTTTGGAATTTTTTTGGCCCAATGTGTTTTATGGCCAAATCAGCTGGTCAAAACCTATGGAGCGTGTACAAGGTGCCTTGAATGACCATCTATGGCATGATAGCCGCACATCCACTGTAAGTGGCATATGATTGAATACCAGCCAGGATACTGTCAGTTGCTTTTAGCCTAATTGTTGTGATAAACTTATTAAATAGGTAAGTATTCAAATCTATTTGATATGTTTTCTTTGAATGCACTCTGCGACAGCGGAGGGCAGCCCAATTCTCTTGAAAAATGCAAGAAAAAAATTGCACTAACTGAAAAGTTAGCTTTTAGGCCGATTTTCTCCAAAATGGCCGAAATTCGGGTCCCCCCAAATTTTCAACTGATGATTACTCCACGTACACTTGAGCTACAAACGTCGTTTTGGAGTCGTTGGAATTGTCCTGAGCTCAAATTTATGAAACAAGATGAAAAAAATGAACTTTGAACAAAAAAAAAACAAAAATTTTGAAAATTTCATTTTTTGCACCACGCTCGATTAGGCTTAACTTTTTGGTATCACCGAGGTTTCAAAAGCTTATAACTTTGTATTGGAACGACAAAATTGGTTCATTTTCTCAGTCCCCCAAGATTTGACTATGATCTTGTGATCCAAATAATAAACTTTGGAAATTTTAAAATTTTTGGGCAAGTTATGGCCGTTCGCGCAATTCACCAGGCTCGATTGGGCTTATTTTTTTGACATCACCGAAATTCAAAAGGCTATAACTCAAAGACCCCAAAAGTTATCTCCATTATTTTTGACCTATCAGCAGCTGATTGTTCACAAAATTGATACTGCAAAAGAAATTTTTCGGTTTTCTTTTGTTTTGGCCAAAATTTGACCCATTGAAAATTTTTGCACCACGCTCGATTAGGCTTAACTTTTCGACATCACCGAACTTTAAACAGCAATAACTCTTAGCGCATAAAAGTAAAAGAATTACTTTTGCTTTAAATAAAAGCCTACAACACCTGGTGTTCCCAGGCGGTCTCCCATCCAAGTACTAACCAGGCCCAATGTTGCTTAACTTCGGTGATCGGACGAGAACCGGTGCATTCAACATGGTAGGGTCGTAGGCATTTGAGTTACTCCGCTTTCATTTATATCCTTACTAGCTTATGTCTATGTACATTACTTTTAAAACACTCGCCCTCGCGCGAGAGTAAAAATATGCTCTTATACCATGTAAATTTTTGCAAGTTCCGGTATAATTTATGCATTTCAAACAAAATACTGAAAATTGACATTGTTTGGAATTTTTTTGGCCCAATGTGTTTTATGGCCAAATCAGCTGGTCAAAACCTATGGAGCTTGTACAAGGTGCCTTGAATGACCATCTATGGCATGATAGCCGCACATCCACTGTAAGTGGCATATGATTGAATACCAGCCAGGATACTGTCAGTTGCTTTTAGCCTAATTGTTGTGATTAACTTATTAAATAGGTAAGTATTCATATCTATTTGATAAGTTTTCTTTGAATGCACTCTGCGACAGCGGAGGGCAGCTCAATTCTCTTGAAAAATGCAAGAAAAAAAATTGCACTTACTTAAAAGTTAGCTTTTAGGCCGATTTTCGTCCAAAATGGCCGAAATTCGGGTCCCCCCAAATTTTTAACTGATGATTACTCCACGTACACTTGAGCTACAAACGTCGTTTTGGGCTCGTTGGAATTGTCCTGAGCTCAAATTTATGAAACAAGATGAAAAAAATGAACTTTGACGAAAAAAAACAAAAATTTTGAAAATTTCATTTTTTGCACCACGCTCGATTAGGCTTAACTTTTTGGTATCACCGAGATTTCAAAAGCTTATAACTTTGTGTTGGACCGACGAAATTGGTTCATTTTCTCAGTCACCCAAGATGTGACTATGATCTTGTGATCCAAATAATAAAATTTGGAAATTTTAAAATTTTTGGGCAAGTTATGGCCGTTCGCGCAATTCACCAGGCTCGATTGGGCCTATTTTTTTGACATCACCGAAATTCAAAAGGCTATAACTCAAAGACCCCAAAAGTTATCTCCATTATTTTTCACCTATCAGCAGCTGATTGTACACAAAATTCTTTTGTGTTGGCCAAAATTTGACCCATTGAAAATTTTTGCACCACGCTCGATTAGGCTTAACTTTTTGACATCACCGAACTTTAAACACCAATAACTCTTAGCGCATAAAAGTAAAAGAATTACTTTTGCTTTAAATAAAAGCCTACAACACCTGGTGTTCCCAGGCGGTCTCCCATCCAAGTACTAACCAGGCCCATTGTTGCTTAACTTCGGTGATCGGACGAGAACCGGTGCATTCAACATGGTATGGTCGTAGGCATTTGAGTTACTCCGCTTTCATTTATATCCTTACTAGCTTATGTCTATGTACATTACTTTTAAAACACTCGCCCTCGCGCGAGAGTAAAAATATGCTCTTATACCATGTAAATTTTTGCACGCTCACGTTATAATTTATGCATTTCAAACAAAATACTGAAAATTGACATTGTTTGGAATTTTTTTGGCCCAATGTGTTTTATGGCCAAATCAGCTGGTCAAAACCTATGGAGCGTGTACAAGGTGCCTTAAATGACCATCTATGGCATGATAGCCGCACATCCACTGTAAGTGGCATATGATTGAATACCAGCCATGATACTGCAGTTGCTTTTAGCCTAATTGTTGTGATTAACTTATTAAATAGGTAAGTATTCATATCTATTTGATAAGTTTTCTTTGAATGCACTCTGCGACAGCGGAGGGCAGACCAATTCTCTTGAAAAATGCAAGAAAAAAAATTGCACTAACATAAAAGTTAGCTTTTAGGCCGATTTTCGTCCAAAATGGCCGAAATTCGGGTCCCCCCAAATTTTTAACTGATGATTACTCCACGTACACTTGAGCTACAAACGTCGTTTTGGGCTCGTTGGAATTGTCCTGAGCTCAAATTTATGAAACAAGATGAAAAAAATGAACTTTGAACAAAAAAAAAACAAAAATTTTGAAAATTTCATTTTTTGCACCACGCTCGATTCGGCTTAACTTTTTGGTATCACCGAGATTTCAAAAGCTTATAACTTTGTGTTGGACCGACGAAATTGGTTCATTTTCTCAGTCCCCCAAGATTTGACTATGATCTTGTGATCCAAATAATAAAATTTGGAAATTTTAAAATTTTTGGGCAAGTTATGGCCGTTCGCGCAATTCACCAAGCTCGATTGGGCTTATTTTTTTGACATCACCGAAATTCAAAAGGCTATAACTCAAAGACCCCAGAAGTTATCTCCATTATTTTTGACCTATCAGCAGCTGATTGTACACAAAATTGATACTGCAAAAGAAATTTTTCGGTTTTCTTTTGTTTTGGCCAAAATTTGACCCATTGAAAATTTTTGCACCACGCTCGATTAGGCTTAACTTTTTGACATCACCGAGCTTTAAACAGCAATAACTCTTAGCGCATAAAAGTAAAAGAATTACTTTTGCTTTAAATAAAAGCCTACAACACCTTGTGTTCCCAGGCGGTCTCCCATCCAAGTACTAACCAGGCCCAATGTTGCTTAACTTCGGTGATCGGACGAGAACCGGTGCATTCAACATGGTATGGTCGTAGGCATTTGAGTTACTCCGCTTTCATTTATATCCTTACTAGCTTATGTCTATGTACATTACTTTTAAAACACTCGCCCTCGCGCGAGAGTAAAATTATGCTCTTATACCATGTAAAATTTTGCACGCTCACGTTATAATTTATGCATTTCAAACAAAATACTGAAAATTGACATTGTTTGGAATTTTTTTGGCCCAATGTGTTTTATGGCCAAATCAGCTGGTCAAAACCTATGGAGCGTGTACAAGGTGCCTTGAATGACCATCTATGGCATGATAGGCGCACATCCACTGTAAGTGGCATATGATTGAATACCAGCCAGGATACTGTCAGTTACTTTTAGCCTAATTGTTGTGATTAACTTATTAAATAGGTAAGTTTTCATATCTATTTGATAAGTTTTCTTTGAATGCACTCTGCGACAGCGGAGGGCAGCCCAATTCTATTGAAAAATGCAAGAAAAAAAATTGCACTAACTTAAAAGTTAGCTTTTAGGCCGATTTTCGTCCAAATTGGCCGAAATTCGGGTCCCCCCAAATTTTCAACTGATGATTACTCCACGTACACTTGAGCTACAAACGTCGTTTTGAGCTCGTTGGAATTGTCCTGAGCTCAAATTTATGAAACAAGATGAAAAAAATGAACTTTGACGACAAAAAAACAAAAATTTTGAAAATTTCATTTTTTGCACCACGCTCGATTAGGCTTAACTTTTTGGTATCACCGAGATTTCAAAAGCTTATAACTTTGTGTTGGACCGACGAAATTGGTTCATTTTCTCAGTCCCCCAAGATTTGACTATGATCTTGTGATCCAAATAATAAAATTTGGAAATTTTAAAATTTTTGGGCAAGTTATGGCCGTTCGCGCAATTCACCAGGCTCGATTGGGCCTATTTTTTTGACATCACCGAAATTCAAAAGGCTATAACTCAAAGACCCCAAAAGTTATCTCCATTATTTTTCACCTATCAGCAGCTGATTGTACACAAAATTGATACTGCAAAAGAAATTTTTCGGTTTTCTTTTGTTTTGGCCAAAATTTGACCCATTGAAAATTTTTGCACCACGCTCGATTAGGCTTAACTTTTTGACATCACCGAAGTTTAAACAGCAATAACTCTTAGCGCATAAAAGTAAAAGATTTAATTTTGCTTTAAATAAAAGCCTACAACACCTGGTGTTCCCAGGCGGTCTCCCATCCAAGTACTAACCAGGCCCAATGTTGCTTAACTTCGGTGATCGGACGAGAACCGGTGCATTCAACATGGTATGGTCGTAGGCATTTGAGTTACTCCGCTTTCATTTATATCCTTACTAGCTTATGTCTATGTACATTACTTTTAAAACACTCGCCCTCGCGCGAGAGTAAAAATATGCTCTTATACCATGTAAAATTTTGCACGCTCACGTTATAATTTATGCATTTCAAACAAAATACTGAAAATTGACATTGTTTGGAATTTTTTTGGCCCAATGTGTTTTATGGCCAAATCAGCTGGTCAAAACCTATGGAGCGTGTACAAGGTGCCTTGAATGACCATCTATGGCATGATAGCCGCACATCCACTGTAAGTGGCATATGATTGAACACCAGCCAGGATACTGTCAGTTACTTTTAGCCTAATTGTTGTGATTAACTTATTAAATAGGTAAGTTTTCATATCTATTTGATAAGTTTTCTTTGAATGCACTCTGCGACAGCGGAGGGCAGCCCAATTCTATTGAAAAATGCAAGAAAAAAAATTGCACTAACTGAAAAGTTAGCTTTTAGGCCGATTTTCGTCCAAATTGGCCGAAATTCGGGTCCCCCCAAATTTTCAACTGATGATTACTCCACATACACTTGAGCTACAAACGTCGTTTTGAGCTCGTTGGAATTGTCCTGAGCTCAAATTTATGAAACAAGATGAAAAAAATGAACTTTGACGACAAAAAACAAAAATTTTGAAAATTTCATTTTTTGCACCACGCTCGATTAGGCTTAACTTTTTGGTATCACCGAGATTTCAAAAGCTTATAACTTTGTGTTGGACCGACGAAATTGGTTCATTTTCTCAGTCCCCCAAGATTTGACTATGATCTTGTGATCCAAATAATAAAATTTGGAAATTTTAAAATTTTTGGGCAAGTTATGGCCGTTCGCGCAATTCACCAGGCTCGATTGGGCCTATTTTTTTGACATCACCGAAATTCAAAAGGCTATAACTCAAAGACCCCAAAAGTTATCTCCATTATTTTTCACCTATCAGCAGCTGATTGTACACAAAATTGATACTGCAAAAGAAATTTTTTGGTTTTCTTTTGTTTTGGCCAAAATTTGACCCATTGAAAATTTTTGCACCACGCTCGATTAGGCTTAACTTTTTGACATCACCGAACTTTAAACAGCAATAACTCTTAGCGCATAAAAGTAAAAGATTTACTTTTGCTTTAAATAAAAGCCTACAACACCTGGTGTTCCCAGGCAGTCTCCCATCCAAGTACTAACCAGGCCCAATGTTGCTTAACTTCGGTGATCGGACGAGAACCGGTGCATTCAACATGGTATGGTCGTAGGCATTTGAGTTACTCCGCTTTCATTTATATCCTTACTAGCTTATGTCTATGTACATTACTTTTAAAACACTCGCCCTCGCGCGAGAGTAAAAATATGCTCTTATACCATGTAAAATTTTGCACGCTCACGTTATAATTTATGCATTTCAAACAAAATACTGAAAATTGACATTGTTTGGAATTTTTTTGGCCCAATGTGTTTTATGGCCAAATCAGCTGGTCAAAACCTATGGAGCGTGTACAAGGTGCCTTGAATGACCATCTATGGCATGATAGCCGCACATCCACTGTAAGTGGCATATGATTGAATACCAGCCAGGATACTGTCAGTTACTTTTAGCCTAATTGTTGTGATTAACTTATTAAATAGGTAAGTTTTCATATCTATTTGATAAGTTTTCTTTGAATGCACTCTGCGACAGCGGAGGGCAGCCCAATTCTATTGAAAAATGCAAGAAAAAAAATTGCACTAACTTAAAAGTTAGCTTTTAGGCCGATTTTCGTCCAAATTGGCCGAAATTCGGGTCCCCCCAAATTTTCAACTGATGATTACTCCACGTACACTTGAGCTACAAACGTCGTTTTGAGCTCGTTGGAATTGTCCTGAGCTCAAATTTATGAAACAAGATGAAAAAAATGAACTTTGACGACAAAAAACAAAAATTTTGAAAATTTCATTTTTTGCACCACGCTCGATTAGGCTTAACTTTTTGGTATCACCGAGATTTCAAAAGCTTATAACTTTGTGTTGGACCGACGAAATTGGTTAAGTTTCTCAGTCCCCCAAGATTTGACTATGATCTTGTGATCCAAATAATAAAATTTGGAAATTTTAAAATTTTTGGGCAAGTTATGGCCGTTCGCGCAATTCACCAGGCTCGATTGGGCCTATTTTTTTGACATCACCGAAATTCAAAAGGCTATAACTCAAAGACCCCAAAAGTTATCTCCATTATTTTTCACCTATCAGCAGCTGATTGTACACAAAATTGATACTGCAAAAGAAATTTCTTGGTTTTCTTTTGTTTTGGCCAAAATTTGACCCATTGAAAATTTTTGCACCACGCTCGATTAGGCTTAACTTTTTGACATCACCGAACTTTAAACAGCAATAACTCTTAGCGCATAAAAGTAAAAGAATTACTTTTGCTTTAAATAAAAGCCTACAACACCTGGTGTTCCCAGGCGGTCTCCCATCCAAGTACTAACCAGGCCCAATGTTGCTTAACTTCGGTGATCGGACGAGAACCGGTGCATTCAACATGGTATGGTCGTAGGCATTTGAGTTACTCCGCTTTCATTTATATCCTTACTAGCTTATGTCTAAGTACATTACTTTTAAAACACTCGCCCTCGCGCGAGAGTAAAAATATGCTCTTATACCATGTAAAATTTTGCATGCTCACGTATAATTTATGCATTTCAAACAAAATACTGAAAATTGACATTGTTTGGAATTTTTTTGGCCCAATGTGTTTTATGGCCAAATCAGCTGGTCAAAACCTATGGAGCGTGTACAAGGTGCCTTAAATGACCATCTATGGCATGATAGCCGCACATCCACTGTAAGTGGCATATGATTGAATACCAGCCAGGATACTGTCAGTTGCTTTTAGCCTAATTGTTGTGATAAACTTATTAAATAGGTAAGTATTCAAATCTATTTGATAAGTTTTCTTTGAATGCACTCTGCGACAGCGGAGGGCAGCCCAATTCTCTTGAAAAATGCAAGAAAAAAAATTGCACTACTTAAAAGTTAGCTTTTAGGCCGATTTTCGTCCAAAATGGCCGAAATTCGGGTCCCCCCAAATTTTTAACTGATGATTACTCCACGTACACTTGAGCTACAAACGTCGTTTTGGGCTCGTTCGAATTTTCCTGAGCTCAAATTTATTAAACAAGATGAAAAAAATGAACTTTGAAGGAAAAAAATCAAAAATTTTGAAAATTTCATTTTTTGCACCACGCTCGATTAGGCTTAAGTTTTTGGTATCACCGAGATTTCAAAAGCTTATAACTTTGTGTTGGACCGACGAAATTGGTTCATTTTCTCAGTCCCCCAAGATTCGACTATGATCTTGTGATCCAAATAATAAAATTTGGAAATTTTAAAATTTTTGGGCAAGTTATGGCCGTTCGCGCCATTCACCAGGCTCGATTGGGCTTATTTTTTTGACATCACCGAAATTCAAAAGGCTATAACTCAAAGACCCCAAAAGTTATCTCCATTATTTTTGACCTATCAGCAGCTGATTAGTTACAAAATTGATACTGCAAAAGAAATTTTTCGGTTTTCTTTTGTTTTGGCCAAAATTTGACCCATTGAAAATTTTTGCACCACGCTCGATTAGGCTTAACTTTTTGACATCACCGAACTTTAAACAGCAATAACTCTTAGCGCATAAAAGTAAAAGAATTACTTTTGCTTTAAATAAAAGCCTACAACACCTGGTGTTCCCAGGCGGTCTCCCATCCAAGTACTAACCAGGCCCAATGTTGCTTAACTTCGGTGATCGGACGAGAACCGGTGCATTCAACATGGTATGGTCGTAGGCATTTGAGTTACTCCGCTTTCATTTATATCCTTACTAGCTTATGTCTATGTACATTACTTTTAAAACACTCGCCCTCGCGCGAGAGTAAAAATATGCTCTTATACCATGTAAAATTTTGCATGCTCACGTTATAATTTATGCATTTCAAACAAAATACTGAAAATTGACATTGTTTGGAATTTTTTTGGCCCAATGTGTTTTATGGCCAAATCAGCTGGTCAAAACCTATGGAGCGGGTACAAGGTGCCTTGAATGACCATCTATGGCATGATAGCCGCACATCCACTGTAAGTGGCATATGATTGAATACCAGCCAGGATACTGTCAGTTGCTTTTAGCCTAATTGTTGTGATAAACTTATTAAATAGGTAAGTATTCAAATCTATTTGATAAGTTTTCTTTGAATGCACTCTGCGACAGCGGAGGGCAGCCCAATTCTCTTGAAAAATGCAAGAAAAAAAATTGCACTAAGTTAAAAGTTAGCTTTTAGGCCGATTTTCGTCCAAAATGGCCGAAATTCGGGTCCCCCCAAATTTTCAACTGATGATTACTCCACGTACACTTGAGCTACAAACGTCGTTTTGGGCTCGTTGGAATTTTCCTGAGCTCAAATTTATGAAACAAGATGAAAAAAATGAACTTTGATTGAAAAAAATCAAAAATTTTGAAAATTTCATTTTTTGCGCCACGCTCGATTAGGCTTAACTTTTTGGTATCACCGAGATTTCAAAAGCTTATAACTTTGTGTTGGACCGACGAAATTGGTTCATTTTCTCAGTCCCCCAAGATTCGACTATGATCTTGTGATCCAAATAATAAAATTTGGAAATTTTAAAATTTTTGGGCAAGTTATGGCCGTTCGCGCCATTCACCAGGCTCGATTGGGCTTATTTTTTTGACATCACCGAAATTCAAAAGGCTATAACTCAAAGACCCCAAAAGTTATCTCCATTATTTTTGACCTATCAGCAGCTGATTAGTTACAAAATTGATACTGCAAAAGAAATTTTTCGGTTTTCTTTTGTTTTGGCCAAAATTTGACCCATTGAAAATTTTTGCACCACGCTCGATTAGGCTTAACTTTTTGACATCACCGAAATTTAAACAGCAATAACTCTTAGCGCATAAAAGTAAAAGAATTACTTTTGCTTTAAATAAAAGCCTACAACACCTGGTGTTCCCAGGCGGTCTCCCATCCAAGTACTAACCAGGCCCAATGTTGCTTAACTTCGGTGATCGGACGAGAACCGGTGCATTCAACATGGTATGGTCGTAGGCATTTGAGTTACTCCGCTTTCATTTATATCCTTACTAGCTTATGTCTATGTACATTACTTTTAAAACACTCGCCCTCGCGCGAGAGTAAAAATATGCTCTTATACCATGTAAAATTTTGCATGCTCACGTTATAATTTATGCATTTCAAACAAAATACTGAAAATTGACATTGTTTGGAATTTTTTTGGCCCAATGTGTTTTATGGCCAAATCAGCTGGTCAAAACCTATGGAACGTGTACAAGGTGCCTTGAATGACCATCTATGGCTTGATAGGCGCACATCCACTGTAAGTGGCATATGATTGAACACCAGCTAGGATACTGTCAGTTGCTTTTAGCCTAATTGTTGTGATAAATTTATTAAATAGGTAAGTATTCAAATCTATTTGATAAGTTTTCTTTGAATGCACTCTGCGACAGCGGAGGGCAGCCCAATTCTCTTGAAAAATGCAAGAAAAAAAATTGCACTAAGTTAAAAGTTAGCTTTTAGGCCGATTTTCGTCCAAAATGGCCGAAATTCGGGTCCCCCCAAATTTTCAACTGATGATTACTCCACGTACACTTGAGCTACAAACGTCGTTTTGGGCTCGTTGGAATTGTCCTGAGCTCAAATTTATGAAACAAGATGAAAAAAAATGAACTTTGATTGAAAAAAATCAAAAATTTTGAAAATTTCATTTTTTGCGCCACGCTCGATTAGGCTTAACTTTTTGGTATCACCGAGATTTCAAAAGCTTATAACTTTGTGTTGGACCGACGAAATTGGTTCATTTTCTCAGTCCCCCAAGATTCGACTATGATCTTGTGATCCAAATAATAAAATTTGGAAATTTTAAAATTTTTGGGCAAGTTATGGCCGTTCGCGCCATTCACCAGGCTCGATTGGGCTTATTTTTTTGACATCACCGAAATTCAAAAGGCTATAACTCAAAGACCCCAAAAGTTATCTCCATTATTTTTGACCTATCAGCAGCTGATTGTACACAAAATTGATACTGCAAAAGAAATTTTTCGGTTTTCTTTTGTTTTGGCCAAAATTTGACCCATTGACCCATTTCCTGAGCTCAAATTTATGAAACAAGATGAAAAAAATGAACTTTGAACGAAAAAAATCAAAAATTTTGAAAATTTCATTTTTTGCGCCACGCTCGATAAGGCTTAACTTTTTGGTATCACCGAGATTTCAAAAGCTTATAACTTTGTGTTGGACCGACGAAATTGGTTCATTTTCTCAGTCCCCCAAGATTCGACTATGATCTTGTGATCCAAATAATAAAATTTGGAAATTTTAAAATTTTTGGGCAAGTTATGGCCGTTCGCGCCATTCACCAGGCTCGATTGGGCTTATTTTTTTGACATCGCCGAAATTCAAAAGGCTATAACTCAAAGACCCCAAAAGTTATCTCCATTATTTTTGACCTATCAGCAGCTGATTGTACACAAAATTGATACTGCAAAAGAAATTTTTCGGTTTTCTTTTGTTTTGGCCAAAATTTGACCCATTGACCCATTTCCTGAGCTCAAATTTATGAAACAAGATGAAAAAAATGAACTTTGAACGAAAAAAAAACAAAAATTTTGAAAATTTCATTTTTTGCACCACTCTCGATTAGGCTTAACTTTTTGGTATCACCGAGATTTCAAAAGCGTATAACTTTGTGTTGGGCCGACGAAATTGGTTCATTTTCTCAGTCCCCCAAGATTTGACTATGATCTTGTGATCCAAATAATAAAATTTGGAAATTTTAAAATTTTTGGGCAAGTTATGGCCGTTCGCGCAATTCAATTCACCAGGCTCGATTGGGCTTACTTTTTTGACATCACCGAAATTCAAAAGGCTATAACTCAAAGACCCCAAAAGTTATCTCCATTATTTTTGACCTATCAGCAGCTGATTGTACAAAAAATTGATACTGCAAAAGAAATTTTTCGGTTTTCTTTTGTTTTGGCCAAAATTTGACCCATTGAAAATTTTTGCACCACGCTCGATTAGGCTTAACTTTTTGACATCACCGAACTTTAAACAGCAATAACTCTTAGCGCATAAAAGTAAAAGAATTACTTTTGCTTTAAATAAAAGCCTACAACACCTGGTGTTCCCAGGCGGTCTCCCATCCAAGTACTAACCAGGCCCAATGTTGCTTAACTTCGGTGATCGGACGAGAACCGGTGCATTCAACATGGTATGGTCGTAGGCATTTGAGTTACTCCGCTTTCATTTATATCCTTAGTAGCTTATGTCTATGTACCTTTCTTTTAAAACACTCGCCCTCGCGCGAGAGTAAAAATATGCTCTTATACCATGTAAAATTTTGCACGCTCACGTTATAATTTATGCATTTCAAACAAAATACTGAAAATTGACATTGTTTGGAATTTTTTTGGCCCAATGTATTTTATGGCCAAATCAGCTGGTCAAAACCTATGGAGCGTGTACAAGGTGCCTTGAATGACCATCTATGGCATGATAGCCGCACATCCACTGTAAGTGGCATATGATTGAATACCAGCCAGGATACTGTTAGTTGCTTTTAGCCTAATTGTTGTGATAAACTTATTAAATTGGTAAGTATTCAAATATATTTGATAAGTTTTCTTTGAATGCACTCTGCGACAGAATGCACTCTTAAAAGTTAGCTTTTAGGCCGATTTTCGTCCAAAATGGCCGAAATTCGGGTCCCCCCAAATTTTCAACTGATGATTACTCCACGTACACTTGAGCTACAAACGTCGTTTTGGGCTCGTTGGAATTGTCCTGAGCTCAAATTTATGAAACAAGATGAAAAAAATGAACTTTGAACGAAAAAAAAACAAAAGTTTTGAAAATATCATTTTTTGCACCACGCTCGATTAGGCTTAACTTTTTGGTATCACCGAGATTTCAAAAGCTTATAACTTTGTGTTGGACCGACGAAATTGGTTCATTTTCTCAGTCCCCCAAGATTTGACTATGATCTTGTGATCCAAATAATAAAATTTGGAAATTTTAAAATTTTTGGGCAAGTTATGGCCGTTCGCGCAATTCACCAGGCTCGATTGGGCTTATTTTTTTGACATCACCGAAATTCAAAAGGCTATAACTCAAAGACCCCAAAAGTTATCTCCATTATTTTTGACCTATCAGCAGCTGATTGTACACAAAATTGATACTGCTAAAGAAAATTTTCGGTTTTCTTTTGTTTTGGCCAAAATTTGACCCATTGAAAATTTTTGCACCACGCTCGATTAGGCTTAACTTTTTGACATCACCGAACTTTAAACAGCAATAACTCTTAGCGCATAAAAGTAAAAGAATTACTTTTGCTTTAAATAAAAGCCTACAACACCTGGTGTTCCCAGGCGGTCTCCCATCCAAGTACTAACCAGGCCCAATGTTGCTTAACTTCGGTGATCGGACGAGATCCGGTGCATTCAACATGGTATGGTCGTAGGCATTTGAGTTACTCCGCTTTCATGTATATCCTTACTAGCTTATGTCTATGTACATTACTTTTAAAACACTCGCCCTCGCGCGAGAGTAAAAATATGCTCTTATACCATGTAAAATTTTGCACGCTCACGTTATAATTTATGCATTTCAAACAAAATACTGAAAATTGACATTGTTTGGAATTTTTTTGGCCCAATGTGTTTTATGGCCAAATCAGCTGGTCGAAACCTATGGAGCGTGTACAAGGTGCCTTGAATGACCATCTATGGCATGATAGCCGCACATCCACTGTAAGTGGCATATGATTGAATACCAGCCAGGATACTGTCAGTTGCTTTTAGCCTAATTGTTGTGATAAACTTATTAATTAGGTAAGTATTCAAATCTATTTGATAAGTTTTCTTTGAATGCACTCTGCGACAGCGGAGGGCAGCCCAATTCTCTTGAAAGATGCAAGAAAAAAATTGCACTTACTTAAAAGTTAGCTTTTAGGCCGATTTTCGTCCAAAATGGCCGAAATTCGGGTCCCCCCAAATTTTTAACTGATGATTACTCCACGTACACTTGAGCTACAAACGTCGTTTTGGGCTCGTTCGAATTTTCCTGAGCTCAAATTTATGAAACAAGATGAAAAAAATGAACTTTGAAGGAAAAAAATCAAAAATTTTGAAAATTTCATTTTTTGCACCACGCTCGATTAGGCTTAAGTTTTTGGTATCACCGAGATTTCAAAAGCTTATAACTTTGTGTTGGACCGACGAAATTGGTTCATTTTCTCAGTCCCCCAAGATTTGACTATGATCTTGTGATCCAAATAATAAAATTTGGAAATTTTAAAAATTTTGGGCAAGTTATGGCCATTCGCGCAATTCACCAGGCTCGATTGGGCTTTTTTTTTGACATCACCGAAATTCAAAAGGCTATAACTCAAAGACCCCAAAAGTTATCTCCATTATTTTTGACCTATCAGCAGCTAATTGTACACAAAATTGATACTGCAAAAGAAATTTTTCGGTTTTCTTTTGTTTTGGCCAAAATTTGACCCATTGAAAATTTTTGCACCAAGCTCGATTAGGCTTAACTTTTTGACATCACCGAACTTTAAACAGCAATAACTCTTAGCGCATAAAAGTAAAAGAATTACTTTTGCTTTAAATAAAAGCCTACAACACCTGGTGTTCCCAGGCGGTCTCCCATCCAAGTACTAACCAGGCCCAATGTTGCTTAACTTCGGTGATCGGACGAGAACCGGTGCATTCAACATGGTATGGTCGTAGGCATTTGAGTTACTCCGCTTTCATTTATATCCTTACTAGCTTATGTCTATGTACCTTACTTTTAAAACACTCGCCCTCGCGCGAGAGTAAAAATATGCTCTTATACCATGTAAAATTTTGCACGCTCACGTTATAATTTATGCATTTCAAACAAAATACTGAAAATTGACATTGTTTGGAATTTTTTTTGGCCCAATGTGTTTTATGGCCAAATCAGCTGTTCAAAACCTATGGAGCGTGTACAAGGTGCCTTGAATGACCATCTATGGCATGATAGCCGCACATCCACTGTAAGTGGCATATGATTGAATACCAGCCAGGATACTGTCAGTTGCTTTTAGCCTAATTGTTGTGATAAACTTATTAAATAGTTAAGAATTCAAATCTTTTTGATAAGTTTTCTTTGAATGCACTCTGCGACAGCGGAGGGCAGCCCAATTCTCTTGAAAAATGCAAGAAAAAAATTGCACTAACTTAAAAGTTAGCTTTTAGGCCGATTTTCGTCCAAAATGGCCGAAATTCGGGTTCCCCCAAATTTTCAACTGATGATTACTCCACGTACACTTGAGCTACAAACGTCGTTTTGGGCTCGTTGGAATTTTCCTGAGCTCAAATTTATAAAACAAGATGAAAAAAATGAACTTTGAACGAAAAAAAAACAAAAATTTTGAAAATTTCATTTTTTGCACCACGCTCGATTAGGCTTAACTTTTTGGTATCACCGAGATTTCAAAAGCTTATAACTTTGTGTTGGACCGACGAAATTGGTTCATTTTCTCAGTCCCCCAAGATTTGACTATGATCTTGTGATCCAAATAATAAAATTTGGAAATTTTAAAATTTTTGGGCAAGTTATGGCCGTTCGCGCAATTCAATTCACCAGGCTCGATTGGGCTTATTTTTTTGACATCACCGAAATTCAAAAGGCTATAACTCAAAGACCCCAAAAGTTATCTCCATTATTTTTGACCTATCAGCAGCTGATTGTACACAAAATTGATACTGCAAAAGAAATTTTTCGGTTTTCTTTTGTTTTGGCCAAAATTTGACCCATTGAAAATTTTTGCACCACGCTCGATTAGGCTTAACTTTTTGACATCACCGAACTTTAAACAGCAATAACGCTTAGCGCATAAAAGTAAAAGAATTACTTTTGCTTTAAATAAAAGCCTACAACACCTGGTGTTCCCAGCCGGTCTCCCATCCAAGTACTAACCAGGCCCAATGTTGCTTAACTTCGGTGATCGGACGAGAACCGGTGCATTCAACATGGTATGGTCGTAGGCATTTGAGTTACTCCGCTTTCATTTATATCCTTACTAGCTTATGTCTATGTACATTACTTTTAAAACACTGGCCCTCGCGCGAGAGTAAAAATATGCTCTGATACCATGTAAAATTTTGCACGCTCACGTTATAATTTATGCATTTCAAACAAAATACTGAAAATTGACATTGTTTGGAATTTTTTTGGCCCAATGTGTTTTATGGCCAAATCAGCTGGTCAAAACCTAATGAGCGTGTACAAGGTGCCTTGAATGACCATCTATGGCATAATAGCCGCACATCCACTGTAAGTGGCATATGATTGAATACCAGCCAGGATACTGTCAGTTGCTTTTAGCCTAAATGTTGTGATTAACTTATTAAATAGGTAAGTATTCAAATCTATTTGATAAGTTTTCTTTGAATGCACTCTGTGACATCGGCGGGCAGCCCAATTCTCTTGAAAAATGCAAGAAAGAAAATTGCACTAACTTGAAAGTTAGCTTTTAGGCCGATTTTCGTCCAAAATGGCCGAAATTCGGGTCCCCCCAAATTTTCAACTGATGATTACTCCACGTACACTTGAGCTACAAACGTCGTTTTGGGCTCGTTGGAATTGTCCTGAGCTCAAATTTATGAAACAAGATGAAAAAAATGAACTTTGAACGAAAAAAAAATCAAAAATTTTTGAAAATTTCATTTTTTGCACCACGCTCGATTAGGCTTAGCTTTTTGGTATCACCGAGATTTCAAAAGCTCATAACTTTGTGTTGGACCGACGAAATTGGTTCATTTTCTCAGTCCCCCAAGATTTGAGTATGATCTTGTGATCCAAATAATAAAATTTGGAAATTTTAAAATTTTTGGATAAGTTATGGCCGTTCGCGCAATTCACCAGGCTCGATTGGGCTTATTTTTTTGACATCACCGAAATTCAAAAGGCTATAACTCAAAGACCCCAAAATTTATCTCCAGCATTTTTGACCTATCAGCAGCTGATTGTACACAAAATTGATACTGCAAAAGAAATTTTTCGGTTTTATTTTGTTTTGGCCAAAATTTGACCCATTGAAAATTTTTGCACCACGCTCGATTAGGCTTAACTTTTTGACATCACCGAACTTTAAACAGCAATAACTCTTAGCGCATAAAAGTAAAAGAATTACTTTTGCTTTAAATAAAAGCCTACAACACCTGGTGTTCCCAGGCGGTCTCCCATCCAAGTACTAACCAGGCCCAATGTTGCTTAACTTCGGTGATCGGACGAGAACCGGTGCATTCAACATGGTATGGTCGTAGGCATTTGAGTTACTCCGCTTTCATTTATATCCTTATTAGCTTATGTCTATGTACATTACTTTTAAAACACTCGCCCTCGCGCGAGAGTAAAAATATGCTCTTATACCATGTAAAATTTTGCACGCTCACGTTATAATTTATGCATTTCAAACAAAATACTGAAAATTGACATTGTTTGGAATTTTTTTGGCCCAATGTGTTTTATGGCCAAATCAGCTGGTCAAAACCTATGGAGCGTGTACAAGGTGCCTTGAATGACCATCTATGGCATGATAGCCGCACATCCACTGTAAGTGGCATATGATTGAATACCAGCCAGGATACTGTCAGTTGCTTTTAGCCTAATTGTTGTGATAAACTTATTAAATAGGTAAGTATTCAAATCTATTTGATAAGTTTTCTTTGAATGCACTCTGCGACAGCGGAGGGCAGCCCAATTCTCTTGAAAAATGCAAGAAAAAAATTGCATAACTTAAAAGTTAGCTTTTAGGCCGATTTTCGTCCAAAATGGCCGAAATTCGGGTCCCCCCAAATTTTCAACTGATGATTACTCCACGTACACTTGAGCTACAAACGTCGTTTTGGGCTCGTTGGAATTGTCCTGAGCTCAAATTTATGAAACAAGCTGAAACAAAATGAACTTTGAACGAAAAAAAAAACAAAAATTTTGAAAATTTCATTTTTTGCACCACGCTCGATTAGGCTTAACTTTTTGGTATAACCGAGATTTCAAAAGCTTATAACTTTGTGTTGGACCGACGAAATTGGTTCATTTTCTCAGTCCCCCAAGATTTGACTATGATCTTGTGATCCAAATAATAAAATTTGGAAATTTTAAAATTTTTGGGCAAGTTATGGCCGTTCGCGCAATTCACCAGGCTCGATTGGGCTTATTTTTTTGACATCACCGAAATTCAAAAGGCTATAACTCAAAGACCCCAAAAGTTATCTCCATTATTTTTGACCTATCAGCAGCTGATTGTACACAAAATTGATACTGCAAAAGAAATTTTTCGGTTTTCTTTTGTTTTGGCCAAAATTTGACCCATTGAAAATTTTTGCACCACGCTCGATTAGGCTTAACTTTTTGACATCACCGAACTTTAAACAGCAATAACTCTTAGCGCATAAAAGTAAAAGAATTACTTTTGCTTTAAATAAAAGCCTACAACACCTGGTGTTCCCAGGCGGTCTCCCATCCAAGTACTAACCAGGCCCAATGTTGCTTAACTTCGGTGATCGGATGAGAACCGGTGCATTCAACATGGTATGGTCGTAGGCATTTGAGTTACTCCGCTTTCATTTATATCCTTACTAGCTTAGGTCTATGTACATTACTTTTAAAACACTCGCCCTCGCGCGAGAGTAAAAATATGCTCTTATACCATGTAAAATTTTGCACGCTCACGTTATAATTTATGCATTTCAAACAAAATACTGAAAATTGACATTGTTTGGAATTTTTTTGGCCCAATGTGTTTTATGGCCAAATCAGCTGTTCAAAACCTATGGAGCTTGTACAAGGTGCCTTGAATGACCATCTATGGCATGATAGCCGCACATCCACTGTAAGTGGCATATGATTGAATACCAGCCAGGATACTGTCAGTTGCTTTTAGCCTAAATGTTGTGATTAACTTATTAAAAAGGTAAGTATTCAAATCTATTTGATAAGTTTTCTTTGAATGCACTCTGTGACAGCGGCGGGCAGCCCAATTCTCTTGAAAAATGCAAGAAAGAAAATTGCACTAACTTAAAAGTTAGCTTTTAGGCCGATTTTTGTCCAAAATGGCCGAAATTCGGGTCCCCCCAAATTTTTAACTGATGATTACTCCACGTACACTTGAGCTAAAAACGTCGTTTTGGGCTCGTTGGAATTGTCCTGAGCTCAAATTTATGAAACAAGATGAAAAAAATGAACTTTGAACGAAAAAAAACAAAAATTTTGAAAATTTCATTTTTTGCACCACGCTCGATTAGGCTTAACTTTTTGGTATCACCGAGATTTCAAAAGCTTATAACTTTGTGTTGGACCGACGAAATTGGTTCATTTTCTCAGTCCCCCAAGATTTGACTATGATCTTGTGATCCAAATAATAAAATTTGGAAATTTTAAAATTTTTGGGCAAGTTATGGCCGTTCGCGCAATTCACCAGGCTCGATTGGGCTTATTTTTTTGACATCACCGAAATTCAAAAGGCTATAACTCAAAGACCCCAAAAGTTATCTCCATTATTTTTGTTCTATCAGCAGCTGATTGTACGCAAAATTGATACTGCAAAAGAAATTTTTCGCTTTTCTTTTGTTTTGGCCAAAATTTGACCCATTGAAAATTTTTGCACCACGCTCGATTAGGCTTAACTTTTTGACATCACCGAACTTTAAACAGCAATAACTCTTAGCGCATAAAAGTAAAAGAATTACTTTTGCTTTAAATAAAAGCCTACAACACCTGGTGTTCCCAGGCGGTCTCCCATCCATGTACTAACCAGGCCCAATGTTGCTTAACTTCGGTGATCGGACGAGAACCGGTGCATTCAACATGGTATGGTCGTAGGCATTTGAGTTACTCCGCTTTCATTACTAGCTTATGTCTATGTACATTACTTTCAAAACACTCGCCCTCGCGCGAGAGTAAAAATATGCTCTTATACCATGTAAAATTTTGCACGCTCACGTTATAATTTATGCATTTCAAACAAAATACTGAAAATTGACATTGTTTGGAATTTTTTTGGCCCAGTGTGTTTTATGGCCGAATCAGCTGGTCAAAACCTATGGAGCGTGTACAAGGTGCCTTGAATGACCATCTATGGCATGATAGCCGAACATCCACTGTAAGTGGCATATGATTGAATACCAGCCAGGATACTGTCAGTTGCTTTTAGCCTAATTGTTGTGATAAACTTATTAAATAGGTAAGTATTCAAATCTATTTGATAAGTTTTCTTTGAATGCACTCTGCGACAGCGGAGGGCAGCCCAATTCTCTTGAAAAATGCAAAAAAAAAATTGCACTAACATAAAAGTTAGCTTTTAGGCCGATTTTCGTCCAAAATGGCCGAAATTCGGGTCCCCCCAAATTTT
Source organism: Symsagittifera roscoffensis (assembly GCF_963678635.1). NCBI lineage: Eukaryota > Metazoa > Xenacoelomorpha > Acoela > Convolutidae > Symsagittifera > Symsagittifera roscoffensis. Next base: position 33,563,572 of record NC_087067.1, on the reverse strand, counting down.
CAATTGATGATTACTCCACGTACACTTGAGCTACAAACGTCGTTTTGGGCTCGTTGGAATTGTCCCGAGCTCAAATTTATGAAACAAGATGAAAAAAATGAACTTTGAACGAAAAAAAAAACAAAAATTTTGAAAATTTCATTTTTTGCACCACGCTCGATTAGGCTTAACTTTTTGGCATCACCGAGATTTCAAAAGCTTATAACTTTGTGTTGGACCGACGAAATTGGTTCATTTTCTCAGTCCCCCAAGATTTGACTATGATCTTGTGATCCAAATAATAAAATTTGGAAATTTTAAAATTTTTGGCTAAGTTATGGCCGTTCGCGCAATTCACCAGGCTCGATTGGGCTTATTTTTTTGACATCACCGAAATTCAAAAGGCTATAACTCAAAGACCCCAGAAGTTATCTCCATTATTTTTGACCTATCAGCAGCTGATTGTACGCAAAATTGATACTGCAAAAGAAATTTTTCGGTTTTCTTTTGTTTTGGCCAAAATTTGACCCATTGAAAATTTTTGCACCACGCTCGATTAGGCTTAACTTTTTGACATCACCGAACTTTAAACAGCAATAACTCTTAGCGCATAAAAGTAAAAGAATTACTTTTGCTTTAAATAAAAGCCTACAACACCTGGTGTTCCCAGGCGGTCTCCCATCCATGTACTAACCAGGCCCAATGTTGCTTAACTTCGGTGATCGGACGAGAACCGGTGCATTCAACATGGTATGGTCGTAGGCATTTGAGTTACTCCGCTTTCATTTATATCCTTACTAGCTTATGTCTATGTACATTACTTTTAAAACACTCGCCCTCGCGCGAGAGTAAAAATATGCTCTTATACCATGTAAAATTTTGCACGCTCACGTTATAATTTATGCATTTCAAACAAAATACTGAAAATTGACATTGTTTGGAATTTTTTTGGCCCAGTGTGTTTTATGGCCGAATCAGCTGGTCAAAACCTATGGAGCGCGTACAAGGTGCCTTGAATGACCATCTATGGCATGATAGCCGCACATCCACTGTAAGTGGCATATGATTGAATACCAGCCAGGATACTGTCAGTTGCTTTTAGCCTAATTGTTGTGATAAACTTATTAAATAGGTAAGTATTCAAATCTATTTGATAAGTTTTCTTTGAATGCACTCTGCGACAGCGGAGGGCAGCCCAATTCTCTTGAAAAATGCAAAAAAAAAAATTGCACTAACATAAAAGTTAGCTTTTAGGCCGATTTTCGTCCAAAATGGCCGAAATTCGGGTCCCCCCAAATTTTCAATTGATGATTACTCCACGTACACTTGAGCTACAAACGTCGTTTTGGGCTCGTTGGAATTGTCCCGAGCTCAAATTTATGAAACGAGATGAAACAAATGAACTTTGAACGAAAAAAAAAACAAAAATTTTGAAAATTTCATTTTTTGCACCACGCTCGATTAGGCTTAACTTTTTGGTATCACCGAGATTTCAAAAGCTTATAACTTTGTGTTGGACCGACGAAATTGGTTCATTTTCTCAGTCCCCCAAGATTTGACTATGATCTTGTGATCCAAATAATAAAATTTGGAAATTTTAAAATTTTTGGGCAAGTTATGGCCGTTCGCGCAATTCACCAGGCTCGATTGGGCTTATTTTTTTGACATCACGTAAATTCAAAAGGCTATAACTCAAAGACCCCAAAAGTTATCTCCCTTATTTTTGACCTATCAGCAGCTGATTGTACGCAAAATTGACACTGCAAAAGAAATTTTTCGGTTTTTTTTTGTTTTGGCCAAAATTTGACCCATTGAAAATTTTTGCACCACGCTCGACTAGGCTTAACTTTTTGACATCACCGAACTTTAAACAGCAATAACTCTTAGCGCATAAAAGTAAAAGAATTACTTTTGCTTTAAATAAAAGCCTACAACACCTGGTGTTCCCAGGCGGTCTCCCATCCAAGTACTAACCAGGCCCAATGTTGCTTAACTTCGGTGATCGGACGAGAACCGGTGCATTCAACATGGTATGGTCGTAGGCATTTGAGTTACTCCGCTTTCATTTATATCCTTACTAGCTTATGTCTATGTACATTACTTTTAAAACACTCGCCCTCGCGCGAGAGTAAAAATATGCTCTTATACCATGTAAAATTTTGCACGCTCACGTTATAATTTATGCATTTCAAACAAAATACTGAAAATTGACATTGTTTGGAATTTTTTTGGCCCAGTGTGTTTTATGGCCGAATCAGCTGGTCAAAACCTATGGAGCGTGTACAAGGTGCCTTGAATGACCATCTATGGCATGATAGCCGCACATCCACTGTAAGTGGCATATGATTGAATACCAGCCAGGATACTGTCAGTTGCTTTTAGCCTAATTGTTGTGATAAACTTATTAAATAGGTAAGTATTCAAATCTATTTGATAAGTTTTCTTTGAATGCACTCTGCGACAGCGGAGGGCAGCCCAATTCTCTTGAAAATTGCAAAAAAAAAATTGCACTAACATAAAAGTTAGCTTTTAGGCCGATTTTCGTCCAAAATGGCCGAAATTCGGGTCCCCCCAAATTTTCAATTGATGATTACTCCACGTACACTTGAGCTACAAACGTCGTTTTGGGCTCGTTGGAATTGTCCCGAGCTCAAACTTATGAAACGAGATGAAAAAAATGAACTTTGAACGAAAAAAAAAAACAAAAATTTTGAAAATTTCATTTTTTGCACCACGCTCGATTAGGCTTAACTTTTTGGTATCACCGAGATTTCAAAAGCTTATAACTTTGTGTTGGACCGACGAAATTGGTTCATTTTCTCAGTCCCCCAAGATTTGACTATGATCTTGTGATCCAAATAATAAAATTTGGAAATTTTAAAATTTTTGGGCAAGTTATGGCCGTTCGCGCAATTCACCAGGCCTCGATTGGGCTTATTTTTTTGACATCACCGAAATTCAAAAGGCTATAACTCAAAGACACCAAAAGTTATCTCCATTATTTTTGACCTATCAGCAGCTGATTGTACACAAAATTGATACTGCGAAAGAAATTTTTCGGTTTTTTTTTGTTTTGGCCAAAATTTGACCCATTGAAAATTTTTGCACCACGCTCGATTAGGCTTAACTTTTTGACATCACCGAACTTTAAACAGCAATAACTCTTAGCGCATAAAAGTAAAAGAATTACTTTTGCTTTAAATAAAAGCCTACAACACCTGGTGTTCCCAGGCGGTCTCCCATCCAAGTACTAACCAGGCCCAATGTTGCTTAACTTCGGTGATCGGACGAGAACCGGTGCATTCAACATGGTATGGTCGTAGGCATTTGAGTTACTCCGCTTTCATTTATATCCTTACTAGCTTATGTCTATGTACATTACTTTTGAAACACTCGCCCTCGCGCGAGAGTAAAAATATGCTCTTATACCATGTAAAATTTTGCACGCTCACGTTATAATTTATGCATTTCAAACAAAATACTGAAAATTGACATTGTTTGGAATTTTTTGGCCCAATGTGTTTTATGGCCAAATCAGCTGGTCAAAACCTATGGAGCGTGTACAAGGTGCCTTGAATGACCATCTATGGCATGATAGCCGCACATCCACTGTAAGTGGCATATGATCGAATACCAGCCAGGATACTGTCAGTTGCTTTTAGCCTAATTGTTGTGATTAACTTATTAAATAGGTAAGTATTCAAATCTATTTGATAAGTTTTCTTTGAATGCACTCTGCGACAGCGGCGAGCAGCCCAATTCTTTTGAAAAATGCAAGAAAGAAAATTGCACTAACAAAAGTTAGCTTTTAGGCCGATTTTCGTCCAAAATGGCCGAAATTCGGGTCCCCCCAAATTTTCAACTGATGATTACTCCACGTACACTTGAGCTACAAACGTCGTTTTGGGCTCGTTGGAATTGTCCTGAGCTCAAATTTATGAAACAAGATGAAAAAAATGAACTTTGAACGAAAAAAAAACAAAAATTTTGAAAATTTCATTTTTTGCACCACGCTCGATTAGGCTTAACTTTTTGGTATCACCGAGATTTCAAAAGCTTATAACTTTGTGTTGGACCGACGAAATTGGTTCATTTTCTCAGTCCCCCAAGATTTGACTATGATCTTGTGATCCAAATCATAAAATTTGGAAATTTTAAAATTTTTGGGCAAGTTATGGCCGTTCGCGCAATTCACCAGGCTCGATTGGGCTTATTTTTTTGACATCACCGAAATTCAAAAGGCTATAACTCAAAGACCCCAAAAGATATCTCCAATATTTTTGACCTATCAGCAGCTGATTGTACACAAAATTGATACTGCAAAAGAAATTTTTCGGTTTTCTTTTGTTTTGGCCAAAATTTGAACCATTGAAAATTTTTGCACCACGCTCGATTAGGCTTAACTTTTTGACATCACCGAACTTTAAACAGCAATAACTCTTAGCGCATAAAAGTAAAAGAATTACTTTTGCTTTAAATAAAAGCCTACAACACCTGGTGTTCCCAGGCGGTCTCCCATCCAAGTACTAACCAGGCCCAATGTTGCTTAACTTCGGTGATCGGACGAGAACCGGTGCATTCAACATGGTATGGTCGTAGGCATTTGAGTTACTCCGCTTTCATTTATATCCTTACTAGCTTATGTCTATGTACATTACTTTTGAAACACTCGCCCTCGCGCGAGAGTAAAAATATGCTCTTATACCATGTAAAATTTTGCACGCTCACGTTATAATTTATGCATTTCAAACAAAATACTGAAAATTGACATTGTTTGGAATTTTTTGGCCCAATGTGTTTTATGGCCAAATCAGCTGGTCAAAACCTATGGAGCGTGTACAAGGTGCCTTGAATGACCATCTATGGCATGATAGCCGCACATCCACTGTAAGTGGCATATGATCGAATACCAGCCAGGATACTGTCAGTTGCTTTTAGCCTAATTGTTGTGATTAACTTATTAAATAGGTAAGTATTCAAATCTATTTGATAAGTTTTCTTTGAATGCACTCTGCGACAGCGGCGAGCAGCCCAATTCTTTTGAAAAATGCAAGAAAGAAAATTGCACTAACAAAAGTTAGCTTTTAGGCCGATTTTCGTCCAAAATGGCCGAAATTCGGGTCCCCCCAAATTTTCAACTGATGATTACTCCACGTACACTTGAGCTACAAACGTCGTTTTGGGCTCGTTGGAATTGTCCTGAGCTCAAATTCATGAAACAAGATGAAAAAAATGAACTTTGAACGAAAAAAAAACAAAAATTTTGAAAATTTCATTTTTTGCACCACGCTCGATTAGGCTTAACTTTTTGGTATCACCGAGATTTCAAAAGCTTATAACTTTGTGTTGGACCGACGAAATTGGTTCATTTTCTCAGTCCCCCAAGATTTGACTATGATCTTGTGATCCAAATCATAAAATTTGGAAATTTTAAAATTTTTGGGCAAGTTATGGCCGTTCGCGCAATTCACCAGGCTCGATTGGGCTTATTTTTTTGACATCACCGAAATTCAAAAGGCTATAACTCAAAGACCCCAAAAGATATCTCCAATATTTTTGACCTATCAGCAGCTGATTGTACACAAAATTGATACTGCAAAAGAAATTTTTCGGTTTTCTTTTGTTTTGGCCAAAATTTGAACCATTGAAAATTTTTGCACCACGCTCGATTAGGCTTAACTTTTTGACATCACCGAACTTTAAACAGCAATAACTCTTAGCGCACAAAAGTAAAAGAATTACTTTTGCTTTAAATAAAAGCCTACAACACCTGGTGTTCCCTGGCGGTCTCCCATCCAAGTACTAACCAGGCCCAATGTTGCTTAACTTCGGTGATCGGACGAGAACCGGTGCATTCAACATGGTATGGTCGTAGGCATTTGAGTTACTCCGCTTTCATTTATATCCTTACTAGCTTATGTCTATGTACATTACTTTTAAAACACTCGCCCTCGCGCGAGAATAAAAATATGCTCTGATACCATGTAAAATTTTGCACGCTCACGTTATAATTTATGCATTTCAAACAAAATACTGAAAATTGACATTGTTTGGATTTTTTTTGGCCCAATGTGTTTTATGGCCAAATCAGCTGGTCAAAACCTATGGAGCGTGTACAAGGTGCCTTGAATGACCATCTATGGCATGATAGCCGCACATCCACTGTAAGTGGCATATGATTGAATACCAGCCAGGATACTATCAGTTGCTTTTAGCCTAATTGTTGTGATAAACTTATTAAATAGGTAAGTATTCAAATCTATTTGATAAGTTTTCTTTGAATGCAGTCTGCGACAGCGGAGGGCAGCCCAATTCTCTTGAAAAATGCAAGAAAAAAATTGCACTAACTTAAAAGTTAGCTTTTAGGCCGATTTTCGTCCAAAATGGCCGAAATTCGGGTCCCCCCAAATTTTCAACTGATGATTACTCCACGTACACTTGAGCTACAAACGTCGTTTTGGGCTCGTTGGAATTGTCCTGAGCTCAAATTTATGAAACAAGCTGAAAAAAAAATGAACTTTGAACAAAAAAAATCAATAATTTTGAAAATTTCATTTTTTGCACCACGCTCGATTAGGCTTAACTTTTTGGTATCACCGAGATTTCAAAAGTTTATAACTTTGTGTTGGACCGACGAAATTGGTTCATTTTCTCAGTCCCCCAAGATTTGACTATGATCTTGTGATCCAAATAATAAAATTTGGAAATTTTAAAATTTTTGGGCAAGTTATGGCCGTTCGCGCAATTCACCAGGCTCGATTGGGCTTATTTTTTGACATCACCGAAATTCAAAAGGCTATAACTCAAAGACCCCAAAAGTTATCTCCATTATTTTTGACCTATCAGCAGCTGATTGTACACAAAATTGATACTGCAAAAAAAAATTTCGGTTTTCTTTTGTTTTGGCCAAAATTTGACCCATTGAAAATTTTTGCACCACGCTCGATTAGGCTTAACTTTTTGACATCACCGAACTTTAAACAGCAATAACTCTTAGCGCATAAAAGTAAAAGAATTACTTTTGCTTTAAATAAAAGCCTACAACACCTGGTGTTCCCAGGCGGTCTCCCATCCAAGTACTAACCAGGCCCAATGTTGCTTAACTTCGGTGATCGGACGAGAACCGGTGCATTCAACATGGTATGGTCGTAGGCATTTGAGTTACTCCGCTTTCATTTATATCCTTACTAGCTTATGTCTATGTACATTACTTTTAAAACACTCGCCCTCGCGCGAGAGTAAAAATATGCTCTTATACCATGTAAAATTTTGCACGCTCACGTTATAATTTATGCATTTCAAACAAAATACTGAAAATTGACATTGTTTGGAATTTTTTGGCCCAATGTGTTTTATGGCCAAATCAGCTGGTCAAAACCTATGGAGCGTGTACAAGGTGCCTTGAATGACCATCTATGGCATGATAGCCGCACATCCACTGTAAGTGGCATATGATTGAATACCAGCCAGGATACTGTCAGTTGCTTTTAGCCTAATTGTTGTGATTAACTTATTAAATAGGTAAGTATTCAAATCTATTTGATAAGTTTTCTTTGAATGCACTCTGCGACAGCGGCGGGCAGCCCAATTCTTTTGAAAAATGCAAGAAAGAAAATTGCACTAACAAAAGTTAGCTTTTAGGCCGATTTTCGTCCAAATTGGCCGAAATTCGGGTCCCCCCAAATTTTCAACTGATGATTACTCCACGTACACTTGAGCTACAAACGTCGTTTTGGGCTCGTTGGAATTTTCCTGAGCTCAAATTTATGAAACAAGATGAAAAAAATGAACTTTGAACGGAAAAAAAAACAAAAATTTTGAAAATTTCGTTTTTTGCACCACGCTCGATTAGGCTTAACTTTTTTGTATCACCGAGATTTCAAAAGCTTATAACTTTGTGTTGGACAGACGAAATTGGTTCATTTTCTCAGTCCCCCAAGATTTGACTATGATCTTGTGATCCAAATAATAAAATTTGGATATTTTAAAATTTTTGGGCAAGTTATGGCCGTTCGCGCAATTCACCAGGCTCGATTGGGCTTATTTTTTTGACATCACCGAAATTCAAAAGGCTATAACTCAAAGACCCCAAAAGATATCTCCAATATTTTTGACCTATCAGCAGCTGATTGTACACAAAATTGATACTGCAAAAGAAATTTTTCGGTTTTCTTTTGTTTTGGCCAAAATTTGAACCATTGAAAATTTTTGCACCACGCTCGATTAGGCTTAACTTTTTGACATCACCGAACTTTAAACAGCAATAACTCTTAGCGCACAAAAGTAAAAGAATTACTTTTGCTTTAAATAAAAGCCTACAACACCTGGTGTTCCCAGGCGGTCTCCCATCCAAGTACTAACCAGGCCCAATGTTGCTTAACTTCGGTGATCGGACGAGAACCGGTGCATTCAACATGGTATGGTCGTAGGCATTTGAGTTACTCCGCTTTCATTTATATCCTTACTAGCTTATGTCTATGTACATTACTTTTAAAACACTCGCCCTCGCGCGAGAGTAAAAATATGCTCTTATACCATGTAAAATTTTGCACGCTCACGTTATAATTTATGCATTTCAAACAAAATACTGAAACTTGACATTGTTTGGAATTTTTTTGGCCCAATGTGTTTTATGGCCAAATCAGCTGGTCAAAACCTATGGAGCGTGTACAAGGTGCCTTGAATGACCATCTATGGCATGATAGCCGCACATCCACTGTAAGTGGCATATGAATGAATACCAGCCAGGATACTGTCAGTTGCTTTTAGCCTAATTGTTGTGATAAACTTATTAAATAGGTAAGTATTCAAATCTATTTGATAAGTTTTCTTTGAATGCACTCTGCGACAGCGGTGGGCAGCCCAATTCTCTTGAAAAATGCAAGAAAGAAAATTGCACTAACTTAAAAGTTAGCTTTTAGGCCGATTTTCGTCCAAAATGGCCGAAATTCGAATCCCCCCAAATTTTCAACTGATGATTACTCCACGTACACTTGAGCTACAAACGTCGTTTTGGGCCCGTTGGAATTTTCCTGAGCTCAAAATTATGAAACAAGATGAAAAAAATGAACTTTTAACGAAAAAAAAAACAAAAATTTTGAAAATTTCATTTTTTGCACCACGCTCGATTAGGCTTAACTTTTTGGTATCACCGAGATTTCAAAAGCTTATAACTTTGTGTTGGACCGACGAAATTGGTTCATTTTCTCAGTCCCCCAAGATTTGACTATGATCTTGTGATCCAAATAATAAAATTTGGAAGTTTTAAAATTTTTGGGCAAGTTATGGCCGTTCGCGCAATTCACCAGGCTCGATTGGGCTTAGTTTTTTGACATCACCGAAATTCGAAGGGTATAACTCAAAGACCCCAAAAGTTATCTCCATTATTTTTGACCTATCAGCAGCTGATTGTACACAAAATTGATACTGCAAAAGAAATTTTTCGGTTTTCTTTTGTTTTGGCCAAAATTTGACCCATTGAAAATTTTTGCACCACACTCGATTAGGCTTAACTTTTTGACATCACCGAACTTTAAACAGCAATAACTCTTAGCGCATATAAGTACAAGAATTACTTTTGCTTTAAATAAAAGCCTACAACACCTGGTGTTCCCAGGCGGTCTCCCATCCAAGTACTAACCAGGCCCAATGTTGCTTAACTTCGGTGATCGGACGAGAACCGGTGCATTCAACATGGTATGGTCGTAGGCATTTGAGTTACTCCGCTTTCATTTATATCCTTACTAGCTTATGTCTATGTACATTACTTTTAAAGCAGTCGCCCTCGCGCGAGAATAAAAATATGCCTATACCATGTAAAATTTTGCACGCTCACGTTATAATTTATGCATTTCAAACAAAATACTGAAAATTGACATTTATTGGAATTTTTTTGGCCCAATGTGTTTTATGGCCAAATCAGCTGGTCAAAACCTATGGAGCGTGTACAAGGTGCCTTGAATGACCGTCTATAGCATGATAGCCGCACATCCACTGTAAGTGGCATATGATTGAATACCAGCCAGGATACTGTCAGTTGCTTTTAGCCTAATTGTTGTGATAAACTTATTAAATAGGTAAGTATTCAAATCTATTTGATAAGTTTTCTTTGAATGCACTCTGCGACAGCGGAGGGCAGCCCAATTCTCTTGAAAAATGCAAGAAAAAAAAATGCACTAACTTAAAAGTTAGCTTTTAGGCCGATTTTCGTCCAAAATGGCCGAAATTCGGGTCCCCCCAAATTTTCAACTGATGATTACTCCACGTACACTTGAGCTACAAACGTCGTTTTGGGCTCGTTGGAATTGTCCTGAGCTCAAATTTATGAAACAAGATGAAAAAAATGAACTTTGAACGAAAAAAAAAACAAAAATTTTGAAAATTTCATTTTTTGCACCACGCTCGATTAGGCTTAACTTTTTGGTATCACCGAGATTTCAAAAGCTTATAACTTTGTGTTGGACCGACGAAATTGGTTCATTTTCTCAGTCCCCCAAGATTTGACTATGATCTTGTGATCCAAATAATAAAATTTGGAAATTTTAAAATTTTTGGGCAAGTTATGGCCGTTCGTGCAATTCACCAGGCTCGATTGGGCTTATTTTTTTGACATCACCGAAATTCAAAAGGCTATAACTCAAAGACCCCAAAAGTTATCTCCACTATTTTTGACCTATCAGCAGCTGATTGTACACAAAATTGATACTGCAAAAGAAAGTTTTCGGTTTTCTTTTGTTTTGGCCAAAATTTGACCCATTGAAAATTTTTGCACCACGCTCGATTAGGCTTAACTTTTTGACATCACCGAACTTTAAACAGCAATAACTCTTAGCGCATAAAAGTAAAAGAATTACTGTTGCTTTAAATAAAAGCCTACAACACCTGGTGTTCCCAGGCGGTCTCCCATCCAAGTACTAACCAGGCCCAATGTTGCTTAACTTCGGTGATCGGACGAGAACCGGTGCATTCAACATGGTATGGTCGTAGGCATTTGAGTTACTCCGCTTTCATTTATATCCTTACTAGCTTATGTCTATATACATTACTTTTAAAACACTGGCCCTCGCGCGAGAGTAAAAATATGCTCTTATACCATGTAAAATTTTGCACGCTCACGTTATAATTTATGCATTTCAAACAAAATACTGAAAATTGACATTGTTTGGAATTTTTTTGGCCCAATGTGTTTTATGGCCAAATCAGCTGGTCAAAACCTATGGAGCGTGTACAAGGTGCCTTGAATGACCATCTATGGCATGATAGCCGCACATCCACTGTAAGTGGCATATGATTGAATACCAGCCAGGATACTGTCAGTTGCTTTTAGCCTAATTGTTGTGATAAACTTATTAAATAGGTAAGTATTCAAAACTATGTGATAAGTTTTCTTTGAATGCACTCTGCGACAGCGGAGGGCAGCCCAATTCTCTTGAAAAATGCAAGAAAAAAATTGCACTTTCATAAAAGTTAGCTTTTAGGCCGATTTTCGTCCAAAATGGCCGAAATTCGGGTCCCCAAATTTTCAACTGATGATTACTCCACGTACACTCGAGCTACAAACGTCGTTTTGGGCTCGTTGGAATTGTCCCGAGCTCAAAATTATGAAACAAGATGAAAAAAATGAATTTTGAACGAAAAAAAAAAACAAAAATTTTGAAAATTTCATTTTTTGCACCACGCTCGATTAGGCTTAACTTTTTGGTATCACCGAGATTTCAAAAGCTTATAACTTTGTGTTGGACCGACGAAATTGGTTCATTTTCTCAGTCCCCCAAGATTTGACTATGATCTTGTGATCCAAATAATAAAATTTGGAAATTTTAAAATTTTTGGGCAAGTTATGGCCGTTCGCGCAATTCACCAGGCTCGATTGGGCTTATTTTTTTGACATCACCGAAATTCGAAGGGTATAACTCAAAGACCCCAAAAGATATCTCCAATATTTTTGACCTATCAGCATTTGATTGTACACAAAATTGATACTGCAAAAGAAATTTTTCGGTTTTCTTTTGTTTTGGCCAAAATTTGACCCATTGAAAATTTTTGCACCACGCTCGATTAGGCTTAACTTTTTGACATCACCGAACTTTAAACAGCAATAACTCTTAGCGCATAAAAGTAAAAGAATTACTTTTGCTTTAAATAAAAGCCTACAACACCTGGTGTTCCCAGGCGGTCTCCCATCCAAGTACTACCCAGGCCCAATGTTGCTTAACTTCGGTGATCGGACGAGAACCGGTGCATTCAACATGGTATGGTCGTAGGCATTTGAGTTACTCCGCTTTCATTTATATCCTTACTAGCTTATGTCTATGTACATTACTTTTAAAACAGTCGCCCTCGCGCGAGAATAAAAATATGCCTATACCATGTAAAATTTTGCACGCTCACGTTATAATTTATGCATTTCAAACAAAATACTGAAAATTGACATTGTTTGGAATTTTTTTGGCCCAATGTGTTTTATGGCCAAATCAGCTGGTCAAAACCTATGGAGCGTGTACAAGGTGCCTTGAATGACCGTCTATAGCATGATAGCCGCACATCCACTGTAAGTGGCATATGATTGAATACCAGCCAGGATACTGTCAGTTGCTTTTAGCCTAATTGTTGTGATAAACTTATTAAATAGGTAAGTATTCAAATCTATTTGATAAGTTTTCTTTGAATGCACTCTGCGACAGCGGAGGGCAGCCCAATTCTCTTGAAAAATGCAAGAAAAAAAATTGCACTAAGTTAAAAGTTAGCTTTTAGGCCGATTTTAAACCAAAATGGCCGAATTTTCGGGTCCCCCCAAATTTTCAACTGATGATTACTCCACGTACACTTGAGCTACAAACGTCGTTTTGGGCTCGTTGGAATTTTTCTGAGCTCAAATTTATGAAACAAGATGAAAAAAATGAACGTTGAACGATAAAAAAAAAACAAAAATTTTGAAAATTTCATTTTTTGCACCACGCTCGATTAGGCTTAACTTTTTGGTATCACCGAGATTTCAAAAGCTTATAACTTTGTGTTGGACCGACGAAATTGGTTCATTTTCTCAGTCCCCCAAAATTTGACTATGATCTTGTGATCCAAATAATAAAATTTAGAAATTTTAAAATTTTTTTAAAATTTTTGGACAAGTTATGGCCGTTTGCGCAATTCACCAGGCTCGATTGGGCTTATTTTTTTGACATCACCGAAATTCAAAAGGCTATAACTCAAAGACCCCAAAAGTTATCTCCATTATTTTTGACCTATCAGCAGCTGATTGTACACAAAATTGATACTGCAAAAGAAATTTTTCGGTTTTCTTTTGTTTTGGCCAAAATTTGACCCATTGAAAATTTTTGCACCACACTCGATTAGGCTTAACTTTTTGACATCACCGAACTTTAAACAGCAATAACTCTTAGCGCATATAAGTACAAGAATTACTTTTGCTTTAAATAAAAGCCTACAACACCTGGTGTTCCCAGGCGGTCTCCCATCCAAGTACTAACCAGGCCCAATGTTGCTTAACTTCGGTGATCGGACGAGAACCGGTGCATTCAACATGGTATGGTTGTAGGCATTTGAGTTACTCCGCTTTCATTTATATCCTTACTAGCTTATGTCTATGTACATTGCTTTTAAAACACTCGCCCTCGCGCGAGAGTAAAAATATGTTCTTATACCATGTAAAATTTTGCACGCTCACGTTATAATTTATACATTTCGAACAAAATACTGAAAATTGACATTGTTTGGAATTTTTTTGGCCCAATGTGTTTTATGGCCAAATCAGCTGGTCAAAGCTATGGAGCGTGTACAAGGTGCCTTGAATGACCATCTATGGCATGATAGCCGCACATCCACTGTAAGTGGCATATGATTGAATACCAGCCAGGATACTGTCAGTTGCTTTTAGCCTAATTGTTGTGATAAACTTATTAAATAGGTAAGTATTCAAATCTATTTGATAAGTTTTCTTTGAATGCAGTCTGCGACAGCGGAGGGCAGCCCAATCCTCTTGAAAAATGCAAGAAAAAAAATTGCACTAACGTAAAAGTTAGCTTTTAGGCCGATTTTCGTCCAAAGTGGCCGAAATTCGGGTCCCCCCAAATTTTCAACTGATGATTACTCCACGTACACTTGAGCTGCAAACGTCGTTTTGGGCTCGTTGGAATTTTCCTGAGCTCAAATTTATGAAACAAGATGAAAAAAATGAACTTTGAACGAAAAAAAAAAATTTTGAAAATTTCATTTTTTGCACCACGCTCGATTAGGCTTAATTTTTTGGTATCACCGAGATTTCAAAAGCTTATAACTTTGTGTTGGACCGACGAAATTGGTTCATTTTCTCAGTCCCCCAAGATTTGACTATGATCTTGTGATCCAAATAATAAAATTTGGAAATTTTAAATTTTTTGGGCAAGTTATGGCCGTTCGCGCAATTCACCAGGCTCGATTGGGCTTATTTTTTTGACATCACCGAAATTCAAAAGGCTATAACTCAAAGACCCCAAAAGTTATCTCCATTATTTTTGACCTATCAGCAGCTGATTGTACACAAAATTGATACTGCAAAAGAAATTTTTCGGTTTTCTTTTGTTTTGGCCAAAATTTGACCCATTGAAAATTTTTGCACCACGCTCGATTAGGCTTAACTTTTTGACATCACCGAACTTTAAACAGCAATAACTCTTAGCGCAGAAAAGTAAAAGAATTACTTTTGCTTTAAATAAAAGCCTACAACACCTGGTGTTCCCAGGCGGTCTCCCATCCAAGTACTAACCAGGCCCAATGTTGCTTAACTTCGGTGATCGGACGAGAACCGGTGCATTCAACATGGTATGGTCGTAGGCATTTGAGTTACTCCGCTTTCATTTATATCCTTACTAGCTTATGTCTATGTACATTGCTTTTAAAACACTCGCCCTCGCGCGAGAGTAAAAATATGCTCTTATACCATGTAAAATTTTGCACGCTCACGTTATAATTTATGCATTTCAAACAAAATACTGAAAATTGACATTGTTTGGAATTTTTTTGGCCCAATGTGTTTTATGGCCAAATCAGCTGGTCAAAGCTATGGAGCGTGTACAAGGTGCCTTGAATGACCATCTATGGCATGATAGCCGCACATCCACTGTAAGTGGCATATGATTGAATACCAGCCAGGATACTGTCAGTTGCTTTTAGCGTAATTGTTGTGATAAACTTATTAAATAGGTAAGTATTCAAATCTATTTGATAAGTTTTCTTTGAATGCAGTCTGCGACAGCGGAGGGCAGCCCAATTCTCTTGAAAAATGCAAGAAAAAAAATTGCACTAACGTAAAAGTTAGCTTTTAGGCCGATTTTCGTCCAAAGTGGCCGAAATTCGGGTCCCCCCAAATTTTCAACTGATGATTACTCCACGTACACTTGAGCTGCAAACGTCGTTTTGGGCTCGTTGGAATTGTCCTGAGCTCAAATTTATGAAACGAGATGAAAAAAATGAACTTTGAACGAAAAAAAAAAATTTTGAAAATTTCATTTTTTGCACCACGCTCGATTAGGCTTAATTTTTTGGTATCACCGAGATTTCAAAAGCTTATAACTTTGTGTTGGACCGACGAAATTGGTTCATTTTCCCAGTCCCCCAAGATTTGACTATGATCTTGTGATCCAAATAATAAAATTTGGAAATTTTAAAATTTTTGGGCAAGTTATGGCCGTTCGCGCAATTCACCAGGCTCGATTGGGCTTATTTTTTTGACATCACCGAAATTCAAAAGGCTATAACTCAAAGACCCCAAAAGTTATCTCCATTATTTTTGACCTA
This sequence comes from Symsagittifera roscoffensis, assembly GCF_963678635.1. Lineage (NCBI taxonomy): Eukaryota > Metazoa > Xenacoelomorpha > Acoela > Convolutidae > Symsagittifera > Symsagittifera roscoffensis. The sequence continues at coordinate 33,547,801 of NC_087067.1, read as the reverse complement.
TCAGCAGCTGATTGTACACAAAATTGATACTGCAAAAGAAATTTTTCGGTTTTCTTTTGTTTTGGCCAAAATTTGACCCATTGAAAATTTTTGCACCACGCTCGATTAGGCTTAACTTTTTGACATCACCGAAATTTAAACAGCAATAACTCTTAGCGCATAAAAGTAAAAGAATTACTTTTGCTTTAAATAAAAGCCTACAACACCTGGTGTTCCCAGGCGGTCTCCCATCCAAGTATTAACCAGGCCCAATGTTGCTTAACTTCGGTGATCGGACGAGAACCTGTGCATTCAACATGGTATGGTCGTAGGCATTTGAGTTACTCCGCTTTCATTTATATCCTTACTAGCTTATGTCTATGTACATTGCTTTTAAAACACTCGCCCTCGCGCGAGAGTAAAAATATGCTCTTATACCATGTAAAATTTTGCACGCTCACGTTATAATTTATGCATTTCAAACAAAATACTGAAAATTGACATTGTTTGGAATTTTTTTGGCCCAATGTGTTTTATGGCCAAATCAGCTGGTCAAAGCTATGGAGCGTGTACAAGGTGCCTTGAATGACCATCTATGGCATGATAGCCGCCCATCCACTGTAAGTGGCATATGATTGAATACCAGCCAGGATACTGTCAGTTGCTTTTAGCCTAATTGTTGTGATAAACTTATTAAATAGGTAAGTATTCAAATCTATTTGATAAGTTTTCTTTGAATGCAGTCTGCGACAGCGGAGAGCAGCCCAATTCTCTTGAAAAATGCAAGAAAAAAAATTGCACTAACGTAAAAGTTAGCTTTTAGGCCGATTTTCGTCCAAAATGGCCGAAATTCGGGTCCCCCCAAATTTTCAACTGATGATTACTCCACGTACACTTGAGCTACAAACGTCGTTTTGGGCTCGTTGGAATTGTCCTGAGCTCAAATTTATGAAACGAGATGAAAAAAATGAACTTTAATGAAAAAAAAACAAAAATTTTGAAAATTTCATTTTTTGCACCACGCTCGATTAGGCTTAACTTTTTGGTATCACCGAGATTTCAAAAGCTTATAACTTTGTGTTGGACCGACGAAATTGGTTCATTTTCTCAGTCCCCCAAGATTTGACTATGATCTTGTGATCCAAATAATAAAATTTGGAAATTTTAAAATTTTTGGGCAAGTTATGGCCGTTCGCGCAATTCACCAGGCTCGATTGGGCTTATTTTTTTGACATCACCGAAATTCAAAAGGCTATAACTCAAAGACCCCAAAAGTTATCTCCATTATTTTTGACCTATCAGCAGCTGATTGTACACAAAATTGATACTGCAAAAGAAATTTTTCGGTTTTCTTTTGTTTTGGCCAAAATTTGACCCATTGAAAATTTTTGCACCACGCTCGATTAGGATTAACTTTTTGACATCACCGAACTTTAAACAGCAATAACTCTTAGCGCATAAAAGTAAAAGAATTACTTTTGCTTTAAATAAAAGCCTACAACACCTGGTGTTCCCAGGCGGTCTCCCATCCAAGTACTAACCAGGCCCAATGTTGCTTAACTTCGGTGATCGGACGAGAACCGGTGCATTCAACATGGTATGGTCGTAGGCATTTGAGTTACTCCGCTTTCATTTATATCCTTACTAGCTTATGTCTATGTACATTGCTTTTAAAACACTCGCCCTCGCGCGAGAGTAAAAATATGCTCTTATACCATGTAAAATTTTGCACGCTCACGTTATAATTTATGCATTTCAAACAAAATACTGAAAATTGACATTGTTTGGAATTTTTTTGGCCCAATGTGTTTTATGGCCAAATCAGCTGGTCAAAGCTATGGAGCGTGTACAAGGTGCCTTGAATGACCATCTATGGCATGATAGCCGCACATCCACTGTAAGTGGCATATGATTGAATACCAGCCAGGATACTGTCAGTTGCTTTTAGCCTAATTGTTGTGATAAACTTATTAAATAGGTAAGTATTCAAATCTATTTGATAAGTTTTCTTTGAATGCAGTCTGCGACAGCGGAGAGCAGCCCAATTCTCTTGAAAAATGCAAGAAAAAAAATTGCACTAACGTAAAAGTTAGCTTTTAGGCCGATTTTCGTCCAAAATGGCCGAAATTCGGGTCCCCCCAAATTTTCAACTGATGATTACTCCACGTACACTTGAGCTACAAACGTCGTTTTGGGCTCGTTGGAATTGTCCTGAGCTCAAAATTATGAAACAAGATGAAAAAAATGAACTTTGAACGAAAAAAAAACAAAAATTTTGAAAATTTCATTTTTTGCACCACGCTCGATTAGGCTTAACTTTTTGGTATCACCGAGATTTCAAAAGCTTATAACTTTGTGTTGGACCGACGAAATTGGTTCATTTTCTCAGTCCCCCAAGATTTGACTATGATCTTGTGATCCAAATAATAAAATTTGGAAATTTTAAAATTTTTGGGCAAGTTATGGCCGTTCGCGCAATTCACCAGGCTCGATTGGGCTTATTTTTTTGACATCACCGAAATTCAAAAGGCTATAACTCAAAGACCCCAAAAGTTATCTCCATTATTTTTGAGCTATCAGCAGCTGATTGTACACAAAATTGATACTGCAAAAGAAATTTTTCGGTTTTCTTTTGTTTTGGCCAAAATTTGACCCATTGAAAATTTTTGCACCACGCTCGATTAGGCTTAACTTTTTGACATCACCGAACTTTAAACAGCAATAACTCTTAGCGCATAAAAGTAAAATAATTACTTTTGCTTTAAATAAAAGCCTACAACACCTGGTGTTCCCAGGCGGTCTCCCATCCAAGTACTAACCAGGCCCAATGTTGCTTAACTTCGGTGATCGGACGAGAACCGGTGCATTCAACATGGTATGGTCGTAGGCATTTGAGTTACTCCGCTTTCATTTATATCCTTACTAGCTTATGTCTATGTATATTGCTTTTAAAACACTCGCACTCGCGCGAGAGTAAAAATATGCTCTTATACCATGTAAAATTTTGCACGCTCACGTTATAATTTATGCATTTCAAACAAAATACTGAAAATTGACATTGTTTGGAATTTTTTTGGCCCAATGTGTTTTATGGCCAAATCAGCTGGTCAAAGCTATGGAGCGTGTACAAGGTGCCTTGAATTACCATCTATGGCATGATAGCCGCACATCCACTGTAAGTGGCATATGATTGAATACCAGACAGGATACTGTCAGTTGCTTTTAGCCTAATTGTTGTGATAAACTTATTAAATAGGTAAGTATTCAAATCTATTTGATAAGTTTTCTTTGAATGCAGTCTGCGACAGCGGAGGGCAGCCCAATTCTCTTGAAAAATGCAAGAAAAAAATTGCACTAACTTAAAAGTTAGCTTTTAGGCCGATTTTCGTCCAAAATGGCCGAAATTCGGGTCCCCCCAAATTTTCAACTGATGATTACTCCACGTACACTTGAGCTACAAACGTCGTTTTGGGCTCGTTGGAATTGTCCTGAGCTCAAAATTATGAAACGAGATGAAAAAATGAACTTTAAACGAAAAAAAAAAACAAAAATTTTGAAAATTTCATTTTTTGCACCACGCTCGATTAGGCTTAACTTTTTGGTATCACCGAGATTTCAAAAGATCATAACTTTGTGTTGGACCAACGAAATTGATTCATTTTCTCAGTCCCCCAAGATTTGACTATAATCTTGTGATCCAAATAATAAAATTTGGAAATTTTAAAATTTTTAGGCAAGTTATGGCCGTTCGTGCAATTCACCAGGCTCGATTGGGCTTATTTTTTTGACATCACCGAAATTCAAAAGGCTATAACTCAAAGACCCCAAAAGTTATCTCCATTATTTTTGACCTATCAGCAGCTGATTGTACACAAAATTGATACTGCAAAAGAAATTTTTCGGTTTTCTTTTGTTTTGGCCAAAATTTGACCCATTGAAAATTTTTGCACCACGCTCGATTAGGCTTAACTTTTTGACATCACCGAATTTTAAACAGCAATAACTCTTAGCGCATAAAAGTAAAAGAATTACTTTTGCTTTAAATAAAAGCCTACAACACCTGGTGTTCCCAGGCGGTCTCCCATCCAAGTACTAACCAGGCCCAATGTTGCTTAACTTCGGTGATCGGACGAGAACCGGTGCATTCAACATGGTATGGTCGTAGGCATTTGAGTTACTCCGCTTTCATTTATATCCTTACTAGCTTATGTCTATGTACATTACTTTTAAAACACTCGCCCTCGCGCGAGAGTAAAAATATGCTCTTATACCATGTAAAATTTTGCACGCTCACGTTATAATTTATGCATTTCAAACAAAATACTGAAAATTGACATTGTTTGGAATTTTTTTGGCCCAATGTGTTTTATGGCCAAATCAGCTGGTCAAAACCTATGGAGCGTGTACAAGGTGCCTTGAATGACCATCTATGGCATGATAGCCGCACATCCACTGTAAGTGGCATATGATTGAATACCAGCCAGGATACTATCAGTTGCTTTTAGCCTAATTGTTGTGATAAACTTATTAAATAGGTAAGTATTCAAATCTATTTGATAAGTTTTCTTTGAATGCAGTCTGCGACAGCCGAGGGCAGCCCAATTCTCTTGAAAAATGCAAGAAAAAAATTGCACTAACTCAAAAGTTAGCTTTTAGGCCGATTTTCGTCCAAAATGGCCGAAATTCGGGTCCCCCCAAATTTTCAACTGATGATTACTCCACGTACACTTGAGCTACAAACGTCGTTTTGGGCTCGTTGGAATTGTCCTGAGCTCAAATTTATGAAACGAGATGAAAAAAATGAACTTTAAACGAAAAAAAAACAAAAATTTTGAAAATTTCATTTTTTGCACCACGCTCGATTAGGCTTAACTTTTTGGTATCACCGAGATTTCAAAAGCTTATAACTTTGTGTTGGACCGACGAAATTGGTTCATTTTCTCAGTCCCCCAAGATTTGACTATGATCTTGTGATCCAAATATTAAAATTTGGAAATTTTAAAATTTTTGGGCAAGTTATGGCCGTTCGCGCAATTCACCAGGCTCGATTGGGCTTATTTTTTTGACATCACCGAAATTCAAAAGGCTATAACTCAAAGACCCCAAAAGTTATCTCCATTATTTTTGACCTATCAGCAGCTGATTGTACACAAAATTGATACTGCAAAAGAAATTTTTCGGTTTTCTTTTGTTTTGGCCAAAATTTGACCCATTGAAAATTTTTGCACCACGCTCGATTAGGCTTAACTTTTTGACATCACCGAACTTTAAACAGCAATAACTCTTAGCGCATAAAAGTAAAAGAATTACTTTTGCTTTAATTAAAAGCCTACAACACCTGGTGTTCCCAGGCGGTCTCCCATCCAAGTACTAACCAGGCCCAATGTTGCTTAACTTCGGTGATCGGACGAGAACCGGTGCATTCAACATGGTATGGTCGTAGGCATTTGAGTTACTCCGCTTTCATTTATATCCTTACTAGCTTATGTCTATGTAGATTGCTTTTAAAACACTCGCACTCGCGCGAGAGTAAAAATATGCTCTTATACCATGTAAAATTTTGCACGCTCACGTTATAATTTATGCATTTCAAACAAAATACTGAAAATTGACATTGTTTGGAATTTTTTTGGCCCAATGTGTTTTATGGCCAAATCAGCTGGTCAAAGCTATTGTGCGTGTACAAGGTGCCTTGAATGACCATCTATGGCATGATAGCCGCGCATCCACTGTAAGTGGCATATGATTGAATACCAGACAGGATACTGTCAGTTGCTTTTAGCCTAATTGTTGTGATAAACTTATTAAATAGGTAAGTATTCAAATCTATTTGATAAGTTTTCTTTGAATGCAGTCTGCGACAGCGGAGGGCAGCCCAATTCTCTTGAAAAATGCAAGAAAAAAATTGCACTAACTTAAAAGTTAGCTTTTAGGCCGATTTTCGTCCAAAATGGCCGAAATTCGGGTCCCCCCAAATTTTCAACTGATGATTACTCCACGTACACTTGAGCTACAAACGTCGTTTTGGGCTCGTTGGAATTGTCCTGAGCTCAAAATTATGAAACAAGATGAAAAAATGAACTTTAAACGAAAAAAAAAACAAAAATTTTGAAAATTTGATTTTTTGCACCACGCTCGATTAGGCTTAACTTTTTGGTATCACCGAGATTTCAAAAGCTTATAACTTTGTGTTGGACCAACGAAATTGATTCATTTTCTCAGTCCCCCAAGATTTGACTATGATCTTGTGATCCAAATAATAAAATTTGGAAATTTTAAAATTTTTGGGCAAGTTATGGCCGTTCGCGCAATTCACCAGGCTCGATTGGGCTTATTTTTTTGACATCACCGAAATTCAAAAGGCTATAACTCAAAGACCCCAAAAGTTATCTCCATTATTTTTGACCTATCAGCAGCTGATTGTACACAAAATTGATACTGCAAAAGAAATTTTTCGGTTTTCTTTTGTTTTGGCCAAAATTTGACCCATTGAAAATTTTTGCACCACGCTCGATTAGGCTTAACTTTTTGACATCACCGAACTTTAAACAGCAATAACTCTTAGCGCATAAAAGTAAAATAATTACTTTTGCTTTAAATAAAAGCCTACAACACCTGGTGTTCCCAGGCGGTCTCCCATCCAAGTACTAACCAGGCCCAATGTTGCTTAACTTCGGTGATCGGACGAGAACCGGTGCATTCAACATGGTATGGTCGTAGGCATTTGAGTTACTCCGCTTTCATTTATATCCTTACTAGCTTATGTCTATGTATATTGCTTTTAAAACACTCGCACTCGCGCGAGAGTAAAAATATGCTCTTATACCATGTAAAATTTTGCACGCTCACGTTATAATTTATGCATTTCAAACAAAATACTGAAAATTGACATTGTTTGGAATTTTTTTGGCCCAATGTGTTTTATGGCCAAATCAGCTGGTCAAAGCTATGGAGCGTGTACAAGGTGCCTTGAATTACCATCTATGGCATGATAGCCGCACATCCACTGTAAGTGGCATATGATTGAATACCAGACAGGATACTGTCAGTTGCTTTTAGCCTAATTGTTGTGATAAACTTATTAAATAGGTAAGTATTCAAATCTATTTGATAAGTTTTCTTTGAATGCAGTCTGCGACAGCGGAGGGCAGCCCAATTCTCTTGAAAAATGCAAGAAAAAAATTGCACTAACTTAAAAGTTAGCTTTTAGGCCGATTTTCGTCCAAAATGGCCGAAATTCGGGTCCCCCCAAATTTTCAACTGATGATTACTCCACGTACACTTGAGCTACAAACGTCGTTTTGGGCTCGTTGGAATTGTCCTGAGCTCAAAATTATGAAACGAGATGAAAAAATGAACTTTAAACGAAAAAAAAAAACAAAAATTTTGAAAATTTCATTTTTTGCACCACGCTCGATTAGGCTTAACTTTTTGGTATCACCGAGATTTCAAAAGATCATAACTTTGTGTTGGACCAACGAAATTGATTCATTTTCTCAGTCCCCCAAGATTTGACTATAATCTTGTGATCCAAATAATAAAATTTGGAAATTTTAAAATTTTTAGGCAAGTTATGGCCGTTCGTGCAATTCACCAGGCTCGATTGGGCTTATTTTTTTGACATCACCGAAATTCAAAAGGCTATAACTCAAAGACCCCAAAAGTTATCTCCATTATTTTTGACCTATCAGCAGCTGATTGTACACAAAATTGATACTGCAAAAGAAATTTTTCGGTTTTCTTTTGTTTTGGCCAAAATTTGACCCATTGAAAATTTTTGCACCACGCTCGATTAGGCTTAACTTTTTGACATCACCGAATTTTAAACAGCAATAACTCTTAGCGCATAAAAGTAAAAGAATTACTTTTGCTTTAAATAAAAGCCTACAACACCTGGTGTTCCCAGGCGGTCTCCCATCCAAGTACTAACCAGGCCCAATGTTGCTTAACTTCGGTGATCGGACGAGAACCGGTGCATTCAACATGGTATGGTCGTAGGCATTTGAGTTACTCCGCTTTCATTTATATCCTTACTAGCTTATGTCTATGTACATTACTTTTAAAACACTCGCCCTCGCGCGAGAGTAAAAATATGCTCTTATACCATGTAAAATTTTGCACGCTCACGTTATAATTTATGCATTTCAAACAAAATACTGAAAATTGACATTGTTTGGAATTTTTTTGGCCCAATATGTTTTATGGCCAAATCAGCTGGTCAAAACCTATGGAGCGTGTACAAGGTGCCTTGAATGACCATCTATGGCATGATAGCCGCACATCCACTGTAAGTGGCATATGATTGAATACCAGCCAGGATACTATCAGTTGCTTTTAGCCTAATTGTTGTGATAAACTTATTAAATAGGTAAGTATTCAAATCTATTTGATAAGTTTTCTTTGAATGCAGTCTGCGACAGCGGAGGGCAGCCCAATTCTCTTGAAAAATGCAAGAAAAAAATTGCACTAACTCAAAAGTTAGCTTTTAGGCCGATTTTCGTCCAAAATGGCCGAAATTCGGGTCCCCCCAAATTTTCAACTGATGATTACTCCACGTACACTTGAGCTACAAACGTCGTTTTGGGCTCGTTGGAATTGTCCTGAGCTCAAATTTATGAAACGAGATGAAAAAAATGAACTTTAAACGAAAAAAAAACAAAAATTTTGAAAATTTCATTTTTTGCACCACGCTCGATTAGGCTTAACTTTTTGGTATCACCGAGATTTCAAAAGCTTATAACTTTGTGTTGGACCGACGAAATTGGTTCATTTTCTCAGTCCCCCAAGATTTGACTATGATCTTGTGATCCAAATATTAAAATTTGGAAATTTTAAAATTTTTGGGCAAGTTATGGCCGTTCGCGCAATTCACCAGGCTCGATTGGGCTTATTTTTTTGACATCACCGAAATTCAAAAGGCTATAACTCAAAGACCCCAAAAGTTATCTCCATTATTTTTGACCTATCAGCAGCTGATTGTACACAAAATTGATACTGCAAAAGAAATTTTTCGGTTTTCTTTTGTTTTGGCCAAAATTTGACCCATTGAAAATTTTTGCACCACGCTCGATTAGGCTTAACTTTTTGACATCACCGAACTTTAAACAGCAATAACTCTTAGCGCATAAAAGTAAAAGAATTACTTTTGCTTTAATTAAAAGCCTACAACACCTGGTGTTCCCAGGCGGTCTCCCATCCAAGTACTAACCAGGCCCAATGTTGCTTAACTTCGGTGATCGGACGAGAACCGGTGCATTCAACATGGTATGGTCGTAGGCATTTGAGTTACTCCGCTTTCATTTATATCCTTACTAGCTTATGTCTATGTAGATTGCTTTTAAAACACTCGCACTCGCGCGAGAGTAAAAATATGCTCTTATACCATGTAAAATTTTGCACGCTCACGTTATAATTTATGCATTTCAAACAAAATACTGAAAATTGACATTGTTTGGAATTTTTTTGGCCCAATGTGTTTTATGGCCAAATCAGCTGGTCAAAGCTATTGTGCGTGTACAAGGTGCCTTGAATGACCATCTATGGCATGATAGCCGCGCATCCACTGTAAGTGGCATATGATTGAATACCAGACAGGATACTGTCAGTTGCTTTTAGCCTAATTGTTGTGATAAACTTATTAAATAGGTAAGTATTCAAATCTATTTGATAAGTTTTCTTTGAATGCAGTCTGCGACAGCGGAGGGCAGCCCAATTCTCTTGAAAAATGCAAGAAAAAAATTGCACTAACTTAAAAGTTAGCTTTTAGGCCGATTTTCGTCCAAAATGGCCGAAATTCGGGTCCCCCCAAATTTTCAACTGATGATTACTCCACGTACACTTGAGCTACAAACGTCGTTTTGGGCTCGTTGGAATTGTCCTGAGCTCCAAATTATGAAACAAGATGAAAAAATGAACTTTAAACGAAAAAAAAAACAAAAATTTTGAAAATTTGATTTTTTGCACCACGCTCGATTAGGCTTAACTTTTTGGTATCACCGAGATTTCAAAAGCTTATAACTTTGTGTTGGACCAACGAAATTGATTCATTTTCTCAGTCCCCCAAGATTTGACTATAATCTTGTGATCCAAATAATAAAATTTGGAAATTTTAAAATTTTTAGGCAAGTTATGGCCGTTCGTGCAATTCACCAGGCTCGATTGGGCTTATTTTTTTGACATCACCGAAATTCAAAAGGCTATAACTCAAAGACCCCAAAAGTTATCTCCATTATTTTTGACCTATCAGCAGCTGATTGTACACAAAATTGATACTGCAAAAGAAATTTTTCGGTTTTCTTTTGTTTTGGCCAAAATTTGACCCATTGAAAATTTTTGCACCACGCTCGATTAGGCTTAACTTTTTGACATCACCGAACTTTAAACAGCAATAACTCTTAGCGCATAAAAGTAAAAGAATTACTTTTGCTTTAAATAAAAGCCTACAACACCTGGTGTTCCCAGGCGGTCTCCCATCCAAGTACTAACCAGGCCCAATGTTGCTTAACTTCGGTGATCGGACGAGAACCGGTGCATTCAACATGGTATGGTCGTAGGCATTTGAGTTACTCCGCTTTCATTTATATCCTTACTAGCTTATGTCTATGTAGATTGCTTTTAAAACACTCGCACTCGCGCGAGAGTAAAAATATGCTCTTATACCATGTAAAATTTTGCACGCTCACGTTATAATTTATGCATTTCAAACAAAATACTGAAAATTGACATTGTTTGGAATTTTTTTGGCCCAATGTGTTTTATGGCCAAATCAGCTGGTCAAAGCTATGGAGCGTGTACAAGGTGCCTTGAATGACCATCTATGGCATGATAGCCGCGCATCCACTGTAAGTGGCATATGATTGAATACCAGACAGGATACTGTCAGTTGCTTTTAGCCTAATTGTTGTGATAAACTTATTAAATAGGTAAGTATTCAAATCTATTTGATAAGTTTTCTTTGAATGCAGTCTGCGACAGCGGAGGGCAGCCCAATTCTCTTGAAAAATGCAAGAAAAAAATTGCACTAACTTAAAAGTTAGCTTTTAGGCCGATTTTCGTCCAAAATGGCCGAAATTCGGGTCCCCCCAAATTTTCAACTGATGATTACTCCACGTACACTTGAGCTACAAACGTCGTTTTGGGCTCGTTGGAATTGTCCTGAGCTCAAAATTATGAAACAAGATGAAAAAATGAACTTTAAACGAAAAAAAAAACAAAAATTTTGAAAATTTGATTTTTTGCACCACGCTCGATTAGGCTTAACTTTTTGGTATCACCGAGATTTCAAAAGCTTATAACTTTGTGTTGGACCAACGAAATTGATTCATTTTCTCAGTCCCCCAAGATTTGACTATAATCTTGTGATCCAAATAATAAAATTTGGAAATTTTAAAATTTTTAGGCAAGTTATGGCCGTTCGTGCAATTCACCAGGCTCGATTGGGCTTATTTTTTTGACATCACCGAAATTCAAAAGGCTATAACACAAAGACCCCAAAAGTTATCTCCATTATTTTTGACCTATCAGCAGCTGATTGTACACAAAATTGATACTGCAAAAGAAATTTTTCGGTTTTCTTTTGTTTTGGCCAAAATTTGACCCATTGAAAATTTTTGCACCACGCTCGATTAGGCTTAACTTTTTGACATCACCGAACTTTAAACAGCAATAACTCTTAGCGCATAAAAGTAAAAGAATTACTTTTGCTTTAAATAAAAGCCTACAACACCTGGTGTTCCCAGGCGGTCTCCCATCCAAGTACTAACCAGGCCCAATGTTGCTTAACTTCGGTGATCGGACGAGAACCGGTGCATTCAACATGGTATGGTCGTAGGCATTTGAGTTACTCCGCTTTCATTTATATCCTTACTAGCTTATGTCTATGTACATTACTTTTAAAACACTCGCCCTCGCGCGAGAGTAAAAATATGCTCTTATACCATGTAAAATTTTGCACGCTCACGTTATAATTTATGCATTTCAAACAAAATACTGAAAATTGACATTGTTTGGAATTTTTTTGGCCCAATGTGTTTTATGGCCAAATCAGCTGGTCAAAACCTATGGAGCGTGTACAAGGTGCCTTGAATGACCATCTATGGCATGATAGCCGCACATCCACTGTAAGTGGCATATGATTGAATACCAGCCAGGATACTAACAGTTGCTTTTAGCCTAATTGTTGTGATAAACTTATTAAATAGGTAAGTATTCAAATCTATTTGATAAGTTTTCTTTGAATGCAGTCTGCGACAGCGGAGGGCAGCCCAATTCTCTTGAAAAAAGCAAGAAAAAAATTGCACTAACTCAAAAGTTAGCTTTTAGGCCGATTTTCGTCCAAAATGGCCGAAATTCGGGTCCCCCCAAATTTTCAACTGATGATTACTCCACGTACACTTGAGCTACAAACGTCGTTTTGGGCTCGTTGGAATTTTCCTGAGCTCAAAATTATGAAACAAGATGAAAAAAATGAACTTTGAACGAAAAAAAAAACAAAAGTTTTGAAAATTTCATTTTTTGCACCACGCTCGATTAGGCTTAACTTTTTGGTATCACCGAGATTTCAAAAGCTTATAACTTTGTGTTGGACCAACGAAATTGGTTCATTTTCTCAGTCCCCCAAGATTTGACTATAATCTTGTGATCCAAATAATAAAATTTGGAAATTTTAAAAGTTTTGGGCAAGTTATGGCCGTTCGTGCAATTAACCAGGCTCGATTGGGCTTATTTTTTTGACATCACCGAAATTCAAAAGGCTATAACTCAAAGACCCCAAAAGTTATCTCCATTATTTTTGACCTATCGGCAGCTGATTGTACACAAAATTGATACTATAAAAGAAATTTTTCGGTTTTCTTTTGTTTTGGCCAAAATTTGACCCATTGAAATTTTTTGCACCACGCTCGATTAGGCTTAACTTTTTGACATCACCGAACTTTAAACAGCAATAACTCTTAGCGCATAAAAGTAAAAGAATTACTTTTGCTTTAAATAAAAGCCTACAACACCTGGTGTTCCCAGGCGGTCTCCCATCCAAGTACTAACCAGGCCCAATGTTGCTTAACTTCGGTGATCGGACGAGAACCGGTGCATTCAACATGGTATGGTCGTAGGCATTTGAGTTACTCCGCTTTCATTTATATCCTTACTAGCTTATGTCTATGTACATTACTTTTAAAACACTCGCCCTCGCGCGAGAGTAAAAATATGCTCTTATACCATGTAAAATTTTGCACGCTCACGTTATAATTTATGCATTTCAAACAAAATACTGAAAATTGACATTGTTTGGAATTTTTTTGGCCCAATGTGTTTTTTGACCAAATCAGCCTGTCAAAACCTATGGAGCGTGTACAAGGTGCCTTGAATGACCATCTATGGCATGATAGCCGCACATCCACTGTAAGTGGCATATGATTGAATACCAGCCAGGATACTATCAGTTGCTTTTAGCCTAATTGTTGATAGGTTAGAAATGAAATTGATTAACAGTGTATGGCTTGGAGGAAAACATTCAATCAACAAGCAGATCTTATACCTTCCATTCAATAATGGAGGCACAGACTTCAAAAATTTAATTTTTTATATTGCGGCTGCAAAAATTTTCGACATGGTATCCCTACTTAATACCTTGGGTAGCAACAAAGAAGTGATCTACTTCAAAAAATCTAAGATTTACAGATCCTTCAAAAATTTCTTAATTAAAAAAAACATTTTCATTCTCGAGTTTGCTCGAGATAGTTTTTCAGCTAGTTCAAAATGGAAAAGTAATTGATCCTATGAAGATGAACATATCTAGTCTTTATGCAGAGTTGATGCTTCCAAATTATAAAACGAAGGTTATAGCTAGAAAAATTGCGAATTTCTACCCGGATCTTAATCTATCAGACAAATCTTTGATTTTTCAATTCCTAACCAAAATATGGAAACATAAAAAGTTCACCCCTCCAGATAAAAACATTCTCTACTTATTTTTCTTAAACAGTTATCTGGATAAGCCCAGGAAATGGATTAAAAATTTGGTGGACCACCCCCTTTGTTACTCTTGTGAAAGAGAGTTCGAAACCATGCAACATTTGTTTTTCGCTTGTGAAAACTGCTCTACTTTTAAAGAAAAACTTAATTTCAATTCAATAAAAGATCTGCTTGTTGAAGAAAATGTAATAGGAATGAAATACATTGTAGCTAAGCTGATATCATCATGGTGTCAAGATACATCTGAATATCTCAAAAAACTTGGTTCCATTCCATAAAATGATTATCTTCATGGTGTATCATATTACATTTGATGTCGTATTCTTTTCTGCTAACTGTAACTAAATATGTGTAACTAATTGCTTTCCTTTTTTGTAATTTGTAATTACAATCGTTAATAAATTATTTGAAAGCCTAATTGTTGTGATAAACTTATTAAATAGGTAAGTATTCAAATCTATTTGATAAGTTTTCTTTGAATGCAGTCTACGACAGCGGAGGGCAGCCCAATTCTCTTGAAAAATGCAAGAAAAAAAATGCACTAACTTAAAAGTTAGCTTTTAGGCCGATTTTCGTCCAAAATGGCCGAAATTCGGGTCCCCCCAAATTTTCAACTGATGATTACTCCACGTACACTTGAGCTACAAACGTCGTTTTGGGCTCGTTGGAATTGTCCTGAGCTCAAAATTATGAAACAAGATGAAAAAAAATGAACTTTAAGCGAAAAAAAAACAAAAATTTTGAAAATTTCATTTTTTGCACCACGCTCGATTAGGCTTAACTTTTTGGTATCACCGAGATTTCAAAAGCTTATAACTTTGTGTTGGACCAACGAAATTGGTTCATTTTCTCAGTCCCCCAAGATTTGACTATAATCTTGTGATCCAAATAATAAAATTTGGAAATTTTAAAATTTTTGGGCAAGTTATGGCCGTTCGTGCAATTCACCAGGCTCGATTGGGCTTATTTTTTTGACATCACCGAAATTCAAAAGGCTATAACTCAAAGACCCCAAAAGTTATCTCCATTATTTTTGACCTATCAGCAGCTGATTGTACACAAAATTGATACTGCAAAAGAAATTTTTCGGTTTTCTTTTGTTTTGGCCAAAATTTGACCCATTGAAAATTTTTGCACCACGCTCGATTAGGCTTAACTTTTTGACATCACCGAACTTTAAACAGCAATAACTCTTAGCGCATAAAAGTAAAAGAATTATTTTTGCTTTAAATAAAAGCCTACAACACCTGGTGTTCCCAGGCGGTCTCCCATCCAAGTACTAACCAGGCCCAATGTTGCTTAACTTCGGTGATCGGACGAGAACCGGTGCATTCAACATGGTATGGTCGTAGGCATTTGAGTTACTCCGCTTTCATTTATATCCTTACTAGCTTATGTCTATGTGCATTACTTTCTTTTCAAACACTCGCCCTCGCGCGAGAGTAAAAATATGCTCTTATACCATGTAAAATTTTGCACGCTCACGTTATAATTTATGCATTTCAAACAAAATACTGAAAATTGACATTGTTTGGAAATTTTTTGGCCCAATGTGTTTTATGGCCAAATCAGCTGGTCAAAACCTATGGAGCGTGTACAAGGTGCCTTGAATGACCATCTATGGCATGATAGCCGCACATCCACTGTAAGTGGCATATGATTGAATACCAGCCAGGATACTGTCAGTTGCTTTTAGCCTAATTGTTGTGTGTGATAAACTTATTAAATAGGTAAGTATTCAAATCTATTTGATAAATTTTCTTTGAATGCAGTCTGCGACAGCGGAGGGCAGCCCAATTCTCTTGAAAAATGCAAGAAAAAAATTGCACTAACCTAAAAATTAGCTTTTAGGCCGATTTTCGTCCAAAATGGCCGAAATTCGGGTCCCCCCAAATTTTCAACTGATGATTACTCCACGTACACTTGAGCTACAAACGTCGTTTTGGGCTCGTTGGAATTTTCCTGAGCTCAAAATTATGAAACAAGATCAAAAAAATGAACTTTAAACGAAAAAAAAACAAAAATTTTGAAAATTTCATTTTTTGCACCACGCTCGATTTTTTGCACCACGCTAACTTTTTGGTATCACCGAGATTTCAAAAGCTTATAACTTTGTGTTGGACCTCATTTTCTCATTCCCCCAAGATTTGACTATAATCTTGTGATCCAAATAATAAAATTTGGAAATTTTAAAATTTTTGGGCAAGTTATGCCCGTTCGTGCAATTCACCAGGCTCGATTGGGCTTATTTTTTTGACATCACCGAAATTCAAAAGGCTATAACTCAAAGACCCCAAAAGTTATCTCCATTAATTTTGACCTATCAGCAGCTGATTGTACACAAAATTGATACTGCAAAAGAAATTTTTCGGTTTTCTTTTGTTTTGGCCAAAATTTGACCCATTGAAAATTTTTGCACCACGCTCGATTAGGCTTAACTTTTTGACATCACCGAAATTTAAACAGCAATAACTCTTAGCGCATAAAAGTAAAAGAATTACTTTTGCTTCAAATAAAAGCCTACAACACCTGGTGTTCCCAGGCGGTCTCCCATCCAAGTACTAACCAGGCCCAATGTTGATTAACTTCGGTGATCGGACGAGAACCGGTGCATTCAACATGGTATGGTCGTAGGCATTTGAGTTACTCCGCT
This sequence comes from Symsagittifera roscoffensis, assembly GCF_963678635.1. Taxonomy (NCBI): domain Eukaryota; kingdom Metazoa; phylum Xenacoelomorpha; order Acoela; family Convolutidae; genus Symsagittifera; species Symsagittifera roscoffensis. Next base: position 33,531,198 of record NC_087067.1, on the reverse strand, counting down.
TTCATTTATATCCTTACTAGCTTATGTCTATGTACATTACTTTTAAAACACTCGCCCTTGCGCGAGAATAAAAATATGCTCTTATACCATGTAAAATTTTGCACGCTCACGTTATAATTTATGCATTTCAAACAAAATACTGAAAATTGACATTGTTTGGAATTTTTTTGGCCCAATGTGTTTTATGGCCAAATCAGCTGGTCAAAACCTATGGAGCGTGTACAAGGTGCCTTGAATGACCATCTATGGCATGATAGCCGCACATCCACTGTAAGTGGCATATGATTGAATACCAGCCAGGATACTGTCAGTTGCTTTTAGCCTAATTGTTGTGATAAACTTATTAAATAGGTAAGAATTCAAATCTATTTGATAAGTTTTCTTTGAACCACTCTGCGACAATGGAGGGCAGCCCAATTCTCTTGAAAAATGCAAGTAAAAAATTGCACTCTCTTAAAAGTTAGCTTTTAGGCCGATTTTCGTCCAAAATGGCCGAAATTCGGGTCCCCCCAAATTTTCAACTGATGATTACTCCACGTACACTTGAGCTACAAACGTCGTTTTGGGCTCGTTGGAATTTTCCTGAGCTCAAATTTATGAAACGAGTTGAAAAAATGAACTTTAAACGAAAAAAAAAACAAAATATTTGAAAATTTCATTTTTTGCACCACGCTCGATTAGGCTTAACTTTTTGGTATCACCGAGATTTCAAAAGCTTATAACTTTGTGTTGGACCGACGAAATTGGTTCATTTTCTCAGTCCCCCAAGATTTGGCTATGATCTTGTGATCCAAATAATAAAATTTGGAAATTTTAAAATTTTTGGGCAAGTTATGGCCGTTCGCGCAATTCACCAGGCTCGATTGGGCTTATTTTTTTGACATCACCGAAATTCAAAAGGCTATAACTCAAAGACCCCAAAAGTTATCTCCATTATTTTTGACCTATCAGCAGCTGATTGTACACAAAATTGATACTGCAAAAGAAATTTTTCGGTTTTCTTTTGTTTTGGCCAAAATTTGACCCATTGAAAATTTTTGCACCACGCTCGATTAGGCTTAACTTTTTGACATCACCGAACTTTAAACAGCAATAACTCTTAGCGCATAAAAGTAAAAGAATTACTTTTGCTTTAAATAAAAGCCTACAACACCTGGTGTTCCCAGGCGGTCTCCCATCCAAGTACTAACCAGGCCCAATGTTGCTTAACTTCGGTGATCGGACGAGAACCGGTGCATTCAACATGGTATGGTCGTAGGCGTTTGATTTACTCCGCTTTCATTTATATCCTTACTAGCTTATGTCTATGTACATTACTTTTAAAACACTCGCCCTCGCGCGAGAGTAAAAATATGCTCTTATACCATGTAAAATTTTGCACGCTCACGTAATAATTTATGCATTTCAAACAAAATACTGAAAATTGACATTGTTTGGATTTTTTTTGGCCCAATGTGTTTTATGGCCAAATCAGCTGGTCAAAACCTATGGAGCGTGTACAAGGTGCCTTGAATGAGCATCTATGGCATGATAGCCGCACATCCACTGTAAGTGGCATATGATTGAATACCAGCCAGGATACTGTCAGTTGCTTTTAGTCTAATTGTTGTGATAAACTTATTAAATAGGTAAGTATTCAAATCTATTTGATAAGTTTTCTTTGAATGCAGTCTGCGACATCGGAGGGCAGCCCAATTCTCTTGAAAAATGCAAGAAAAAAAATTGCACTATTTTAAAAGTTAGCTTTTAGGCCGATTTTCGTCCAAAATGGCCGAAATTCGGGTCCCCCCAAATTTTCAACTGATGATTACTCCACGTACACTTGAGCTACAAACGTCATTTTAGCTCGTTTGAATTGTACTGAGCTCAAATTGATGAAACAAGGTGAAAAAAAAATGAACTTTGAACGAAGAAAAACAAAATTTTTGAAAATTTCATTTTTTGCACCACGCTCGATTAAGCTTAACTTTTTGGTATCACCGAGATTTCAAAAGCTTATAACTTTGTGTTGGACCGACGAAATTGGATCATATTCTCAGTCCCCCAAGATCTGACTATGATCTTGTGATCCAAATAATAAAATTTGGAAATTTTAAAATTTTTGGGCAAGTTATGGCCGTTCGCGCAATTCACCAGGCTCGATTGGGCTTATTTTTTTGACATCACCGAAATTCAAAAGGCTATAACTCAAAGACCCCAAAAGTTATCTCCATTATTTTTGACCTATCAGCAGCTGATTGTACACAAAATTGATACTGCAAAAGAAATTTTTCGGTTTTCTTTTGTTTTGGCCAAAATTTGACCCATTGAAAACTTTGCACCACGCTCGATTAGGCTTAACTTTTTGACATCACCGAAATTTAAACAGCAATAACTCTTAGCGCATAAAAGTAAAAGAATTACTTTTGCTTTAAATAAAAGCCTACAACACCTGGTGTTCCCAGGCGGTCTCCCATCCAAGTACTAACCAGGCCCAATGTTGCTTAACTTCGGTGATCGGACGAGAACCGGTGCATTCAACATGGTATGGTCGTAGGCATTTGATTTACTCCGCTTTCATTTATATCCTTACTAGCTTATGTCTATGTACATTACTTTTAAAACACTCGCCCTCGCGCGAGAGTAAAAATATGCTCTTATACCATGTAAAATTTTGCACGCTCACGTAATAATTTATGCATTTCAAACAAAATACTGAAAATTGACATTGTTTGGATTTTTTTTGGCCCAATGTGTTTTATGGCCAAATCAGCTGGTCAAAACCTATGGAGCGTGTACAAGGTGCCTTGAATGAGCATCTATGGCATGATAGCCGCACATCCACTGTAAGTGGCATATGATTGAATACCAGCCAGGATACTGTCAGTTGCTTTTAGTCTAATTGTTGTGATAAACTTATTAAATAGGTAAGTATTCAAATCTATTTGATAAGTTTTCTTTGAATGCAGTCTGCGACATCGGAGGGCAGCCCAATTCTCTTGAAAAATGCAAGAAAAAAAATTGCACTATTTTAAAAGTTAGCTTTTAGGCCGATTTTCGTCCAAAATGGCCGAAATTCGGGTCCCCCCAAATTTTCAACTGATGATTACTCCACGTACACTTGAGCTACAAACGTCGTTTTGGGCTCGTTGGAATTGTCCCGAGCTCAAATTTATGAAACAAGATGAAAAAAATGAACTTTGAACGAAGAAAAACAAAATTTTTGAAAATTTCATTTTTTGCACCACGCTCGATTAAGCTTAACTTTTTGGTATCACCGAGATTTCAAAAGCTTTTAACTTTGTGTTGGACCGACGAAATTGGTTCATTTTCTCAGTCCCCCAAGATCTGACTATGATCTTGTGATCCAAATAATAAAATTTGGAAATTTTAAAATTTTTGGGCAAGTTATGGCCGTTCGCGCAATTCACCAGGCTCGATTGGGCTTATTTTTTTGACATCACCGAAATTCAAAAGGCTATAACTCAAAGACCCCAAAAGTTATCTCCATTATTTTTGACCTATCAGCAGCTGATTGTACACAAAATTGATACTGCAAAAGAAATTTTTCGGTTTTCTTTTGTTTTGGCCAAAATTTGACCCATTGAAAACTTTGCACCACGCTCGATTAGGCTTAACTTTTTGACATCACCGAACTTTAAACAGCAATAACTCTTAGCGCATAAAAGTAAAAGAATTACTTTTGCTTTAAATAAAAGCCTACAACACCTGGTGTTCCCAGGCGGTCTCCCATCCAAGTACTAACCAGGCCCAATGTTGCTTAACTTCGGTGATCGGACGAGAACCGGTGCATTCAACATGGTATGGTCGTAGGCATTTGATTTACTCCGCTTTCATTTATATCCTTACTAGCTTATGTCTATGTACATTACTTTTAAAACACTCGCCCTCGCGCGAGAGTAAAAATATGCTCTTATATCATGTAAAATTTTGCACGCTCACGTAATAATTTATGCATTTCAAACAAAATACTGAAAATTGACATTGTTTGGATTTTTTTTGGCCCAATGTGTTTTATGGCCAAATCAGCTGGTCAAAACCTATGGAGCGTGTACAAGGTGCCTTGAATGAGCATCTATGGCATGATAGCCGCACATCCACTGTAAGTGGCATATGATTGAATACCAGCCAGGATACTGTCAGTTGCTTTTAGTCTAATTGTTGTGATAAACTTATTAAATAGGTAAGTATTCAAATCTATTTGATAAGTTTTCTTTGAATGCAGTCTGCGACAACGGAGGGCAGCCCAATTCTCTTGAAAAATGCAAGAAAAAAAATTGCACTATTTTAAAAGTTAGCTTTTAGGCCGATTTTCGTCCAAAATGGCCGAAATTCGGGTCCCCCCAAATTTTCAACTGATGATTACTCCACGTACACTTGAGCTACAAACGTCGTTTTGGGCTCGTTGGAATTGTCCCGAGCTCAAATTTATGAAACGTGTTGAAAAAAATGAACTTTGAACGAAGAAAAACAAAATTTTTGAAAATTTCATTTTTTGCACCACGCTCGATTAAGCTTAACTTTTTGGTATCACCGAGATTTCAAAAGCTTATAACTTTGTGTTGGACCGACGAAATTGGTTCATTTTCTCAGTCCCCCAAGATCTGACTATGATCTTGTGATCCAAATAATAAAATTTGGAAATTTTAAAATTTTTGGGCAAGTTATGGCCGTTCGCGCAATTCACCAGGCTCGATTGGGCTTATTTTTTTGACATCACCGAAATTCAAAAGGCTATAACTCAAAGACCCCAAAAGTTATCTCCATTATTTTTGACCTATCAGCAGCTGATTGTACACAAAATTGATACTGCAAAAGAAATTTTCGGTTTTCTTTTGTTTTGGCCAAAATTTGACCCATTGAAAACTTTGCACCACGCTCGATTAGGCTTAACTTTTTGACATCACCGAACTTTAAACAGCAATAACTCTTAGCGCATAAAAATAAAAGAATTACTTTTGCTTTAAATAAAAGCCTACAACACCTGGTGTTCCCAGGCGGTCTCCCATCCAAGTACTAACCAGGCCCAATGTTGCTTAACTTCGGTGATCGGACGAGAACCGGTGCATTCAACATGGTATGGTCGTAGGCATTTGATTTACTCCGCTTTCATTTATATCCTTACTAGCTTATGTCTATGTACATTACTTTTAAAACACTCGCCCTCGCGCGAGAGTAAAAATATGCTCTTATACCATGTAAAATTTTGCACGCTCACGTTATAATTTATGCATTTCAAACAAAATACTGAAAATTGACATTGTTTGGATTTTTTTTGGCCCAATGTGTTTTATGGCCAAATCAGCTGGTCGAAACCTATGGAGCGTGTACAAGGTGCCTTGAATGAGCATCTATGGCATGATAGCCGCACATCCACTGTAAGTGGCATATGATTGAATACCAGCCAGGATACTGTCAGTTGCTTTTAGTCTAATTGTTGTGATAAACTTATTAAATTGGTAAGTATTCAAATCTATTTGATAAGTTTTCTTTGAATGCAGTCTGCGACATCGGAGGGCAGCCCAATTCTCTTGAAAAATGCAAGAAAAAAAATTGCACTATTTTAAAAGTTAGCTTTTAGGCCGATTTTCGTCCAAAATGGCCGAAATTCGGGTCCCCCCAAATTTTCAACTGATGATTACTCCACGTACACTTGAGCTACAAACGTCGTTTTGGGCTCGTTGGAATTGTCCCGAGCTCAAATTTATGAAACAAGATGAAAAAAATGAACTTTGAACGAAGAAAAACAAAATTTTTGAAAATTTCATTTTTTGCACCACGCTCGATTAAGCTTAACTTTTTGGTATCACCGAGATTTCAAAAGCTTATAACTTTGTGTTGGACCGACGAAATTGGTTCATTTTCACAGTCCCCCAAGATTTGACTATGATCTTGTGATCCAAATAATAAAATTTGGATATTTTAAAATTTTTGGGCAAGTTATGGCCGTTCGCGCAATTCACCAGGCTCGATTGGGCTTATTTTTTTGACATCACCGAAATTCAAAAGGCTATAACTCAAAGACCCCAAAAGTTATCTCCATTATTTTTGACCTATCAGCAGCTGATTGTACACAAAATTGATACTGCAAAAGAAATTTTTCGGTTTTCTTTTTTTTTGGCCAAAATTTGACCCATTGAAAATTTTTGCACCACGCTCGATTAGGCTTAACTTTTTGACATCACCGAACTTTAAACAGCAATAACTCTTAGCGCATAAAAGTAAAAGAATTACTTTTGCTTTAAATAAAAGCCTACAACACCTGGTGTTCCCAGGCGGTCTCCCATCCAAGTACTAACCAGGCCCAATGTTGCTTAACTTCGGTGATCGGACGAGAACCGGTGCATTCAACATGGTATGGTCGTAGGCATTTGATTTACTCCGCTTTCATTTATATCCTTACTAGCTTATGTCTATGTACATTACTTTTAAAACACTCGCCCTCGCGCGAGAGTAAAAATATGCTCTTATAAAATGTAAAATTTTGCACGCTCACGTTATAATTTATGCATTTCAAACAAAATACTGAAAGTTGACATTGTTTGGAATTTTTTTGGCCCAATGTGTTTTATGGCCAAATCAGCTGGTCAAAACCTATGGAGCGTGTACAAGGTGCCTTGAATGACCATCTATGGCATGATAGGCGCACATCCACTGTAAGTGGCATATGATTGAATACCAGCCAGGATACTGTCAGTTGCTTTTAGCCTAATTGTTGTGATAAATTTATTAAATAGGTAAGTATTCAAATCTATTTGATAAGTTTTCTTTGAATGCACTCTGCGACAGCGGAGGGTAGCCCAATTCTCTTGAAAAATGCAAGAAAAAAAATTGCACTAAGTTAAAAGTTAGCTTTTAGGCCGATTTTCGTCCAAAATGGCCGAAATTCGGGTCCCCCCAAGTTTTCAACTGATGATTACTCCACGTACACTTGAGCTACAAACGTCGTTTTGGGCTCGTTGGAATTTTCCTGAGCTCTAATTTATGAAACAAGATGAAAAAAATGAACTTTGAACGAAAAAAAAACAAAAATTTTGAAAATTTCATTTTTTGCACCACGCTCGATTAGGCTTAACTTTTTGGTATCACCGAGATTTCAAAAGCTTATAACTTTGTGTTGGACCGACGAAATTAGTTCATTTTCTCGGTCCCCCAAGATTTGACTATGATCTTGTGATCCAAATAATAAAATTTGGAAATTTTAAAATTTTTGGGCAAGTTATGGCCGTTCGCGCAATTCACCAGGCTCGATTGGGCTTATTTTTTTGACATCACCGAAATTCAAAAGGCTATAACTCAAAGACCCCAAAAGTTATCTCCATTATTTTTGACCTATCAGCAGCTGATTGTACACAAAATTGATACTGCAAAAAAAAAAAATTCGGTTTTCTTTTGTTTTGGCCCAAATTTGACCCATTGAAAATTTTTGCACCACGCTCGATTAGGCTTAACTTTTTGACATCACCGAACTTTAAACAGCAATAACTCTTAGCGCATAAAAGTAAAAGAATTACTTTTGCTTTAAATAAAAGTCTACAACACCTGGTCTTCCCAGGCGGTCTCCCATCCAAGTACTAACCAGGCCCAATGTTGCTCAACTTCGGTGATCGGACGAGAACCGGTGCATTCAACATGGTATGGTCGTAGGCATTTGATTTACTCCGCTTTCATTTATATCCTTACTAGCTTATGTCTATGTACATTACTTTTAAAACACTCGCCCTCGCGCGAGAGTAAAAATATGCTCTTATACCCTGTAAAATTTTGCACGCTCACGTTATAATTTATGCATTTCAAACAAAATACTGAAAATTGACATTGTTTGGAATTTTTTTGGCCCAATGTGTTTTATGGCCAAATCAGCTGGTCAAAACCTATGGAGCGTGTTCAAGGTGCCTTGCTTGACCATCTATGGCATGATAGCCGCACATCCACTGTAAGTGGCATATGATTGAATATCAGCCAGGATACTGTCAGTTGCTTTTAGCCTAATGTTGTGATAAACTTATTAAATAGGTAAGTATTCAAATATATTTGATAAGTTTTATTTGAATGCACTCTGCGACAGCGGAGGGCAGCCCAATTCTCTTGAAAAAGGCAAGAAAAAAAATTGCACTAACGTAAAAGTTAGCTTTTACCCCGATTTTCGTCCAAAATGGCCGAAATTCGGGTCACCCCCAAATTTTCAACTGATGATTACTCCACGTACACTTGAGCTACAAACGTCATTTTGGGCTCGTTGGAATTGTCCTGAGCTCAAATTTATGAAACGAGATGAAAAAAATGAACTTTGAACGAAAAAAAAACAAAAATTTTGAAAATTTCATTTTTTGCACCACGCTCGATTAGGCTTAACTTTTTGGTATCACCGAGATTTCAAAAGCTTATAACTTTGTGTTGGACCGACGAAATTGGTTCATTTTCTCAGTCCCCCAAGATTTGACTATGATCTTGTGATCCAAATAATAAAATTTGGAAATTCTAAAATTTTTGGGCAAGTTATGGCCGTTCGCGCAATTCACCATGCTCGATTGGGCTTATTTTTTTGACATCACCGAAATTCAAAAGGCTATAACTCAAAGACCCCAAAAGTTATCTCCATTATTTTTGACCTATCAGCAGCTGATTGTACACAAAATTGATACTGCAAAAGAAATTTTTCGGTTTTCTTTTGTTTTGGCCACAATTTGACCCATTGAAAATTTTTGCACCACGCTCGATTAGGCTTAACTTTTTGACATCACCGAACTTTAAACAGCAATAACTCTTAGCGCATAAAAGTAAAAGAATTACTTTTGCTTTAAATAAAAGCCTACAACACCTGGTGTTCCCAGGCGGTCTCCCATCCAAGTACTAACCAGGCCCAATGTTGCTTAACTTCGGTGATCGGACGAGAACCGGTGCATTCAACATGGTATGGTCGTAGGCATTTGAGTTACTCCGCTTTCATTTATATCCTTACTAGCTTATGTCTATGTACATTACTTTTAAAACACTCGCCCTCGCGCGAGAGTAAATATATGCTCTTATACCATGTAAAATTTTGCACGCTCACGTTATAATTTATGCATTTCAAACAAAATACTGAAAATTGACATTGTTTGGAATTTTTTTGGCCCAATGTGTTTTATGGCCAAATCAGCTGGTCAAAACCTATGGAGCGTGTACAAGGTGCCTTGAATGACCATCTATGGCATGATAGCCGCACATCCACTGTAAGTGGCATATGATTGAATACCAGCCAGGATACTGTCAGTTGCTTTTAACCTAATTGTTGTGATAAACTTATTAAATAGGTAAGTATTCAAATCTATTTGATAAGTTTTCTTTGAATGCACTCTGCGGCAGCGGAGGGCAGCCCAATTCTCTTGAAAAATGCAAGAAAATAAATTGCACTAACGTAAAAGTTAGCTTTTAGGCCGATTTTCGTCCAAAATGGCCGAAATTCGGGTCCCCCCAAATTTTGAACTGATGATTACTCCACGTACACTTGAGCTACAAACGTCGTTTTGGTCTCGTTGGAATTTTCCTGAGCTCAAATTTATGAAACAAGATGAAAAAAATGAACTTTGAACGAAAAAAAAAACAAAAGTTTTGAAAATTTCATTTTTTGCACCACGCTCGATTAGGCTTAACTTTTTGGTATCACCGAGATTTCAAAAGCTTATAACTTTGTGTTGGACCGACGAAATTGGTTCATTTTCTCAGTCCCCCAAGATTTGACTATGATCTTGTGATCCAAATAATAAAATTTGGAAATTTTAAAATTTTTGGGCAAGTTATGGCCGTTCGCGCAATTCACCAGGCTCGATTGGGCTTATTTTTTTGACGTCACCGAAATTCAAAAGGCTATAACTCAAAGACCCCAAAAGTTATCTCCATTATTTTTGACCTATCAGCAGCTGATTGTACACAAAATTGATACTGCAAAAGAAATTTTTCGGTTTTCTTTTGTTTTGGCCAAAATTTGACCCATTGAAAATTTTTGCACCACGCTCGATTAGGCTTAACTTTTTGACATCACCGAACTTTAAACAGCAATAACTCTTAGCGCATAAAAGTAAAAGAATTACTTTTGCTTTAAATAAAAGCCTACAACACCTGGTGTTCCCAGGCGGTCTCCCATCCAAGTACTAACCAGGCCCAATGTTGCTTAACTTCGGTGATCGGACGAGAACCGGTGCATTCAACATGGTATGGTCGTAGGCATTTGATTTACTCCGCTTTCATTTATATCCTTACTAGCTTATGTCTATGTACATTACTTTTAAAACACTCGCCCTCGCGCGAGAGTAAAAATATGCTCTTATACCATGTAAAATTCTGCACGCTCACGTTATAATTTATGCTTTTCAAACAAAAGACTGAAAATTGACATTGTTTGGAATTTTTTTGGCCCAATGTCTTTTATGGCCAAATCAGCTGGTCAAAACCTATGGAGCGTGTACAAGGTGCCTTGAATGACCATCTATGGCATGATAGCCGCACATCCACTGTAAGTGGCATATGATTGAATACCAGCCAGGATACTGTCAGTTGCTTTTAGCCTAAATGTTGTGATTAACTTATTAAATAGGTAAGTATTAAAATCTATTTGATAAGTTTTCTTTGAATGCACTCTGCGACAGCGGAGGGCAGCCCAATTCTGTTGAAAAATAAAAGAAAAAAAATTGCACTAACTTAAAAGTTAGCTTTTAGGCCGATTTTCGTCCAAAATGGCCGAAATTCGGGTCCCCCCAAATTTTCAACTGATGATTACTCCACGTACACTTGAGCTACAAACGTCGTTTTGGTCTCGTTAGAATTTTCCTGAGCTCAAATTTATGAAACAAGATGAAAAAAATGAACTTTGAACGAAAAAAAAAACAAAAGTTTTGAAAATTTCATTTTTTGCACCACGCTCGATTAGGCTTAACTTTTTGGTATCACCGAGATTTCAAAAGCTTATAACTTTGTGTTGGACCGACGAAATTGGTTCATTTTCTCAGTCCCCCAAGATTTGACTATGATCTTGTGATCCAAATAATAAAATTTGGAAATTTTAAAATTTTTGGGCAAGTTATGGCCGTTCGCGCAATTCACCAGGCTCGATTGGGCTTATTTTTTTGACGTCACCGAAATTCAAAAGGCTATAACTCAAAGACCCCAAAAGTTATCTCCATTATTTTTGACCTATCAGCAGCTGATTGTACACAAAATTGATACTGCAAAAGAAATTTTTCGGTTTTCTTTTGTTTTGGCCAAAATTTGACCCATTGAAAATTTTTGCACCACGCTCGATTAGGCTTAACTTTTTGACATCACCGAATTTTAAACAGCAATAACTCTTAGCGCATAAAAGTAAAAGAATTACTTTGGCTTTAAATAAAAGCCTACAACACCTGGTGTTCCCAGGCGGTCTCCCATCCAAGTACTAACCAGGCCCAATGTTGCTTAACTTCGGTGATCGGACGAGAACCGGTGCATTCAACATGGTATGGTCGTAGGCATTTGATTTACTCCGCTTTCATTTATATCCTTACTAGCTTATGTCTATGTACATTACTTTTAAAACACTCGCCCTCGCGCGAGAGTAAAAATATGCTCTTATACCATGTAAAATTCTGCACGCTCACGTTATAATTTATGCTTTTCAAACAAAAGACTGAAAATTGACATTGTTTGGAATTTTTTTGGCCCAATGTCTTTTATGGCCAAATCAGCTGGTCAAAACCTATGGAGCGTGTACAAGGTGCCTTGATTGACCATCTATGGCATGATAGCCGCACATCCACTGTAAGTGGCATAAGATTGAATACCAGCCAGGATACTGTCAGTTGCTTTTAGCCTAATTGTTGTGATAAACTTATTAAATAGGTAAGTATTCAAATCTATTTGATAAGTTTTCTTTGAATGCACTCTGCGACAGCGTAGGGCAGCCCAATTCTCTTTAAAAATGCAAGAAAAAAAATTGCACTAACTTAAAAGTTAGCTTTTAGGCCGATTTTCGTCCAAAATGGCCGAAATTCGGGTCCCCCCAAATTTTCAACTGATGATTACTCCACGTACACTTGAGCTACAAACGTCGTTTTGGTCTCGTTGGAATTTTCCTGAGCTCAAATTTATGAAACAAGATGAAAAAAATGAACTTTGAACGAAAAAAAAAAACAAAAGTTTTGAAAATTTCATTTTTTGCACCACGCTCGATTAGGCTTAACTTTTTGGTATCACCGAGATTTCAAAAGCTTATAACTTTGTGTTGGACCGACGAAATTGGTTCATTTTCTCAGTCCCCCAAGATTTGACTATGATCTTGTGATCCAAATAATAAAATTTGGGAATTTTAAAATTTTTGGGCAAGTTATGGCCGTTCGCGCAATTCACCAGGCTCGATTGGGCTTATTTTTTTGACATCACCGAAATTCAAAAGGCTATAACTCAAAGACCCCAAAAGTTATCTCCATTATTTTTGACCTATCAGCAGCTGATTGTACACAAAAATGATACTGCAAAAGAAATTTTTCGGTTTTCTTTTGTTTTGGCCAAAATTTGACCCATTGAAAATTTTTGCACCACGCTCGATTAGGCTTAACTTTTTGACATCACCGAACTTTAAACAGCAATAACTCTTAGCGCATAAAATTAAAAGAATTACTTTTGCCTTAAATAAAAGCCTACAACACCTGGTGTTCCCAGGCGGTCTCCCATCCAAGTACTAACCAGGCCCAATGTTGCTTAACTTCGGTGATCGGACGAGAACCGGTGCATTCAACATGGTATGGTCGTAGGCATTTGAGTTACTCCGCTTTCATTTATATCCTTACTAGCTTATGTCTATGTACATTACTTTTAAAACACTCGCCCTCGCGCGAGAGTAAAAATATGCTCTTATACCATGTAAAATTTTGCACGCTCACGTTATAATTTATGCATTTCAAACAAAATACTGAAAATTGACATTGTTTGGAATTTTTTTGGCCCAATGTGTTTTATGGCCAAATCAGCTGGTCAAAACCTATGGAGCGTGTACAAGGTGCCTTGAATGACCATCTATGGCATGATAGCCGCACATCCACTGTAAGTGGCATATGATTGAATACCAGCCAGGATACTGTCAGTTGCTTTTAGCCTAATTGTTGTGATAAACTTATTAAATAGGTAAGTATTCAAATCTATTTGATAAGTTTTCTTTGAATGCACTCTGCCACAGCGGAGGGCAGCCCAATTCTCTTGAAAAATGCAAGAAAAAAAATTGCACTAACTTAAAAATTTGCTATTAGGCCGATTTTCGTCCAAAATGGCCGAAATTCAGGTCCCCCCAAATTTTCAACTGATGATTACTCCACGTACACTTGAGCTACAAACGTCGTTTTGGGCTCGTTGGAATTTTCCTGAGCCTAAATTTATGAAACAAGATGAAAAAAATGAACTTTGAACGAAAAAAGAAACAAAAATTTTGAAAATTTCATTTTTTGCACCACGCTCGATTAGGCTTATTTTTTTGACATCACCGAAATTCAAAAAGCTATAACTCAAAGACCGCAAAAGTTATCTCCATTATTTTTGACCTATCAGCAGCTGATTGTACACAAAATTGATACTGCAAAAGAAATTTTTCGGTTTTCTTTTGTTTTGGCCAAAATTTGACCCATTGAAAATTTTTGCACCACGCTCGATTAGGCTTAACTTTTTGACATCACCGAACTTTAAACAGCAATAACTCTTAGCGCAAAAAAGTAAAAGAATTACTTTTGCTTTAAATAAAAGCCTACAACACCTGGTGTTCCCAGGCGGTCTCCCATCCAAGTACTAACCAGGCCCAATGTTGCTTAACTTCGGTGATCGGACGAGAACCGGTGCATTCAACATGGTTTGGTCGTAGGCATTTGAGTTACTCCGCTTTCATTTATATCCTTACTAGCTTATGTCTATGTACATTACTTTTAAAACACTCGCCCTCGCGCGAGAGTAAAAGTATGCTCTTATACCATGTAAAATTTTGCACGCTCACGTTATAATTTATGCATTTCAAACAAAAGACTGAAAATTGACATTGTTTGGAATTTTTTTGGCCCAATGTGTTTTATGGCCAAATCAGCTGGTCAAAACCTATGGAGCGTGTACAAGGTGCCTTGATTGACCATCTATGGCATGATAGCCTTACATCCACTGTAAGTGGCAAATGATTGAATACCAGCCAGGATACTGTCAGTTGCTTTTAGCCTAATTGTTGTGATAAACTTATTAAATAGGTAAGTATTCAAATCTATTTGATAAGTTTTCTTTGAATGCACTCTGCGACAGCGGAGGGCAGCCCAATTCTCTTGAAAAATGCAAGAAAAAAAATAGCACTAACTTAAAAGTTAGCTTTTAGGCTGATTTTCGTCCAAAATGGCCGAAATTCGGGTCCCCCCAAATTTTCAACTGATGATTACTCCACGCACACTTGAGCTACAAACGTCGTTTTGGGCTCGTTGGAATTTTCCTGAGCTCAAATTTATGAAACAAGATGAAAAAAATGAACTTTGAACGAAAAAAAAAACAAAAATTTTGAAAATTTCATTTTTTGCACCACGCTCGATTAGGCTGAACTTTTTGGTATCACCGAGATTTCAAAAGCTTATAACTTTGTGTTGGACCGACAAAATTGGTTCATTTTCTCAGTCCCCCAAGATTTGACTATGATCTTGTGATCCAAAAAATAAAATTTGGAAATTTTAAAATTTTTGGGCAAGTTATGGCCGTTCGCGCAATTCACCAGGCTCGATTGGGCTTATTTTTTTGACATCACCGAAATTCAAAAGACTATAACTCAAAGACCCCAAAAGTTATCTCCATTATTTTTGACCTATCAGCAGCTGATTGTACACAAAATTGATACTGCAAAAAAAAAATTTCGGTTTTCTTTTGTTTTGGCCAAAATTTGACCCATTGAAAATTTTTGCACCAGACTGAAAATTGACATTGTTTGGAATTTTTTTGGCCCAATGTGTTTTATGGCCAAATCAGCTGGTCAAAACCTATGGAGCGTGTACAAGGTGCCTTGAATGACCATCTATGGCATGATAGCCGCACATCCACTGTAAGTGGCATATGATTGAATACCAGCCAGGATACTGTCAGTTGCTTTTAGCCTAATTGTTGTGATAAACTTATTAAATAGGTAAGTATTCAAATATATTTGATAAGTTTCCTTTGAATGCACTCTGCGACAGCGGAGGGCAGCCCAATTCTCTTGAAAAATGCAAGAAAAAAAATTGCACTAACTTAAAAGTTAGCTTTTAGGCCGATTTTCGTCCAAAATGGCCGAAATTCGGGTCCCCCCAAACTTTCAACTGATGATTACTCCACGTACACTTGAGCTACAAACGTCGTTTTAGGCTCGTTGGAATTGTCCTGAGCTCAAATTTATGAAACGAGATGAAAAAAATGAACTTTGAACGAAAAAAAAACAAAAATTTTGAAAATTTCATTTTTTGCACCACGCTCGATTAGGCTGAACTTTTTGGTATCACCGAGATTTCAAAAGCTTATAACTTTGTGTTGGACCGACGAAATTGGTTCATTTTCTCTCCCCCAAGATTTGACTATGATCTTGTGATCCAAATAATAAAATTTGGAAATTTTAAAATTTTTGGGCAAGTTATGGCCGTTCGCGCAATTCACCAGGCTCGATTGGGCTTATTTTTTTGACATCACCGAAATTCAAAAGGCTATAACTCAAAGACCCCAAAAGTTATCTCCATTATTTTTGACCTATCAGCAGCTGATTGTACACAAAATTGATACTGCAAAAGAAATTTTTCGGTTTTCTTTTGTTTTGGCCAAAATTTGACCCATTGAAAATTTTTGCACCACGCTCGATTAGGCTAAACTTTTTGACATCACCGAACTTTAAACAGCAATAACTCTTAGCGCATAAAAGTAAAAGAATTACTTTTGCTTTAAATAGAAGCCTACAACACCTGGTTTTCCCAGGCGGTCTCCCATCCAAGTACTAACCAGGCCCAATGTTGCTTAACTTCGGTGATCGGACGAGAACCGGTGCATTCAACATGGTATGGTCGTAGGCATTTGATTTACTCCGCTTTCATTTATATCCTTACTAGCTTATGTCTATGTACATTACTTTTAAAACACTCGCCCTCGCGCGAGAGTAAAAATATGCTCTTATACCATGTAAAATTTTGCACGCTCACGTTATAATTTATGCATTTCAAACAAAAGACTGAAAATTGACATTGTTTGGAATTTTTTTGGCCCAATGTGTTTTATGGCCAAATCAGCTGGTCAAAACCTATGGAGCGTGTACAAGGTGCCTTGAATGACCATCTATGGCATGATAGCCGCACATCCACTGTAAGTGGCATATGATTGAATACCAGCCAGGATACTGTCAGTTGCTTTTAGCCTAATTGTTGTGATAAACTTATTAAATAGGTAAGTATTCAAATCTATTTGATAAGTTTTCTTTGAATGCACTCTGCGACAGCGGAGGGCAGCCAAATTCTCTTGAAAAATGCAAGAAAACAAATTGCACTAACTTAAAAGTTAGCTTTTAGGCCGAATTTCGTCCAAAATGGCCGAAATTAGGGTCCCCCCAAATTTTCAACTGATGATTACTCCACGTACACTTGAGCTACAAACGTCGTTTTGGGCTCGTTGGAATTGTCTTGAGCTCAAATTTATGAAACGAGATGAAAAAAATGAACTTTGAAGGAAAAAAAAACAAAAATTTTGAAAATTTCATTTTTTGCACCACGCTTGATTAGGCTTAACTTTTTGGTATCACCGAGATTTCAAAAGCTTAAAACTTTGTGTTGGACCGACGAAATTGGTTCATTTTCTCAGTCCCCCAAGATTTGACTATGATCTTGTGATCCAAATAATAAAATTTGGAAATTTTAAAATTTTTGGGCAAGTTATGGCCGTTCGCGCAATTCACCAGGCTCGATTGGGCTTATTTTTTTGACATCACCGAAATTCAAAAGGCTATAACTCAAAGACCCCAAAAGTTATCTCCATTATTTTTGACCTATCAGCAGCTGATTGTACACAAAATTGATACTGCAAAAAAAATTTTTCGATTTTCTTTTGTTTTGGCCAAAATTTGACCCATTGAAAATTTTTGAACCACGCTCGATTAGGCTTAACTTTTTGACATCACCGAACTTTAAACAGCAATAACTCTTAGCGCATAAAAGTAAAAGAATTACTTTTGCTTTAAATAAAAGCCTACAACCCCTGGTATTCCCAGGCGGTCTCCCATCCAAGTACTAACCAGGCCCAATGTTGCTTAACTTCGGTGATCGGACGAGAACCGGTGCATTCAACATGGTATGGTCGTAGGCATTTGAGTTACTCCGCTTTCATTTATATCCTTACTAGCTTATGTCTATGTACATTACTTTTAAAACACTCGCCCTCGCGCGAGAGTAAAAATATGCTCTTATACCATGTAAAATTTTGCACGCTCACGTTATAATTTATGCATTTCAAACAAAATACTGAAAATTGACATTGTTTGGAATTTTTTTGGCCCAATGTGTTTTATGGCCAAATCAGCTGGTCAAAACCTATGGAGCGTGTACAAGGTGCCTTGAATGACCATCTATGGCATGATAGCCGCACATCCACTGTAAGTGGCATATGATTGAATACCAGCCAGGATACTGTCAGTTGCTTTTAGCCTAATTGTTGTGATAAACTTATTAAATAGGTAAGTATTCAAATCTATTTGATAAGTTTTCTTTGAATGCACTCTGCGACAGCGGAGGGCAGCCAAATTCTCTTGAAAAATGCAAGAAAAAAAATTGCACTAATTTAAAAGTTAGCTTTTAGGCCGAATTTCGTCCAAAATGGCCGAAATTCGGGTCCCCCCAAATTTTCAACTGATGATTACTCCACGTACACTTGAGCTACAAACGTCGTTTTGGGCTCGTTGGAATTGTCCTGAGCTCAAATTTATGAAACAAGATGAAAAAAATGAACTTTGAAAAAAAAAAATGAGAAAATTTCATTTTTTGCACCACGCTCGATTAGGCTTAACTTTTTGGTATCACCGAGATTTCAAAAGCTTATAACTTTGTGTTGGACCGACGAAATTGGTTCATTTTATCAGTCCCCCAAGATTTGACTATGATCTTGTGATCCAAATAATAAAATTTGGAAATTTTAAAATTTTTGGGCAAGTTATGGCCGTTCGCGCAATTCACCAGGCTCGATTGGGCTTATTTTTTTGACATCACCGAAATTCAAAAGGCTATAACTCAAAGACCCCAAAAGTTATCTCCATCATTTTTGACCTATCAGCAGCTGATTGTACACAAAATTGATACTGCAAAGGAAATTTTTCGGTTTTCTTTTGTTTTGGCCAAAATTTGACCCATTGAAAATTTGTGCACCACGCTCGATTAGGCTTAACTTTTTGACATCACCGAACTTTAAACAGCAATAACTCTTAGCGCATAAAAGTAAAAGAATTACTTTTGCTTTAATTAAAAGCCTACAACACCTGGTGTTCCCAGGCGGTCTCCCATCCAAGTACTAACCAGGCCCAATGTTGCTTAACTTCGGTGATCGGACGAGAACCGGTGCATTCAACATGGTATGGTCGTAGGCATTTGAGTTACTCCGCTTTCATTTATATCCTTACTAGCTTATGTCTATGTACATTACTTTTAAAACACTCGCCCTCGCGCGAGAGTAAAATATGCTCTTATACCATGTAAAATTTTGCACGCTCACGTTATAATTTTTGCATTTCAAACAAAATACTGAAAATTGACATTGTTTGGAACTTTTTTGGCCCAATGTGTTTTATGGCCAAATCAGCTGGTCAAAACCTATGGAGCGTGTACAAGGTGCCTTGAATGACCATCTATGGCATGATAGCCGCACATCCACTGTAAGTGGCATATGATTGAATACCAGCCAGGATACTGTCAGTTGCTTTTAGCCTAATTGTTGTGATAAACTTATTAAATAGGTAAGTATTCAAATCTATTTGATAAGTTTTCTTTGAATGCACTCTGCGACAGCGGAGGGCAGCCCAATTCTCTTGAAAAGTGCAAGAAAAAAATTGCACTAACTTAAAAGTTAGCTTTTAGGCCGATTTTCGTCCAAAATGGCCGAAATTCGGGTCCCCCCAAATTTTCAACTGATGATTACTCCACGTACACTTGAGCTACAAACGTCGTTTTGGGCTCGTTGGAATTGTCCTGAGCTCAAATTTATGAAACGAGATGAAAAAAAGGAACTTTGAACGAAAAAAAAACAAAAATTTTGAAAATTTCATTTTTTGCACCACGCTCGATTAGTCTTAACTTTTTGGTATCACCGAGATTTCAAAAGCTTATAACTTTGTGTTGGACCGACGAAATTGGTTCATTTTCTCAGTCCCCCAAGATTTGAGTATGATCTTGTGATCCAAATAATAAAATTTGGAAATTTTAAAATTTTTGGGCAAGTTATGGCCGTTCGCGCAATTCACAAGGCTCGATTGGGCTTATTTTTTTGACATCACCGAAATTCAAAAGGCTATAACTCAAAGACCCCAAAAGTTATCTCCATTATTTTTGACCTATCAGCAGCTGATTGTACACAAAATTGATACTGAAAAGAAATTTTTCGGTTTTCTTTTGTTTTGGCCAAAATTTGACCCATTGAAAATTTTTGCACCACGCTCGATTAGGCTTAACTTTTTGACATCACCGAATTTTAAACAGCAATAACTCTTAGCGCATAAAAGTAAAAGAATTACTTTTGCTTTAAATAAAAGCCTACAACACCTGGTGTTCCCAGGCGGTCTCCCATCCAAGTACTAACCAGGCCCAATGTTGCTTAACTTCGGTGATCGGACGAGAACCGGTGCATTCAACATGGTATGGTCGTAGGCATTTGATTTACTCCGCTTTCATTTATATCCTTACTAGCTTATGTCTATGTACATTACTTTTAAAACACTCGCCCTCGCGCGAGAGTAAAAATATGCTCTTATATCATGTAAGTTTTTGCACGCTCACGTTATAATTTATGCATTTCAATCAAAATACTGAAAATTGACATTGTTTGGAATTTTTTTGGCCCAATGTGTTTTATGGCCAAATCAGCTGGTCAAAACCTATGGAGCGTGTACAAGGTGCCTTGAATGACCATCTATGGCATGATAGCCGCACATCCACTGTAAGTGGCATATGATTGAATACCAGCCAGGATACTGTCAGTTGCTTTTAGCCTAATTGTTGTGATAAACTTATTAAATAGGTAAGTATTCAAATCTATTTGATAAGTTTTCTTTGAATGCACTCTGCGACAGCGGAGGGCAGCCCAATTCTCTTGAAAAGTGCAAGAAAAAAAATTTCACTAACTTAAAAGTTAGCTTTTAGGCCGATTTTCGTCCAAAATGGCCGAAATTCGGGTCCCCCCAAATTTTCAACTGATGATTACTCCACGTACACTTGAGCTAGAAACGTCGTTTTGGGCTCGTTAGAATTGTCCTGAGCTCAAATTTATGAAACGAGATGAAAAAAATGAACTTTGAACGAAAAAAAAAATTTAAAAATTTCATTTTTTGCACCACGCTCGATTAGGCTTAACTTTTTGGTATCACCGAGATTTCAAAAGCTTATAACTTTGTGTTGGACCGACGAAATTGGTTCATTTTCTCAGTCCCCCAAGATTTGACTATGATCTTGTGATCCAAATAATAAAATTTGGAAATTTTAAAATTTTTGGGCAAGTTATGGCCGTTCGCGCAATTCACCAGGCTCGATTGGGCTTATTTTTTTGACATCACCGAAATTCAAAAGGCTATAACTCAAAGACCCCAAAAGTTATCTCCATTATTTTTGACCTATCAGCAGCTGATTGTACACAAAAATGATACTGCAAAAGAAATTTTTCGGTTTTCTTTTGTTTTGGCCAAAATTTGACCCATTGAAAATTTTTGCACCACGCTCGATTAGGCTTAACTTTTTGACATCACCGAACTTTAAACAGCAATAACTCTTAGCGCATGAAAGTAAAAGAATTACCTTTTGCTTTAAATAAAAGCCTACAACACCTGGTGTTCCCAGGCGGTCTCCCATCCAAATACTAACCAGGCCCAATGTTGCTTAACTTCGGTGATCGGACGAGAACAGGTGCATTCAACATGGTATGGTCGTAGGCATTTGAGTTACTCCGCTTTCATTTATATCCTTATTAGCTTATGTCTATGTACATTACTTTTAAAACACTCGCCCTCGCGCGAGAGTAAAAATATGCTCTTATACTATGTAAAATTTTGCACGCTCACGTTATAATTTATGCATTTCAAACAAAATACTGAAAATTGACATTGTTTGGAATTTTTTTGGCCCAATGTGTTTTATGGCCAAATCAGCTGGTCAAAACCTATGGAGCGTGTACAAGGTGCCTTGAATGACCATCTATGGCATGATAGCCGCACATCCACTGTAAGTGGCATATGATTGAATACCAGCCAGGATACTGTCAGTTTTTTTAGCCTAATTGTTGTCATAAACTTATTAAATAGGTAAGTATTCAAATCTATTTGATAAGTTTTCTTTGAATGCACTCTGCGACAGCGGAGGGCAGCCCAATTCTCTTGAAAAATGCAAGAAAAAAAATTGCACTAAATTAAAAGTTAGCTTTTAGGCCGATTTTCGTCCAAAATGGCCGAAATTCGGGTCCCCCCAAATTTTCAACTGATGATTACTCCACGTACACTTGAGCTACAAACGTCGTTTTGGGCTCGTTGGAATTGTCCTGAGCTCAAATTTATGAAACAAGATGAAAAAAATGAACTTTGAACGAAAAAAAAAATTTAAAAATTTCATTTTTTGCACCACGCTCGATTAGGCTTAACTTTTTGGTATCACCGAGATTTCAAAAGCTTATAAATTTGTGTTGGACCGACGAAATTGGTTCATTTTATCAGTCCCCCAAGATTTGACTATGATCTTGTGATCCAAATAATAAAATTTTTGGGCAAGTTATGGCCGTTCGCGCAATTCACCAGGCTCGATTGGGCTTATTTTTTTGACATCACCGAAATTCAAAAGGCTATAACTCAAAGACCCCAAAAGTTATCTCCATCATTTTTGACCTATCAGCAGGTGATTGTACACAAAATTGATACTGCAAAGGAAATTTTTCGGTTTTCTTTTGTTTTGGCCAAAATTTGACCCATTGAAAATTTTTGCACCACGCTCGATTAGGCTTAACTTTTTGACATCACCGAACTTTAAACAGCAATAACTCTTAGCGCATAAAAGTAAAAGAATTACTTTTGCTTTAATTAAAAGCCTACAACACCTGGTGTTCCCAGGCGGTCTCCCATCCAAGTACTAACCAGGCCCAATGTTGCTTAACTTCGGTGATCGGACGAGAACCGGTGCATTCAACATGGCATGGTCGTAGGCATTTGAGTTACTCCGCTTTCATTTATATCCTTACTAGCTTATGTCTATGTACATTACTTTTAAAACACTCGCCCTCGCGCGAGAGTAAAAATATGCTCTTATACCATGTAAAATTTTGCACGCTCACGTTATAATTTATGCATTTCAAACAAAATACTGAAAATTGACATTGTTTGGAATTTTTTTGGCCCAATGTGTTTTATGGCCAAATCAGCTGGTCAAAACCTATGGAGCGTGTACAAGGTGCCTTGAATGACCATCTATGGCATGATAGCCGCACATCCACTGTAAGTGGCATTTGATTGAATACCAGCCAGGATACTGTCAGTTGCTTTTAGCCTAATTGTTGTGATAAACTTATTAAATAGGTAAGTATTCAAATCTATTTGATAAGTTTTCTTTGAATGCACTCTGCGACAGCGGAGGGCAGCCCAATTCTCTTGAAAAGTGCAAGAAAAAAATTGCACTAACGTAAAAGTTAGCTTTTAGGCCGATTTTCGTCCAAAATGGCCGAAATTCGGGTCCCCCCAAATTTTCAACTGATGATTACTCCACGTACACTTGAGCTACAAACGTCGTTTTGGGCTCGTTGGAATTGTCCTGAGCTGAAATTTATGAAACAAGATGAAAAAAAGGAACTTTGAACGAAAAAAAAACAAAAATTTTGAAAATTTAATTTTTTGCACCACGCTCGATTAGTCTTAACTTTTTGGTATCACCGAGATTTCAGAAGCTTATAACTCTGTGTTGGACCGACGAAATTGGTTCATTTTCTCAGTCCCCCAAGATTTGAGTATGATCTTGTGATCCAAATAATAAAATTTGGAAATTTTAAAATTTTTGGGCAAGTTATGGCCGTTCGCGCAATTCACAAGGCTCGATTGGGCTTATTTTTTTGACATCACCGAAATTCAAAAGGCTATAACTCAAAGACCCCAAAAGTTATCTCCATTATTTTTGACCTATCAGCAGCTGATTGTACACAAAATTGATACTGCAAAATAAATTTTTTTTTTTTATTTTGTTTTGGCCAAAATTTGACCCATTGAAAATTTTTGCACCACGCTCGATTAGGCTTAACTTTTTGACATCACCGAATTTTAAACAGCAATAACTCTTAGCGCATAAAAGTAAAAGAACTACTTTTGCTTTAAATAAAAGCCTACAACACCTGGTGTTCCCAGGCGGTCTCCCATCCAAGTACTAACCAGGCCCAATGTTGCTTAACTTCGGTGATCGGACGAGAACCGGTGCATTCAACATGGTATGGTCGTAGGCATTTGATTTATTCCGCTTTCATTTATATCCTTACTAGCTTATGTCTATGTACATTACTTTTAAAACACTCGCCCTCGCGCGATAGTAAAAATATGCTCTTATACCATGTAAGATTTTGCACGCTCACGTTATAGTTTATGCATTTCAAACAAAATACTGAAAATTGACATTGTTTGGAATTTTTTTGGCCCAATGTGTTTTATGGCCAAATCAGCTGGTCAAAACCTATGGAGCGTGTACAAGGTGCCTTGAATGACCATCTATGGCATGATAGCCGCACATCCACTGTAAGTGGCATATGATTGAATACCAGCCAGGATACTGTCAGTTGCTTTTAGCCTAATTGTTGTGATAAACTTATTAAATAGGTAAGTATTCAAATCTATTTGATTGATTTTCTTTGAATGCACTCTGCGACAGCGGAGGGCAGCCCAATTCTCTTGAAAAGTGCAAGAAAAAAAATTTCACTAACTTAAAAGTTAGCTTTTAGGCCGATTTTCGTCCAAAATGGCCGAAATTCGGGTCCCCCCAAATTTTCAACTGATGATTACTCCACGTACACTTGAGCTACAAACGTCATTTTGGGCTCGTTGGAATTGTACTGAGCTCAAATTTATGAAACGAGATGAAAAAAATGAACTTTGAACGAAAAAAAAACAAAAATTTTGAAAATTTCATTTTTTGCACCACGCTCGATTAGGCTTAACTTTTTGGTATCACCGAGATTTCAAAAGCTTATAACTTTGTGTTAGACCTACGAAATTGGTTCATTTTCTCAGTCCCCCAAGATTTGACTATGATCTTGTGATCCAAATAATAAAATTCGGAAATTTTAAAATTTTTGGGCAAGTTATGGCCGTTCGCGCAATTCAACAGGCTCGATTGGGCTTATTTTTTTGACATCACCGAAATTCAAAAGACTATAACTCAAAGACCCCAAAAGTTATCTCCATTATTTTTGACCTATCAGCAGCTGATTGTACACAAAATTGATACTGCAAAAGAAATTTTTCGATTTTCTTTTGTTTTGGCCAAAATTTGACCCATTGAAAATTTTTGCACCACGCTCGATTAGGCTTAACTTTTTGACATCACCGAACTTTAAACAGCAATAACTCTTAGCGCATAAAAGTAAAAGAATTACTTTTGCTTTAAATAAAAGCCTACAACACCTGGTGTTCCCAGGCGGTCTCCCATCCAAGTACTAACCAGGCCCAATGTTGCTTAACTTCGGTGATCGGACGAGAACCGGTGCATTCAACATGGTATGGTCGTAGGCATTTGGTTTACTCCGCTTTCATTTATATCCTTACTAGCTTATGTCTATGTACATTACTTTTAAAACACTCGCCCTCGCGCGAGAGTAAAAATATGCTCTTATACCATGTAAGATTTTGCACGCTCACGTTATAATTTATGCATTTCAAACAAAATACTGAAAATTGACATTGTTTGGAATTTTTTTGGCCCAATGTGTTTTATGGCCAAATCAGCTGGTCAAAACCTATGGAGCGTGTACAAGGTGCCTTGAATGACCATCTATGGCATGATAGCCGCACATCTACTGTAAGTGGCATATGATTGAATACCAGCCAGGATACTGTCAGTTGCTTTTAGCCTAATTGTTGTGACAAACTTAATTAATAGGTAAGTATTCAAATCTATTTGATAAGTTTTCTTTGAATGCACTCTGCGACAGCGGAGGGCAGCCAAATTCTCTTGAAAAATGCAAGAAAAAAAATTGCACTAACTTAAAAGTTAGCTTTTAGGCCGAATTTCGTCCAAAATGGCCGAAATTAGGGTCCCCCCAAAATTTCAACTGATGATTACTCCACGTACACTTGAGCTACAAACGTCGTTTTGGGCTCGTTGGAATTGTCTTGAGCTCAAATTTATGAAACGAGATGAAAAAAATGAACTTTGAAGGAAAAAAAAACAATAATTTTGAAAATTTCATTTTTTGCACCACGCTTGATTAGGCTTAACTTTTTGGTATCACCGAGATTTCAAAAGCTTATAACTTTGTGTTGGACCGACGAAATTGGTTCATTTTCTCAGTCCCCCAAGATTTGACTATGATCTTGTGATCCAAATAATAAAATTTGGAAATTTTAAAATTTTTGGGCAAGTTATGGCCGTTCGCGCAATTCACCAGGCTCGATTGGGCTTATTTTTTTGACATCACCGAAATTCAAAAGGCTATAACTCAAAGACCCCAAAAGTTATCTCCATTATTTTTGACCTATCAGCAGCTGATTGTACACAAAATTGATACTGCAAAAAAAAATTTTCGGTTTTCTTTTGTTTTGGCCAAAATTTGACCCATTGAAAATTTTTGCACCACGCTCGATTAGGCTTAACTTTTTGACATCACCGAACTTTAAACAGCAATAACTCTTAGCGCATAAAAGTAAAAGAATTACTTTTGCTTTAAATAAAAGCCTACAACACCTGGTGTTCCCAGGCGGTCTCCCATCCAAGTACTAACCAGGCCCAATGTTGCTTAACTTCGGTGATCGGACGAGAACCGGTGCATTCAACATGGTATGGTCGTAGGCATTTGATTTACTCCGCTTTCATTTATATCCTTACTAGCTTATGTCTATGTACATTACTTTTAAAACACTCGCCCTCGCGCGAGAGTAAAAATATGCTCTTATACCATGTAAAACTTTGCACGCTCACGTTATAATTTATGCATTTCAAACAAAATACTGAAAATTGACATTGTTTGGAATTTTTTTGGCCCAATGTGTTTTATGGCCAAATCAGCTGGTCAAAACCTATGGAGCGTGTACAAGGTGCCTTGAATGACCATCTATGGCATGATAGCCGCACATCCACTGTAAGTGGCATATGATTGAATACCAGCCAGGATACTGTCAGTTGCTTTTAGCCTAATTGTTGTGATAAACTTATTAAATAGGTAAGTATTCAAATCTATTTGATAAGTTTTCTTTGAATGCACTCTGCCACAGCGGAGGGCAGCCCAATTCTCTTGAAAAATGCAAGAAAAAAAATTGCACTAACGTAAAAGTTAGCTTTTAGGCCGATTTTCGTCCAAAATGGCCGAAATTCGGGTCCCCCCAAATTTTCAACTGATGATTACTCCACGTACACTTGAGCTACAAACGTCGTTTTGGGCTCGTTGGAATTGTCCTGAGCTCAAATTTATAAAACAAGATGGAAAAAATGAACTTTGAACGAAAAAAAAAAACAAAAATTTTGAAAATTTCATTTTTTGCACCACGCTCGATTAGGCTTAACTTTTTGGTATCACCGAGATTTCAAAAGCTTATAACTTTGTGTTGGACCGACGAAATTGGTTCATTTTCTCAGTCCCCCAAGATTTGACTATCATCTTGTGATCCAAATAATAAAATTTGGAAATTTTAAAATTTTTGGGCAAGTTATGGCCGTTCGCGCAATTCACCAGGCTCGATTGGGCTTATTTTTTTGACATCACCGAAATTCAAAAGGCTATAACTCAAAGACCCCAAAAGTTATCTCCATTATTTTTGACCTATCAGCAGCTGATTGTACACAAAATTGATACTGCAAAAGAAATTTTTCGGTTTTCTTTTGTTTTGGCCAAAATTTGACCCATTGAAAATTTTTGCACCACGCTCGATTAGGCTTAACTTTTTGACATCACCGAACTTTAAACAGCAATAACTCTTAGCGCATAAAAGTAAAAGAATTACTTTTGCTTTAAATAAAAGCCTGCAACACCTGGTGTTCCCAGGCGGTCTCCCATCCAAGTACTAACCAGGCCCAATGTTGCTTAACTTCGGTGATCGGACGAGAACCGGTGCATTCAACATGGTATGGTCGTAGGCATTTGATTTACTCCGCTTTCATTTATATCCTTACTAGCTTATGTCTATGTACATTACTTTTAAAACACTCGCCCTCGCGCAAGAGTAAAAATATGCTCTTATACCATGTAAAATTTTGCACGCTCACATTATAATTTATGCATTTCAAACAAAATACTGAAAATTGACATTGTTTGGAATTTTTTTGGCCCAATGTGTTTTATGGCCAAATCAGCTGGTCAAAACCTATGGAGCGTGTACAAGGTGCCTTGAATGACCATCTATGGCATGGTAGCCGCACATCCACTGTAAGTGGCATATGATTGAATACCAGCCAGGATACTGTCAGTTGCTTTTAGCCTAATTGTTGTGATAAACTTATTAAATAGGTAAGTATTCAAATCTATTTGATAAGTTTTCTTTGAACCACTCTGCGACAATGGAGGGCAGCCCAATTCTCTTGAAAAATGCAAGTAAAAAATTGCACTCTCTTAAAAGTTAGCTTTTAGGCCGATTTTCGTCCAAAATGGCCGAAATTCGGATCCCCCCAAATTTTCAACTGATGATTACTCCACGTACACTTGAGCTACAAATGTCGTTTTGGGCTCGTTGGAATTGTCCTGAGCTCAAATTTATGAAACAAGATGAAAAAAATGAACTTTGAACGAAAAAAAAAACAAAAATTTTGAAAATTTCATTTTTTGCACCACGCTCGATTAGGCTTAACTTTTTGGTATCACCGAGATTTCAAAAGCTTATAACTTTGTGTTGGACCGACGAAATTGGTTCATTTTCTCAGTCCCCCAAGATTTGACTATCATCTTGTGATCCAAATAATAAAATTTGGAAATTTTAAAATTTTTGGGCAAGTTATGGCCGTTCGCGCAATTCACCAGGCTCGATTGGGCTTATTTTTTTGACATCACCGAAATTCAAAAGGCTATAACTCAAAGACCCCAAAAGTTATCTCCATTATTTTTGACCTATCAGCAGCTGATTGTACACAAAATTGATACTGCAAAAGAAATTTTTCGGTTTTCTTTTGTTTTGGCCAAAATTTGACCCATTGAAAATTTTTGCACCACGCTCGATTAGGCTTAACTTTTTGACATCACCGAACTTTAAACAGCAATAACTCTTAGCGCATAAAAGTAAAAGAATTACTTTTGCTTTAAATAAAAGCCTACAACACCTGGTGTTCCCAGGCGGTCTCCCATCCAAGTACTAACCAGGCCCAATGTTGCTTAACTTCGGTGATCGGACGAGAACCGGTGCATTCAACATGGTATGGTCGTAGGCATTTGATTTACTCCGCTTTCATTTATATCCTTACTAGCTTATGTCTATGTACATTACTTTTAAAACACTCGCCTTCGCGCGAGAGTAAAAATATGCTCTTATACCATGTAAAACTTTGCACGCTCACGTTATAATTTATGCATTTCAAACAAAATACTGAAAATTGACATTGTTTGGAATTTTTTTGGCCCAATGTGTTTTATGGCCAAATCAGCTGGTCAAAACCTATGGAGCGTGTACAAGGTGCCTTGAATGACCATCTATGGCATGATAGCCGCACATCCACTGTAAGTGGCATATGATTGAATACCAGCCAGGATACTGTCAGTTGCTTTTAGCCTAATTGTTGTGATAAACTTATTAAATAGGTAAGTATTCAAATCTATTTGATAAGTTTTCTTTGAATGCACTCTGCCACAGCGGAGGGCAGCCCAATTCTCTTGAAAAATGCAAGAAAAAAAATTGCACTAACTTAAAAGTTTGCTATTAGGCCGATTTTCGTCCAAAATGGCCGAAATTCGGGTCCCCCCAAATTTTCAACTGATGATTACTCCACGTACACTTGAGCTACAAACGTCGTTTTGGGCTCGTTGGAATTGTCCTGAGCTCAAATTTATGAAACAAGATGGAAAAAATGAACTTTGAACGAAAAAAAAAACAAAAATTTTGAAAATTTCATTTTTTGCACCACGCTCGATTAGGCTTAACTTTTTGGTATCACCGAGATTTCAAAAGCTTATAACTTTGTGTTGGACCGACGAAATTGGTTCATTTTCTCAGTCCCCCAAGATTTGACTATCATCTTGTGATCCAAATAATAAAATTTGGAAATTTTAAAATTTTTGGGCAAGTTATGGCCGTTCGCGCAATTCACCAGGCTCGATTGGGCTTATTTTTTTGACATCACCGAAATTCAAAAGGCTATAACTCAAAGACCCCAAAAGTTATCTCCATTATTTTTGACCTATCAGCAGCTGATTGTACACAAAATTGATACTGCAAAAGAAATTTTTCGGTTTTCTTTTGTTTTGGCCAAAATTTGACCCATTGAAAATTTTTGCACCACGCTCGATTAGGCTTAACTTTTTGACATCACCGAACTTTAAACAGCAATAACTCTTAGCGCATAAAAGTAAAAGAATTACTTTTGCATTAAATAAAAGCCTACAACACCTGGTGTTCCCAGGCGGTCTCCCATCCAAGTACTAACCAGGCCCAATGTTGCTTAACTTCGGTGATCGGACGAGAACCGGTGCATTCAACATGGTATGGTCGTAGGCATTTGATTTACTCCGCTTTCATTTATATCCTTACTAGCTTATGTCTATGTACATTACTTTTAAAACACTTGCCCTCGCGCAAGAGTAAAAATATGCTCTTATACCATGTAAAATTTTGCACGCTCACATTATAATTTATGCATTTCAAACAAAATACTGAAAATTGACATTGTTTGGAATTTTTTTGGCCCAATGTGTTTTATGGCCAAATCAGCTGTTCAAAACCTATGGAGCGTGTACAAGGTGCCTTGAATGACCATCTATGGCATGATAGCCGCACATCCACTGTAAGTGGCATATGATTGAATACCAGCCAGGATACTGTCAGTTGCTTTTAGCCTAATTGTTGTGATAAACTTATTAAATAGGTAAGTATTCAAATCTATTTGATAAGTTTTCTTTGAACCACTCTGCGACAGCGGAGGGCAGCCCAATTCTCTTGAAAAATGCAAGTAAAAAATTGCACTCTCTTAAAAGTTAGCTTTTAGGCCGATTTTCGTCCAAAATGGCCGAAATTCGGGTCCCCCCAAATTTTCAACTGATGATTACTCCACGTACACTTGAGCTACAAATGTCGTTTTGGGCTCGTTGGAATTGTCCTGAGCTCAAATTTATGAAACAAGATGAAAAAAATGAACTTTGAACGAAAAAAAAAAAAATTTTGAAAATTTCATTTTTTGCACCACGCTCGATTAGGCTTAACTTTTTGGTATCACCGAGATTTCAAAAGCTTATAACTTTGTGTTGGACCGACGAAATTGGTTCATTTTCTCAGTCCCCCAAGATTTGACTATGATCTTGTGATCCAAATAATAAAATTTGGAAATTTTAAAATTTTTGGGCAAGTTATGGCCGTTCGCGCAATTCACCAGGCTCGATTGGGCTTATTTTTTTGACATCACCGAAATTCAAAAGGCTATAACTCAAAGACCCCAAAAGTTATCTCCATTATTTTGACCTATCAGCAGCTGATTGTACACAAAATTGATACTGCAAAAGAAATTTTTCGGTTTTCTTTTGTTTTGGCCAAAATTTGACCCATTGAAAATTTTTGCACCACGCTCGATTAGGCTTAACTTTTTGACATCACCGAACTTTAAACAGCAATAACTCTTAGCGCATAAAAGTAAAAGAATTACTTTTGCTTTAAATAAAAGCCTACAACACCTGGTGTTCCCAGGCGGTCTCCCATCCAAGTACTAACCAGGCCCAATGTTGCTTAACTTCGGTGATCGGACGAGAACCGGTGCATTCAACATGGTATGGTCGTAGGCATTTGATTTACTCCGCTTTCATTTATATCCTTACTAGCTTATGTCTATGTACATTACTTTTAAAACACTCGCCCTCGCGCAAGAGTAAAAATATGCTCTTATACCATGTAAAATTTTGCACGCTCACATTATAATTTATACATTTCAAACAAAATACTGAAAATTGACATTGTTTGGAATTTTTTTGGCCCAATGTGTTTTATGGCCAAATCAGCTGGTCAAAACCTATGGAGCGTGTACAAGGTGCCTTGAATGACCATCTATGGCATGATAGCCGCACATCCACTGTAAGTGGCATATGATTGAATATCAGCCAGGATACTGTCAGTTGCTTTTAGCCTAATTGTTGTGATAAACTTATTAAATAGGTAAGTATTCAAATCTATTTGATAAGTTTTCTTTGAATGCACTCTGCGACAGCGGAGGGCAGCCCAATTCTCTTGAAAAATGCAAGTAAAAAAATTGCACTTAAAAGTTAGCTTTTAGGCCGATTTTCGTCCAAAATGGCCGAAATTCGGGTCCCCCCAAATTTTCAACTGATGATTACTCCACGTACACTTGAGCTACAAACGTCAATTTGGGCTCGTTGGAATTGCCCTGAGCTCAAATTTATGAAACAAGATGGAAAAAATGAACTTTGAACGAAAAAAAAACAAAAATTTTGAAAATTTCATTTTTTGCACCACGCTCGATTAGGCTTAACTTTTTGGTATCACCGAGATTTCAAAAGCTTTTAACTTTGTGTTGGACCGACGAAATTGGTTCATTTTCTCAGTCCCCCAAGATTTGACTATGATCTTGTGATCCAAACAATAAAATTTGAAAATTTTAAAATTTTTGGGCAAGTTATGGCCGTTCGCGCAATTCACCAGGCTCGATTGGGCTTAATTTTTTGACATCACCGGAATTCAAAAGGCTATAACTCAAAGACCCCAAAAGTTATCTCCATTATTTTTGACCTATCAGCAGCTGATTGTACACAAAATTGATACTGCAAAAGAAATTTTTCGGTTTTCTTTTGTTTTGGCCAAAATTTGACCCATTGAAAATTTTTGCACCACGCTCGATTAGGCTTAACTTTTTGACATCACCGAACTTTAAACAGCAATAACTCTTAGCGCATAAAAGTAAAAGAATTACTTTTGCTTTAATTAAAAGCCAAAAACACCTGGTGTTCCCAGGCGGTCTCCCATCCAAGTACTAACCAGGCCCAATGTTGCTTAACTTCGGTGATCGGACGAGAACCGGTGCATTCAACATGGTATGGTCGTAGGCATTTGAGTTACTCCGCTTTCATTTATATCCTTACTAGCGTATGTCTAAGTACAATACTTTTAAAACACTCTCCCTCGCGCGAGAGTAAAAATATGCTTTTATACTATGTAAAATTTTGCACGCTCACGTTATAATTTATGCATTTCAAACAAAATACTGAAAATTGACATTGTTTGGAATTTTTTTGGC
The DNA here is from genome assembly GCF_963678635.1 of Symsagittifera roscoffensis. Classification (NCBI taxonomy): domain Eukaryota; kingdom Metazoa; phylum Xenacoelomorpha; order Acoela; family Convolutidae; genus Symsagittifera; species Symsagittifera roscoffensis. The sequence goes on along the minus strand of NC_087067.1, from coordinate 33,498,379 downwards.
CCAATGTGTTTTATGGCCAAATCAGCTGGTCAAAACCTATGGAGCGTGTACAAGGTGCCTTGAATGACCATCTATGGCATGATAGCCGCACATCCACTGTAAGTGGCATATGATTGAATACCAGCCAGGATACTGTCAGTTGCTTTTTGCCTAATTGTTGTGATAAACTTATTAAATAGGTAAGTATTCAAATCTATTTGATAAGTTTTCTTTGAATGCACTCTGCGACAGCGGAGGGCATCCCAATTCTCTTGAAAAATGCAAGAAAAAAAATTGCACTAACAAGTTAGCTTTTAGGCCGATTTTCGTCCAAAATGGCCGAAATTCGGGTCCCCCCAAATTTTCAACTGATGATTACTCCACGTACACTTGAGCTACAAACGTCGTTTTGGGCTCGTTGGAATTGTCCTGAGCTCAAAATTATGAAACAAGATGAAAAAAATGAACTTTGAAGGAAAAAAAAACAAAAATTTTGAAAATATCATTTTTTGCACCACGCTCGATTAGGCTTAACTTTTTGGTATCACCGAGACTTCAAAAGCTTATAACTTTGTGTTGGACCGACGAAATTGGTTCATTTTCTCAGTCCCCCAAGATTTGACTATGATCTTGTGATCCAAATAATAAAATTTGGAAATTTTAAAATTTTTGGGCAAGTTATGGCCGTTCGCGCAATTCACCAGGCTCGATTGGGCTTATTTTTTTGACATCACCGGAATTCAAAAGGCTATAACTCAAAGACCCCAAAAGTTATCTCCAATATTTTTGACCTATCAGCAGCTGATTGTACACAAAATTGATACTGCAAAAGAAATTTTTCGGTTTTCTTTTGTTTTGGCCAAAATTTGACCCATTGAAAATTTTTGCACCACGCTCGATTAGGCTTAACTTTTTGACATCACCGAACTTTAAACTGCAATAACTCTTAGCGCATAAAAGTAAAAGAATTACTTTTGCTTTAAATAAAAGCCTACAACACCTGGTGTTCCCAGGCGGTCTCCCATCCAAGTACTAACCAGGCCCAATGTTGCTTAACTTCGGTGATCGGACGAGAACCGGTGCATTCAACATGGTATGGTCGTAGGCATTTGAGTTATTCCGCTTTCATTTATATCCTTCCTAGCTTATGTCTATGTACATTACTTTTAAAACACTCGCCCTCGCGCGAGAGTAAAAATATGCTCTTATACCATGTAAAATTTTGCACGCTCACGTTATAATTTATGCATTTCAAACAAAATACTGAAAATTGACATTGTTTGGAATTTTTTTGGCCCAATGTGTTTTATGGCCAAATCAGCTGGTCAAAACCTATGGATCGTGTACAAGGTGCCTTGAATGACCATCTATGGCATGATAGCCGCACATCCACTGTAAGTGGCATATGATTGAATACCAGCCAGGATACTGTCAGTTGCTTTTAGCCTAATTGTTGTGATAAACTTATTAAATAGGTAAGTATTCAAATCTATTTGATAAGTTTTCTTTGAATGCACTCTGCGACAGCGGAGGGCAGTCCAAATCTCTTGAAAAATGCAAGAAAAAAAATTGCACTAACGTAAAAGTTAGCTTTTAGGCCGCTTTTCGTCCAAAATGGCCGAAATTCGGATCCCCCCAAATTTTCAACTGATGATTACTCCACGTACACTTGAGCTACAAACGTCGTTTTGGGCTCGTTGGAATTGTCTGAGCTCAAATTTATGAAACAAGATAAAAAAAATGAACTTTGAACAAAAAAAAACAAAAATTTTGAAAATTTCATTTTTTGCACCACGCTCGATTAGGCTTAACTTTTTGGTATCACCGAGATTTCAAAAGCTTATAACTTTGTGTTGGACCGACGAAATTGGTTCATTTTCTCAGTCCCCCAAGATTTGACTATGATCTTGTGATCCAAATAATAAAATTTGGAAATTTTAAAATTTTTGGGCAAGTTATGGCCGTTCGCGCAATTCACCAGGCTCGATTGGGCTTATTTTTTTGACATCACCGGAATTCAAAAGGCTATAACTCAAAGACCCCAAAAGTTATCTCCATTATTTTTGACCTATCAGCAGCTGATTGTACACAAAATTGATACTGCAAAAGAAATTTTTCGGTTTTCTTTTGTTTTGGCCAAAATTTGACCCATTGAAAATTTTTGCACCACGCTCGATTAGGCTTAACTTTTTGACATCACCGAACTTTAAACAGCAATAACTCTTAGCGCAAAAAAGTAAAAGAATTACTTTTGCTTTAAATAAAAGCCTACAACACCTGGTGTTCCCAGGCGGTCTCCCATCCAAGTACTAACCAGGCCCAATGTTGCTTAACTTCGGTGATCGGACGAGAACCGGTGCATTCAACATGGTATGGTCGTAGGCATTTGAGTTACTCCGCTTTCATTTATATCCTTACTAGCTTATGTCTATGTACATTACTTTTAAAACACTCGCCCTCGCGCGAGAGTAAAAATATGCTCTTATACCATGTAAAATTTTGCACGCTCACGTTATAATTTATGCATTTCAAACAAAATACTGAAAATTGACATTGTTTGGAATTTTTTTGGCCCAATGTGTTTTATGGCCAAATCAGCTGGTCAAAACCTATGGAGCGTGTACAAGGTGCCTTGAATGACCATCTATGGCATTATAGCCGCACATCCACTGTAAGTGGCATATGATTGAATACCAGCCAGGATACTGTCAGTTTCTTTTAGCCTAATTGTTGTGATAAACTTATTAAATAGGTAAGTATTCAAATCTATTTGATAAGTTTTCTTTGAATGCACTCTGCGACAGCGGAGGGCAGTCCAATTCTCTTGAAAAATGCAAGAAAAAAAATTGCACTAACGTAAAAGTTAGCTTTTAGGCCGATTTTCGTCCAAAATGGCCGAAATTCGGATCCCCCCAAATTTTCAACTGATGATTACTCCACGTACACTTGAGCTACAAACGTCGTTTTGGGCTCGTTGGAATTGTCTGAGCTCAAATTTATGAAACAAGATGAAAAAAATGAACTTTGAACAAAAAAAACAAAAATTTTGAAAATTTCATTTTTTGCACCACGCTCGATTAGGCTTAACTTTTTGGTATCACCGAGATTTCAAAAGCTTATAACTTTGTGTTGGACAGACGAAATTGGTTAATTTTCTCAGTCCCCCAAGATTTGACTATGATCTTGTGATCCAAATAATAAAATTTGGAAATTTTAAAATTTTTGGGCAAGTTATGGCCGTTCGCGCAATTCACCAGGCTCGATTGGGCTTATTTTTTTGACATCACCGGAATTCAAAAGGCTATAACTCAAAGACCCCAAAAGTTATCTCCATTATTTTTGACCTATCAGCAGCTGATTGTACACAAAATTGATACTGCAAAAGAAATTTTTCGGTTTTCTTTTGTTTTGGCCAAAATTTGACCCATTGAAAATTTTTGCACCACGCTCGATTAGGCTTAACTTTTTGACATCACCGAACTTTAAACAGCAATAACTCTTAGCGCAAAAAAGTAAAAGAATTATTTTTGCTTTAAATAAAAGCCTACAACACCTGGTGTTCCCAGGCGGTCTCCCATCCAAGTACTAACCAGGCCCAATGTTGCTTAACTTCGGTGATCGGACGAGAACCGGTGCATTCAACATGGTATGGTCGTAGGCATTTGAGTTACTCCGCTTTCATTTATATCCTTACTAGCTTATGTCTATGTACATTACTTTTAAAACACCCGCCCTCGCGCGAGAGTAAAAATATGCTCTTATACCATGTAAAATTTTGCACGCTCACGTTATAATTTATGCATTTCAAACAAAATACTGAAAATTGACATTGTTTGGAATTTTTTTGGCCCAATGTGTTTTATGGCCAAATCAGCTGGTCAAAACCTATGGAGCGTGTACAAGGTGCCTTGAATGACCATCTATGGCATGATAGCCGCACATCCACTGTAAGTGGCATATGATTGAATACCAGCCAGGATACTGTCAGTTGCTTTTAGTCTAATTGTTGTGATAAACTTATTGAATAGGTAAGTATTCAAAAATATTTGATAAGTTTTCTTTGAATGCACTCTGCGACAGCGGAGGGCAGCCCAATTCTCTTGAAAAATGCAAGAAAAAAAAATTGCACTAACTTAAAAGTTAGCTTTTAGGCCGATTTTCGTCCAAAATGGCCGAAATTCGGGTCCCCCCAAATTTTCAACTGATGATTACTCCACGTACACTTGAGCTACAAACGTCGTTTTGGGCTCGTTGGAATTGTCCTGAGCTCAAATTTATGAAACGAGATTAAAAAAAATGAACTTTGAATGAAAAAAAAAACAAAAATTTTGAAAATTTCATTTTTTGCACCACGCTCGATTAGGCTTAACTTTTTGGTATCACCGAGATTTCAAAAGCTTATAACTTTGTGTTGGACCGACGAAATTGGTTCACTTTCTCAGTCCCCCAAGATTTGACTATGATCTTGTGATCCAAATAATAAAATTTGGAAATTTTAAAATTTTTGGGCAAGTTATGGCCGTTCGCGCAATTCACCAGGCTCGATTGGGCTTATTTTTTTGACATCACCGAAATTCAAAAGGCTATAACTCAAAGACCCCAAAAGTTATCTCCATTATTTTTGACCTATCAGCAGCTGATTGTACACAAAATTGATACTGCAAAAGAAATTTTTCGGTTTTCTTTTTTTTTCCAAAATTTGACCCATTGAAAATTTTTGCACCACGCTCGATTAGGCTTAACTTTTTGACATCACCGAACTTTAAACAGCAATAACTCTTAGCGCATAAAAGTAAAATAATTACTTTTGCTTTAAATAAAAGCCTACAACACCTGGTGTTCACAGGCGGTCTCCCATTCAAGTACTAACCAGGCCCAATGTTGCTTAACTTCGGTGATCGGACGAGAACCGGTGCATTCAACATGGTATGGTCGTAGGCATTTGAGTTACTCCGCTTTCATTTATATCCTTACTAGCTTATGTCTATGTACAATACTTTAAAAACACTCGCCCTCGCGCGAGAGTAAAAATATGCTCTTATACCATGTAAAATTTTGCACGCTCACGTTATAATTTATGCATTTCAAACAAAATACTGAAAATTGACATTGTTTGGAATTTTTTTGGCCCAATGTGTTTTATGGCCAAATCAGCTGGTCAAAACCTATGGAGCGTGTACAAGGTTCCTTGAATGACCATCTATGGCATGATAGCCGCACATCCACTGTAAGTGGCATATGATTGAATACCAGCCAGGATACTGTCAGTTGCTTTAGCCCAATTGTTGTGATAAACTTATTAAATAGGTAAGTATTCAATTCTATTTGATAAATTTTCTTTGAATGCACTCTGCGACAGCGGAGGGCAGCCCAATTCTCTTGAAAAATGCAAGAAAAAAAATTGCAATAACTTAAAAGTTAGCTTTTAGGCCGAATTTCGTCCAAAATGGCCGAAATTCGGAACCCCCCAAATTTCTAACTGATGATTACTCCACGTACACTTGAGCTACAAACGTCGTTTTGGGCTCGTTGGAATTGCCCTGAGCTCAAATTTATGAAACAAGATGAAAAAAATGAACTTTGAACGAAAAAAGAAAAAAAATTTGAAAATTTCATTTTTTGCACCACGCTCGATTAGGCTTAACTTTTTGGTATCACCGAGATTTCAAAAGCTTATAACTTTGTGTTGGACCGACGAAATTGGTTCATTTTCTCAGTCCCCCAAGATTTGACTATGATCCTGTGATCCAAATAATAAAATTTGGAAATTTTAAAATTTTTGGGCAAGTTATGGCCGTTCGCGCAATTCACCAGGCTCGATTGGGCTTATTTTTTTGACATCACCGAAATTCAAAAGGCTATAACTCAAAGACCCCAAAAGTTATCTCCATTATTTTTGACCTATCAGCAGCTGATTGTACACAAAATTGATACTGCAAAAGAAATTTTTCGGTTTTCTTTTGTTTTGGCCAAAATTTGACCCATTGAAAATTTTTGCACCACGCTCGATTAGGCTTAACTTTTTGACATCACCGAACTTTAAACAGCAATAACTCTTAGCGCATAAAAGTAAAAGAATTACTTTTGCTTTAAATAAAAGCCTACAACACCTGGTGTTCCCAGGCGGTCTCCCATTCAAGTACTAACCAGGCCCAATGTTGCTTAACTTCGGTGATCGGACGAGAACCGGTGCATTCAACATGGTATGGTCGTAGGCATTTGAGTTACTCCGCTTTCATTTATATCCTTACTAGCTTATGTCTATGTACATTACTTTTAAAACACTCGCCCTCGCGCGAGAGTAAAAATATGCTCTTATACCATGTAAAATTTTGCACGCTCACGTTATAATTTATGCATTTCAAACAAAATACTGAAAATTGACATTGTTTGGAATTTTTTTGGCCCAATGTGTTTTATGGCCGAATCAGCTGGTCAAAACCTATGGAGCGTGTACAAGGTGCCTTGAATGACCATCTATGGCATGATAGCCGCACATCCACTGTAAGTGGCATATGATTGAATACCAGCCAGGATACTGTCAGTTGCTTTTAGCCTAATTGTTGTGATAAACTTATTAAGTAGGTAAGTATTCAAATCTATTTGATAAGTTTTCTTTGAATGCACTCTGCGACAGCGGAGGGCAGCCCAATTCTCTTGAAAAATGCAAGAAAAAAAATTGCACTAACAAGTTAGCTTTTAGGCCGATTTTCGTCCAAAATGGCCGAAATTCGGGTCCCCCCAAATTTTCAACTGATGATTACTCCACGTACACTTGAGCTACAAACGTCTTTTTGGTCTCGTTGGAAGTATCCTGAGCTCAAATTTATGAAACAAGATGAAAAAAATGAACTTTGAACGAAAAAAAAAACAAAAATTTTGAAAATTTCATTTTTTGCACCACGCTCGATTAGGCTTAACTTTTTGGTATCACCGAGATTTCAAAAGCTTATAACTTTGTGTTGGACCGACGAAATTGGTTCATTTTCTCAGTCCCCCAAGATTTGACTATGATCTTGTGATCCAAATAATAAAATTTGGAAATTTTAAAATTTTTGGGCAAGTTATGGCCGTTCGCGCAATTCACCAGGCTCGATTGGGCTTATTTTTTTGACATCACCGAAATTCAAAAGGCTATAACTCAAAGACCCCAAAAGTTATCTCCATTATTTTTGACCTATCAGCAGCTGATTGTACACAAAACTGATACTGCAAAAGAAATTTTTCGGTTTTCTATTGTTTTGGCCAAAATTTGACCCATTGAAAATTTTTGCACCACGCTCGATTAGGCTTAACTTTTTGACATCACCGAACTTTAAACAGCAATAACTCTTAGCGCAAAAAAGTAAAAGAATTACTTTTGCTTTAAATAAAAGCCTACAACACCTGGTGTTCCCAGGCGAACTCCCATCCAAGTACTAACCAGGCCCAATGTTGCTTAACTTCGGTGATCGGACGAGAACCGGTGCATTCAACATGGTATGGTCGTAGGCATTTGAGTTACTCCGCTTTCATTTATATCCTGACTAGCTTATGTCTATGTACATTACTTTTAAAGCAGTCGCCCTCGCGCGTGAGTAAAAATATGCTCTTATACCATGTAAAATTTTGCACGCTCACGTTATAATTTATGCATTTCAAACAAAATACTGAAAACTGACATTGTTTGGAATTTTTTTGGCCCAATGTGTTTTATGGCCAAATCAGCTGGTCAAAACCTATGGAGCGTGTACAAGGTGCCTTGAATGACCATCTATGGCATGATAGCCGCACATCCACTGTAAGTGGCATATGATTGAATACCAGCCAGGATACTGTCAGTTGCTTTTAGCCTAATTGTTGTGATAAACTTATTAAATAGGTAAGTATTCAAATCTATTTGATAAGTTTTCTTTGAATGCACTCTGCGACAGCGGAGGGCAGCCCAATTTTCTTGAAAAATGCAAGAATAAAAATTGCTCTAACAAGTTAGCTTTTAGGCCGATTTTCGTCCAAAATGGCCGAAATTCGTCCCCCCAAATTTTCAACTGATGATTACTCCACGTACACTTGAGCTACAAACGTCGTTTTGGGCTCGTTGGAATTTTCCTGAGCTCAAATTTATGAAACAAGATGAAAAAAATGAACTTTGTACGAAAAAAAAACAAAAATTTTGAAAATTTCATTTTTTGCACCACGCTCGATTAGGCTTAACTTTTTGGTATCACCGAGATTTCAAAAGCTTATAACTTTGTGTTAGACCTACGAAATTGGTTCATTTTCTCAGTCCCCCAAGATTTGACTATGATCTTGTGATCCAAATAATAAAATTTGGAAATTTTAAAATTTTTGGGCAAGTTATGGCCGTTCGCGCAATTCAACAGGCTCGATTGGGCTTATTTTTTTGACATCACCGAAATTCAAAAGGCTATAACTCAAAAACCCCAAAAGTTATCTCCATTATTTTTGACCTATCAGCAGCTGATTGTACACAAAAATGATACTGCAAAAGAAATTTTTCGGTTTTCTTTTGTTTTGGCCAAAATTTGACCCATTGAAAATTTTTCCACCACGCTCGATTAGGCTTAACTTTTTGACATCACCGAACTTTAAACAGCAATAACTCTTAGCGCAAATAAATTAAATAAAAATAGCGCACCTGGATCTGATGGTCTTACTTCAGACTTGTATAAAAGCCACTCAAATTTTTTCGCTCCGTTGCTCGCTGAATTATTTAACTCGATGTGCTACAATAAAGCGGCACCTAGGTCATTTCTCATTTCAATAATAAAACTCATCCCAAAAATTGAAAACAGTTTAAATGTGGACGAATTCCGACCAATAAGCCTCCTTAACACTGATCTCAAAATTCTTTCCCATGTTCTGGCATCTCGTTTAAGAGACCCTTTAAATAATCTAATACGCAAACATCAACTTGCTTATTTGCCAAAGCGCAGTATTCATACAGCCATAATTAAGGCTAGATTAGCTCAAGAAAAACTCGGAAAATCTAATTGTGTGGTAGCCATCGATTTCAGTAAGGCTTTTGACCGTATGGACCGTGATTACATTTTGAACGTTTTAACAGCCATAGGCTGTCCAGAAATCATAACTTCTTTGATATCCATCATATATACTGATACCAAAGCGATGATAGAAATAGGTGGCTACCTATCACGATCAATTAGAGTCGACAATGGGATTAAACAAGGATGCCCTCTTTCGGCGCTTTTGTTCATTTTAGGAATGGAACCTTTACTCCAAGCCATACGGTATAATAATTCTATCAAATCCAACCAAGCACTTAAAATTGTGGCCTACGCCGATGATATAAGTGTTTTCATTAAACGCGCTTGTATCGGAAATTTACTTGATGAAATCAATAAGTTCAATTTGGTATCAAAACTTGCTATAAATGTAGATAAAACCAAAGTTCTGAGTTTAGGTTTCGTGCCTAAACAGTTGAAGAAAGTATCAGCCCTTAAATTATTAGGCATACGCTTAAGCTTGAATGATTCATTGAAAATTAAAACCAAGATATTGGAAGATACGATTAATAATTCAGCTAAATTCAGCTTAAAATGTATGACTATCCGGGCGCGAAGCCTGAATATTGAGACTTTTATGACATCAAGACTCGTATATGTGATGAGGCACTTGGAGTTGACAAAAACTTTCATTGATAGGTTAGAAATGAAATTGATTAACAGTGTATGGCTTGGAGGAAAACATTCAATCAATAAGCAGATCTTATACCTTCCAGTCAATAATGGAGGCACAGGCTTCAAAAATTTAAATTTTTATATTGCGGCTGCAAAAATTTTCGACATGGTATCCCTACTTAATACCTTGGGTAGCAACAAAGAAGTGATCTACTTCAAAAAATCTAAGATTTTCAGATCCTTCAAAAATTTCTTAATTAAAAAAAACATTTTCATTCTCGAGTTTGCTCGAGATAGTTTTCAGCTAGTTCAAAATGGAAAAGTAATTGATCCTTTGAAGATGAACATATCTAGTCTTTATGCAGAGTTGATGCTTCCAAATTATAAAACGAAGGTTATAGCTAGAAAAATTGCGAATTTCTACCCGGATCTTAATCTATCGGACAAATCTTTGATTTTTCAATTCCTAACCAAAATATGGAAACATAAAAAGTTCACCCCCTAGATAAAAACATTCTCTCCTTATTTTTCTTAAACAGTTATCTGGATAAGCCCAGGAAATGGATTAAAAATTTGGTGGACCACCCTCTTTGTTACTCTTGTGAAAGAGAGTTCGAAACCATGCAACATTTGTTTTTCGCTTGTGAAAACTGCTCTACTTTTAAAGAAAAACTTAATTTCAATTCAATAAAAGATCTGCTTGTTGAAGAAAATGTAATAGGCATGAAATACATTGTAGCTAAGCTGATATCATCATGGTGTCAAGATACATCTGAATATCTCAAAAAACTTGGTTCCATTCCATAAAATGATTATCTTCATGGTGTATTATATTACATTTGATGTCGTATTGTTTTTCTGCTAACTGTAACTAAATATGTGTAACTAATTGCTTTCCTTTTTTGTAATTTGTAATTATAATCGTTAATAAATTATTTGAAAGCCTAATTGTTGTGATAAACTTATTAAATAGGTAAGTATTCAAATCTATTTTATAAGTTTTCTTTGAATGCACTCTGCGACAGCGGAGGGCAGCCCAATTCTCTTGAAAAATTTAAGAAAAAAAATGGCACTAACTTAAAAGTTAGTTTTTAGGCCGATTTTCGTCCAAATTGGTCGAAATTCGGGTCCCCCGAAATTTTCAACTGATGATTACTCCACGTACACTTGAGCTACAAACGTTGTTTTGGGCTCGTTGGAATTATCCTGAGCTCAAATTTATGAAACAAGATGAAAAAAATGAACTTTGAACAAAAAAAAACAAAAATTTTGAAAATTTCATTTTTTGCACCACGCTCGATTAGGCTTAACTTTTTGGTATCACCGAGATTTCAAAAGCTTATAACTTTGTGTTGGACCGACGAAATTGGTTCATTTTCTCAGTCCCCCAAGATTTGACTATGATCTTGTGATCCAAATAATAAAATTTGGAAATTTTAAAATTTTTGGGCAAGTTATGGCCGTTCGCGCAATTCACCAGGCTCGATTGGGCTTATTTTTTTGACATCACCGAAATTCAAAAGGCTATAACTCAAAGACCCCAAAAGTTATCTCCATTATTTTTGACCTATCAGCAGCTGATTGTACACAAAATTGATACTGCAAAAGAAATTTTTCGGTTTTCTTTTGTTTTGGCCAAAATTTGACCCATTGAAAATTTTTGCACCACGCTCGATTAGGCTTAACTTTTTGACATCACCGAACTTTAAACAGCAATAACTCTTAGCGCACAAAAGTAAAAGATTTACTTTTGCTTTAAATAAAAGCCTACAACACCTGGTGTTCCCAGGCGGTCTCCCATCCAAGTACTAACCAGGCCCAAGGTTGCTTAACTTCGGTGATCGGACGAGAACCGGTGCATTCAACATGGTATGGTCGTAGGCATTTGAGTTACTCCGCTTTCATTTATATCCTTACTAGCTTATGTCTATGTACATTAATTTTAAAACAGTCGCCCTCGCGCGAGAGTAAAAATATGCTCTTATACCATGTAAAATTTTGCACGCTCACGTTATAATTTATGCATTTCAAACAAAATACTGAAAATTGACATTGTTTGGAATTTTTTTGGCCCAATGTGTTTTATGGCCAAATCAGCTGGTCAAAACCTATGGAGCGTGTACAAGGTGCCTTGAATGACCATCTATGGCATGATAGCCGCACATCCACTGTAAGTGGCATATGATTGAATACCAGCCAGGATACTGTCAGTTGCTTTTAGCCTAATTGTTGTGATAAATTTATTAAATAGGTAAGTATTCAAATCTATTTGATAAGTTTTCTTTGAATGCACTCTGCGACAGCGGAGGGCAGCCCAATTCTCTTGAAAAATGCAAGAAAAAAAGTTGCACTAACAAGTTAGCTTTTAGGCCGATTTTCGGCCAAAATGGCCGAAATTCGGGTCCCCCCAATTTTTCAACTGATGATTACTCCACGTACACTTGAGCTACAAACGTCGTTTTGGGCTCGTTGGAGTTGTCCTGAGCTCAAATTTATGAAACAAGATGAAAAAAATGAACTTTGAACGAAAAAAAAAACAAAAATTTTGAAAATTTCATTTTTTGCACCACGCTCGATTAGGCTTAACTTTTTGGTATCACCGAGATTTCAAAAGCTTATAACTTTTTGTTGGACCGACGAAATTGGTTCATTTTCTCAGTCCCCCAAGATTTGACTATGATCTTGTGATCCAAATAATAAAATTTGAAAATTTGAAAATTTTTGGGCAAGTTATGGCCGTTCGCGCAATTCACCAGGCTCGATTGGGCTTATTTTTTTGACATCACCGAAATTCAAAAGGCTATAACTCAAAAACCCCAAAAGTTATCTCCATTATTTTTGACCTATCAGCAGCTGATTGTACACAAAATTGATACTGCAAAAGACATTTTTCGGTTTTCTTTGGTTTTGGCCAAAATTTGACCCATTGAAAATTTTTGCACCACGCTCGATTAGGCTTAACTTTTTGACATCACCGAACTTTAAACAGCAATAACTCTTAGCGCATAAAAGAAAAAGAATTACTTTTGCTTTAAATAAAAGCCTACAGCACCTGGTGTTCCCAGGCGGTCTCCCATCCAAGTACTAACCAGGCCCAATGTTGCTTAACTTCGGTGATCGGACGAGAACCGGTGCATTCAACATGGTATGGTCGTAGGCATTTGAGTTACTCCGCTTTCATTTATATCCTTACTAGCTTATGTTTATGTTCATTACTTTTAAAACACTCGCCCTCGCGCGAGAGTAAAAATATGCTCTTATACCATGTAAAATTTTGCACGCTCACGTTATAATTTATGCATTTCAAACAAAATACTGAAAATTGACATTGTTTGGAATTTTTTTGGCCCAATGTGTTTTATGGCCAAATCAGCTGGTCAAAACCTATGGAGCGTGTACAAGGTGCCTTGAATGACCATCTATGGCATGATAGCCGCACATCCACTGTAAGTGGCATATGATTGAATACCAGCCAGGATACTGTCAGTTGCTTTTAGCCTAATTGTTGTGATAAACTTATTAAAAAGGTAAGTATTCAAATCTATTTGATAATTTTTCTTTGAATGCACTCTGCGACAGCGGAGGGCAGCCCCATTCTCTTGAAAAATGCAAGAAAAAAAATTGCACTAACATAAAAGTTAGCTTTTAGGCCGATTTTCGTCCAAAATGGCCGATATTCGGGTCCCCCCAAATTTTCAACTGATGATTACTCCACGTACACTAGAGCTACAAACGTCGTTTTGGGCTCGTTGGAATTGTCCTGAGCTCAAATTTATGAAACGAGATGAAAAAAAATGAACTTTGAACGAAAAAAAAACAAAAATTTTGAAAATTTTATTTTTTGCACCACGCTCGATTAGGCTTAACTTTTTGGTATCACCGAGATTTCAAAAGCTTATAACTTTGTGTTGGACCGACGAAATTGGTTCATTTTCTCAGTCCCCCAAGATTTGACTATGATCTTGTGATCCAAGTAATAAAATTTGGAAATTTTAAAATTTTTGGGCAAGCTATGGCCGTTCGCGCAATTCACCAGGCTCGATTGGGCTTATTTTTTTGACATCACCGAAATTTAAACAGCAATAACTCTTAGCGCATAAAAGTAAAAGATTACTTTTGCTTTAAATAAAGCCTACAACACCTGGTGTTCCCAGGCGGTCTCCCATCCAAGTACTAACCAGGCCCAATGTTGCCTAATTTCGGTGATCGGACGAGAACCGGTACATTCAACATGGTATGGTCGTAGGCATTTGAGTTACTCCGCTTTCACTTATATCCTTACTAGCTTATGTCTATGTACGTTACTTTTAAAACACTCGCCCTCGCGCGAAAGTAAAAATATGCTCTTATACCATGTAAAATTTTGCACGCTCACGTTATAATTTATGCATTTCAAACAAAATACTGAAAACTGACATTGTTTGGAATTTTTTTGGCCCAATGTGTTTTATGGCCAAATCAGCTGGTCAAAACCTATGGAGCGTGTACAAGGTGCCTTGAATGACCATCTATGGCATGATAGCCGCACATCCACTGTAAGTGGCATATGATTGAATACCAGCCAGGATACTGTCAGTTGCTTTTAGCCTAATTGTTGTGATAAACTTATTAAATAGGTAAGTATTCAAATCTATTTGATAAGTTTTCTTTGAATGCAATCTGCGACAGCGGAGGGCAGCCCAATTCTCTTGAAAAATGCAAGAAAAAAAATTGCACTAACAAGTTAGCTTTTAGGCCGATTTTCGTCCAAAATGGCCGAAATTCGGGTCCCCCCAAATTTTCAACTGATGATTACTCCACGTAAACTTGAGCTACAAACGTCGTTTTGGGCTCGTTGGAATTGTCCTGAGCTCAAATTTATGAAACGAGATGAAAAAAAATGAACTTTGAAAAAAAAAATATTGAAAATTTCATTTTTTGCACCACGCTCGATTAGGCTTAACTTTTTGGTATCACCGAGGTTTCAAAAGCTTATAACTTTGTATTGGAACGACAAAATTGGTTCATTTTCTCAATCCCCCAAGATTTGACTATGATCTTGTGATCCAAGTAATAAAATTTGGAAATTTTAAAATTTTTGGGCAAGTTATGGCCGTTCGCGCAATTCACCAGGCTCGATTGGGCTTATTTTTTTGACATCACCGAAATTTAAACAGTAATAACTCTTAGCGCATAAAAGTAAAAGAATTACTTTTGCTTTAAATAAAACCTACAACACCTGGTGTTCCCAGGCGGTCTCCCATCCAAGTACTAACCAGGCCCAATGTTGCTTAACTTCGGTGATCGGACGAGAACCGGTGCATTCAACATGGTATGGTCGTAGGCATTTGAGTTACTCCGCTTTCATTTATATCCTTACTAGCTTATGTCTATGTACATTACTTATAAAACACTCGCCCTCGCGCGAGAGTAAAAATATGCTCTTATACCATGTAAAATTTTGCACGCTCACGTTATAATTTATGCATTTCAAACAAAATACTGAAAATTGACATTGTTTGGAATTTTTTTGGCCCAATGTGTTTTATGGCCAAATCAGCTGGTCAAAACCTATGGAGCGTGTACAAGGTGCCTTGAATGACCATCTATGGCATGATAGCCGCACATCCACTGTAAGTGGCATATGATTGAATACCAGCCAGGATACTGTCAGTTGCTTTTAGCCTAATTGTTGTGATAAACTTATTAAATAGGTAAGTATTCAAATCTATTTGATAAGTTTTCTTTGAATGCAATCTGCGACAGCGGAGGGCAGCCCAATTCTCTTGAAAAATGCAAGAAAAAAAATTGCACTAACAAGTTAGCTTTTAGGCCGATTTTCGTCCAAAATGGCCGAAATTCGGGTCCCCCCAAATTTTCAACTGATGATTACTCCACGTAAACTTGAGCTACAAACGTCGTTTTGGGCTCGTTGGAATTGTCCTGAGCTCAAATTTATGAAACGAGATGAAAAAAATGAACTTTGAAAAAAAAATATTGAAAATTTCATTTTTTGCACCACGCTCGATTAGGCTTAACTTTTTGGTATCACCGAGGTTTCAAAAGCTTATAACTTTGTATTGGAACGACAAAATTGGTTCATTTTCTCAATCCCCCAAGATTTGACTATGATCTTGTGATCCAAGTAATAAAATTTGGAAATTTTAAAATTTTTGGGCAAGTTATGGCCGTTCGCGCAATTCACCAGGCTCGATTGGGCTTATTTTTTTGACATCACCGAAATTTAAACAGCAATAACTCTTAGCGCATAAAAGTAAAAGAATTACTTTTGATTTAAATAAAGCCTACAACACCTGGTGTTCCCAGGCGGTCTCCCATCCAAGTACTAACCAGGCCCAATGTTGCTTAACTTCGGTGATCGGACGAGAACCGGTGCATTCAACATGGTATGGTCGTAGGCATTTGAGTTACTCCGCTTTCATTTATATCCTTACTAGCTTATGTCTATGTACATTACTTATAAAACACTCGCCCTCGCGCGAGAGTAAAAATATGCTCTTATACCATGTAAAATTTTGCACGCTCACGTTATAATTTATGCATTTCAAACAAAATACTGAAAATTGACATTGTTTGGAATTTTTTTGGCCCAATGTGTTTTATGGCCAAATCAGCTGGTCAAAACCTATGGAGCGTGTACAAGGTGCCTTGAATGACCATCTATGGCATGATAGCCGCACATCCACTGTAAGTGGCATATGATTGAATACCAGCCAGGATACTGTCAGTTGCTTTTAGCCTAATTGTTGTGATAAACTTATTAAATAGGTAAGTATTCAAATCTATTTGATAAGTTTTCTTTGAATGCACTCTGCGGCAGCGGAGGGCAGCCCAATTCTCTTGAAAAATGCAAGAAAATAAATTGCACTAACGTAAAAGTTAGCTTTTAGGCCGATTTTCGTCCAAAATGGCCGAAATTCGGGTCCCCCCAAATTTTCAACTGATGATTACTCCACGTACACTTGAGCTACAAACGTCGTTTTGGGCTCGTTGGATTTGTCCTGAGCTCAAATTTATGAAACAAGCTGAAAAAAATGAACTTTGAAAAAAAAAATTTTTTGAAAATTTCATTTTTTGCACCACGCTCGATTAGGCTTAACTTTTTGGTATCACCGAGATTTCAAAAGCTTATAACTTTTTGTTGGACCGACGAAATTGGTTCATTTTCTCAGTCCCCCAAGATTTGACTATGATCTTGTGATCCAAATAATAAAATTTGAAAATTTTAAAATTTTTGGGCAAGTTATGGCCGTTCGCGCAATTCACCAGGCTCGATTGGGCTTATTTTTTTGACATCACCGAAATTCAAAAAGCTATAACTCAAAAACCCCAAAAGTTATCTCCATTATTTTTGACCTATCAGCAGCTGATTGTACACAAAATTGATACTGCAAAAGACATTTTTCGGTTTTCTTTGGTTTTGGCCAAAATTTGACCCATTGAAAATTTTTGCACCACGCTCGATTAGGCTTAACTTTTTGACATCACCGAACTTTAAACAGCAATAACTCTTAGCGCATAAAAGAAAAAGAATTACTTTTGCTTTAAATAAAAGCCTACAGCATGAACTTTGAACGAAAAAAAAAAATTTGAAAATTTCATTTTTTGCACCACGCTCGATTAGGCTTACTTTTTTGGTATCACCGAGATTTCAAAAGCTTATAACTTTGTGTTGGACCGACAAAATTGGTTCATTTTCTCAGTCCCCCAAGATTTCAAAAGCTTATAACTTTTTGTTGGACCGACGAAATTGGTTCATTTTCTCAGTCCCCCAAGATTTGACTATGATCTTGTGATCCAAATAATAAAATTTGAAAATTTTAAAATTTTTGGGCAAGTTATGGCCGTTCGCGCAATTCACCAGGCTCGATTGGGCTTATTTTTTTGACATCACCGAAATTCAAAAAGCTATAACTCAAAAACCCCAAAAGTTATCTCCATTATTTTTGACCTATCAGCAGCTGATTGTACACAAAATTGATACTGCAAAAGACATTTTTCGGTTTTCTTTGGTTTTGGCCAAAATTTGACCCATTGAAAATTTTTGCACCACGCTCGATTAGGCTTAACTTTTTGACATCACCGAACTTTAAACAGCAATAACTCTTAGCGCATAAAAGAAAAAGAATTACTTTTGCTTTAAATAAAAGCCTACAGCAATGAACTTTGAACGAAAAAAAAAAATTTGAAAATTTCATTTTTTGCACCACGCTCGATTAGGCTTACTTTTTTGGTATCACCGAGATTTCAAAAGCTTATAACTTTGTGTTGGACCGACAAAATTGGTTCATTTTCTCAGTCCCCCAAGATTTGACTATGATCTTGTGATCCAAATAATAAAATTGGAAATTTTAAAATTTTTGGGCAAGTTATGGCCGTTCGCGCAATTCACCAGGCTCGATTGGGCTTATTTTTTTGACATCACCGAAATTTAAACAGCAATAACTCTTAGCGCATAAAAGTGAAAGAATTACTTTTGCTTTAAAAAAAGCCTACAACACCTGGTGTTCCCAGGCGGTCTCCCATCCAAGTACTAACCAGGCCCAATGTTGCTTAACTTCGGTGATCGGACGAGAACCGGTGCATTCAACATGGTATGGTCGTAGGCATTTGAGTTACTCCGCTTTCATTTATATCCTTACTAGCTTATGTCTATGTACATTACTTTTAAAACACTCGCCCTCGCGCGAGAGTAAAAATATGCTCTTATACCCTGTAAAATTTTGCACGCTCACGTTATAATTTATGCATTTCAAACAAAATACTGAAAACTGACATTGTTTGGAATTTTTTTGGCCCAATGTGTTTTATGGCCAAATCAGCTGGTCAAAACCTATGGAGCGTGTACAAGGTGCCTTGAATGACCATCTATGGCATGATAGCCGCACATCCACTGTAAGTGGCATATGATTGAATACCAGCCAGGATACTGTCAGTTGCTTTTAGCCTAATTGTTGTGATAAACTTATTAAATAGGTAAGTATTCAAATCTAATTGATAAGTTTTCTTTGAATGCACTCTGCGACAGCGGAGGGCAGCCCAATTCTCTTGAAAAATGCAAGAAAAAAATTGCACTAACATAAAAGTTAGCTTTTAGGCCGATTTTCGTCCAAAATGGCCGATATTCGGGTCCCCCCAAATTTTCAACTGATGATTACTCCACGTACACTTGAGCTACAAACGTCGTTTGGGGCTCGTTGGAATTGTCCTGAGCTCAAATTTTTGAAACGAGATGAAAAAAATGAAGAAAAGAAAAAAATTTTGAAAATTTCATTTTTTGCACCACGCTCGATTAGGCTTAACTTTTTGGTATCACCGAGATTTCAACAGCTTATAACTTTGTGTTGGACCGACGAAATTGGTTCATTTTCTCAGTCCCCCAAGATTTGACTATGATCTTGTGATCCAAATAATAAAATTTGGAAATTTTAAAATTTTTGGGCAAGTTATGGCCGTTCGCGCAATTCACCAGGCTCGATTGGGCTTATTTTTTTGACATCACCGAAATTTAAACAGCAATAACTCTTAGCGCATAAAAGTAAAAGAATTACTTTTGCTTTAAATAAAGCCTACAACACCTGGTGTTCCCAGGCGGTCTCCCATCCAAGTACTAACCAGGCCCAATGTTGCTTAACTTCGGTGATCGGACGAGAACCGGTGCATTCAACATGGTATGGTCGTAGGCATTTGAGTTACTCCGCTTTCACTTATATCCTTACTAGCTTATGTCTATGTACGTTACTTTTAAAACATTCGCCCTCGCGCGAGAGTAAAAATATGCTCTTATACCATGTAAAATTTTGCACGCTCACGTTATAATTTATGCATTTCAAGCAAAATACTGAAAACTGACATTGTTTGGATTTTTTTTGGCCCAATGTGTTTTATGGCCAAATCAGCTGGTCAAAACCTATGGAGCGTGTACAAGGTGCCTTGAATGACCATCTATGGCATGATAGCCGCACATCCACTGTAAGTGGCATATGATTGAATACCAGCCAGGATACTGTCAGTTGCTTTTAGCCTAATTGTTGTAATAAACTTATTAAATAGGTAAGTATTCAAATCTATTTGATAAGTTTTCTTTGAATGCACTCTGCGACAGCGGAGGGCAGCACAATTCTCTTGAAAAATGCAAGAAAAAAATTGCACTAACGTAAAAGTTCGCTTTTAGGCCGACTTTCGTCCAAAATGGCCGAAATTCGGTTCCCCCCAAATTTTCAACTGATGATTACTCCACGTACACTTGAGCTACAAACGTCGTTTGTGGCTCGTTGGAATTGTCCTGAGCTCAAATTTATGAAACGAGATGAAAAAAATGAACTTTGAACGAAAAAAGAAAAAAGTTTTGAAAATTTCATTTTTTGCACCACGCTCGATTAGGCTTAACTTTTTGGTATCACCGAGATTTCAAAAGCTTATAACTTTGTGTTGGACCGACGAAATTGGTTCATTTTCTCAGTCCCCCAAGATTTGACTATGATCTTGTGATCCAAATAATAAAATTTGGAAATTTTAAAATTTTTGGGCAAGTTATGGCCGTTCGCGCAATTCACCAGGCTCGATTGGGCTTATTTTTTTGACATCACCGAAATTTAAACAGCAATAACTCTTAGCGCATAAAAGTAAAAGAATTACTTTTGCTTTAAATAAAGCCTACAACACCTGGTGTTCCCAGGCGGTCTCCCATCCAAGTACTAACCAGGCCCAATGTTGCTTAACTTCGGTGATCGGACGAGAACCGGTGCATTCAACATGGTATGGTCGTAGGCATTTGAGTTACTCCGCTTTCACTTATATCCTTACTAGCTTATGTCTATGTACGTTACTTTTAAAACATTCGCCCTCGCGCGAGAGTAAAAATATGCTCTTATACCATGTAAAATTTTGCACGCTCACGTTATAATTTATGCATTTCAAGCAAAATACTGAAAACTGACATTGTTTGGATTTTTTTTGGCCCAATGTGTTTTATGGCCAAATCAGCTGGTCAAAACCTATGGAGCGTGTACAAGGTGCCTTGAATGACCATCTATGGCATGATAGCCGCACATCCACTGTAAGTGGCATATGATTGAATACCAGCCAGGATACTGTCAGTTGCTTTTAGCCTAATTGTTGTAATAAACTTATTAAATAGGTAAGTATTCAAATCTATTTGATAAGTTTTCTTTGAATGCACTCTGCGACAGCGGAGGGCAGCACAATTCTCTTGAAAAATGCAAGAAAAAAAATTGCACTAACGTAAAAGTTCGCTTTTAGGCCGACTTTCGTCCAAAATGGCCGAAATTCGGTTCCCCCCAAATTTTCAACTGATGATTACTCCACGTACACTTGAGCTACAAACGTCGTTTTGGGCTCGTTGGAATTGTCCTGAGCTCAAATTTATGAAACGAGATGAAAAAAATGAACTTTGAACGAAAAAAAAAAACAAAAATTTTGAAAATTTCATTTTTTGCACCACGCTCGTTTAGGCTTAACTTTTTGGTATCACCGAGATTTCAAAAGCTTATAACTTTGTGTTGGACCGACGAAATTGGTTCTTTTTCTCAGTCCCCCAAGATTTGACTATGATCTTGTGATCCAAGTAATTAAATTTGGAAATTTTAAAATTTTTGGGCAAGTTATGGCCGTTCGCGCAATTCACCACGCTCGATTGGGCTTATTTTTTTGACATCACCGAAATTTAAACAGCAATAACTCTTAGCGCATAAAAGTAAAAGAATTACTTTTGCTTTAAATAAAGCCTACAACACCTGGTGTTCCCAGGCGGTCTCCCATCCAAGTACTAACCAGGCCCAATGTTGCTTAACTTCGGTGATCGGACGAGAACCGGTGCATTCAACATGGTATGGTCGTAGGCATTTGAGTTACTCCGCTTTCACTTATATCCTTACTAGCTTATGTCTATGTACGTTACTTTTAAAACAATTGCCCTCGCGCGAGAGTAAAAATATGCTCTTATACCATGTAAAATTTTGCACGCTCACGTTATAATTTATGCATTTCAAACAAAATACTGAAAACTGACATTGTTTGGATTTTTTTTGGCCCAATGTTTTTTATGGCCAAATCAGCTGGTCAAAACCTATGGAGCGTGTACAAGGTGCCTTGAATGACCATCTATGGCATGATAGCCGCACATCCACTGTAAGTGGCATATGATTGAATACCAGCCAGGATACTGTCAGTTGCTTTTAGCCTAATTGTTGTGTTAAACTTATTAAATAGGTAAGTATTCAAATCTATTTGATAAGTTTTCTTTGAATGCACTCTGCGACAGCGGAGGGCAGCACAATTCTCTTGAAAAATGCAAGAAAAAAAATTGCACTAACGTAAAAGTTAGCTTTTAGGCCGATTTTCGTCCAAAATGGCCGAAATTCGGGTCCCCCCAATTTTTCAACTGATGATTACTCCACGTACACTTGAGCTACAAACGTCGTTTTGGGCTCGTTGGAATTGTCCTGAGCTCAAATTTATGAAACGAGATGAAAAAAAATGAACTTTGAACGAAAACAAAACAAAAATATTGAAAATTTCATTTTTTGCACCACGCTCGATTAGGCTTAACTTTTTGGTATCACCGAGATTTCAAAAGCTTATAACTTTGTGTTGGACCGACGAAATTGGTTCATTTTCTCAGTACCCCAAGATTTGATTATGATCTTGTGATCCAAATAATAAAATTTGGAAATTTTAAAATTTTTTGGCAAGTTATGGCCGTTCGCGCAATTCACCAGGCTCGATTGGGCTTATTTTTTTGACATCACCGAAATTCAAAAGGCTATAACTCAAAGACCCCAAAAGTTATCTCCATTATTTTTGACCTATCAGCAGCTGATTGTACACAAAATTGATACTGCAAAAGAAATTTTTCGGTTTTCTTTTGTTTTGGCCAAAATTTGACCCATTGAAAATTTTTGCACCACGCTCGATTAGGCTTAACTTTTTGACATCACCGAACTTTAAACAGCAATAACTCTTAGCGCATAAAAGTAAAAGAATTACTTTTGCTTTAAATAAAAGCCTACAACACCTGGTGTTCCCAGGCGGTCTCCCATCCAAGTACTAACTAGGCCCAATGTTGCTTAACTTCGGTGATCGGACGAGAACCGGTGCATTCAACATGGTATGGTCGTAGGCATTTGAGTTACTCCGCTTTCATTTATATCCTTACTAGCTTATGTCTATGTACATTACTTTTAAAACACTCGCCCTCGCGCGAGAGTAAAAATATGCTCTTATACCATGTAAAATTTTGCACGCTCACGTTATAATTTATGCATTTCAAACAAAATACTGAAAACTGACATTGTTTGGATTTTTTTTGGCCCAATGTTTTTTATGGCCAAATCAGCTGGTCAAAACCTATGGAGCGTGTACAAGGTGCCTTGAATGACCATCTATGGCATGATAGCCGCACATCCACTGTAAGTGGCATATGATTGAATACCAGCCAGGATACTGTCAGTTGCTTTTAGCCTAATTGTTGTGTTAAACTTATTAAATAGGTAAGTATTCAAATCTATTTGATAAGTTTTCTTTGAATGCACTCTGCGACAGCGGAGGGCAGCACAATTCTCTTGAAAAATGCAAGAAAAAAAATTGCACTAACGTAAAAGTTAGCTTTTAGGCCGATTTTCGTCCAAAATGGCCGAAATTCGGGTCCCCCCAATTTTTCAACTGATGATTACTCCACGTACACTTGAGCTACAAACGTCGTTTTGGGCTCGTTGGAATTGTCCTGAGCTCAACTTTATGAAACGAGATGAAAAAAAATGAACTTTGAACGAAAACAAAACAAAAATATTGAAAATTTCATTTTTTGCACCACGCTCGATTAGGCTTAACTTTTTGGTATCACCGAGATTTCAAAAGCTTATAACTTTGTGTTGGACCGACGAAATTGGTTCATTTTCTCAGTACCCCAAGATTTGATTATGATCTTGTGATCCAAATAATAAAATTTGGAAATTTTAAAATTTTTTGGCAAGTTATGGCCGTTCGCGCAATTCACCAGGCTCGATTGGGCTTATTTTTTTGACATCACCGAAATTCAAAAGGCTATAACTCAAAGACCCCAAAAGTTATCTCCATTATTTTTGACCTATCAGCAGCTGATTGTACACAAAATTGATACTGCAAAAGAAATTTTTCGGTTTTCTTTTGTTTTGGCCAAAATTTGACCCATTGAAAATTTTTGCACCACGCTCGATTAGGCTTAACTTTTTGACATCACCGAACTTTAAACAGCAATAACTCTTAGCGCATAAAAGTAAAAGAATTACTTTTGCTTTAAATAAAAGCCTACAACACCTGGTGTTCCCAGGCGGTCTCCCATCCAAGTACTAACTAGGCCCAATGTTGCTTAACTTCGGTGATCGGACGAGAACCGGTGCATTCAACATGGTATGGTCGTAGGCATTTGAGTTACTCCGCTTTCATTTATATCCTTACTAGCTTATGTCTATGTACATTACTTTTAAAACACTCGCCCTCGCGCGAGAGTAAAAATATGCTCTTATACCATGTAAAATTTTGCACGCTCACGTTATAATTTATGCATTTCAAACAAAATACTGAAAATTGACATTGTTTGGAATTTTTTTGGCCCAATGTGTTTTATGGCCAAATCAGCTGGTCAAAACCTATGGAGCGTGTACAAGGTGCCTCGAATGACCATCTATGGCATGATAGCCGCACATCCACTGTAAGTGGCATATGATTGAATACCAGCCAGGATACTGTCAGTTGCTTTTAGCCTAATTGTTGTGATAATTTGGCTCGTGATTATATCAAAATTACCTTTTCTTTTGTTACCGAGATTAAACTGAAGATAAATTTGCATTGTTTTCCACGCATTACTTACTTTTGGACATGGCTGATAGCCAGTCGCCTTCTTTTTCTGAAGTTCTCGCTGAGGGCACTGCAAGACCTCATATTAAAGTCACTTCATTCTTAAAAATGACCATCATTCCTCCCTTTACAAAAGAACATTTCAAGTCTAATGCTAGTTTCGAAGCTGCCTCAAAAAAAACCATTGTTGACATCTTGTCCTCCTTTAAACCCCATCATCGAGATCAAATTACCATCTCCAAAGCTTTCTCTACTGTCAAAGAAAAAAGATTACATTCTTTAATCGTTATCGCGCCAACTGAGGCGGAGGACGAGCTGACCATCTTGAAGACAGAAGGACTGCAGCTCTTTGACAAAACTATCTTCCCAACGGGTGACCACTTCTGGAGATATGATCCAACCGGGTTTCCAAAGACGGCCATGCTACGCATGAACCAGGTCCCCGGGCTTTGTGACGACGAGGCAGTCCTCGAAGCCCTGCAGCTCCCCCCAACAGTTCATGTGGAGGGAGAAGTTACGCGTCAACGCGAGAAGTGTGGACAGGGGAGCTTCTTCAACGGTAAAGCTTCGGCCGTTATCAGAATCCCCAATGAGAGCGCTGAAACTGACCTGAGGCAGTGGTCGTTCAACGCTGTCAAAACTCGGCCATTCAAATGGCTCGATCTACCCTTCAACGCGCATGTCCCGTCAATTCATTCCTGCAGTCTATGCAAGGAAGAGAAAAAGCCTTATATTGGTCATGATGATTCCTGGTGTCGGATCAGGAGACAACAACCACCAGAGGTCAACCAGACGACATCTGATTTGGCCACAAGCAATTCTGCTGATGGGACTCCGGCCTCTGAGGGCCGAATGGATGAGGAGGACTGGCATGTGATGAAGGCGCGCAGTAGCCTCAGAAGGAGTGGGTCGTTCAGCCGCCAGAAATCACAGAGACGACACAGCAGCCCAGACGCGGAGAAGCAGACTCCATCAAAACTGCAAAAAAGAGAACAACAGGTATCGAGTCTAAAAACTTCTCATACATAATTTTTTTCATAATGTTGTGCTTTAAATTTCTAAAGAGCAGCGGTTCCACTGAGAAGCTGAAACCTCTAGGCATCCTTGTTCCAATAAGAAAGCCAGAACGTGGGAAAACGTCACATAAACACTACATTTTAGGTCTAAAATTTAAAAAACTAGACGCTCTAACCTCTAAAAAAACAGTCTTTTTCGTTAATAGAGGTCTGAGCTTTAAACTCCAGACAGGCAGTTTGCATAGTTCAGTACTATTGTCTACATTTTTTACCCTTAATTGGAATTTTGACACATTTTTTGAAAGTCAAAATGCTTTGACCTTTAAAATTTTTGAATCATGCAACGTTTGCTGCAAGAGGTATGTCAATCTCCTCAGCAAAGCCTTTTCAGACCTTGGTGTTCTAGTCAATTGTTTGACTGGACACCGGAGAGATGAGAAAGATTACTTGGGGATGGGTAATGCAAGACATCACTTACTCGTACATTTAACCTTGACTTACATCGTAATAACGGCTAAGACGAAATTAGTAACTTTGCATGCGATTTGCATAGGAAAAACTTATAACTTAGTCAAGACGTGCCTGTTTTCAGAACGTCCTAGAGGATATAAGGACCACATCAGTATGAATTGCATCTATATTGACCTCAGCAAGCCAAATTTTGAAAGAAAAGTACGACATGACTACGTTATAGCATTTCCAGAATCAAAACTGTATGTATTAAGCTTAAAAGAAAACGCCATCTTGATCAATTTTAAACTGTATAATTCATTCCAAACATGCAAACAGTGTAAGTTAGAAACTTTGAATTATTTCTCAACCGAAAACTGGAATTTTCAGAGATTTTACCAAATCCGAAAAGTTTCGGCTTTGACAAAGTCAGAATCTGGCAGTATATACTGCTCTATTTGCATCAATCCCCACAGTAAGGACATTTCAGTCCTTACTGCCCTAGCTCGAAAGCATGATAGGCAACGGGGAGATACGTTGATTTTGGTGGTGGTGATATTAAAACCCCATCAGGTCTTTACTCATAGATTCCCGAATAACATTATGAAACCGGCTATCTTTAACTATTCAAATTCGCATGCAAAATTATTTCCAACAGACTTATAATCTAGTCATGACGTGCTTTTATACATTAAACTGTAGAGGTCTAGGTAACCACCTCAAACTTCTAGGCATCCTGGTTGACCTGAATAAGCCAAAACATGGGGGAAAATTACATCATGACTATGTTATAGCGTTACAAGAAACAAAATTGTATGTATTAAGCTCAAAGCATAAGGCCATTTTGACCAGCTATAATTTGAATTATCTAATCCAGCCATGCAGCCAAAATAACTCAGGAGGTTTACTTTTATTATTTCCCAATAAATGGAAAATTCAGAATTTTTACCAAAGCCATATGGCTTTGGCTCTGAAAGAGTCAGAACCTGGCAGCATTTACTGCTCTATATATATCAATCCCCTCAGCAAGGACTACTCAGTCCTTACTGGCCTAGCTAACAAATTAGCCGAGCAACGGAGAGATACATTGATTTTGGTTGGGGGTGATTTTAACTGCCGATCAAGTACATCGTAGTGACCGGCGGGTCCAAAGATATCAAATAATTTGCAACATTTTCGAATCAATTGGATGCTTTGACCTTTTCAAGGTCTGGAACAAAGTGTATCCCACCCATGATCTTGTGATCCAAATAATAAAATTTGGAAATTTTAAAATTTTTGGGCAAGTTATGGCCGTTCGCGCATTTCACCAGGCTCGATTGGGCTTATTTTTTTGACATCACCGAAATTCAAAAGGCTATAACTCAAAGACCCCAAAAGTTATCTCCAGCTGATTGTACACAAAGTTGATACTGCAAAAGAAATTTTTCGGTTTTCTTTTGTTTTGGCCAAAATTTGACCCATTGAAAAGTTTTGCACCACGCTCGATTAGGCTTAACTTTTTGACATCACCGAACTTTAAACAGCAATAACTCTTAGCGCATAAAAGTAAAAGAATTACTTTTGCTTTAAACAAAAGCCTACAACACCTGGTGTTCCCAGGCGGTCTCCCATCCAAGTACTAACCAGGCCCAATGTTGCTTAACTTCGGTGATCAGACGAGAACCGGTGCATTCAACATGGTATGGTCGTAGGCATTTGAGTTACTCCGCTTTCATTTATATCCTTACTAGCTTATGTCTATGTACATTACTTTTAAAACACTCGCCCTCGCGCGAAAGTAAAAATATGCTCTTATACCATGTAAAATTTTGCACGCTCACGTTATAATTTATGCATTTCAAACAAAAAACTGAAAATTGACATTGTTTGGAATTTTTTTGGCCCAATGTGTTTTATGGCCAAATCAGCTGGTCAAAACCTATGGAGCGTGTACAAGGTGCCTTGAATGACCATCTATGGCATGATAGCCGCACATCCACTGTAAGTGGCATATGATTGAATACCAGCCAGGATACTGTCAGTTGCTTTTAGCCTACTTGTTGTGATAAACTTATTAAATAGGTAAGTATTCAAATCTATTTGATAAGTTTTCTTTGAATGCACTCTGAGACAGCGGAGGGCAGCCCAATTCTCTTGAAAAATGCAAGAAAAAAAATTGCACTAACTTAAAAGTTAGCTTTTAGGCCGATTTTCGTCCAAAATGGCCGAAATTCGGGTCCCCCCAAATTTTCAACTGATGATTACTCCACGTACACTTGAGCTACAAACGTCGTGTTGGGCTCGTTGGAATTGTCCTGAGCTCAAATTTATGAAACGAGATGACAAAAATGAACTTTGAACGAAAAGAAAAAAAAAATTTTGAAAATTTCATTTTTTGCACCACGCTCGATTAGGCTTAACTTTTTGGTATCACCGAGATTTCAAAAGCTTATAACTTTGTGTTGGACCGACGAAATTGGTTTATTTTCTCAGTCTCCCAAGATTTGACTATGATCTTGTGATCCAAATAATAAAATTTGGAAATTTTAAAATTTTTGGGCAAGTTATGGCCGTTCGCGCAATTCACCAGGCTCGATTGGGCTTATTTTTTTGAAATCACCGAAATTCAAAAGGCTATAACTCAAAGACCCCAAAAGTTATCTCCATTATTTTTGACCTATCAGCAGCTGATTGTACACAAAATTGATACTGCAAAAAAAAAATTTCGGTTTTCTTTTGTTTTGGCCAAAATTTGACCCATTGAAAATTTTTGCACCACGCTCGATTAGGCTTAACTTTTTGACATCACCGAAATTTAAACAGCAATAACTCTTAGCGCATAAAAGTAAAATATTTACTTTTGCTTTAAATAAAAGCCTACAACACCTGGTGTTCCCAGGCGGTCTCCCATCCAAGTACTAACCAGGCCCAATGTTGCTTAACTTCGGTGATCGGACGAAAACCGGTGCATTCAACATGGTATGGTCGTAGGCATTTGAGTTACTCCGCTTTCATTTATATCCTTACTAGCTTATGTCTATGTACATTACTTTTAAAACACTCGCCCTCGCGCGAGAGTAAAAATATGCTCTTATGCCATGTAAAATTTTGCACGCTCACGTTATAATTTATGCATTTCAAACAAAATACTGAAAATTGACATTGTTTGGAATTTTTTTGGCCCAATGTGTTTTATGGCCAAAGCAGCTGATCAAAACCTATGGAGCGTGTACAAGGTGCCTTGAATGACCATCTATGGCATGATAGCCGCACATCCACTGTAAGTGGCATATGATTGAATACCAGCCAGGATACTGTCAGTTGCTTTTAGCCTAATTGTTGTGATAAACTTATTAAATAGGTAAGTATTCAAATCAATTTGATAAGTTTTCTTTGAATGCACTCTGCGACAGCAGAGGGCAGCCCAATTCTCTTGAAAAATACAAGAAAAAAAATTGCAATAACTTAAAAGTTAGCTTTTAGGCCGATTTTCTCCAAAATGGCAGAAATTCGGGTCCCCCCAAATTTTCAACTGATGATTACTCCACGTACACTTGAGCTACAAACGTCGTTTTGGGCTCGTTGGAATTGTCCTGAGCTCAAATTTATGAAACAAGATGAAAAAAATGAACTTTGAAAAAAAAATTTTTGAAAATTTCGTTTTTTGCACCACGCTCGATTAGGCTTAACTTTTTGGTATCACCGAGATTTCAAAAGCTTATAACTTTGTGTTGGACCGACGAAATTGGTTCATTTTCTCAGTCCCCCAAGATTGGACTATGATCTTGTGATCCAAATAATAAAATTTGGAAATTTTAAAATTTTTGGGCAAGTTATGGCCGTTCGCGCAATTCACCAGGCTCGATTGGGCTTATTTTTTTGACATCACCGAAATTCAAAAGGCTATAACTCAAAGACCCCAAAAGTTATCTCCATTATTTTTGACCTATCAGCAGCTGATTGTACACAAAATTGATACTGCAAAAAAAAAATTTCGGTTTTCTTTTGTTTTGGCCAAAATTTGACCCATTGAAAATTTTTGCACCACGCTTGATTAGGCTTAATTTTTTGACATCACCGAACTTTAAACAGCAATAACTCTTAGCGCAAAAAAGTAAAAGAATTACTTTTGCTTTAAATAAAAGCCTACAACACCTGGTGTTCCCAGGCGGTCTCCCATCCAAGTACTAACCAGGCCCAATGTTGCTTAACTTCGGTGATCGGACGAGAACCGGTGCATTCAACATGGTATGGTCGTAGGCATTTGAGTTACTCCGCTTTCATTTATATCCTTACTAGCTTATGTCTATGTACATTACTTTTAAAACACTCGCCCTCGCGCGAGAGTAAAAATATGCTCTTATACCATGTAAAATTTTGCACGCTCACGTTATAATTTATGCATTTCAAACAAAATACTGAAAATTGACATTGTTTGGAATTTTTTTGGCCCAATGTGTTTTATGGCCAAATCAGCTGGTCAAAACCAATGGAGCGTGTACAAGGTGCCTTGAATGACCATCTATGGCATGATAGCCGCACATCCACTGTAAGTGGCATATGATTGAATACCAGCCAGGATACTGTCAGTTGCTTTTAGCCTAATTGTTGTGATAAACTTATTAAATAGGTAAGTATTCAAATCTATTTGATAAGTTTTCTTTGAATGCACTCTGCGACAGCGGAGGGCAGCCCAATTCTCTTGAAAAATGCAAGAAAAAAAATTGCACTTAGCTTTTAGGCCGATTTTCGTCCAAAATGGCCGAAATTCGGGTCCCCCTAAATTTTCAACTGATGATTACTCCACGTACACTTGAGCTACAAACGTCGTTTTGGGCTCGTTGGAATTGTCCTGAGCTCAAATTTCTGAAACAAGATGAAAAAAAATGAACTTTGAACGAAAAAAAAACAAAAATTTTGAAAATTTCATTTTTTGCACCACGCTCGATCAGGCTTAACTTTTTGGTATCACCGAGATTTCAAAAGCTTATAACTTTGTGTTGGACCGACAAAATTGGTTCATTTTCTCAGTCCCCCAAGATTTGACTATGATCTTGTGATCCAAATAATAAAATTTGGAAATTTTAAAATTTTTGGGCAAGTTATGGCCGTTCGCGCAATTCACCAGGCTCGATTGGGCTTATTTTTTTGACATCACCGAAATTCAAAAGGCTATAACTCAAAGACCCCAAAAGTTATCTCCATTATTTTTGACCTATCAGCAGCTGATTGTACACAAAATTGATACTGCAAAAGAAATTTTTCGGTTTTCTTTTGTTTTGGCCAAAATTTGACCCATTGAAAATTTTTGCACCACGCTCGATTAGGCTTAACTTTTTGACATCACCGAACTTTAAACAGCAATAACTCTTAGCGCATAAAAGTAAAAGAATTACTTTTGCTTTAAATAAAAGCCTACAACACCTGGTGTTCCCAGGCGGTCTCCCATCCAAGTACTAACCAGGCCCAATGTTGCTTAACTTCGGTGATCGGACGAGAACCGGTGCATTCAACATGGTATGGTCGTAGGCATTTGAGTTACTCCGCTTTCATTTATATCCTTACTAGCTTATGTCTATGTACATTACTTTTAAAACACTCGCCCTCGCGCGAGAGTAAAAATATGCTCTTACACCATGTAAAATTTTGCACGCTCACGTTATAATTTATGCATTTCAAACAAAATAATGAAAATTGACATTGTTTGGAATTTTTTTGGCCAAAATGTGTTTTATGGCCAAATCAGCTGGTCAAAACCTATGGAGCGTGTACAAGGTGCCTTGAATGACCATCTATGGCATGATAGCCGCACATCCACTGTAAGTGGCATATGATTGAATACCAGCCAGGATACTGTCAGTTGCTTTTAGCCTAATTGTTGTGATAAACTTATTAAATAGGTAAGTATTAAAATCTATTTGATAAGTTTTCTTTGAATGCACTCTGCGACAGCGGAGGGCAGCCCAATTCTGTTGAAAAATAAAAGAAAAAAAATTGCACTAACTTAAAAAGTAGCTTTTAGGCCGATTTTCTCCAAAATGGCCGAAATTCGGGTCCCCCCAAATTTTCAACTGATGATTACTCCACGTACACTTGAGCTACAAACGTCGTTTTGGGCTCGTTGGAATTTTCCTGAGCTCAAATTTATGAAACGAGATGAAAAAAATGAACTTTGAACGAAAAAAAAACAAAAATTTTGAAAAATTCATTTTTTGCACCACGCTCGATTAGGCTTAACTTTTTGGTATCACCGAGATTTCAAAAGCTTATAACTTTGTGTTGGACCGACGAAATTGGTTCATTTTCTCAGTCCCCCAAGATTGGACTATGATCTTGTGATCCAAATAATAAAATTTGGAAATTTTAAAATTTTTGGCCAAGTTATGGCCGTTCGCGCAATTCACCAGGCTCGATTGGGCTTATTTTTTTGACATCACCGAAATTCAAAAGGCTATAACTCAAACACCCCAAAAGTTATCTCCATTATTTTTGACCTATCAGCAGCTGATTTTACACAAAATTGATACTGCAAAAAAAAATTTTCGGTTTTCTTTTGTTTTGCCCAAAATTTGACCCATTGAAAATTTTTGCACCACGCTCGATTAGGCTTAATTTTTTGACATCACCGAACTTTAAACAGCAATAACTCTTAGCGCAAAAAAGTAAAAGTATTACTTTTGCTTTAAATAAAAGCCTACAACACCTGGTGTTCCCAGGCGGTCTCCCATCCAAGTACTAACCAGGCCCAATGTTGCTTAACTTCGGTGATCGGACGAGAACCGGTGCATTCAACATGGTATGGTCGTAGGCATTTGAGTTACTCCGCTTTCATTTGTATCCTTACTAGCTTATGTCTATGTACATTACTTTTAAAACACTCGCCCTCGCGCGAGAGTAAAAATATGCTCTTACACCATGTAAAATTTTGCACGCTCACGTTATAATTTATGCATTTCAAACAAAATAATGAAAATTGACATTGTTTGGAATTTTTTTGGCCAAAATGTGTTTTATGGCCAAATCAGCTGGTCAAAACCTATGGAGCGTGTACAAGGTGCCTTGAATGACCATCTATGGCATGATAGCCGCACATCCACTGTAAGTGGCATATGATTGAATACCAGCCAGGATACTGTCAGTTGCTTTTAGCCTAATTGTTGTGATAAACTTATTAAATAGGTAAGTATTAAAATCTATTTGATAAGTTTTCTTTGAATGCACTCTGCGACAGCGGAGGGCAGCCCAATTCTGTTGAAAAATAAAAGAAAAAAAATTGCACTAACTTAAAAAGTAGCTTTTAGGCCGATTTTCTCCAAAATGGCCGAAATTCGGGTCCCCCCAAATTTTCAACTGATGATTACTCCACGTACACTTGAGCTACAAACGTCGTTTTGGGCTCGTTGGAATTTTCCTGAGCTCAAATTTATGAAACGAGATGAAAAAAATGAACTTTGAACGAAAAAAAAACAAAAATTTTGAAAAATTCATTTTTTGCACCACGCTCGATTAGGCTTAACTTTTTGGTATCACCGAGATTTCAAAAGCTTATAACTTTGTGTTGGACCGACGAAATTGGTTCATTTTCTCAGTCCCCCAAGATTGGACTATGATCTTGTGATCCAAATAATAAAATTTGGAAATTTTAAAATTTTTGGCCAAGTTATGGCCGTTCGCGCAATTCACCAGGCTCGATTGGGCTTATTTTTTTGACATCACCGAAATTCAAAAGGCTATAACTCAAACACCCCAAAAGTTATCTCCATTATTTTTGACCTATCAGCAGCTGATTTTACACAAAATTGATACTGCAAAAAAAAATTTTCGGTTTTCTTTTGTTTTGCCCAAAATTTGACCCATTGAAAATTTTTGCACCACGCTCGATTAGGCTTAATTTTTTGACATCACCGAACTTTAAACAGCAATAACTCTTAGCGCAAAAAAGTAAAAGAATTACTTTTGCTTTAAATAAAAGCCTACAACACCTGGTGTTCCCAGGCGGTCTCCCATCCAAGTACTAACCAGGCCCAATGTTGCTTAACTTCGGTGATCGGACGAGAACCGGTGCATTCAACATGGTATGGTCGTAGGCATTTGAGTTACTCCGCTTTCATTTGTATCCTTACTAGCTTATGTCTATGTACATTACTTTTAAAACACTCGCCCTCGCGCGAGAGTAAAAATATGCTCTTATACCATGTAAAATTTTGCACGCTCACGTTATAATTTATGCATTTCAAACAAAATACTGAAAATTGACATTGTTTGGAATTTTTTTGGCCAAAATGTGTTTTATG
The DNA here is from genome assembly GCF_963678635.1 of Symsagittifera roscoffensis. Classification (NCBI taxonomy): domain Eukaryota; kingdom Metazoa; phylum Xenacoelomorpha; order Acoela; family Convolutidae; genus Symsagittifera; species Symsagittifera roscoffensis. The sequence goes on along the minus strand of NC_087067.1, from coordinate 33,464,161 downwards.
GCCAAATCAGCTGGTCAAAACCTATGGAGCGTGTACAAGGTGCCTTGAATGACCATCTATGGCATGATAGCCGCACATCCACTGTAAGTGGCATATGATTGAATACCAGCCAGGATACTGTCAGTTGCTTTTAGCCTAATTGTTGTGATAAACTTATTAAATAGGTAAGTATTCAAATCTATTTGATAAGTTTTCTTTGAATGCACTCTGCGACAGCGGAGGGCAGCCCAATTCTCTTGAAAAATACAAGAAAAAAAATTGCACTAACTTAAAAGTTAGCTTTTAGGCCGATTTTCTCCAAAATAGCCGAAATTCGGGTCCCCCCAAATTTTCAACTGATGATTACTCCACGTACACTTGAGCTACAAACGTCGTTTTGGGCTCGTTGGAATTTTCCTGAGCTCAAATTTATGAAACGAGGTGAAAAAAATGAACTTTGAACGAAAAAAAAACAAAAATTTTGAAAATTTCATTTTTTGCACCACGCTCGATTAGGCTTAACTTTTTGGTATCACCGAGATTTCAAAAGCTTATAACTTTGTGTTGGACCGACGAAATTGGTTCATTTTCTCAGTCCCCCAAGATTGGACTATGATCTTGTGATCCAAATAATAAAATTTGGAAATTTTAATTTTTTGGGCAAGTTATGGCCGTTCGCGCAATTCACCAGGCTCGATTGGGCTTATTTTTTTGACATCACCGAAATTCAAAAGGCTATAACTCAAACACCCCAAAAGTTATCTCCATTATTTTTGACCTATCAGCAGCTGATTGTTCACAAAATGGATACTGCAAAAAAAAAATTTCGGTTTTCTTTTGTTTTGGCCAAAATTTGACCCATTGAAAATTTTTGCACCACGCTCGATTAGGCTTAATTTTTTGACATCACCGAACTTTAAACAGCAATAACTCTTAGCGCAAAAAAGTAAAAGAATTACTTTTGCTTTAAATAAAAGCCTACAACACCTGGTGTTCCCAGGCGGTCTCCCATCCAAGTACTAACCAGGCCCAATGTTGCTTAACTTCGGTGATCGGACGAGAACCGGTGCATTCAACATGGTATGGTCGTAGGCATTTGAGTTACTCCGCTTTCATTTATATCCTTACTAGCTTATGTCTATGTACATTACTTTTAAAACACTCGCCCTCGCGCGAGAGTAAAAATATGCTCTTATACCATGTAAAATTTTGCACGCTCACGTTATAATTTATGCATTTCAAACAAAATACTGAAAATTGACATTGTTTGGAATTTTTTTGGCCAAAATGTGTTTTATCGCCAAATCAGCTGGTCAAAACCTATGGAGCGTGTACAAGGTGCCTTGAATGACCATCTATGGCATGATAGCCGCACATCCACTGTAAGTGGCATATGATTGAATACCAGCCAGGATACTGTCAGTTGCTTTTAGCCTAATTGTTGTGATAAACTTATTAAATAGGTAAGTATTCAAATCTATTTGATAAGTTTTCTTTGAATGCACTCTGCGACAGCGGAGGACAGCCCAATTCTCTTGAAAAATACAAGAAAAAAAATTGCACTAACTTAAAAGTTAGCTTTTAGGCCGATTTTCTCCAAAATGGCCGAAATTCGGGTCCCCCCAAATTTTCAACTGATGATTACTCCACGTACACTTGAGCTACAAACGTCGTTTTGGGCTCGTTGGAATTTTCCTGAGCTCAAATTTATGAAAGGAGATGAAAAAAATGAACTTTGAACGAAAAAAAAACAAAAATTTTGAAAATTTCATTTTTTGCACCACGCTCGATTAGGCTTAACTTTTTGGTATCACCGAGATTTCAAAAGCTTATAACTTTGTGTTGGACCGACGAAACTGGTTCATTTTCTCAGTCCCCCAAGATTGGACTATGATCTTGTGATCCAAATAATGAAATTTGGAAATTTTAATTTTTTGGGCAAGTTATGGCCGTTCGCGCAATTCACCAGGCTCGATTGGGCTTATTTTTTTGACATCACCGAAATTCAAAAGGCTATAACTCAAACACCCCAAAAGTTATCTCCATTATTTTTGACCTATCAGCAGCTGATTGTACACAAAATTGATACTGCAAAAAAAAAATTTCGGTTTTCTTTTGTTTTGGCCAAAATTTGACCCATTGAAAATTTTTGCACCACGCTCGATTAGGCTTAATTTTTTGACATCACCGAATTTAAACAGCAATAACTCTTAGCGCAAAAAAGTAAAAGAATTACTTTTGCTTTAAATAAAAGCCTACAACACCTGGTGTTCCCAGGCGGTCTCCCATCCAAGTACTAACCAGGCCCAATGTTGCTTAACTTCGGTGATCGGACGAGAACCGGTGCATTCAACATGGTATGGTCGTAGGCATTTGAGTTACTCCGCTTTCATTTATATCCTTACTAGCTTATGTCTATGTACATTACTTTTAAAACACTCGCCCTCGCGCGAGAGTAAAAATATGCTCTTATACCATGTAAAATTTTGCACGCTCACGTTATAATTTATGCATTTCAAACAAAATACTGAAAATTGACATTGTTTGGAATTTTTTTGGCCAAAATGTGTTTTATGGCCAAATCAGCTGGTCAAAACCTATGGAGCGTGTACAAGGTGCCTTGAATGACCATCTATGGCATGATAGCCGCACATCCACTGTAAGTGGCATATGATTGAATACCAGCCAGGATACTGTCAGTTGCTTTTAGCCTAATTGTTGTGATAAACTTATTAAATAGGTAAGTATTCAAATCTATTTGATAAGTTTTCTTTGAATGCACTCTGCGACAGCGGAGGGCAGCCCAATTCTCTTGAAAAATACAAGAAAAAAAATTGCACTAACGTAAAAGTTAGCTTTTAGGCCGATTTTCGTCCAAAATGGCCGAAATTCGGGTCCCCCCAAATTTTCAACTGATGATTACTCCACGTACACTTGAGCTACAAACGTCGTTTTGGGCTCGTTGGAATTGTCCTGAGCTAAAATTTATGAAACGAGATGAAAAAAATGAACTTTGTACGAAAAAAAAACAAAAATTTTGAAAATTTCATTTTTTGCACCACGCTCGATTAGGCTTAACTTTTTGGTATCACCGAGATTTCAAAAGCTTATAACTTTGTGTTGGACCGACGAAATTGGTTCATTTTCTCAGTCTCCCAAGATTTGACTATGATCTTGTGATCCAAATAATAAAATTTGGAAATTTTAAAATTTTTGGGCAAGTTATGGCCGTTCGCGCAATTCACCAGGCTCGATTGGGCTTATTTTTTTGAAATCACCGAAATTCAAAAGGCTATAACTCAAAGACCCCAAAAGTTATCTCCATTATTTTTGACCTATCAGCAGCTGATTGTACACAAAATTGATACTGCAAAAATAATTTTTCGGTTTTTTTTTTTTGTTTTGGCCAAAATTTGACCCATTGAATATTTTTGCACCACGCTCGATTAGGCTTAACTTTTTGACATCACCGAACTTTAAACAGCAATAACTCTTAGCGCAGAAAAGTAAAAGAATTACTTTTGCTTTAAATAAAAGCCTACAACACCTGGTGTTCCCAGGCGGTCTCCCATCCAAGTACTAACCAGGCCCAATGTTGCTTAACTTCGGTGATCGGACGAGAACCGGTGCATTCAACATGGTATGGTCGTAGGCGTTTGAGTTACTCCGCTTTCATTTATATCCTTACTAGCTTATGTCTGTGTACATTACTTTTAAAACTCTCGCCCTCGCGCGAAAGTAAAAAATATGCTCTTATACCATGTAAAATTTTGCACGCTCACGTTATAATTTATGCATTTCAAACAAAATACTGAAAATTGACATTGTTTGGAATTTTTTTGGCCCAATGTGTTTTATGGCCAAATCAGCTGGTCAAAACCTATGGAGCGTGTACAAGGTGCCTTGAATGACCATCTATGGCATGATAGCCGCACATCCACTGTAAGTGGCATATGATTGAATACCAGCCAGGATACTGTCAGTTGCTTTTAGCCTAATTGTAAGTATTCAAATCTATTTGATAAGTTTTCTTTGAATGCACTCTGCGACAGCGTAGGGCAGCCCAATTCTCTTGAAAAATGCAAGAAAAAAAATTGCACTAACTTAAAAGTTAGCTTTTAGGCCGATTTTCTCCAAAATGGCCGAAATTCGGGTCCCCCCAAATTTTCAACTGATGATTACTCCACGTACACTTGAGCTACAAACGTCGTTTTGGGCTCGTTGGAATTGTCCTGAGCTCAAATTTATGAAACGAGATGAAAAAAATGAACTTTGAACGAAAAAAAAACAAAAATTTTGAAAATTTCATTTTTTGCACCACGCTCGATTAGGCTTAACTTTTTGGTATCACCGAGATTTCAAAAGCTTATAACTTTGTGTTGGACCGACGTGATCTTGTGATCCAAATAATTAAATTTGGAAATTTTAAAATTTTTGGGCAAGTTATGGCCGTTAGCGCAATTCACCAGGCTCGATTGGGCTTATTTTTTTGACATCACCGAAATTCAAAAGGCTATAACTCAAAGACCCCAAAAGTTATCTCCATTATTTTTGACCTATCAGCAGCTGATTGTACACAAAATTGATACTGCAAAAGAAATTTATCGGTTTTCTTTTGTTTTGGCCAAAATTTGACCCATTGACAATTTTTGCACCACGCTCGATTAGGCTTAACTTTTTGACATCACCGAACTTTAAACAGCAATAACTCTTAGCGCATAAAAGTAAAAGAATTACTTTTGCTCTAAATAAAAGCCTACAACACCTGGTGTTCCCAGGCGGTCTCCCATCCAAGTACTAACCAGGCCCAATGTTGCTTAACTTCGGTGATCGGACAAGAACCGGTGCATTCAACATGGTATGGTCGTAGGCATTTGAGTTACTCCGCTTTCATTTATATCCTTACTAGCTTATGTCTATGCACATTACTTTTAAAAAACCTCGCCCTCGCGCGAGAGTAAAAATATGCTCTTACATCATGTAAAATTTTGCACGCTCACGTTATAATTTATGCATTTCAAACAAAATACTGAAAATTGACATTGTTTGGAATTTTTTTGGCCCAAATGTGTTTTATGGCCAAATCAGCTGGTCAAAACCTATGGAGCGTGTACAGGGTGCCTTGAATGACCATCTATGGCATGATAGCCGCACATCCACTGTAAGTGGCATATGATTGAATACCAGTCAGGATACTGTCAGTTGCTTTTAGCCTAATTGTTGTGATAAACTTATTAAATAGGTAAGTATTCAAATCTATTTGATAAGTTTTCTTTGAATGCACTCTGCGACAGCGGAGGGCAGCCCAATTCTCTTGAAAAATACAAGAAAAAAAATTGCACTAACGTAAAAGTTAGCTTTTAGGCCGATTTTCTCCAAAATGGCCGAAATTCGGGTCCCCCCAAATTTTCAACTGATGATTACTCCACGTACACTTGAGCTACAAACGTCGTTTTGGGCTCGTTGTAATTTTCCTGAGCTCAAAATTATGAAACGAGATGAAAAAAATGAACTTTGAACGAAAAAAAAACAAAAATTTTGAAAATTTCATTTTTTGCACCACGCTCGATTAGGCTTAACTTTTTGGTATCATCGAGATTTCCAAAGCTTATAACTTTGTGTTGGACCGACGAAATTGGTTCATTTTCTCAGTCCCCCAAGATTTGACTATGATCTTGTGATCCAAATAATAAAATTTGGAAATTTTAAAATTTTTGGGCAAGTTATGGCCGTTCGCGCAATTCACCAGGCTCGATTGGGCTTATTTTTTTGAAATCACCGAAATTCAAAAGGCTATAACTCAAAGACCCCAAAAGTTATCTCCATTATTTTTGACCTATCAGCAGCTGATTGTACACAAAATTGATACTGCAAAAATAATTTTTCGGTTTTTTTTTTGTTTTGGCCAAAATTTGACCCATTGAATATTTTTGCACCACGCTCGATTAGGCTTAACTTTTTGACATCACCGAACTTTAAACAGCAATAACTCTTAGCGCAGAAAAGTAAAAGAATTACTTTTGCTTTAAATAAAAACCTACAACACCTGGTGTTCCCAGGCGGTCTCCCATCCAAGTACTAACCAGGCCCAATGTTGCTTAACTTCGGTGATCGGACGAGAACCGGTGCATTCAACATGGTATGGTCGTAGGCATTTGAGTTACTCCGCTTTCATTTATATCCTTACTAGCTTATGTCTGTGTACATTACTTTTAAAACTCTCGCCCTCGCGCGAAAGTAAAAAATATGCTCTTATACCATGTAAAATTTTGCACGCTCACGTTATAATTTATGCATTTCAAACAAAATACTGAAAATTGACATTGTTTGGAATTTTTTTGGCCCAATGTGTTTTATGGCCAAATCAGCTGGTCAAAACCTATGGAGCGTGTACAAGGTGCCTTGAATGACCATCTATGGCATGATAGCCGCACATCCACTGTAAGTGGCATATGATTGAATACCAGCCAGGATACTGTCAGTTGCTTTTAGCCTAATTGTAAGTATTCAAATCTATTTGATAAGTTTTCTTTGAATGCACTCTGCGACAGCGTAGGGCAGCCCAATTCTCTTGAAAAATGCAAGAAAAAAAATTGCACTAACTTAAAAGTTAGCTTTTCGGCCGATTTTCTCCAAAATGGCCGAAATTCGGGTCCCCCCAAATTTTCAACTGATGATTACTCCACGTACACTTGAGCTACAAACGTCGTTTTGGGCTCGTTGGAATTTTCCTGAGCTCAAATTTATGAAACAAGATGAAAAAAATGAACTTTGAACGAAAAAAAAAACAAAAATTTTGAAAATTTCATTTTTTGCACCACGCTCGATTAGGCTTAACTTTTTGGTATCACCGAGATTTCAAAAGCTTATAACTTTGTGTTGGACCGACGAAATTGGTTCATTTTCTCAGTCTCCCAAGATTTGACTATGATCTTGTGATCCAAATAATAAAATTTGGAAATTTTAAAATTTTTGGGCAAGTTATGGCCGTTCGCGCAATTCACCAGGCTCGATTGGGCTTATTTTTTTGAAATCACCGAAATTCAAAAGGCTATAACTCAAAGACCCCAAAAGTTATCTCCATTATTTTTGACCTATCAGCAGCTGATTGTACACAAAATTGATACTGCAAAAAAAAATTTCGGTTTTCTTTTGTTTTGGCCAAAATTTGACCCGTTGAAAATTTTTGCACCACGCTCGATTAGGCTTAACTTTTTGACATCACCGAACTTTAAACAGCAATAACTCTTAGCGCATAAAAGTAAAAGAATTACTTTTGCTTTAAATAAAAGCCTACAACACCTGGTGTTCCCAGGCGGTCTCCCATCCAAGTACTAACCAGGCCCAATGTTGCTTAACTTCGGTGATCGGACGAGAACCGGTACATTCAACATGGTATGGTCGTAGGCATTTGAGTTACTCCGCTTTCATTTATATCCTTACTAGCTTATGTCTATGTGCATTACTTTTAAAACACTCGCCCTCGCGTGAGAGTAAAAATATGCTCTTATACCATGTAAAATTTTGCACGCTCACGTTATAATTTATGCATTTCAAACAAAATACTGAAAATTGACATTGTTTGGAATTTTTTTGGCCCAATGTGTTTTATGGCCAAATCAGCTGGTCAAAACCTATGGAGCGTGTACAAGGTGCCTTGAATGACCATCTATGGCATGATAGCCGCACATCCACTGTAAGTGGCATATGATTGAATACCAGTCAGGATACTGTCAGTTGCTTTTAGCCTAATTGTTGTGATAAACTTATTAAATAGGTAAGTATTCAAATCTTTTTGATAAGTTTTCTTTGAATCCACTCTGCGACAGCGGAGGGCAGCCCAATTCTCTTGAAAAATGCAAGAAAAAAATTGCACTAACTTGAAAGTTAGCTTTTAGGCCGATTTTCGTCCAAAATGGCCGAAATTCGGGTCCCCCCAAATTTTCAACTAATGATTACTCCACGTACACTTGAGCTACAAACGTCGTTTTGGGCTCGTTGGAATTATCCTGAGCTCAAATTTATGAAACAAGATGAAAAAAATGAACTTTGAACGAAAAAAAAAACAAAAATTTTGAAAATTTCATTTTTTGCACCACGCTCGATTAGGCTTAACTTTTTGGTATCACCGAGATTTCAAAAGCTCATAACTTTGTGTTGGACCGACGAAATTGGTTCATTTTCTCAGTCCCCCAAGATTTGACTATGGTCTTGTGATCCAAATAATAAAATTTGGAAATTTTAAAATTTTTGGGCAAGTTATGGCCGTTCGCGCAATTCACCAGGCTCGATTGGGCTTAATTTTTTGACATCACCGAAATTCAAAAGGCTATAACTCAAAGACCCCAAAAGTTATCTCCATTATTTTTGACCTATCAGCAGCTGATTGTACACAAAATTGATTCTGCAAAAAAAAACTTCGGTTTTTTTTTGTTTTGGCCAAAATTTGACCCATTGAAAATTTTTGCACCACGCTCGATTAGGCTTAACTTTTTGACATCACCGAACTTTAAACAGCAATAACTCTTAGCGCATAAAAGTAAAAGAATTACTTTTGCTTTAAATAAAAGCCTACAACACCTGGTGTTCCCAGGCGGTCTCCCATCCAAGTACTAACCAGGCCCAATGTTGCTTAACTTCGGTGATCGGACGAGAACCGGTGCATTCAACATGGTATGGTCGTAGGCATTTGAGTTACTCCGCTTTCATTTATATCCTTACTAGCTTATGTCTATGTACATTACTTTTAAAACACTCGCCCTCGCGCGAGATGAAAAAATTTGCTCTTATACCATGTAAAATTTTGCACGCTCACGTTATAATTTATGCATTTCAAACAAAATACTGAAAATTGACCTTGTTTGGAATTTTTTTGGCCCAATGTGTTTTATGGCCAAATCAGCTGGTCAAAACCTATGGAGCGTGTACAAGGTGCCTTGAATGACCATCTATGGCATGATAGCCGCACATCCACTGTAAGTGGCATATGATTGAATACCAGCCAGGATACTGTCAGTTGCTTTTAGCCTAATTGTTGTGATAAACTTATTAAATAGGTAAGTATTCAAATCTTTTTGATAAGTTTTCTTTGAATGCACTCTGCGACAGCGGAGGGCAGCCCAATTCTCTTGAAAAGTGCAAGAAAAAAAATTTCACTAACTTAAAAGTTAGCTTTTAGGTCGATTTTCGTCCAAAATGGCCGAAATTCGGGTCCCCCCAAATTTTCAACTGATGATTACTCCACGTACACTTGAGCTACAAACGTCGTTTTGGGCTCGTTGGAATTGTCCTGAGCTCAAATTTATGAAACAAGATGAAAAAAATGAACTTTGAAAGAAAAAAAAACAAAAATTTTGAAAGTTTCATTTTTTGCACCACGCTCGATTAGGCTTAACTTTTTGGTATCACCGAGATTTCAAAAGCTCATAACTTTGTGTTGGACCGACGAAATTGGTTCATTTTCTCAGTCCCCCAAGATTTGACTATGATCTTGTGATCCAAATAATAAAATTTGGAAATTTTAAAATTTTTGGGCAAGTTATGGCCGTTCGCGCAATTCACCAGGCTCGATTGGGCTTATTTTTTTGACATCACCGAAATTCAAAAGGCTATAACTCAAAGACCCCAAAAGTTATCTCCATTATTTTTGACCTATCAGCAGTTGATTGTACACAAAATTGATTCTGCAAAAAAAAATTTCGGTTTTCTTTTGTTTTGGCCAAAATTTGACCCATTGAAAATTTTTGCACCACGCTCGATTAGGCTTAACTTTTTGACATCACCGAATTTTAAACAGCAATAACTCTTAGCGCATAAAAGTAAAAGAATTACTTTTGCTTTAAATAAAAGCCTACAAAACCTGGTGTTCCCAGGCGGTCTCCCATCCAAGTACTAACCAGGCCCAATGTTGCTTAACTTCGGTGATCGGACGAGAACCGGTGCATTCAACATGGTATGGTCGTAGGCATTTGAGTTACTCCGCTTTCATTTATATCCTTACTAGCTTATGTCTATGTACATTACTTTTAAAACACTCGCCCTCGCGCGAGAGTAAAAATATGCTCTTATACCATGTAAAATTTTGCACGCTCACGTTATAATTTATGCATTTCAAACAAAATACTGAAAATTGACCTTGTTTGGAATTTTTTTGGCCCAATGTGTTTTATGGCCAAATCAGCTGGTCAAAACCTATGGAGCGTGTACAAGGTGCCTTGAATGACCATCTATGGCATGATAGCCTCACATCCACTGTAAGTGGCATATGATTGAATACCAGCCAGGATACTGTCAGTTGCTTTTAGCCTAATTGTTGTGATAAACTTATTAAATAGGTAAGTATTCAAATCTATTTGATAAGTTTTCTTTGAATGCACTCTGCGACAGCGGAGGGCAGCCCAATTCTCTTGAAAAATGCAAGAAAAAAAATTGCACTAACTGAAAAGTTAGCTTTTAGGCCGATTTTCGTCCAAAATGGCCGAAATTCGGGTCCCCCCAAATTTTCAACTGATGATTACTCCACGTACACTTGAGCTACAAACGTCGTTTTGGGCTCGTTGGAATTGTCCTGAGCTCAAATTTATGAAACGAGATGAAAAAAATGAACTTTGAACGAAAAAAAAAACAAAAATTTTGAAAATTTCATTTTTTGCACCACGTTCGATTAGGCTTAACTTTTTGGTATCACCGAGATTTCAAAAGCTTATAACTTTGTGTTGGACCGACGAAATTGGTTCATTTTCTCAGTCCCCCAAGATTTGACTATGATCTTGTGATCCAAATAATAAAATTTGGAAATTTTACAATTTTTTGGCAAGTTATGGCCGTTCGCGCAATTCACCAGGCTCGATTGGGCTTATTTTTTTGACATCACCGAAATTCAAAAGACTATAACTCAAAGACCCCAAAAGTTATCTCCATTATTTTTGACCTATCAGCAGTTGATTGTACACAAAATTGATTCTGCAAAAAAAAATTTCGGTTTTCTTTTGTTTTGGCCAAAATTTGACCCATTGAAAATTTTTGCACCACGCTCGATTAGGCTTAACTTTTTGACATCACCGAACTTTAAACAGCAATAACTCTTAGCGCATAAAAGTAAAAGAATTACTTTTGCTTTAAATAAAAGCCTACAACACCTGGTGTTCCTAGGCGGTCTCCCATCCAAGTACTAACCAGGCCCAATGTTGCTTAACTTCGGTGATCGGACGAGAACCGGTGCATTCAACATGGTATGGTCGTAGGCATTTGAGTTACTCCGCTTTCATTTATATCCTTACTAGCTTATGTCTATGTACATTACTTTTAAAACACTCGCCCTCGCGCGAGAGTAAAAATATGCTCTTATACCATGTAAAATTTTGCACGCTCACGTTATAATTTATGCATTTCAAACAAAATACTGAAAATTGACCTTGTTTGGAATTTTTTTGGCCCAATGTGTTTTATGGCCAAATCAGCTGGTCAAAACCTATGGAGCGTGTACAAGGTGCCTTGAATGACCATCTATGGCATGATAGCCTCACATCCACTGTAAGTGGCATATGATTGAATACCAGCCAGGATACTGTCAGTTGCTTTTAGCCTAATTGTTGTGATAAACTTATTAAATAGGTAAGTATTCAAATCTATTTGATAAGTTTTCTTTGAATGCACTCTGCGACAGCGGAGGGCAGCCCAATTCTCTTGAAAAATGCAAGAAAAAAAATTGCACTAACTGAAAAGTTAGCTTTTAGGCCGATTTTCGTCCAAAATGGCCGAAATTCGGGTCCTCCCAAATTTTCAACTGATGATTACTCCACGTACACTTGAGCTACAAACGTCGTTTTGGGCTCGTTGGAATTTTCCTGAGCTCAAATTTATGAAACGAGATGAAAAAAATGAACTTTGAACGAAAAAAAAACAAAAATTTTGAAAATTTCATTTTTTGCACCACGTTCGATTAGGCTTAACTTTTTGGTATCACCGAGATTTCAAAAGCTTATAACTTTGTGTTGGACCGACGAAATTGGTTCATTTTCTCAGTCCCCCAAGATTTGACTATGATCTTGTGATCCAAACAATAAAATTTGGAAATTTTACAATTTTTTGGCAAGTTATGGCCGTTCGCGCAATTCACCAGGCTCGATTGGGCTTATTTTTTTGACATCACCGAAATTCAAAAGACTATAACTCAAAGACCCCAAAAGTTATCTCCATTATTTTTGACCTATCAGCAGCTGATTGTACACAAAATTGATACTGCAAAAAAAAAATTTCGGTTTTCTTTTGTTTTGGCCAAAATTTGACCCATTGAAAATTTTTGCACCACGCTCGATTAGGCTAAACTTTTTGACATCACCGAACTTTAAACAGCAATAACTCTTAGCGCATAAAAGTAAAAGAATTACTTTTGCTTTAAATAAAAGCCTACAACACCTGGTGTTCCCAGGCGGTCTCCCATCCAAGTACTAACCAGGCCCAATGTTGCTTAACTTAGGTGATCGGACGAGAACCGGTGCATTCAACATGGTATGGTCGTAGGCATTTGAGTTACTCCGCTTTCATTTATATCCTTACTAGCTTATGTCTATGTACATTACTTTTAAAACACTCGCCCTCGCGCGAGAGTAAAAATATGCTCTTATACCATGTAAAATTTTGCACGCTCACGTTATAATTTATGCATTTCAAACAAAATACTGAAAATTGACATTGTTTGGAATTTTTTGGCCCAATGTGTTTTATGGCCAAATCAGCTGGTCAAAACCAATGGAGCGTGTACAAGGTGCCTTGAATGACCATCTATGGCATGATAGCCGCACATCCACTGTAAGTGGCATATGATTGAATACCAGCCAGGATACTGTCAGTTGCTTTTAGCCTAATTGTTGTGATAAACTTATTAAATAGGTAAGTATTCAAATCGATTTGATAAGTTTTCTTTGAATGCACTCTGCGACAGCGGAGGGCAGCCCAATTCTCTTGAAAAATGCAAGAAAAAAAATTGCACTAACTTAAAAGTTAGCTTTTAGGCCGATTTTCGTCCAAAATGGCCGAAATTCGGGTCCCCCCAAATTTTCAACTGATGATTACTCCACGTACACTTGAGCTACAAACGCCGTTTTGGGCTCGTTGGAATTGTCCTGAGCTCAAATTTATGAAACAAGATGAAAAAAATGAACTTTGAACGAAAAAAAAACAAAAATTTTGAAAATTTCATTTTTTGCACCACGCTCGATTAGGCTTAACTTTTTGGTATCACCGAGATTTCAAAAGCTTATAACTTTGTGTTGGACCGACGAAATTGGTTCATTTTCTCAGTCCCCCACAATTTGACTATGATCTTGTGATCCAAATAATAAAATTTGGAAATTTTAAAATTTTTGGGCAAGTTATGGCCGTTCGCGCAATTCACCAGGCTCGATTGGGCTTATTTTTTTGACATCACCGAAATTCAAAAGGCTATAACTCAAAGACCCCAAAAGTTATCTCCATTATTTTTGACCTATCAGCAGCTGATTGTACACAAAATTGATACTGCAAAAAAAATTTCGATTTTCTTTTGTTTTGGCCAAAATTTGACCCATTGAAAATTTTTGCACCACGCTCGATTAGGCTTAACTTTTTGACATCACCGAAATTTAAACAGCAATAACTCTTAGCGCATAAAAGTAAAAGAATTACTTTTGCTTTAAATAAAAGCCTACAACACCTGGTGTTCCCAGGCGGTCTCCCATCCAAGTACTAACCAGGCCCAATGTTGCTTAACTTCGGTGATCGGACGAGAACCGGTGCATTCAACATGGTATGGTCGTAGGCATTTGAGTTACTCCGCTTTCATTTATATCCTTACTAGCTTATGTCTATGTACATTACTTTTAAAACACTCGCCCTCGCGCGAAAGTAAAAATATGCTCTTATACCATGTAAAATTTTGCACGCTCACGTTATAATTTATGCATTTCAAACAAAAAACTGAAAATTGACATTGTTTGGAATTTTTTTGGCCCAATGTGTTTTATGGCCAAATCAGCTGGTCAAAACCTATGGAGCGTGTACAAGGTGCCTTGAATGACCATCTATGGCATGATAGCCGCACATCCACTGTAAGTGGCATATGATTGAATACCAGCTAGGATACTGTCAGTTGCTTTTAGCCTACTTGTTGTGATAAACTTATTAAATAGGTAAGTATTCAAATCTATTTGATAAGTTTTCTTTGAATGCACTCTGAGACAGCGGAGGGCAGCCCAATTCTCTTGAAAAATGCAAGAAAAAAAATTGCACTAACTTAAAAGTTAGCTTTTAGGCCGATTTTCGTCCAAAATGGCCGAAATTCGGGTCCCCCCAAATTTTCAACTGATGATTACTCCACGTACACTTGAGCTACAAACGTCGTGTTGGGCTCGTTGGAATTGTCCTGAGCTCAAATTTTTGAAACAAGATGAGAAAAATGAACTTTGAAAGAAAGAAAAAATAAAAATTTTGAAAATTTCATTTTTTGCACCACGCTCGAATAGGCTTAATTTTTTGGTATCACCGAGATTTCAAAAGCTTATAACTTTGTGTTGGACCAACGAAATTGGTTCATTTTCTCAGTATCCCAAGATTTGACTATGATCTTGTGATCCAAATAATAAAATTTGGAAAATTTCAAATTTTTAGGCAAGTTATGGCCGTTCGCGCAATTCACCAGGCTCGATTGGGCTTATTTTTTTGAAATCACCGAAATTCAAAAGGCTATAACTCAAAGACCCCAAAAGTTATCTCCATTATTTTTGACCTATCAGCAGCTGATTGTACACAAAATTGATACTGCAAAAAAACATTTTCGGTTTTCTTTTGTTTTGGCCAAAATTTGACCCATTGAAAATTTTTGCACCACGCTCGATTAGGCTTAACTTTTTGACATCACCGAACTTTAAACAGCAATAACTCTTAGCGCATAAAAGTAAAAGAATTACTTTTGCTTTAAATAAAAGCCTACAGCACCTGGTGTTCCCAGGCGGTCTCCCATCCAAGTACTAACCAGGCCCAATGTTGCTTAACTTCGGTGATCGGACGAGAACCGGTGCTTTCAACATGGTATGGTCGTAGTCATTTGAGTTACTCCGCTTTCATTTATATCCTTACAAGCTTATTTCTATGTACATTACTTTTAAAACACTCGCCCTCGCGCGAGAGTAAAAATATGCTCTTATACCATGTAAAATTTTCCACGCTCACGTTATAATTTATGCATTTCAAACAAAAAACTGAAAATTGACATTGTTTGGAATTTTTTTGGCCCAATGTGTTTTATGGCCAAATCAGCTGGTCAAAACCTATGGAGCGTGTACAAGGTGCCTTGAATGACCATCTATGGCATGATAGCCGCACATCCACTGTAAGTGGCATATGATTGAATACCAGCTAGGATACTGTCAGTTGCTTTTAGCCTACTTGTTGTGATAAACTTATTAAATAGGTAAGTATTCAAATCTATTTGATAAGTTTTCTTTGAATGCACTCTGAGACAGCGGAGGGCAGCCCAATTCTCTTGAAAAATGCAAGAAAAAAAATTGCACTAACTTAAAAGTTAGCTTTTAGGCCGATTTTCGTCCAAAATGGCCGAAATTCGGGTCCCCCCAAATTTTCAACTGATGATTACTCCACGTACACTTGAGCTACAAACGTCGTGTTGGGCTCGTTGGAATCGTCCTGAGCTCAAATTTTTGAAACAAGATGAGAAAAATGAACTTTGAAAGAAAAAAAAATAAAAATTTTGAAAATTTCATTTTTTGCACCACGCTCGAATAGGCTTAATTTTTTGGTATCACCGAGATTTCAAAAGCTTATAACTTTGTGTTGGACCAACGAAATTGGTTCATTTTCTCAGTATCCCAAGATTTGACTATGATCTTGTGATCCAAATAATAAAATTTGGAAAATTTCAAATTTTTAGGCAAGTTATGGCCGTTCGCGCAATTCACCAGGCTCGATTGGGCTTATTTTTTTGAAATCACCGAAATTCAAAAGGCTATAACTCAAAGACCCCAAAAGTTATCTCCATTATTTTTGACCTATCAGCAGCTGATTGTACACAAAATTGATACTGCAAAAAACATTTTCGGTTTTCTTTTGTTTTGGCCAAAATTTGACCCATTGAAAATTTTTGCACCACGCTCGATTAGGCTTAACTTTTTGACATCACCGAACTTTAAACAGCAATAACTCTTAGCGCATAAAAGTAAAAGATTTACTTTTGCTTTAAATAAAAGCCTACAGCACCTGGTGTTCCCAGGCGGTCTCCCATCCAAGTACTAACCAGGCCCAATGTTGCTTAACTTCGGTGATCGGACGAGAACCGGTGCTTTCAACATGGTATGGTCGTAGTCATTTGAGTTACTCCGCTTTCATTTATATCCTTACAAGCTTATTTCTATGTACATTACTTTTAAACCACTCGCCCTCGCGCGAGAGTAAAAATATGCTCTTATACCATGTAAAATTTTGCACGCTCACGTTATAATTTATGCATTTCAAACAAAATACTGAAAATTGACCTTGTTTGGAATTTTTTTGGCCCAATGTGTTTTATGGCCAAATCAGCTGGTCAAAACCTATTGAGCGTGTACAAGGTGCCTTGAATGACCATCTATGGCATGATAGCCGCACATCGACTGTAAGTGGCATATGATTGAATACCAGCCAGGATACTGTCAGTTGCTTTTAGCCTAATTGTTGTGATAAACTTATTAAATAGGTAAGTATTCAAATCTATTTGATAAGTTTTCTTTGAATGCACTCTGCGACAGCGGAGGGCAGCCCAATTCTCTTGAAAAATGCAAGAAAAAAAATTGCACTAACTTAAAAGTTAGCTTTTAGGCCGATTTTCGTCCAAAATGGCCGAAATTCGGGTCCCCCCAAATTTTCAACTGATGATTACTCCACGTACACTTGAGCTACAAACATCGTTTTGGGCTCGTTGGAATTGTCCTGAGCTCAAATTTATGAAACAAGATGAAAAAAATGAACTTTGAACGAAAAAAAAAACAAAAATTTTGAAAATTTCATTTTTTGCACCACGCTCGATTAGGCTTAACTTTTTGGTATCACCGAGATTCAAAAGGCTATAACTCAAAGACCCCAAAAGTTATCTCCAT
Organism: Symsagittifera roscoffensis; assembly: GCF_963678635.1. Lineage (NCBI taxonomy): Eukaryota > Metazoa > Xenacoelomorpha > Acoela > Convolutidae > Symsagittifera > Symsagittifera roscoffensis. The sequence continues at coordinate 33,447,056 of NC_087067.1, read as the reverse complement.
TATTTTTGACCTATCAGCAGTTGATTGTACACAAAATTGATACTGCAAAAGAAATTTTTCGGTTTTCTTTTGTTTTGGCCAAATTTTGACCCATTGAAAATTTTTGCACCACGCTCGATTAGGCTTAACTTTTTGACAACACCGAACTTTAAACAGCAATAACTCTTAGCGCATAAAAGTAAAAGAATTACTTTTGCTTTAAATAAAAGCCTACAACACCTGGTGTTCCCAGGCGGTCTCCCATCCAAGTACTAACCAGGCCCAATGTTGCTTAACTTCGGTGATCGGACGAGAACCGGTGCATTCAACATGGTATGGTCGTAGGCATTTGAGTTACTCCGCTTTCATTTATATCCTTACTAGCTTATGTCTATGTACATTACTTTTAAAACACTCGCCCTCGCGCGAAAGTAAAAATATGCTCTTATACCATGTAAAATTTTGCACGCTCACGTTATAATTTATGCATTTCAAACAAAAAACTGAAAATTGACATTGTTTGGAATTTTTTTGGCCCAATGTGTTTTATGGCCAAATCAGCTGGTCAAAACCTATGGAGCGTGTACAAGGTGCCTTGAATGACCATCTATGGCATGATAGCCGCACATCGACTGTAAGTGGCATATGATTGAATACCAGCCAGGATACTGTCAGTTGCTTTTAGCCTACTTGTTGTGATAAACTTATTAAATAGGTAAGTATTCAAATCTATTGGATAAGTTTTCTTTGAATGCACTCTGAGACAGCGGAGGGCAGCCCAATTCTCTTGAAAAATGCAAGAAAAAAAATTGCACTAACTTAAAAGTTAGCTTTTAGGCCGATTTTCGTCCAAAATGGCCGAAATTCGGGTCCCCCCAAATTTTCAACTGATGATTACTCCACGTACACTTGAGCTACAAACGTCGTGTTGGGCTCGTTGGAATTTTCCTGAGCTCAAATTAATGAAACAAGATGACAAAAATGAACTTTGAACGAAAAAAAAACAAAAATTTTGAAAATTTAATTTTTTGCACCACGCTCGATTAGGCTTAACTTTTTGGTGTCACCGAGATTTCGAAAGCTTATAACTTTGTGTTGGACCGACGAAATTGGTTCATTTTCTCAGTCTCCCAAGATTTGACTATGATCTTGTGATCCAAATAATAAAATTTGGAAATTTTCAAATTTTTAGGCAAGTTATGGCCGTTCGCGCAATTCACCAGGCTCGATTGGGCTTATTTTTTTGATATCACCGAAATTCAAAAGGCTATAACTCAAAGACCCCAAAAGTTATCTCCATTATTTTTGACCTATCAGCAGCTGATTGTAGACAAAATTGATACTGCAAAAAAACATTTTCGGTTTTCTTTTGTTTTGGCCAAAATTTGACCCATTGAAAATTTTTGCACCACGCTCGATTAGGCTTAACTTTTTGACATCACCGAACTTTAAACAGCAATAACTCTTAGCGCATAAAAGTAAAAGAATTACTTTTGCTTCAAATAAAAGCCTACAGCACCTGGTGTTCCCAGGCGGTCTCCCATCCAAGTACTAACCAGGCCCAATGTTGCTTAACTTCGGTGATCGGACGAGAACCGGTGCATTCAACATGGTATGGTCGTAGGCATTTGAGTTACTCCGCTTTCATTTATATCCTTACTAGCTTATGTCTATGTACATTACTTTTAAAACACTCGCCCTCGCGCGAGAGTAAAAATATGCTCTTATACCATGTAAAATTTTGCACGCTCACGTTATAATTTATGCATTTCAAACAAAATACTGAAAATTGACATTGTTTGGAATTTTTTTGGCCCAATGTGTTTTATGGCCAAATCAGCTGGTCAAAACCTATGGAGCGTGTACAAGGTGCCTTGAATGACCATCTATGGCATGATAGCCGCACATCCACTGTAAGTGGCATATGATTGAATACCAGCCAGGATACTGTCAGTTGCTTTTAGCCTAATTGTTGTGATAAACTTATTAAATAGGTAAGTTTTCAAATCTATTTGATAAGTTTTCTATAAATGCACTCTGCGACAGCGGAGGGCAGCCCAATTCTCTGAAAAATGCAAGAAAAAAAATTGCATTAACTTAAAAGTTAGCTTTTAGGCCGATTTTCGTCCAAAATGGCCGAAATTCGGGTCCCCCCAAATTTTCAACTGATGATTACTCCACGTACACTTGAGCTACAAACGTTGTTTTGGGCTCGTTGGAATCGTCCTAAGCTCAAATTTACGAAACAAGATGAAAAAAATGAACTTTGAACGAAAAAAAAAACAAAAAAAATTTTGAAAATTTCATTTTTTGCATCACGCTCGATTAGGCTTAACTTTTTGGTATCACCGAGATTTCAAAAGCTTATAACTTTGTGTTGGACCGACGAAATTGGTTCATTTTCTCAGTCCCCCAAGATTGGACTATGATCTTGTGATCTAAATAATAAAATTTGGAAATTTTAAAATTTTTGGGCAAGTTATGGCCGTTCGCGCAATTCACCAGGCTCGATTGGGCTTATTTTTTTGACATCACCGAAATTCAAAAGGCTATAACTCAAAGACCCCAAAAGTTATCTCCATTATTTTTGACCTATCAGCAGCTGATTGTACACAAAATTGATACTGCAAAAAAAAAATTCGGTTTTCTTTTGTTTTGGCCAACATTTGACCCATTGAAAATTTTTGCACCAAGCTCGATTAGGCTTAACTTTTTGACATCACCGAAATTTAAACAGCAATAACTCTTAGCGCATAAAAGTAAAATATTTACTTTTGCTTTAAACAAAAAGCCTACAACACCTGGTGTTCCCAGGCGGTCTCCCATCCAAGTACTAACCAGGCCCAATGTTGCCTAACTTCGGTGATCGGACGAGAACCGGTGCATTCAACATGGTATGGTCGTAGGCATTTGAGTTACTCCGCTTTCATTTATATCCTTACTAGCTTATGTCTATGTACATTACTTTTAAAACACTCGCCCTCGCGCGAGAGTAAAAATATGCTCTTATACCATGTAAATTTTTGCACGCTCACGTTATAATTTATGCATTTCAAACAAAATACTGAAAATTGACATTGTTTGGAATTTTTTTGGCCCAATGTGTTTTATGGCCAAATCAGCTGGTCAAAACCTATGGAGCGTGTACAAGGTGCCTTGAATGACCATCTATGGCATGATAGCCACACATCCACTGTAAGTGGCATATGATTGAATACCAGCCAGGATACTGTCAGTTGCTTTTAGCCTAATTGTTGTGATAAACTTATTAAATAGGTAAGTATTCAAATCTATTTGATAAGTTTTCTTTGAATGCACTCTGCGACAGCGGAGGGCAGCCCAATTCTCTTGAAAAATGCAAGAAAAAAAATTGCACTTAGCTTTTAGGCCGATTTTCGTCCAAAATGGCCGAAATTCGGGTCCCCCTAAATTTTCAACTGATGATTACTCCACGTACACTTGAGCTACAAACGTCGTTTTGGGCCCGTTGGAATTTTCCTGAGCTCAAAATTGTGAAACAAGATGAAAAAAATGAACTTTTAACGAAAAAAAAAACAAAAATTTTGAAAATTTCATTTTTTGCACCACGCTCGATCAGGCTTAACTTTTTGGTATCACCGAGATTTCAAAAGCTTATAACTTTGTGTTGGACCGACGAAATTGGTTCATTTTCTCAGTCCCCCAAGATTTGACTATGATCTTGTGATCCAAATAATAAAATTTGGAAATTTTAAAATTTTTGGGCAAGTTATGGCCGTTAGCGCAATTCACCAGGCTCGATTGGGCTTATTTTTTTGACATCACCGAAATTCAAAAGGCTATAACTCAAAGACCCCAAAAGTTATCTCCATTATTTTTGACCTATCAGTAGCTGATTGTACACAAAATTGATACTGCAAAAGAAATTTTTCGGTTTTCTTTTGTTTTGGCCAAAATTTGATCCATTGAAAATTTTTGCACCACGCTCGATTAGGCTTAACTTTTTGGTATCACCGAGATTTCAAAAGCTTATAACTTTGTGTTGGACCGACGAAATTGGTTCATTTTCTCAGTCCCCCAAGATTTGACTATGATCTTGTGTTCCAAATAATAAAATTTGGATATTTTAAAATTTTTAGGCAAGTTATGGCCGTTAGCGCAATTCACCAGGCTCGATTGGGCTTATTTTTTTGACATCACCGAAATTCAAAATGCTATAACTCAAAGACCCCAAAAGTTATCTCAATTATTTTTGACCTATCAGCAGCTGATTGTACACAAAATTGATACTGCAAAAGAAATTTTTCGGTTTTCTTTTGTTTTGGCCAAACTTTGACCCATTGAAAACTTTTGCACCACGCTCGATTAGGCTTAACTTTTTGACATCACCGAACTTTAAACAGCAATAACTCTTAGCGCATAAAAGTAAAAGAATTACTTTTGCTTTAAATAAAAGCCTACAACACCTGGTGTTCCCAGGCGGTCTCCCATCCAAGTACTAACCAGGCCCAATGTTGCTTAACTTCGGTGATCGGACGAGAACCGGTGCATTCAACATGGTATGGTCGTAGGCATTTGAGTTACTCCGCTTTCATTTATATCCTTACTAGCTTATGTCTATGTACATTACTTTTAAAACACTCGCCCTCGCGCGAGAGTAAAAATATGCTCTTACACCATGTAAAATTTTGCACGCTCACGTTATAATTTATGCATTTCAAACAAAATACTGAAAATTGACATTGTTTGGAATTTTTTTGGCCAAAATGTGTTTTATGGCCAAATCAGCTGGTCAAAACCTATGGAGCGTGTACAAGGTGCCTTGAATGACCATCTATGGCATGATAGCCGCACATCCACTGTAAGTGGCATATGATTGAATACCAGCCAGGATACTGTCAGTTGCTTTTAGCCTAATTGTTGTGATAAATTATTAAATAGGTAAGTATTCAAATCTATTTGATAAGTTTTCTTTGAATGCACTCTGCGACAGCGGAGGGCAGTCCAATTCTCTTGAAAAATACAAGAAAAAAAATTGCACTAACTTAAAAGTTAGCTTTTAGGCCGATTTTCTCCAAAATGGCCGAAATTCGGGTCCCCCAAATTTTCAACTGATGATTACTCCACGTACACTTGAGCTACAAACGTCGTTTTGGGCTCGTTGGAATTTTTCTGAGCTCAAATTTATGAAACGAGATGAAACAAATGAACTTTGAACGAAAAAAAAACAAAAATTTTGAAAATTTCATTTTTTGCACCACGCTCGATTAGGCTTAACTTTTTGGTATCACCGAGATTTCAAAAGCTTATAACTTTGTGCTGGAACGACGAAATTGGTTCATTTTCTCAGTCCCCCAAGATTGGACTATGATCTTGTGATCCAAATAATAAAATTTGGAAATTTTAAAACTTTTGGGCAAGTTATGGCCGTTAGCGCAATTCACCAGGCTCGATTGGGCTTATTTTTTTGACATCACCGAAATTCAAAAGGCTATAACTCAAAGACCCCAAAAGTTATCTCCATTATTTTTGACCTATCAGCAGCTGATTGTACACAAAATTGATACTGCAAAAAAAAAATTCGGTTTTTTTTTGTTTTGGCCAAAATTTGACCCATTGAATATTTTTGCACCACGCTCGATTAGGCTTAACTTTTTGACATCACCGAACTTTAAACAGCAATAACTCTTAGCGCATAAAAGTAAAAGAATTACTTTTGCTTTAAATAAAAGCCTACAACACCTGGTGTTCCCAGGCGGTCTCCCATCCAAGTACTAACCAGGCCCAATGTTGCTTAACTTCGGTGATCGGACGAGAACCGGTGCATTCAACATGGTATGGTCGTAGGCATTTGAGTTACTCCGCTTTCATTTATATCCTTACTAGCTTATGTCTGTGTACATTACTTTTAAAACACTCGCCCTCGCGCGAAAGTAAAAAATATGCTCTTATACCATGTAAAATTTTGCACGCTCACGTTATAATTTATGCATTTCAAACAAAATACTGAAAATTGACATTGTTTGGAATTTTTTTGGCCCAATGTGTTTTATGGCCAAATCAGCTGGTCAAAACCTATGGAGCGTGTACAAGGTGCCTTGAATGACCATCTATGGCATGATAGCCGCACATCCACTGTAAGTGGCATATGATTGAATACCAGCCAGGATACTGTCAGTTGCTTTTAGCCTAATTGTAGTGATAAACTTATTAAATAAGTAAGTATTCAAATCTATTTGATAAGTTTTCTTTGAATGCACTCTGCGACAGCGTAGGGCAGCCCAATTCTCTTGAAAAATGCAAGAAAAAAAATTGCACTAACTTAAAAGTTAGCTTTTAGGCCGATTTTCTCCAAAATGGCCGAAATTCGGGTCCCCCCAAATTTTCAACTGATGATTACTCCACGTACACTTGAGCTACAAACGTCGTTTTGGGCTCGTTGGAATTGTCCTGAGCTCAAATTTATGAAACAAGATGAAAAAAATGAACTTTGAACGAAAAAAAAACAAAAATTTTGAAAATTTCATTTTTTGCACCACGCTCGATTAGGCTTAACTTTTTGGTATCACCGAGATTTCAAAAGCTTATAACTTTGTGTTGGACAGACGAAATTGGTTCATTTTCTCAGTCTCCCAAGATTTGACTATGATCTTGTGATCCAAATAATAAAATTTGGAAATTTTAAAATTTTTGGGCAAGTTATGGCCGTTCGCGCAATTCACCAGGCTCGATTGGGCTTATTTTTTTGAAATCACCGAAATTCAAAAGGCTATAACTCAAAGACCCCAAAAGTTATCTCCATTATTTTTGACCTATCAGCAGCTGATTGTACACAAAATTGATACTGCAAAAAAAAAATTCGGTTTTTTTTTGTTTTGGCCAAAATTTGACCCATTGAATATTTTTGCACCACGCTCGATTAGGCTTAACTTTTTGACATCACCGAACTTTAAACAGCAATAACTCTTAGCGCATAAAAGTAAAAGAATTACTTTTGCTTTAAATAAAAGCCTACAACACCTGGTGTTCCCAGGCGGTCTCCCACCCAAGTACTAACCAGGCCCAATGTTGCTTAACTTCGGTGATCGGACGAGAACCGGTGCATTCAACATGGTATGGTCGTAGGCATTTGAGTTACTCCGCTTTCATTTATATCCTTACTAGCTTATGTCTGTGTACATTACTTTTAAAACACTCGCCCTCGCGCGAAAGTAAAAAATATGCTCTTATACCATGTAAAATTTTGCACGCTCACGTTATAATTTATGCATTTCAAACAAAATACTGAAAATTGACATTGTTTGGAATTTTTTTGGCCCAATGTGTTTTATGGCCAAATCAGCTGGTCAAAACCTATGGAGCGTGTACAAGGTGCCTTGAATGACCATCTATGGCATGATAGCCGCTCATCCACTGTAAGTGGCATATGATTGAATACCAGCCAGGATACTGTCAGTTGCTTTTAGCCTAATTGTAGTGATAAACTTATTAAATAGGTAAGTATTCAAATCTATTTGATAAGTTTTCTTTGAATGCACTCTGCGACAGCGTAGGGCAGTCCAATTCTCTTGAAAAATGCAAGAAAAAAAATTGCACTAACTTAAAAGTTAGCTTTTAGGCCGATTTTCTCCAAAATGGCCGAAATTCGGGTCCCCCCAAATTTTCAACTGATGATTACTCCACGTACACTTGAGCTACAAACGTCGTTTTGGGCTCGTTGGAATTGTCCTGAGCTCAAATTTATGAAACAAGATGAAAAAAATGAACTTTGAACGAAAAAAAAACAAAAATTTTGAAAATTTCATTTTTTGCACCACGCTCGATTAGGCTTAACTTTTTGGTATCACCGTGATTTCAAAAGCTTATAACTTTGTGTTGGACAGACGAAATTGGTTCATTTTCTCAGTCTCCCAAGATTTGACTATGATCTTGTGATCCAAATAATAAAACTTGGAAATTTTAAAATTTTTGGGCAAGTTATGGCCGTTCGCGCAATTCACCAGGCTCGATTGGGCTTATTTTTTTGAAATCACCGAAATTCAAAAGGCTATAACTCAAAGACCCCAAAAGTTATCTCCATTATTTTTGACCTATCAGCAGCTGATTGTACACAAAATTGATACTGCAAAAAAAAAAATTCGGTTTTTTTTTGTTTTGGCCAAAATTTGACCCATTGAATATTTTTGCACCACGCTCGATTAGGCTTAACTTTTTGACATCACCGAACTTTAAACAGCAATAACTCTTAGCGCATAAAAGTAAAAGAATTACTTTTGCTTTAAATAAAAGCCTACAACACCTGGTGTTCCCAGGCGGTCTCCCATCCAAGTACTAACCAGGCCCAATGTTGCTTAACTTCGGTGATCGGACGAGAACCGGTGCATTCAACATGGTATGGTCGTAGGCATTTGAGTTACTCCGCTTTCATTTATATCCTTACTAGCTTATGTCTGTGTACATTACTTTTAAAACAATCGCCCTCGCGCGAAAGTAAAAAATATGCTCTTATACCATGTAAAATTTTGCACGCTCACGTTATAATTTATGCATTTCAAACAAAATACTGAAAATTGACATTGTTTGGAATTTTTTTGGCCCAATGTGTTTTATGGCCAAATCAGCTGGTCAAAACCTATGGAGCGTGTACAAGGTGCCTTGAATGACCATCTATGGCATGATAGCCGCACATCCACTGTAATTGGCATATGATTGAATACCAGCCAGGATACTGTCAGTTGCTTTTAGCCTAATTGTAGTGATAAACTTATTAAATAGGTAAGTATTCAAATCTATTTGATAAGTTTTCTTTGAATGCACTCTGCGACAGCGTAGGGCAGCCCAATTCTCTTGAAAAATGCAAGAAAAAAAATTGCACTAAATTAAAAGTTAGCTTTTAGGCCGATTTTCTCCAAAATGGCCGAAATTCGGGTCCCCCCAAATTTTCAACTGATGATTACTCCACGTACACTTGAGCTACAAACGTCGTTTTGGGCTCGTTGGAATTGTCCTCAGCTCAAATTTATGAAACAAGATGAAAAAAATGAACTTTGAACGAAAAAAAAACAAAAATTTTGAAAATTTCATTTTTTGCACCACGCTCGATTAGGCTTAACTTTTTGGTATCACCGTGATTTCAAAAGCTTATAACTTTGTGTTGGACAGACGAAATTGGTTCATTTTCTCAGTCTCCCAAGATTTGACTATGATCTTGTGATCCAAATAATAAAATTTGGAAATTTTAAAATTTTTGGGCAAGTTATGGCCGTTCGCGCAATTCACCAGGCTCGATTGGGCTTATTTTTTTGAAATCACCGAAATTCAAAAGGCTATAACTCAAAGACCCCAAAAGTTATCTCCATTATTTTTGACCTATCAGCAGCTGATTGTACACAAAATTGATACTGCAAAAAAAAAAATTCGGTTTTTTTTTGTTTTGGCCAAAATTTGACCCATTGAATATTTTTGCACCACGCTCGATTAGGCTTAACTTTTTGACATCACCGAACTTTAAACAGCAATAACTCTTAGCGCATAAAAGTAAAAGAATTACTTTTGCTTTAAATAAAAGCCTACAACACCTGGTGTTCCCAGGCGGTCTCCCATCCAAGTACTAACCAGGCCCAATGTTGCTTAACTTCGGTGATCGGACGAGAACCGGTGCATTCAACATGGTATGGTCGTAGGCATTTGAGTTACTCCGCTTTCATTTATATCCTTACTAGCTTATGTCAGTGTACATTACTTTTAAAACAATCGCCCTCGCGCGAAAGTAAAAAATATGCTCTTATACCATGTAAAATTTTGCACGCTCACGTTATAATTTATGCATTTCAAACAAAATACTGAAAATTGACATTGTTTGGAATTTTTTTGGCCCAATGTGTTTTATGGCCAAATCAGCTGGTCAAAACCTATGGAGCGTGTACAAGGTGCCTTGAATGACCATCTATGGCATGATAGCCGCACATCCACTGTAAGTGGCATATGATTGAATACCAGCCAGGATACTGTCAGTTGCTTTTAGCCTAATTGTAGTGATAAACTTATTAAATAGGTAAGTATTCAAATCTATTTGATAAGTTTTCTTTGAATGCACTCTGCGACAGCGTAGGGCAGCCCAATTCTCTTGAAAAATGCAAGAAAAAAAATTGCACTAAATTAAAAGTTAGTTTTTAGGCCGATTTTCTCCAAAATGGCCGAAATTCGGGTCCCCCCAAATTTTCAACTGATGATTACTCCACGTACACTTGAGCTACAAACGTCGTTTTGGGCTCGTTTGAATTGTCCTGAGCTCAAATTTATGAAACGAGATGAAAAAAAATGAACTTTGACGAAAAAAAAAACAAAAATTTTGAAAATTTCGTTTTTTGCACCACGCTCGATTAGGCTTAACTTTTTGGTATCACCGAGATTTCAAAAGCTTTTAACTTTGTGTTGGAACGACGAAATTGGTTCATTTTCTCAGTCTCCCAAGATTTGACTATGATCTTGTGATCCAAATAATAAAATTTGGAAATTTTAAAATTTTTGGGCAAGTTATGGCCGTTCGCGCAATTCACCAGGCTCGATTGGGCTTATTTTTTTGAAATCACCGAAATTCAAAAGGCTATAACTCAAAGACCCCAAAAGTTATCTCCATTATTTTTGACCTATCAGCAGCTGATTGTACACAAAATTGATACTGCAAAAAAAAAATTCGGTTTTTTTTTGTTTTGGCCAAAATTTGACCCATTGAATATTTTTGCACCACGCTCGATTAGGCTTAACTTTTTGACATCACCGAACTTTAAACAGCAATAACTCTTAGCGCATAAAAGTAAAAGAATTACTTTTGCTTTAAATAAAAGCCTACAATACCTGGTGTTCCCAGGCGGTCTCCCATCCAAGTACTAACCAGGCCCAATGTTGCTTAACTTCGGTGATCGGACGAGAACCGGTGCATTCAACATGGTATGGTCGTAGGCATTTGAGTTACTCCGCTTTCATTTATATCCTTACTAGCTTATGTCTGTGTACATTACTTTTAAAACAATCGCCCTCGCGCGAAAGTAAAAAATATGCTCTTATACCATGTAAAATTTTGCACGCTCACGTTATAATTTATCCATTCAAACAAAATACTGAAAATTGACATTGTTTGGAATTTTTTTGGCCCAATGTGTTTTATGGCCAAATCAGCTGGTCAAAACCTATGGAGCGTGTACAAGGTGCCTTGAATGACCATCTATGGCATGATAGCCGCACATCCACTGTAAGTGGCATATGATTGAATACCAGCCAGGATACTGTCAGTTGCTTTTAGCCTAATTGTAGTGATAAACTTATTAAATAGGTAAGTATTCAAATCTATTTGATAAGTTTTCTTTGAATGCACTCTGCGACAGCGTAGGGCAGCCCAATTCTCTTGAAAAATGCAAGAAAAAAAATTGCACTAAATTAAAAGTTAGTTTTTAGGCCGATTTTCTCCAAAATGGCCGAAATTCGGGTCCCCCCAAATTTTCAACTGATGATTACTCCACGTACAATTGAGCTACAAACGTCGTTTTGGGCTCGTTTGAATTGTCCTGAGCTCAAATTTATGAAACGAGATGAAAAAAAATGAACTTTGAACGAAAAAAAAACAAAAATTTTGAAAATTTCGTTTTTTGCACCACGCTCGATTAGGCTTAACTTTTTGGTATCACCGAGATTTCAAAAGCTTTTAACTTTGTGTTGGAACGACGAAATTGGTTCATTTTCTCAGTCTCCCAAGATTTGACTATGATCTTGTGATCCAAATAATAAAATTTGGAAATTTTAAAATTTTTGGGCAAATTATGGCCGTTCGCGCAATTCACCAGGCTCGATTGGGCTTATTTTTTTGAAATCACCGAAATTCAAAAGGCTATAACTCAAAGACCCCAAAAGTTATCTCCATTATTTTTGACCTATCAGCAGCTGATTGTACACAAAATTGATACTGCAAAAAAAAAATTTCGGTTTTCTTTTGTTTTGGCCAAAATTTGACCCATTGAAAATTTTTGCACCACGCTCGATTAGGCTAAACTTTTTGACATCACCGAACTTTAAACAGCAATAACTCTTAGCGCTTAAAAGTAAAAGAATTACTTTTGCTTTAAATAAAAGCCTACAACACCTGGTGTTCCCAGGCGGTCTCCCACCCAAGTACTAACCAGGCCCAATGTTGCTTAACTTCGGTGATCGGACGAGAACCGGTGCATTCAACATGGTATGGTCGTAGGCATTTGAGTTACTCCGCTTTCATTTATATCCTTACTAGCTTATGTCTATGTACATTACTTTTAAAACACTCGCCCTCGCGCGAGAGTAAAATATGCTCTTATACCATGTAAAATTTTGCACGCTCACGTTATAATTTATGCATTTCAAACAAAATACTGAAAATTGACATTGTTTGGAATTTTTTTGGCCCAATGTGTTTTATGGCCAAATCAGCTGGTCAAAACCTATGGAGCGTGTACAAGGTGCCTTGAATGACCATCTATGGCATGATAGCCGCTCATCCACTGTAAGTGGCATATGATTGAATACCAGCCAGGATACTGTCAGTTGCTTTTAGCCTAATTGTAGTGATAAACTTATTAAATAGGTAAGTATTCAAATCTATTTGATAAGTTTTCTTTGAATGCACTCTGCGACAGCGTAGGGCAGTCCAATTCTCTTGAAAAATGCAAGAAAAAAAATTGCGCTAACTTAAAAGTTAGCTTTTAGGCCGATTTTCTCCAAAATGGCCGAAATTCGGGTCCCCCCAACTTTCAACTGATGATTACTCCACGTACACTTGAGCTACAAACGTCGTTTTGGGCTCGTTGGAATTTTCCTGAGCTCAAATTTATGAAACAAGATGAAAAAAACGAACTTTGAACGAAAAAAAAACAAAAATTTTGAAAATTTCATTTTTTGCACCACGCTCGATTAGGCTTAACTTTTTGGTATCACCGAGATTTCAAAAGCTTATAACTTTGTGTTGGACCGACGAAATTAGTTCATTTTCTCAGTCTCCCAAGATTTGACTATGATCTTGTGATCCAAATAATAAAATTTGGAAATTTTAAAATTTTTGGGCAAGTTATGGCCGTTCACGCAATTCACCAGGCTCGATTGGGCTTATTTTTTTGAAATCACCGAAATTCAAAAGGCTATAACTCAAAGACCCCAAAAGTAATCTCCATTATTTTTAACCTATCAGCAGCTGATTGTACACAAAATTGATACTGCAAAAGAAATTTTTCGGTTTTCTTTTGTTTTGGCCAAAATTTGACCCATTGAAAATTTTTGCACCACGCTCGATTAGGCTTAACTTTTTGACATCACCGAACTTTAAACAGCAATAACTCTTAGCGCATAAAAGTAAAAGAATTACTTTTGCTTTAAATAAAAGCCTACAACACCTGGTGTTCCCAGGCGGTCTCCCATCCAAGTACTAACCAGGCCCAATGTTGCTTAACTTCGGTGATCGGACGAGAACCGGTGCATTCAACATGGTATGGTCGTAGGCATTTGAGTTACTCCGCTTTCATTTATATCCTTACTAGCTTATATCTATGTACATTACTTTTAAAACACTCGCCCTCGCGCGAGAGTAAAAATATGCTCTTATACCATGTAAAATTTTGCACGCTCACGTTATAATTTATGCATTTCAAACAAAATACTGAAAATTGACATTGTTTGGAATTTTTTTGGCCCAATGTGTTTTATGGCCAAATCAGCTGGTCAAAACCTATGGAGCGTGTACAAGGTGCCTTGAATGACCATCTATGGCATGATAGCCGCACATCCACTGTAAGTGGCATATGATCGAATACCAGCCAGGATACTGTCAGTTGCTTTTAGCCTAATTGTTGTGATAAACTTATTAAATAGGTAAGTATTCAAATCTAGTTGATAAGTTTTCTTTGAATACACTCTGCGACAGCGGAGGGCAGCCCAATTCTCTTGAAAAATGCAAGAAAAAAAATTGCACTAACTTAAAAGTTAGCTTTTAGGCCGATTTTCGTCCAAAATGGCCGAAATTCGGGTCCCCCCAAATTTTCAACTGATGATTACTCCACGTAAACTTGAGCTACAAACGTCGTTTTGGGCTCGTTGGAATTTTCCTGAGCTCAAATTTATGAAACAAGATGAAAAAAATGAACTTTGAACGAAAAAAAAACAAAAATTTTGAAAATTTCATTTTTTGCACCACGCTCGATCAGGCTTAAATTTTTGGTATCACCGAGATTTCAAAAGCTCATAACTTTGTGTTGGACCGACGAAATTGGTTCATTTTCTCAGTCCCCCAAGATTTGACTATGATCTTGTGATCCAAATAATAAAATTTGGAAATTTTAAAATTTTTGGGCAAGTTATGGCCGTTCGCGCAATTCACCAGGCTCGATTGGGCTTATTTTTTTGACATCACCGAAATTCAAAAGGCTATAACTCAAAGACCCCAAAAGTTATCTCCATTATTTTTGACCTATCAGCAGCTGATTGTACACAAAATTGATACTGCAAAAAAAATCGGTTTTCTTTTGTTTTGGCCAAAATTTGACCCATTGAAAATTTTTGCACCACGCTCGAATAGGCTTAACTTTTTGACATCACCGAACTTTAAACAGCAATAACTCTTAGCGCATAAAAGTAAAAGAATTAGTTTTGCTTTAAATAAAAGCCTACAACACCTGGTGTTCCCAGGCGGTCTCCCATCCAAGTACTAAACAGGCCCAATGTTGCTTAACTTCGGTGATCGGACGAGAACCGGTGCATTCAACATGGTATGGTCGTAGGCATTTGAGTTACTCCGCTTTCATTTATATCCTTACTAGCTTATGTCTATGTACATTACTTTTAAAACACTCGCCCTCGCGCGAGAGTAAAAATATGCTCTTATACCATGTAAAATTTTGCACGCTCACGTTATAATTTATGCATTTCAAACAAAATACTGAAAATTGACCTTGTTTGGAATTTTTTTGGCCCAATGTGTTTTATGGCCAAATCAGCTGGTCAAAACCTATGGAGCGTGAACAAGGTGCCTTGAATGACCATCTATGGCATGATAGCCGCACATCCACTGTAAGTGGCATATGATTGGATACCAGCCAGGATACTGTCAGTTGCTTTTAGCCTAATTGTTGTGATAAACTTATTAAATAGGTAAGTATTCAAATCTATTTGATAAGTTTTCTTTGAATGCACTCTGCGACAGAGGAGGGCAGCCCAATTCTCTTGAAAAATGCAAGAAAAAAAATTGCACTAACTTAAAAGTTAGCTTTTAGGCCGATGTTCGTCCAAAATGGCCGAAATTCGGGTCCCCCCAAATTTTCAACTGATGATTACTCCACGTACACTTGAGCTACAAACGTCGTTTTGGGCTCGTTGGAATTTTCCTGAGCTCAAATTTATGAAACGAGATGAAAAAAATGAATTTTGAACGAAAAAAAAACAAAAATTTTGAAAATTTCATTTTTTGCACCACGTTCGATTAGGCTTAACTTTTTGGTATCACCGAGATTTCAAAAGCTTATAACTTTGTGTTGGACCGACGAAAGTGGTTCATTTTCTCAGTCCC
Organism: Symsagittifera roscoffensis; assembly: GCF_963678635.1. Lineage (NCBI taxonomy): Eukaryota > Metazoa > Xenacoelomorpha > Acoela > Convolutidae > Symsagittifera > Symsagittifera roscoffensis. The sequence continues at coordinate 33,431,521 of NC_087067.1, read as the reverse complement.
CCAAGATTTGACTATGATCTTGTGATCCAAATAATAAAATTTGGAAATTTTAAAATTTTTGGGCAAGTTATGGCCGTTCGCGCAATTCACCAGGCTCGATTGGGCTTATTTTTTTGACATCACCGAAATTCAAAAGGCTATAACTCAAAGACCCCAAAAGTTATCTCCATTATTTTTGACCTATCAGCAGCTGATTGTACACAAAATTGATACTGCAAAAAAAAATTCGGTTTTCTTTTGTTTTGGCCAAAATTTGACCCATTGAAAATTTTTGCACCACGCTCGTTTAGGCTAAACTTTTTGACATCACCGAACTTTAAACAGCAATAACTCTTAGCGCATAAAAGTAAAAGAATTACTTTTGCTTTAAATAAAAGCCTACAACACCTGGTGTTCCCAGGCGGTCTCCCATCCAAGTACTAACCAGGCCCAATGTTGCTTAACTTCGGTGATCGGACGAGAACCGGTGCATTCAACATGGTATGGTCGTAGGCATTTGAGTTACTCCGCTTTCATTTATATCCTTAATAGCTTATGTCTATGTACATTACTTTTAAAACACTCGCCCTCGCGCGAGAGTAAAAATATGCTCTTATACCATGTAAAATTTTGCACGCTCACGTTATAATTTCTGCATTTCAAACAAAATACTGAAAATTGACATTGTTTGGAATTTTTTGGCCCAATGTGTTTTATGGCCAAATCAGCTGGTCAAAACCAATGGAGCGTGTACAAGGTGCCTTGAATGACCATCTATGGCATGATAGCCGCACATCCACTGTAAGTGGCATATGATTGAATACCAGCCAGGATACTGTCAGTTGCTTTTAGCCTAATTGTTGTGATAAACTTATTAAATAGGTAAGTATTCAAATCTATTTGATAAGTTTTCTTTGAATGCACTCTGCGACAGCGGAGGGCAGCCCAATTCTCTTGAAAAATGCAAGAAAAAAAATTGCACTAACTTAAAAGTTAGCTTTTAGGCCGATTTTCGTCCAAAATGGCCGAAATTCGGGTCCCCCCAAATTTTCAACTGATGATTACTCCACGTACACTTGAGCTACAAACGTCGTTTTGGGCTCGTTGGAATTGTCCTGAGCTCAAACTTATGAAACAAGATGAAAAAAATGAACTTTGAACGAAAAAAAAACAAAAATTTTGAAAATTTCATTTTTTGCACCACGCTCGATTAGGCTTAACTTTTTGGTATCACCGAGATTTCAAAAGCTTATAACTTTGTGTTGGACCGACGAAATTGGTTCATTTTCTCAGTCCCCCAAGATTTGACTATGATCTTGTGATCCAAATAATAAAATTTGGAAATTTTAAAATTTTTAGGCAAGTTATGGCCGTTCGCGCAATTCACCAGGCTCGATTGGGCTTATTTTTTTGACATCACCGAAATTCAAAAGGCTATAACTCAAAGACCCCAGAAGTTATCTCCATTATTTTTGACTTATCAGCAGCTGATTGTACACAAAACTGATACTGCAAAAGAATTTTTTCGGTTTTCTTTTGTTTTGGCCAAAATTTGACCCATTGAAAATTTTTGCACCACGCTCGATTAGGCTTAACTTTTTGACATCACCGAACTTTAAACAGCAATAACTCTTAGCGCATAAAAGTAAAAGAATTACTTTTGCTTTAAATAAAAGCCTACAACACCTGGTGTTCCCAGGCGGTCTCCCATCCAAGTACTAACCAGGCCCAATGTTGCTTAACTTCGGTGATCGGACGAGAACCGATGCATTCAACATGGTATGGTCGTAGGCATTTGAGTTATTCCGCTTTCATTTATATCATTACTAGCTTATGTCTATGTACATTACTTTTAAAACACTCGCCCTCGCGCGAGAGTAAAAATATGCTCTTATACCAAGTAAAATTTTGCACGCTCACGTTATAATTTATGCATTTCAAACAAAATACTGAAAATTGACATTGTTTGGAATTTTTTTGGCCCAATGTGTTTTATGGCCAAATCAGCTGGTCAAAACCTATGGAGCGTGTACAAGGTGCCTTGAATGACCATCTATGGCATGATAGCCGCACATCCACTGTAAGTGGCATATGATTGAATACCAGCCAGGATACTGTCAGTTTGATTTTAGCCTAATTGTTGTGATAAACTTATTAAATAGGTAAGTATTCAAATCTATTTGATAAGTTTTCTTTGAATGCACTCTGCGACAGCGGAGGGCAGCCCAATTCTCTTGAAAAGTGCAAGAAAAAAAATTGCACTAACTGAAAAGTTAGCTTTTAGGCCGATTTTCGTCCAAAATGGCCGAAATTCGGGTTCCCCCAAATTTTCAACTGATGATTACTCCACGTAAACTTGAGCTACAAACGTCATTTTAGCTCGTTTGAATTGTACTGAGCTCAAATTGATGAAACAAGGTGAAAAAAAAATGAACTTTGATCGAAAAAAAAACTAAAATTTTGAAATTTTCATTTTTTGCACCGCGCTCGATCAGGCTTAACTTTTTGGTATCACCGAGATTTCAAAAGCTTATAACTTTGTGTTGGACCGACGAAATAGGTTCATTTTCTCAGTCGCCCAAGATTTGACTATGATCTTTTGATCCAAATAAAAAAATTTGGAAATTTTAAAATTTTTGGGCAAGTTATGGCCGTTCGCGCAAATCACCAGGCTCGATTGGGCTTATTTTTTTGACATCACCGAAATTCAAAAGGCTATAACTCAAAGACCCCAAAAGTTATCTCCATTATTTTTGACCTATCAGCAGCTGATTGTACACAAAATTGATACTGCAAAAGAAATTTTTCGGTTTTCTTTTGTTTTGGCCAAAATTTGACCCATTGAAAATTTTTGCACCACGCTCGATTAGGCTTAACTTTTTGACATCACCGAACTTTAAACAGCAATAACTCTTAGCGCATAAAAGTAAAAGAATTACTTTTGCTTTAAATAAAAGCCTACAACACCTGGTGTTCCCAGGCGGTCTCCCATCCAAGTACTAACCAGGCCCAATGTTGCTTAACTTCGGTGATCGGACGAGAACCGATGCATTCAACATGGTATGGTCGTAGGCATTTGAGTTATTCCGCTTTCATTTATATCATTACTAGCTTATGTCTATGTACATTACTTTTAAAACACTCGCCCTCGCGCGAGAGTAAAAATATGCTCTTATACCAAGTAAAATTTTGCACGCTCACGTTATAATTTATGCATTTCAAACAAAATACTGAAAATTGACATTGTTTGGAATTTTTTTGGCCCAATGTGTTTTATGGCCAAATCAGCTGGTCAAAACCTATGGAGCGTGTACAAGGTGCCTTGAATGACCATCTATGGCATGATAGCCGCACATCCACTGTAAGTGGCATATGATTGAATACCAGCCAGGATACTGTCAGTTTGATTTTAGCCTAATTGTTGTGATAAACTTATTAAATAGGTAAGTATTCAAATCTATTTGATAAGTTTTCTTTGAATGCACTCTGCGACAGCGGAGGGCAGCCCAATTCTCTTGAAAAATGCAAGAAAAAAAATTGCACTAACTTAAAAGTTAGCTTTTAGGCCGATTTTCGTCCAAAATGGCCGAAATTCGGGTCCCCCAAATTTTCAACTGATGATTACTCCACGTACACTTGAGCTACAAACGTCGTTTTGGGCTCGTTGGAATTGTCCTGAGCTCAAATTTATGAAACAAGATGAAAAAAATGAACTTTGAACGAAAAAAAAAACAAAAATTTTGAAAATTTCATTTTTTGCACCACGCTCGATTAGGCTTAACTTTTTGGTTTCACCGAGATTTCAAAAGCTTATAACTTTGTGTTGGACCGACGAAATTGGTTCATTTTCTCAGTCCCCCAAGATTTGACTATGATCTTGTGATCCAAATAATAAAATTTGGAAATTTTAAAATTTTTGGGCAAGTTATGGCCGTTCGCGCAATTCACCAGGCTCGATTGGGCTTATTTTTTTGACATCACCGAAATTCAAAAGGCTATAACTCAAAGACCCCAGAAGTTATCTCCAATATTTTTGACCTACCAGCAGCTGATTGTACACAAAACTGATACTGCAAAAGAATTTTTTCGGTTTTCTTTTGTTTTGGCCAAAATTTGACCCATTGAAAATTTTTGCACCACGCTCGATTAGGCTTAACTTTTTGACATCACCGAACTTTAAACAGCAATAACTCTTAGCGCATAAAAGTAAAAGAATTATTTTTGCTTTAAATAAAAGCCTACAACACCTGGTGTTCCCAGGCGGTCTCCCATCCAAGTACTAACCAGGCCCAATGTTGCTTAACTTCGGTGATCGGACGAGAACCGATGCATTCAACATGGTATGGTCGTAGGCATTTGAGTTATTCCGCTTTCATTTATATCATTACTAGCTTATGTCTATGTACATTACTTTTAAAACACTCGCTCTCCCGCGAGAGTAAAAATATGCTCTTATACCATGTAAAATTTTGCACGCTCACGTTATAATTTATGCATTTCAAACAAAATACTGAAAATTGACATTGTTTGGAATTTTTTTGGCCCAATGTGTTTTATGGCCAAATCAGCTGGTCAAAACCTATGGAGCGTGTACAAGGTGCCTTGAATGACCATCTATGGAATGTTAGCCGCACATCCACTGTAAGTGGAATATGATTGAATACCAGCCAGGATACTGTCAGTTTGATTTTAGCCTAATTGTTGTGATAAACTTATTAAATAGGTAAGTATTCAAATCTATTTGATAAGTTTTCTTTGAATGCACTCTGCGACAGCGGAGGGCAGCCCAATTCTCTTGAAAAGTGCAAGAAAAAAAATTGCACTAACTGAAAAGTTAGCTTTTAGGCCGATTTTCGTCCAAAATGGCCGAAATTCGGGTCCCCCCAAATTTTCAACTGATGATTACTCCACGTACACTTGAGCTACAAACGTCGTTTTGGGCTCGTTGGAATTGTCCTGAGCTCAAATTTATGAAACAAGATGAAAAAAATGAACTTTGAACGAAAAAAAAAACAAAAATTTTGAAAATTTCATTTTTTGCACCACGCTCGATTAGGCTTAACTTTTTGGTATCACCGAGATTTCAAAAGCTTATAACTTTGTGTTGGACCGACAAAATTGGTTCATTTTCTCAGTCCCCCAAGATTTGACTATGATATTGTGATCCAAATAATAAAATTTGGAAATTTTAAAATTTTTGGGCAAGTTATGGCCGTTCGCGCAATTCACCAGGCTCGATTGGGCTTATTTTTTTGACATCACCGAAATTCAAAAGGCTATAACTCAAAGACCCCAGAAGTTATCTCCAATATTTTTGACCTACCAGCAGCTGATTGTACACAAAACTGATACTGCAAAAGAATTTTTTCGGTTTTCTTTTGTTTTGGCCAAAATTTGACCCATTGAAAATTTTTGCACCACGCTCGATTAGGCTTAACTTTTTGACATCACCGAACTTTAAACAGCAATAACTCTTAGCGCATAAAAGTAAAAGAATTATTTTTGCTTTAAATAAAAGCCTACAACACCTGGTGTTCCCAGGCGGTCTCCCATCCAAGTACTAACCAGGCCCAATGTTGCTTAACTTCGGTGATCGGACGAGAACCGATGCATTCAACATGGTATGGTCGTAGGCATTTGAGTTATTCCGCTTTCATTTATATCATTACTAGCTTATGTCTATGTACATTACTTTTAAAACACTCGCTCTCGCGCGAGAGTAAAAATATGCTCTTATACCAAGTAAAATTTTGCACGCTCACGTTATAATTTATGCATTTCAAACAAAATACTGAAAATTGACATTGTTTGGAATTTTTTTGGCCCAATGTGTTTTATGGCCAAATCAGCTGGTCAAAACCTATGGAGCGTGTACAAGGTGCCTTGAATGACCATCTATGGAATGATAGCCGCACATCCACTGTAAGTGGCATATGATTGAATACCAGCCAGGATACTGTCAGTTTGATTTTAGCCTAATTGTTGTGATAAACTTATTAAATAGGTAAGTATTCAAATCTATTTGATAAGTTTTCTTTGAATGCACTCTGCGACAGCGGAGGGCAGCCCAATTCTCTTGAAAAAGGCAAGAAAAAAAATTGCACTAACTGAAAAGTTAGCTTTTAGGCCGATTTTCGTCCAAAATGGCCGAAATTCGGGTCCCTCCAAATTTTCAACTGATGATTACTCCACGTAAACTTGAGCTACAAACGTCGTTTTGGGCTCGTTGGAATTGTACTGAGCTCAAATTTATGAAACAAGATGAAACAAAATGAACTTTGAACGAAAAAAAAAACAAAAATTTTGAAATTTTCATTTTTTGCACCACGCTCGATCAGGCTTAACTTTTTGGTATCACCGAGATTTCAAAAGCTTATAACTTTGTGTTGGACCGACGAAATTGGTTCATTTTCTCAGTCCCCCAAGATTTGACTATGATCTTGTGATCCAAACAAAAAAAATTGGAAATTTTAAAATTTTTGGGCAAGTTATGGCCGTTCGCGCAAGGCTCGATTGGGCTTATTTTTTTGACATCACCGAAATTCAAAAGGCTATAACTCAAAGACCCCAAAAGTTATCTCCTTTATTTTTGACCTATCAGCAGCTGATTGTACACAAAATTGATACTGCAAAAGAAATTTTTCGGTTTTCTTTTGTTTTTGGCCAAAATTTGACCCATTGAAAATTTTTGCACCACGCTCGATTAGGCTTAACTTTTTGACATCACCGAACTTTTAACAGCAATAACTCTTAGCGCATAAAAGTAAAAGAATTACTTTTGCTTTAAATAAAAGCCTACAACACCTGGTGTTCCCAGGCGGTCTCCCATCCAAGTACTAACCAGGCCCAATGTTGCTTAACTTCGGTGATCGGACGAGAACCGGTGCATTCAACATGGTATGGTCGTAGGCATTTGAGTTACTCCGCTTTCATTTATATCCTTACTAGCTTATGTCTATGTACATTACTTTTAAAACACTCGCCCTCGCGCGAGAGTAAAAATATGCTCTTATACCATGTAAAATTTTGCACGCTCACGTTATAATTTATGCATTTCAAACAAAATACTGAAAATTGACATTGTTTGGAATTTTTTTGGCCCAATGTGTTTTATGGCCAAATCAGCTGGTCAAAACCTATGGAGCGTGTACAAGGTGCCTTGAATGACCATCTATGGCATGATAGCCGCACATCCACTGTAAGTGGCATATGATTGAATACCAGCCAGGATACTGTCAGTTGCTTTTAGCCTAATTGTTGTGATAAACTTATTAAATAGGTAAGTATTCAAATCTATTTGATAAGTTTTCTTTGAATGCACTCTGCGACAGCGGAGGGCAGCCCAATTCTCTTGAAAAATGCAAGAAAAAAAATTGCACTAACTTAAAAGTTAGCTTTTAGGCCGATTTTCGTCCAAAATGGCCGAAATTCGGGTCCCCCCAAACTTTCAACTGATGATTACTCCACGTACACTTGAGCTACAAACGTCGTTTTGGGCTCGTTGGAATTGTCCTGAGCTAAAATTTTTGAAACAAGATGAAAAAAATGAACTTTGAACGAAAAAAAAACAAAAATTTTGAAAATTTCATTTTTTGCACCACGCTCGATTAGGCTTAATTTTTTGGTATCACCGAGATTTCAAAAGCTTATAACTTTGTGTTGGAATGACGAAATTGGTTCATTTTCTCAGTCCCCCAAGATTTGACTATGATCTTGTGATCTAAATAATAAAATTTGGAAATTTTAAAATTTTTGGGCAAGTTATGGCCGTTCGCGCAATTCACCAGGCTCGATTGGGCTTATTTTTTTGACATCACCGAAATTCAAAAGGCTATAACTCAAAGACCCCAAAAGTTATCTCCATTATTTTTGACCTATCAGCAGCTGATTGTACACAAAATTGATACTGCAAAAGAAATTTTTCGGTTTTCTTTTGTTTTGGCCAAAATTTTACCCATTGAAAATTTTTGCACCACGCTCGATTAGGCTTAACTTTTTGACATCACCGAACTTTAAACAGCAATAACTCCTAGCGCATAAAAGTAAAAGAATTACTTTTGCTTTAAATAAAAGCCTACAACACCTGGTGTTCCCAGGCGGTCTCCCATCCAAGTACTAACCAGGCCCAATGTTGCTTAACTTCGGTGATCGGACGAGAACCGGTGCATTCAACATGGTATGGTCGTAGGCATTTGAGTTACTCCGCTTTCATTTATATCCTTACTAGCTTATGTCTATGTACATTACTTTTAAAACACTCGCCCTCGCGCGAGAGTAAAAATATGCTCTTACACCATGTAAAATTTTGCACGCTCACGTTATAGTTTATGCATTTCAAACAAAATACTGAAAATTGACATTGTTTGGAATTTTTTTGGCCCAATGTGTTTTATGGCCAAATCAGCTGGTCAAACCCTATGGAGCGTGTACAAAGTGCCTTGAATGACCATCTATGGCATGATAGCCGCACATTCACTGTAAGTGGCATATGATTGAATACCAGCCAGGATACTGTCATTTGCTTTTAGCCTAATTGTTGTGATAAACTTATTAAATAGGTAAGTATTCAAATCTATTTGATAAGTTTTCTTTGAATGCACTCTGCGACAGCGGAGGGCAGCCCAATTATCTTGAAAAATGCAAGAAAAAAAATTGCACTAACTGAATAGTTAGCTTTTAGGCCGATTTTCGTCCAAAATGGCCGAAATTCGGGTCCCCCCAAATTTTCAACTGATGATTACTCCACATAAACTTGAGCTACAAACGTCGTTTTGGGCTCGTTGGAATTTTCCTGAGCTACAATTTTTGAAACAAGATGAAAAAAATGAACTTTGAAGAAAAAAAAAACAAAAATTTTGAAAATTTCATTTTTTGCACCACGCTCGATTAGGCTTAATTTTTTGGTATCACCGAGATTTCAAAAGCTTATAACTTTGTGTTGGAATGACGAAATTGGTTCATTTTCTCAGTCCCCCAAGATTTGACTATGATCTGGTGATCTAAATAATAAAATTTGGAAATTTTAAAATTTTTGGGCAAGTTATGGCCGTTCGCGCAATTCACCAGGCTCGATTGGGCTTATTTTTTTGACATCACCGAAATTCAAAAGGCTATAACTCAAAGACCCCAAAAGTTATCTCCCTTATTTTTGACCTATCAGCAGCTGATTGTACACAAAATTGATACTGCAAAAGAAATTTTTCGGTTTTCTTTTGTTTTGGCCAAAATTTTACCCATTGAAAATTTTTGCACCACGCTCGATTAGGCTTAACTTTTTGACATCACCGAACTTTAAACAGCAATAACTCCTAGCGCATAAAAGTAAAAGAATTACTTTTGCTTTAAATAAAAGCCTACAACACCTGGTGTTCCCAGGCGGTCTCCCATCCAAGTACTAACCAGGCCCAATGTTGCTTAACTTCGCTGATCGGACGAGAACCGGTGCATTCAACATGGTATGGTCGTAGGCATTTGAGTTACTCCGCTTTCATTTATATCCTTACTAGCTTATGTCTATGTACATTACTTTTAAAACACTCGCCCTCGCGCGAGAAAAAAAATATGCTCTTACACCATGTAAAATTTTGCACGCTCACGTTATAGTTTATGCATTTCAAACAAAATACTGAAAATTGACATTGTTTGGAATTTTTTTGGCCCAATGTGTTTTATGGCCAAATCAGCTGGTCAAACCCTATGGAGCGTGTACAAAGTGCCTTGAATGACCATCTATGGCATGATAGCCGCACATTCACTGTAAGTGGCATATGATTGAATACCAGCCAGGATACTGTCATTTGCTTTTAGCCTAATTGTTGTGATAAACTTATTAAATAGGTAAGTATTCAAATCTATTTGATAAGTTTTCTTTGAATGCACTCTGCGACAGCGGAGGGCAGCCCAATTATCTTGAAAAATGCAAGAAAAAAAATTGCACTAACTGAATAGTTAGCTTTTAGGCCGATTTTCGTCCAAAATGGCCGAAATTCGGGTCCCCCCAAATTTTCAACTGATGATTACTCCACGTAAACTTGAGCTACAAACGTCGTTTTGGGCTCGTTGGAATTGTCCTGAGCTAAAATTTATGAAACAAGATGAAAAAAATGAACTTTGAACGAAAAAAAAACAAAAATTTTGAAAATTTCATTTTTTGCACCACGCTCGATTAGGCTTAATTTTTTGGTATCACCGAGATTTCAAAAGCTTATAACTTTGTGTTGGAATGACGAAATTGGTTAATTTTCTCAGTCCCCCAAGATTTGACTATGATCTTGTGATCTAAATAATAAAATTTGGAAATTTTAAAATTTTTGGGCAAGTTATGGCCGTTCGCGCAATTCACCAGGCTCGATTGGGCTTATTTTTTTGACATCACCGAAATTCAAAAGGCTATAACTCAAAGACCCCAAAAGTTATCTCCATTATTTTTGACCTATCAGCAGCTGATTGTACACAAAATTGATACTGCAAAAGAAATTTTTCGGTTTTCTTTTGTTTTGGCCAAAATTTGACCCATTGAAAATTTTTGCACCACGCTCGATTAGGCTTAACTTTTTGACATCACCGAACTTTAAACAGCAATAACTCCTAGCGCATAAAAGTAAAATAATTACTTTTGCTTTAAATAAAAGCCTACAACACCTGGTGTTCCCAGGCGGTCTCCCATCCAAGTACTAACCAGGCCCAATGTTGCTTAACATCGGTGATCGGACGAGAACCGGTGCATTCAACATGGTATGGTCGTAGGCATTTGAGTTACTCCGCTTTCATTTATATCCTTACTAGCTTATGTCTATGTACATTACTTTTAAAACACTCGCCCTCGCGCGAGAGTAAAAATATGGCTTTACACCATGTAAAATTTTGCACGCTCACGTTATAATTTATGCATTTCAAACCAAATACTGAAAATTGACATTGTTTGGAATTTTTTTGGCCCAATGTGTTTTATGGCCAAATCAGCTGGCCAAACTCTATGGAGCGTGTACAAAGTGCCTTGAATGACCATCTATGGCATGATAGCCGCACATTCACTGTAAGTGGCATATGATTGAATACCAGCCAGGATACTGTCATTTGCTTTTAGCCTAATTGTTGTGATAAACTTATTAAATATGTAAGTATTCAAATCTATTTGATAAGTTTTCTTTGAATGCACTCTGCGACAGCGGAGGGCAGCCCAATTATCTTGAAAAATGCAAGAAAAAAAATTGCACTAACTGAATAGTTAGCTTTTAGGCCGATTTTCGTCCAAAATGGCCGAAATTCGGGTCCCCCCAAATTTTCAACTGATGATTACTCCACGTACACTTGAGCTACAAACGTCGTTTTTGGCTCGTTGGAATTGTCCTGAGCTCAAATTTATGAAACGAGTTGAAAAAAATGAACTTTCAACGAAAAAAAACAGTAATTTTGAAAATTTCGTTTTTTGCACCACGCTCGATTAGGCTTAACTTTTTGGTATCACCGAGATTTCAAAAGCTTATAACTTTGTGTTGGACAGACGAAATTGGTTCATTTTCTCAGTCCCCCAAGATTTGACTATGATCTTGTGATCCAAATAATAAAATTTGGAAATTTTAAAATTTTTGGGCAAGTTATGGCCGTTCGCGCAATTCACCAGGCTCGATTGGGCTTATTTTTTTGACATCACCGAAATTCAAAAGGCTATAACTCAAAGACCCCAAAAGTTATCTCCATTATTTTTGACCTATCAGCAGCTGATTGTACACAAGATTGATTAAGCAAAAGAAATTTTTCGGTTTTCTTTTGTTTTGGCCAAAATTTGACCCATTGAAAATTTTTGCACCACGCTCGATTAGGCTTAACTTTTTGACATCACCGAACTTTAAACAGCAATAACTCTTAGCGCATAAAAGTAAAAGAATTACTTTTGCTTTAAATAAAAGCCTACAACACCTGGTGTTTCCAGGCGGTCTCCCATCCAAGTACTAACCAGGCCCAATGTTGCTTAACTTCGGTGATCGGACGAGAACCGGTGCATTCAACATGGTATGGTCGTAGGCATTTGAGTTACTCCGCTTTCTTTTATATCCTTACTAGCTTATGTCTATGTACCTTACTTTTAAAACACTCGCCCTCGCGCGAGAGTAAAAATATGCTCTTTTACCATGTAAAATTTTGCACGCTCACGTTATAATTTATGCATTTCAAACAAAATACTGAAACTTGACATTGTTTGGAATTTTTTTGGCCCAATGTGTTTTATGGCCAAATCAGCTGGTGAAAACCTATGGAGCGTGTACAAGGTGCCTTGAATGACCATCTATGGCATGATAGCCGCACATCCACTGTAAGTGGCATATGATTGAATACCAGCCAGGATACTGTCAGTTGCTTTCAGCCTAATTGTTGTGATAAACTTATTAAATAGGTAAGTATTCAAATCTATTTGATAAGTTTTCTTTGAATGCACTCTGCGACAGCGGAGGGCAGCCCAATTCTATTGAAAAATGCAAGAAAAAAAATTGCACTAACTGAAAAGTTAGCTTTTAGGCCGAATTTCGTCCAAAATGGCCGAAGTTTGGGTCCCCCCAAATTTTCAACTGATGATTACTCCACGTACACTTGAGCTACAAACGTCGTTTTGGGCTCGTTGGAATTGTCCTGAGCTCAAATTTATGAAACAAGATGAAAAAAATGAACTTTGAAAGAAAAAAAAAACAAAAATTTTGAAAATTTCATTTTTTGCACCACGCTCGATTAGGCTTAACTTTTTGGTATCACCGAGATTTCAAAAGCTTATAACTTTGTGTTGGACCGACGAAATTGGTTCATTTTCTCAGTCCCCCAAGATTTGACTATGATCTTGTGATCCAAATAATAAAATTTGGAAATTTTAAAATTTTTGGGCAAGTTATGGCCGTTCGCGCAATTCACCAGGCTCGATTGGGCTGATTTTTTTGACATCACCGAAATTCAAAAGGCTATAACTCAAAGACCCCAAAAGTTATCTCCATTATTTTTGACCTATCAGCAGCTGATTGTACACAACATTGATACTGCAAAAAAAAATTTTCGGTTTTCTTTTGTTTTGGCCAAAATTTGACCCATTGAAAATTTTTGCACCACGCTCGATTAGGCTTAACTTTTTGACATCACCGAACTTTAAACAGCAATAACTCTTAGCGCATAAAAGTAAAAGAAATACTTTTGCTTTAAATAAAAGCCTAGAACACCTGGTGTTCCCAGGCGGTCTCCCATCCAAGTACTAACCAGGCTCAATGTTGCTTAACTTCGGTGATCGGACGAGAACCGGCGCATTCAACATGGTATGGTCGTAGGCATTTGAGTTACTCCGCTTTCATTTATATCCTTACTAGCTTATGTCTATGTACATTACTTTTAAAACACTCGCCCTCGCGCGAGAGTAAAAATATGCTCTTATACCATGTAAAATTTTGCACGCTCACGTTATAATTTATGCATTTCAAACAAAATACTGAAAATTGACATTGTTTGGAATTTTTTTGGCCCAATGTTTTTTATGGCCAAATCAGCTGGTCAAAACCTATGGAGCGTGTACAAGGTGCCTTGCATGACCATCTATGGCATGATAGCCGCACATCCACTGTAAGTGGCATATGATTGATTACCAGCCAGGATACTGTCAGTTGCTTTTAGCCTAATTATTGTGATAAACTTATTAAATTGGTAAGTATTCAAATCTATTTGATAAGTTTTCTTTGAATGCACTCTGTGACAGCGGAGGGCAGCCCAATTCTCTGAAAATTGCAAGAAAAAAAATTGCATTAACTTAAAAGTTAGCTTTTAGGCCGATTTTCGTCCAAAATGGCCGAAATTCGGGTCCCCCCAAATTTTCAACTGATGATTACTCCACGTACACTTGAGCTACAAACGTCGTTTTGGGCTCGTTGGAATTGTCCTGAGCTCAAATTTATGAAACGAGATGAAAAAAATGAACTTTGAATGAAAAAAAACAAAAATTTTGAAAATTTCATTTTTTGCAATACTCTCGATTAGGCTTAACTTTTTGGTATCACCGAGATTTCAAAAGCTTATAACTTTGTGTTGGACCGACGAAATTGGTTCATTTTCTCAGTCCCCAAAGATTTGACTATGATCTTGTGATCCAAATAATAAAATTTGGAAATTTTAAAATTTTTGGGCAAGTTATGGCCGTTCGCGCAATTCACCAGGCTCGATTGGGCTTATTTTTTTGACATCACCGAAATTCAAAAGGCTATAACTCAAAGACCCCAAAAGTTATCTCCATTATTTTTGACCTATCAGCAGCTGATTGTACACAAAAATGATATTGCAAAAGAAATTTTTCCGTTTTCTTTTGTTTTGGCCAAAATTTGACCCGTTGAAAATTTTTGCACCACGCTCGATTAGGCTTAACTTTTTGACATCACCGAACTTTAAACAGCAATAACTCTTAGCGCATAAAAGTAAAAGAATTACTTTTGCTTTAAATAAAAGCCTACAACACCTGGTGTTCCCAGGCGGTCTCCCATCCAAGTACTAACCAGGCCCAATGTTGCTTAGCTTCGGTGATCGGACGAGAACCGGTGCATTCAACATGGTATGGTCGTAGGCATTTGAGTTACTCCGCTTTCATTTATATCCTTACTAGCTTATGTCTATGTACATTACTTTTAAAACAATCGCCCTCGCGCGAGAGTAAAAACATGCTCTTATACCATGTAAAATTTTGCACGCTCACGTTATAATTTATGCATTTCAAACAAAATACTGAAAATTGACATTGTTTGGATTTTTTTTGGCCCAATGTGTTTTATGGCCAAATCAGCTGGTCAAAACCTATGGAGCGTGTACAAGGTGCCTTGAATGACCATCTATGGCATGATAGCCGCACATCCACTGTAAGTGGCATATGATTGAATACCAGCCAGGATACTGTCAGTTGCTTTTAGCCTAATTGTTGTGATAAACTTATTAAATAGGTAAGTATTCAAATCTATTTGATAAGTTTTCTTTGAATGCACTCTGCGACAGCGGAGGGCAGCCCAATTCTCTTGAAAAAAATTTGCACTAACTTAAAAGTTAGCTTTTAGGCCGATTTTCGTCCAAAATGGCCGAAATTCGGGTCCCCCCAAATTTTCAACTGATGATTACTCCACGTACACTTGAGCTACAAACGTCGTTTTGGGCTCGTTGGAATTGTCCTGAGCTCAAATTTATGAAACGAGATGAAAAAAATGAACTTTGAATGAAAAAAAAACAAAAATTTTGAAAATTTCATTTTTTGCAATACGCTCGATTAGGCTTAACTTTTTGGTATCACCGAGATTTCAAAAGCTTATAACTTTGTGTTGGACCGACGAAATTGGTTCATTTTCTCAGTCCCCCAAGATTTGACTATGATCTTGTGATCCAAATAATAAAATTTGGAAATTTTAAAATTTTTGGGCAAGTTATGGCCGTTCGCGCAATTCACCAGGCTCGATTGGGCTTATTTTTTTGACATCACCGAAATTCAAAAGGCTATAACTCAAAGACCCCAAAAGTTATCTCCATTATTTTTGACCTATCAGCAGCTGATTGTACACAAAAATGATATTGCAAAAGAAATTTTTCCGTTTTCTTTTGTTTTGGCCAAAATTTGACCCGTTGAAAATTTTTGCACCACGCTCGATTAGGCTTAACTTTTTGACATCACCGAACTTTAAACAGCAATAACTCTTAGCGCATAAAAGTAAAAGTTTTACTTTTGCTTTAAATAAAAGCCTACAACACCTGGTGTTCCCAGGCGGTCTCCCATCCAAGTACTAACCAGGCCCAATGTTGCTTAGCTTCGGTGATCGGACGAGAACCGGTGCATTCAACATGGTATGGTCGTAGGCATTTGAGTTACTCCGCTTTCATTTATATCCTTACTAGCTTATGTCTATGTACATTACTTTTAAAACAATCGCCCTCGCGCGAGAGTAAAAACATGCTCTTATACCATGTAAAATTTTGCACGCTCACGTTATAATTTATGCATTTCAAACAAAATACTGAAAATTGACATTGTTTGGATTTTTTTTGGCCCAATGTGTTTTATGGCCAAATCAGCTGGTCAAAACCTATGGAGCGTGTACAAGGTGCCTTGAATGACCATCTATGGCATGATAGCCGCACATCCACTGTAAGTGGCATATGATTGAATACCAGCCAGGATACTGTCAGTTGCTTTTAGCCTAATTGTTGTGATAAACTTATTAAATAGGTAAGTATTCAAATCTATTTGATAAGTTTTCTTTGAATGCACTCTGCGACAGCGGAGGGCAGCCCAATTCTCTTGAAAAAAATTTGCACTAACTTAAAAGTTAGCTTTTAGGCCGATTTTCGTCCAAAATGGCCGAAATTCGTGTCCCCCCAAATTTTCAACTGATGATTACTCCACGTACACTTGAGCTACAAACGTCGTTTTGGGCTCGTTGGAATTTTCCTGAGCTTAAATTTATGAAACAAGATGAAAAAAATGAACTTTGAACGAAAAAAAAACAAAAATTTTGAAAATTTCATTTTTTGCTTCACGCTCGATTAAGCTTAACTTTTTGGTATCACCGAGATTTCAAAAGCTTATAACTTTGTGTTGGACCGACGAAATTGGTTCATTTTCTCAGTCCCCCAAGATTTGACTATGATCTCGTGATCCAAATAATAAAATTTGGATATTTTAAAATTTTTGGGCAAGTTATGGCCGTTCGCGCAATTCACCAGGCTCGATTGGGCTTATTTTTTTGACATCACCGAAATTCAAAAGGCTATAACTCAAAGACCTCAAAAGTTATCTCCATTATTTTTGACCTATCAGCAGCTGATTGTACACAAAAATGATACTGCAAAAGAAATTTTTCGGTTTTCTTTTGTTTTGGCCAAAATTTGACCCATTGGAAATTTTTGCACCAGCTCGATTAGGCTTAACTTTTTGACATCACCGAACTTTAAACAGCAATAACTCTTAGCGCATAAAAGTAAAAGAATTACTTTTGCTTTAAATAAAAGCCTACACCACCTGGTGTTCCCAGGCGGTCTCCCATCCAAGTACTAACCAGGCCCAATGTTGCTTAACTTCGGTGATCGGACGAGAATCGGTGCATTCAACATGGTATGGTCGTAGGCATTTGAGTTACTCCGCTTTCATTTATATCCTTACTAGCTTATGTCTATGTACATTACTTTTAAAAGACTCGCCCTCGCGCGAGAGTAAAAATATGCTCTTATACCATGTAAAATTTTGCACGCTCACGTTACAATTTATGCATTTCAAACAAAATACTGAAAATTGACATTGCTTGGAATTTTTTTGGCCCAATGTGTTTTATGGCCAAATCAGCTGGTCAAAACCTATGGAGCGTGTACAAGGTGCCTTGAATGACCATCTATGGCATGATAGCCGCACATCCACTGTAAGTGGCATATGATTGAATACCAGCCAGGATACTGTCAGTTGCTTTTAGCCTAATTGTTGTGATAAACTTATTAAATAGGTAAGTATTCAAATCTATTTGATAAGTTTTCTTTGAATGCACGCTGCAACAGCGGAGGGCAGCCCAATTCTCTTGAAAAATGCAAGAAAAAAAATTGCACTAACGTAAAAGTTAGCTTTTAGGCCGATTTTCGTCCAAAATGGCCGAAATTCGGGTCCCCCCAAACTTTCAACTGATGATTACTCCACGTACACTTGAGCTACAAACGTCGTTTTGGGCTCGTTGGAATTGTCCTGAGCTAAAATTTATGAAACGAGATGAAAAAAATGAACTTTGAACGAAAAAAAAAACAAAAATTTTGAAAATTTCATTTTTTGCACCACGCTCGATTAGGCTTAACTTTTTGGTATCACCGAGATTTCAAAAGCTTATAACTTTGTGTTGGACCGACGAAATTGGTTCATTTTCTCAGTCCCCCAAGATTTGACTATGATCTTGTGATCCAAATATAAAATTTGGATATTTTAAAATTTTTGAGCAAGTTATGTCCGTTCGCGCAATTCACCAGGCTCGATTGGGCTTATTTTTTTGACATCACCGAAATTCAAAAGGCTATAACTCAAAGACCCCAAAAGTTATCTCCCTTATTTTTGACCTATCAGCAGCTGATTGTACACAAAAATGATACTGCAAAAGAAATTTTTCGGTTTTCTTTTGTTTTGGCCAAAATTTGACCCATTGAAAATTTTTGCACCACGCTCGATTAGGCTTAACTTTTTGACATCACCGAACTTTAAACAGCAATAACTCTTAGCGCATAAAAGTAAAAGAATTATTTTTGCTTTAAATAAAAGCCTACTACACCTGGTGTTCCCAGGCGGTCTCCCATCCAAGTACTAACCAGGCCCAATGTTGCTTAACTTCGGTGATCGGACGAGAACCGGTGCATTGAACATGGTATGGTCGTAGGCAAATATGCTCTTATACCATGTAAAATTTTGCACGCTCACGTTATAATTTATGCATTTCAAACAAAATACTGAAAATTGACATTGTTTGGAAATTTTTTGGCCCAATGTGTTTTATGGCCAAATCAGCTGGTCAAAACCTATGGAGCGTGTACAAGGTGCCTTGAATGACCATCTATGGCATGATAGCCGCACATCCACTGTAAGTGGCATATGATTGAATACCAGCCAGGATACTGTCAGTTGCTTTTAGCGTAATTGTTGTGATAAACTTATTAAATAGGTAAGTATTCAAATCTATTTGATAAGTTTTCTTTGAATGCACTCTGCGACAGCGGAGGGCAGCCCAATTCTCTTGAAAAGTGCAAGAAAAAAAACTACACTAAATTAAAAGTTAGCTTTTAGGCCGATTTTCGTCCAAAATGGGCGAAATTCGGGTCCCCCCAAATTTTCAACTGATGATTACTCCACGTACACTTGAGCTACAAACGTCGTTTTGGGCTCGTTGGAATTGTCCTGAGCTCAAATTTATGAAACGAGATGAAAAAAATGAACTTTGAACGAAAAAAAAACAAAAATTTTGAAAATTTCATTTTTTGCACCACGCTCGATTAGGCTTAACTTTTTGGTATCACCGAGATTTCAAAAGCTTATAACTTTGTGTTGGACAGACGAAATTGGTTCATTTTCTCAGTCCCCCAAGATTTGACTATGATCTTGTGATCCAAAAATAAAATTTGGATATTTAAAAATTTTTGGGCAAGTTATGGCCGTTCGCGCAATTCACCAGGCTCGATTGGGCTTATTTTTTTGACATCACCGAAATTCAAAAGGCTATAACTCAAAGACCCCAAAAGTTATCTCCATTATTTTTGACCTATCAGCAGCTGATTGTACACAAAATTGATACTGCAAAAGAAACTTTTCGGTTTTCTTTTGTTTTGGCCAAAATTTGACCCATTGAAAATTTTTGCACCAGCTCGATTAGGCTTAACTTTTTGACATCACCGAGATTTCAAAAGCTTATAACTTTGTGTTGGACCGACGAAATTGGTTCATTTTCTCAGTCCCCCAAGATTTGACTATGATCTTGTGATCTAAATAATAAAATTTGGATATTTTAAAATTTTTGGGCAATTTATGTCCGTTCGCGCAATTCACCAGGCTCGATTGGGCTTATTTTTTTGACATCACCGAAATTCAAAAGGCTATAACTCAAAGACCCCAAAAGTTATCTCCATTATTTTTGACCTATCAGCAGCTGATTGTACACAAAATTGATACTGCAAAAGAAACTTTTCGGTTTTCTTTTGTTTTGGCCAAAATTTGACCCATTGAAAATTTTTGCACCAGCTCGATTAGGCTTAACTTTTTGACATCACCGAACTTTAAACAGCAATAACTCTTAGCGCATAAAAGTAAAAGAATTACTTTTGCTTTAAATAAAAGCCTACAACACCTGGTGTTCCCAGACGGTCTCCCATCCAAGTACTAACCAGGCCCAATGTTGCTTAACTTCGGTGATCGGACGAGAACCGGTGCATTCAACATGGTATGGTCGTAGGCATTTGGGTTACTCCGCTTTCATTTATATCCTTACTAGCTTATGTCTATGTACATTACTTTTAAAACACTCGCCCTCGCGCGAGAGTAAAAATATGCTCTTATACCATGTAAAATTTTGCACGCTCACGTTATAATTTATGCATTTCAAACAAAATACTGAAAATCGACATTGTTTGGAATTTTTTTGGCCCAATGTGTTTTATGGCCAAATCAGCTGGTCAAAACCTATGGAGCGTGTACAAGGTGCCTTGAATGACCATCTATGGCATGATAGCCGCACATCCACTGTAAGTGGCATATGATTGAATACCAGCCAGGATACTGTCAGTTGCTTTTAGCCTAATTGTTGTGATAAACTTATTAAATAGGTAAGTATTCAAATCTATTTGATAAGTTTTCTGTGAATGCACTCTGCGACAGCGGAGGGCAGCCCAATTCTCTTGAAAAATGCAAGAAAAAAAATTGCACTAACGTAAAAGTTAGCTATTAGGCCGATTTTCGTCCAAAATGGCCGAAATTCGGGTCCCCCCAAATTTTCAACTGATGATTACTCCACGTACACTTGAGCTACAAACGTCGTTTTGTGCTCGTTGGAATTGTCCTGAGCTCAAATTTATGAAACAAGATGAAAAAAATGAACTTTCATCGAAAAAAAAACAAAAATTTTGAAAATTTCATTTTTTGCACCACGCTCGATTAGGCTTAACTTTTTGGTATCACCGAGATTTCAAAAGCTTATAACTTTGTGTTGGACCGACGAAATTGGTTCATTTTCTCAGTCCCCCAAGATTTGACTATGATCTTGTGATCCAAATAATAAAATTTGGATATTTTAAAATTTTTGGGCAATTTATGTCCGTTCGCGCAATTCACCAGGCTCGATTGGGCTTATTTTTTTGACATCACCGAAATTCAAAAGGCTATAACTCAAAGACCCCAAAAGTTATCTCCATTATTTTTGGCCTATCAGCAGCTGATTGTACACAAAATTGATACTGCAAAAGAAATTTTTCGGTTTTCTTTTGTTTTGGCCAAAATTTGACCCATTGAAAATTTTTGCACCACGCTCGATTAGGCTTAACTTTTTGACATCACCGAACTTTAAACAGCAATAACTTTTAGCGCATAAAAGTAAAAGAATTACTTTTGCTTTAAATAAAAGCCTACTACACCTGGTGTTCCCACGCGGTCTCCCATCCAAGTACTAACCAGGCCCAATGTTGCTTAACTTCGGTGATCGGACGAGAACCGGTGCATTCAACATGGTATGGTCGTAGGCATTTGAGTTACTCCGCTTTCATTTATATCCTTGATAGCTTATGTCTATGTACATTACTTTTAAAACAGTCGCTCTCGCGCGAGAGTAAAAATATGCTCTTATACCATGTAAAATTTTGCACGCTCACGTTATAATTTATGCATTTCAAACAAAAGACTGAAAATTGACATTGTTTGGAATTTTTTTGGCCCAATGTGTTTTATGGCCAAATCAGCTGGTCAAAACCTATGGAGCGTGTACAAGGTGCCTTGATTGACCATCTATGGCATGATAGCCGCACATCCACTGTAAGTGGCATATGATTGAATACCAGCCAGGATACTGTCAGTTGCTTTTAGCCTAATTGTTGTGATAAACTTATTAAATAGGTAAGTATTCAAATCTATTTGATAAGTTTTCTTTGAATGCACTCTGCGACAGCGGAGGGCAGCCCAATTCTCTTGAAAAATGCAAGAAAAAAAATTGTACTAACATAAAAGTTAGCTTTTAGGCCGATTTTCGTCCAAAATGGCCGAAATTCGGGTCCCCCCAAATTTTCAACTGATGATTACTCCACGTACACTTGAGCTACAAACGTCGTTTTGGGCTCGTTGGAATTGTCCTGAGCTCAAATTTATGAAACGAGATGAAAAAAAGAACTTTGAACGAAAAAAAAAATTTTGAAAATTTCATTTTTTGCACCACGCTCGATTAGGCTTAACTTTTTGGTATCACCGAGATTTCAAAAGCTTATAACTTTGTGTTGGACAGACGAAATTGGTTCATTTTCTCAGTCCCCCAAGATTTGACTATGATCTTGTGATCCAAATAATAAAATTTGGATATTTTAAAATTTTTGGGCAAGTTATGGCCGTTCGCGCAATTCACCAGGCTCGATTGGGCTTATTTTTTTGACATCACCGAAATTCAAAAGGCTATAAATCAAAGACCCCAAAAGTTATCTCCATTATTTTTGACCTATCAGCAGCTGATTGTACACAAAATTGATACTGCAAAAGAAATTTTTCGGTTTTCTTTTGTTTTGGCCAAAACTTGACCCATTGAATATTTTTGCACCACGCTCGATTAGGCTTAACTTTTTGACATCACCGAACTTTAAACAGCAATAACTCTTAGCGCATAAAAGTAAAAGAATTACTTTTGCTTTAAATAAAAGCCTACAACACCTGGTGTTCCCAGGCGGTCTCCCATCCAAGTACTAACCAGGCCCAATGTTGCTTAACTTCGGTGATCGGACGAGAACCGGTGCATTCAACATGGTATGGTCGTAGGCATTTGAGTTACTCCGCTTTCATTTATATCCTTGATAGCTTATGTCTATGTACATTACTTTTAAAACAGTCGCCCTCGCGCGAGAGTAAAAATATGCTCTTATACCATGTAAAATTTTGCACGCTCACGTTATAATTTATGCATTTTAAGCAAAATACTGAAAATTGACATTGTTTGGAATTTTTTTGGCCCAATATGTTTTATGGCCAAATCAGCTGGTCAAAACCTATGGAGCGTGTACAAGGTGCCTTGAATGACTATCTATGGCATGATAGCCGCACATACACTGTAAGTGGCATATGATTGAATACCAGCCAGGATACTGTCAGTTGCTTTTAGCGTAATTGTTGTGATAAACTTATTAAATAGGTAAGTATTCAAATCTATTTGTTAAGTTTTCTTTGAATGCACTATGCGACAGCGGAGGGCAGCCCTCTTGAAAAATGCAAGAAAAAAAATTGCACTAACAAGTTAGCTTTTAGGCCGATTTTCGTCCAAAATGGCCGAAATTCGGGTCCCCCCAAATTTTCAACTGATGATTACTCCACGTACACTTGAGCTACAAACGTCGTTTTGGGCTCGTTGGAATTGTCCTGAGCTCAAATTTTTTATGAAACAAGATGAAAAAAATGAACTTTGAACGAAAAAAAAAACAAAAATTTTGAAAATTTCATTTTTTGCACCACGCTCGATTAGGCTTAACTTTTTGGTATCACCGAGATTTCAAAAGCTTATAACTTTGTGTTGGACCGACGAAATTGGTTCATTTTCTCAGTCCCCCAAGATTTGACTATGATCTTGTGATCCAAATAATAAAATTTGGATATTTTAAAATTTTTGGGCAAGTTATGGCCGTTCGCGCATTTCACCAGGCTCGATTGGGCTTATTTTTTTGACATCACCGAAATTCAAAAGGCTATAACTCAAAGACCCCAAAAGTTATCTCCATTATTTTTGACCTATCAGCAGCTGATTGTACACAAAATTGATACTGCAAAAGAAATTTTTCGGTTTTCTTTTGTTTTGGCCAAAATTTGACCCATTGAAAATTTTTGCACCACGCTCGATTAGGCTTAACTTTTTGACATCACCGAACTTTAAACAGCAATAACTCTTAGCGCATAAAAGTAAAAGAATTACTTTTGCTTTAAATAAAAGCGTACAACACCTGGTGTTCCCAGGCGGTCTCCCATCCAAGTACTAACCAGGCCCAATGTTGCGTAACTTCGGTGATCGGACGAGAACCGGTGCATTCAACATGGTATGGTCGTAGGCATTTGAGTTACTCCGCTTTCATTTATATCCTTACTAGCTTATGTCTATGTACATTACTTTTAAAACAGTCGCCCTCGCGCGAGAGTAAAAATATGCTCTTATACCATGTAAAATTTTGCACGCTCACGTTATAATTTATGCATTTCAAACAAAATACTGAAAATTGACATTGTTTGGAATTTTTTTGGCCCAATGTGTTTTATGGCCAAATCAGCTGGTCAAAAGTTGCTTTTAGCGTAATTGTTGTGATAAACTTATTAAATAGGTAAGTATTCAAATCTATTTGTTAAGTTTTCTTTGAATGCACTATGCGACAGCGGAGGGCAGCCAAATTCTCTTGAAAAATGCAAGAAAAAAAATTGCACTAACAAGTTAGCTTTTAGGCCGATTTTCGTCCAAAATGGCCGAAATTCGGGTCCCCCCAAATTTTCAACTGATGATTACTCCACGTACACTTGAGCTAAAAAAAGCGTTTTGGGCTCGTTGGAATTGTCCTGAGCTCAAATTTTTTATGAAACAAGATGAAAAAAATGAACTTTGAACGAAAAAAAAAACAAAAATTTTGAAAATTTCATTTTTTGCACCACGCTCGATTAGGCTTAACTTTTTGGTATCACCGAGATTTCAAAAGCTTATAACTTTGTGTTGGACCGACGAAATTGGTTCTTTTTCTCAGTCCCCCAAGATTTGACTATGATCTTGTGATCCAAATAATAAAATTTGGATATTTTAAAATTTTTGGGCAAGTTATGGCCGTTCGCGCAATTCACCAGGCTCGATTGGGCTTATTTTTTTGACATCACCGAAATTCAAAAGGCTATAACTCAAAGACCCCAAAAGTTATCTCCATTATTTTTGACCTATCAGCAGCTGATTGTACACAAAATTGATACTGCAAAAGAAATTTTTCGGTTTTCTTTTGTTTTGGCCAAAATTTGACCCATTGAAAATTTTTGCACCACGCTCGATTAGGCTTAACTTTTTGACATCACCGAACTTTAAACAGCAATAACTCTTAGCGCATAAAAGTAAAAGAATTACTTTTGCTTTAAATAAAAGCGTACAACACCTGGTGTTCCCAGGCGGTCTCCCATCCAAGTACTAACCAGGCCCAATGTTGCGTAACTTCGGTGATCGGACGAGAACCGGTGCATTCAACATGGTATGGTCGTAGGCATTTGAGTTACTCCGCTTTCATTTATATCCTTACTAGCGTATGTCTATGTACATTACTTTTAAAACAGTCGCCCTCGCGCGAGAGTAAAATATGCTCTTATACCATGTAAAATTTTGCACGCTCACGTTATAATTTATGCATTTCAAACAAAATACTGAAAATTGACATTGTTTGGAATTTTTTTGGCCCAA
Source organism: Symsagittifera roscoffensis (assembly GCF_963678635.1). Taxonomy (NCBI): domain Eukaryota; kingdom Metazoa; phylum Xenacoelomorpha; order Acoela; family Convolutidae; genus Symsagittifera; species Symsagittifera roscoffensis. Next base: position 33,406,388 of record NC_087067.1, on the reverse strand, counting down.
TGTGTTTTATGGCCAAATCAGCTGGTCAAAACCTATGGAGCGTGTACAAGGTGCCTTGAATGACCATCTATGGCTTGATAGCCGCACATCCACTGTAAGTGGCATATGATTGAATACCAGCCAGGATACTGTCAGTTGCTTTTAGCCTAATTGTTGTGATAAACTTATTAAATAGGTAAGTATTCAAATCTATTTGATAAGTCTTCTTTGAATGCACTCTGCGACAGCGGAGGGCAGCCCAATTCTCTTGAAAAATGCAAGAAAAAAAATTGCACTAAACTAAAAGTTAGCTTTTAGGCCGATTTTCGTCCAAAATGGCCGAAATTCGGGTCCCCCCAAATTTTCAACTGATGATTACTCCACGTACACTTGAGCTACAAACGTCGTTTTTGGGCTCGTTGGAACTGTCCTGAGCTCAAATTTATGAAACAAGATGAAAAAAATGAACTTTGAACGAAAAAAAAAAACAAAAATTTTGAAAATTTCATTTTTTGCACCACGCTCGATTAGGCTTAACTTTTTGGTATCACCGAGATTTCAAAAGCTTATAACTTTGTGTTGGACCGACGAAATTGGTTCATTTTCTCAGTCCCCCAAGATTTGACTATGATCTTGTGATCCAAATAATAAAATTTGGATATTTTAAAATTTTTGGGCAAGTTATGGCCGTTCGCGCAATTCACCAGGCTCGATTGGGCTTATTTTTTTGACATAACCGAAATTCGAAAGGCTATAACTCAAAGACCCCAAAAGTTATCTCCATTATTTTTGACCTATTAGCAGCTGATTGTACACAAAATTGATACTGCAAAAGAAATTTTTCGGTTTTCTTTTGTTTTGGCCAAAATTTGACCCATTGAAAATTTTTGCACCACGCTCGATTAGGCTTAACTTTTTGACATCACCGAACTTTAAACAGCAATAACTCTTAGCGCATAAAAGTAAAAGAATTACTTTTGCTTTAAATAAAAGCCTACAACACCTGGTGTTCCCAGGCGGTCTCCCATCCAAGTACTAACCAGGCCCAATGTTGCTTAACTTCGGTGATCGGACGAGAACCGGTGCATTCAACATGGTATGGTCGTAGGCATTTGAGTTACTCCGCTTTCATTTATATCCTTACTAGCTTATGTCTATGTACATTACTTTTAAAACACTCGCCCTCGCGCGAGAGTAAAAATATGCTCTTATACCATGTAAAATTTTGCACGCTCACGTTATAATTTATGCATTTCAAACAAAATACTGAAAATTGACATTGTTTAAATTTTTTTTGGCCCAATGTGTTTTATGGCCAAATCAGCTGAACAAAACCTATGGAGCGTGTACAAGGTGCCTTGAATGACCATCTATGGCATGATAGCCGCACATCCACTGTAAGTGGCATATGATTGAATACCAGCCAGGATACTGTCAGTTGCTTTTAGCCTAATTGTTGTGATAAACTTATTAAATAGGTAAGTATTCAAATCTATTTGATAAGTTTTCTTTGAATGCACTCTGCGACAGCGGAGAGCAGCCCAATTCTCTTGAAAAATGCAAGAAAAAAAGTTGCTCTAACTTAAAAGTTAGCTTTTAGGCCGATTTTCGTCCAAAATGGCCGAAATTCGGGTCCCCCCAAATTTTCAACTGATGATTACTCCCCGTACATTTGAGCTACAAACGTCGTTTTGGGCTCGTTGGAATTGTCCTGAGCTCAAATTTATGAAACAAGATGAAAAAAATGAACTTTGAAAGAAAAAAAAAACAAAAATTTTGAAAATTTCATTTTTTGCACCACGCTCGATTAGGCTTAACTTTTTGGTATCACCGAGATTTCAAAAGCTTATAACTTTGTGTTGGACCGACGAAATTGGTTCATTTTCTCAGTCCCCCAAGAATTGACTATGATCTTGTGATCCAAATAATAAAATTTGGATATTTTAAAATTTTTGGGCAAGTTATGGCCGTTCGCGCAATTCACCAGGCTCGATTGGGCTTATTTTTTTGACATCACCGAAATTCAAAAGGCTATAACTCAAAGACCCCAAAAGTTATCTCCATTATTTTTGACCTATCAGCAGCTGATTGTACACAAAATTGATACTGCAAAAGAAATTTTTCGGTTTTCTTTTGTTTTGGCCAAAATTTGACCCATTGAAAATTTTTGCACCACGCTCGATTAGGCTTAACTTTTTGACATCACCGAACTTTAAACAGCAATAACTCTTAGCGCATAAAAGTAAAAGAATTACTTTTGCTTTAAATAAAAGCCTACAACACCTGGTGTTCCCAGGCGGTCTCCCATCCAAGTACTAACCAGGCCCAATGTTGCTTAACTTCGGTGATCGGCCGAGAACCGGTGCATTCAACATGGTATGGTCGTAGGCATTTGAGTTACTCCGCTTTCATTTATATCCTTACTAGCTAATGTCTATGTACATTACTTTTAAAACACTCGCCCTCGCGCGAGAGTAAAAATATGCTCTTATACCATGTAAAATTTTGCACGCTCACGTTATAATTTATGCATTTCAAACAAAATACTGAAAATTGACATTGTTTGGAATTTTTTTGGCCCAATGTGTTTTATGGCCAAAGCAGCTGAACAAAACCTATGGAGTGTGTACAAGGTGCCTTGAATGACCATCTATGGCATGATAGCCGCACATCCACTGTAAGTGGCATATGATTGAATACCAGCCAGGATACTGTCAGTTGCTTTTAGCCTAATTGTTGTGATAAACTTATTAAATAGGTAAGTATTCAAATCCATGAATACTTACCTATTTAATAAGTTTATCACAACAATTTTAGCCTAATTGTTGTGATAAACTTATTAAATAGGTAAGTATTCATAAGTATTCATTTGATAAGTTTTCTTTGAATGCACTCTGCGACAGCGGAGAGCAGCCCAATTCTCTTGAAAAATGCAAGAAAAAAAATTGCTCTAACTTGAAAGTTAGCTTTTAGGCCGATTTTTGTCCAAAATGGCCGAAATTCGGGTCCCCCCAAATTTTCAACTGATGATTACTCCACGTACACTTGAGCTACAAACGTCGTTTTGGGCTCGTTGGAATTGTCCTGAGCTCAAATTTTTTATGAAACAAGATGAAAAAAATGAACTTTGAACGAAAAAAAAAACAAAAATTTTGAAAATTTCATTTTTTGCACCACGCTCGATTAGGCTTAACTCTTTGGTATCACCGAGATTTCAAAAGCTTATAACTTTGTGTTGGACCGACGAAATTGGTTCATTTTCTCAGTCCCCCAAGATTTGACTTTGATCTTGTGATCCAAATAATAAAATTTGGATATTTTAAAATTTTTGGGCAAGTTATGGCCGTTCGCGCAATTCACCAGGCTCGATTGGGCTTATTTTTTTGACATCACCGAAATTCAAAAGGCTATAACTCAAAGACCCCAAAAGTTATCTCCATTATTTTTGACCTATCAGCAGCAGATTGTACACAAAATTGATACTGCAAAAGAAACTTTTCGGTTTTCTTTTGTTTTGGCCAAAATTTGACCCATTGAAAATTTTTAAACCACGCTCGATTAGGCTTAACTTTTTGACATCAGCGAACTTTAAACAGCAATAACTCTTAGCGCATAAAAGTAAAAGAATTACTTTTGCTTTAAATAAAAGCCTACAACACCTGGTGTTCCCAGGCGGTCTCCCATCCAAGTACTAACCAGGCCCAATGTTGCTTAACTTCGGTGATCGGACGAGAACCGGTGCATTCAACATGGTATGGTCGTAGGCATTTGAGTTACTCCGCTTTCATTTATATCCTTACTAGCTTATGTCTATGTACATTACTTTTAAAACAGTCGCCCTCGCGCGAGAGTAAAAATATGCTCTTATACCATGTAAAATTTTGCACGCTCACGTTATAATTTATGCATTTCAAACAAAATACTGAAAATTGACATTGTTTGGAATTTTTTTGGCCCAATGTGTTTTATGGCCAAATCAGCTGGTCAAAACCTATGGAGCGTGTACAAGGTGCCTTGAATGACCATCTATGGCATGATAGCCGCACAGCCACTGTAAGTGGCATATGATTGAATACCAGCCAGGATACTGTCAGTTGCTTTAGCCTAATTGTTGTGATAAACTTATTAAATAGGTAAGTATTCAAATCTATTTGATAAGTTTTCTTTGAATGCACTCTGCGACAGCGGAGGGCAGCCCAATTCTCTTAAAAAATGCAAGAAAAAAAATTGCACTAACTGAAAAGTTAGCTTTTAGGCCGATTTTCGTCCAAAATGGCCGAAATTCGGGTCCCCCCAAATTTTCAACTGATGATTACTCCACGTACACTTGAGCTACAAACGTCGTTTTGGGCTCGTTGGAATTTTCCTGAGCTCAAATTTATGAAACAAGATGAAAAAAATGAACTTTGAACGAAAAAAAAAACAAAAAAATTTTGAAAGTTTCATTTTTTGCACCACGCTCGATTAGGCTTAACTTTTTGGTATCACCGAGATTTCAAAAACTTATAACTTTGTGTTGGACCGACGAAATTGGTTCATTTTCTCAGTCCCCCAAGATTTGACTATGATCTTGTGATCCAAATAATAAAATTTGGATATTTTAAAATTTTTGGGCAAGTTATGGCCGTTCGCGCAATTCACCAGGCTCGATTGGGCTTATTTTTTTGACATCACCGAAATTCAAAAGGCTATAACTCAAAGACCCCAAAAGTTATCTCCATTATTTTCGACCTATCAGCAGCTGATTGTACACAAAATTGATACTGCAAAAGAAACTTTTCGGTTTTCTTTTGTTTTGGCCAAAATTTGACCCATTGAAAATTTTTGCACCACGCTCGATTAGGCTTAACTTTTTGACATCAGCGAACTTTAAACAGCAATAACTCTTAGCGCATAAAAGTAAAAGAATTACTTTTGCTTTAAATAAAAGCCTACAACACCTGGTGTTCCCAGGCGGTCTCCCATCCAAGTACTAACCAGGCCCAATGTTGCTTAACTTCGGTGATCGGACGAGAACCGGTGCATTCAACATGGTATGGTCGTAGGCATTTGAGTTACTCCGCTTTCATTTATATCCTTACTAGCTTATGTCTATGTACATTACTTTTAAAACACTCGCCCTCGCGCGAGAGTAAAAATATGCTCTTATACCATGTAAAAGTTTGCACGCTCACGTTATAATTTATGCATTTCAAACAAAATACTGAAAATTGACATTGTTTGGAATTTTTTTGGCCCAATGTGTTTTATGGCCAAATCAGCTGGTCAAAACCTATGGAGAGTGTACAAGGTGCCTTGAATGACCATCTATGGCATGATAGCCGCACAGCCACTGTAAGTGGCATATGATTGAATACCAGCCAGGATACTGTCAGTTGCTTTAGCCTAATTGTTGTGATAAACTTATTAAATAGGTAAGTATTCAAATCTATTTGATAAGTTTTCTTTGAATGCACTCTGCGACAGCGGAGGGCAGCCCAATTCTCTTGAAAAATGCAAGAAAAAAAATTGCACTAACTTAAAAGTTAGCTTTTAGGCCGATTTTCGTCCAAAATGGCCGAAATTCGGGTCCCCCCAAATTTTCAACTGATGATTACTCCCCGTACATTTGAGCTACAAACGTCGTTTTGGGCTCGTTGGAATTGTCCTGAGCTCAAATTTATGAAACAAGATGAAAAAAATGAACTTTCAACAAAAAAAAAACAAAAATTTTGAAAATTTCTTTTTTTGCACCACGCTCGATTAGGCTTAACTTTTTGGTATCACCGAGATTTCAAAAGCTTATAACTTTGTGTTGGACCGACGAAATTGGTTCATTTTCTCAGTCCCCCAAGATTTGACTATGATCTTGTGATCCAAATAATAAAATTTGGATATTTTAAAATTTTTGGGCAAGTTATGGCCGTTCGCGCAATTCACCAGGCTCGATTGGGCTTACTTTTTTGACATCACCGAAATTCAAAAGGCTATAACTCAAAGACCCCAAAAGTTATCTCCATTATTTTTGACCTATCAGCAGCTGATTGTACACAAAATTGATACTGCAAAAGAAACTTTTCGGTTTTCTGTTGTTTTGGCCAAAATTTGACCCATTGAAAATTTTTGCACCACGCTCGATTAGGCTTAACTTTTTGACATCACCGAACTTTAAACAGCAATAACTCTTAGCGCATAAAAGTAAAAGAATTACTTTTGCTTTAAATAAAAGCCTACAACACCTGGTGTTCCCAGGCGGTCTCCCATCCAAGTACTAACCAGGCCCAATGTTGCTTAACTTCGGTGATCGGACGAGAACCGGTGCATTCAACATGGTATGGTCGTAGGCATTTGAGTTACTCCGCTTTCATTTATATCCTTACTAGCGTATGTCTATGTACATTACTTTTAAAACACTCGCCCTCGCGCGAGAGTAAAATTATGCTCTTATACCATGTAAAATTTTGCACGCTCACGTTATAATTTATGCATTTCAAACAAAATACTGAAAATTGACATTGTTTGGAATTTTTTTGGCCCAATGTGTTTTATGGCCAAATCAGCTGGTCAAAACCTATGGAGCGTGTACAAGGTGCCTTGAATGACCATCTATAGCATGATAGCCGCACATCCACTGTAAGTGGCATATGATTGAATACCAGCCAGGATACTGTCAGTTGCTTTTAGCCTAATTGTTGTGATAAACTTATTAAATAGGTAAGTATTCAAATCTATTTGATAAGTTTTCTTTGAATGCACTCTGCGACAGCGGAAGGCAGCCCAATTCTCTTGAAAAATGCAAGAAAAAAAAATTGCACTAACTTAAAAGTTAGCTTTTAGGCCGATTTTCGTCCAAAATGGCCGAAATTCGGGTCCCCCCAAATTTTCAACTGATGATTACTCCACGTACACCTGAGCTACAAACGTCGTTTTGGGCTCGTTGGAATTGTCCTGAGCTCAAATTTATGAAACGAGATGAAAAAAATGAACTTTGAGAGAAAAAAAAACAAAAATTTTGAAAATTTCGTTTTTTGCACCACGCTCGATTAGGCTTAACTTTTTGGTATCACCGAGATTTCAAAAGCTTATAACTTTGTGTTGGACAGACGAAATTGGTTCATTTTCTCAGTCCCCCAAGATTGGACTATGATCTTGTGATCCAAATAATAAAATTTGGATATTTTAAAATTTTTGGGCAAGTTATGGCCGTTCGCGCAATTCACCAGGCTCGATTGGGCTTATTTTTTTGATATCACCGAAATTCAAAAGGCTATAACTCAAAGACCCCAAAAGTTATCTCCATTATTTTTGACCTATCAGCAGCTGATTGTACACAAAATTGATACTGCAAAAGAAACTTTTCGGTTTTCTTTTGTTTTGGCCAAAATTTGACCCATTGAAAATTTTTGCACCACGCTCGATTAGGCTTAACTTTTTGACATCACCGAATTATAAACAGCAATAACTCTTAGCGCATAAAAGTAAAAGAATTACTTTTGCTTTAAATAAAAGCCTACAACACCTGGTGTTCCCAGGCGGTCTCCAATCCAAGTACTAACCAGGCCCAATGTTGCTTAACTTCGGTGATCGGACTAGAACCGGTGCATTCAACATGGTATGGTCGTAGGCATTTGAGTTACTCCGCTTTCATTTATATCCTTACTAGCTTATGTCTATGTACATTACTTTTAAAACACTCGCCCTCGCGCGAGAGTAAAAATATGCTCTTATACCATGTAAAATTTTGCACGCTCACGTTATAATTTATGCATTTCAAACAAAATACTGAAAATTGACATTGTTTGGAATTTTTTTGGCCCAATGTGTTTTATGGCCAAATCAGCTGGTCAACCCTATGGAGCGTGTACAAGGTGCCTTGAATGACCATCTATGGCATGATAGACGCACATCAACTGTAAGTGGCATATGATTGAATACCAGCCAGGATACTGTCAGTTGCTTTTAGCCTAATTGTTGTGATAAACTTATTAAATAGGTAAGTATTCAAATCTATTTGATAAGTTTTCTTTAAATGCACTCTGCGACAGCGGAGGGCAGCCCAATTTTCTTGAAAAATGCAAGAAAAAAAAATTGCACTCATAGCTTTTAGGCCGATTTTCGTCCAAAATGGCCGAAATTCGGGTCCCCCCAAATTTTCAACTGATGATTACTCCACGTACACTTGAGCTACAAACGTCGTTTTGGGCTCGTTGGAATTATCCTGAGCTCAAATTTATGAAACAAGATGAAAAAAATGAACTTTGATCGGAAAAAAAACAAAAATTTTGAAAATTTCGTTTTTTGCACCACGCTCGATTAGGCTTAACTTTTTGGTATCACCAAGATTTCAAAAGCTTATAAATTTGTGTTGGACAGACGAAATTGGTTCATTTTCTCAGTCCCCCAAGATTTGACTATGATCTTGTGATCCAAATAATAAAATTTGGATATTTTAAAATTTTTGGGCAAGTTATGGCCGTTCGCGCAATTCACCAGGCTCGATTGGGCTTATTTTTTTGACATCACCGAAATTCAAAAGGCTATAACTCAAAGACCCCAAAAGTTATCTCCATTATTTTTGACCTATCAGCAGCTGATTCTACACAAAATTGATACTGCAAAAGAAACTTTTCGGTTTTCTTTTGTTTTGGCCAAAATTTGACCCATTGAAAATTTTTGCACCACGCTCGATTATGCTTAACTTTTTGACATCACCGAACTTTAAACAGCAATAACTCTTAGCGCATAAAAGTAAAAGAATTACTTTTGCTTTAAATAAAAGCCTACAACACCTGGTGTTCCCAGGCGGTCTCCCATCCAAGTACTAATCAGGCCCAATGTTGCTTAACTTCGGTGATTGGACTAGAACCGGTGCATTCAACATGGTATGGTCGTAGGCATTTGAGTTACTCCGCTTTCATTTATATCCTTACTAGCTTATGTCTATGTACATTACTTTTAAAACACTCGCCCTCGCGCGAGAGTAAAAATATGCTCTTATACCATGTAAAATTTTGCACGCTCACGTTATAATTTATGCATTTCAAACAAAATACTGAAAATTGACATTGTTTGGAATTTTTTTGGCCCAATGTGTTTTATGGCCAAATCAGCTGGTCAACCCTATGGAGCGTGTACAAGGTGCCTTGAATGACCATCTATGGCATGATAGCCGCACATCCACTGTAAGTGGCATATGATTGAATACCAGCCAGGATACTGTCAGTTGCTTTTAGCCTAATTGTTGTGATAAACTTATTAAATAGGTAAGTATTCAAATCTATTTGATAAGTTTTCTTTGAATGCACTCTGCGACAGCGGAGGGCAGCCCAGTTTTCTTGAAAAATGCAAGAAAAAAAATTGCACTAACTGAAAAATTAGCTTTTAGGCCGATTTTCGTCCAAAATGGCCGAAATTCGGGTCCCCCCAAATTTTCAACTGATGATTACTCCACGTACACTTGAGCTACAAACGTCGTTTTGGGCTCGTTGGAATTGTCCTGAGCTCAAATTTATGAAACGAGTTGAAAAAAATGAACTTTCAACGAAAAAAAACAGTAATTTTGAAAATTTTGTTTTTTGCACCACGCTCGATTAGGCTTAACTTTTTGGTATCACCGAGATTTCAAAAGCTTATAACTTTGTGTTGGACAGACGAAATTGGTTCATTTTCTCAGTCCCCCAAGATTTGACAATGATCTTGTGATCCAAATAATAAAATTTGGATATTTTAAAATTTTTGGGCAAGTTATGGCCGTTCGCGCAATTCACCAGGCTCGATTGGGCTTATTTTTTTGACATCACCGAAATTCAAAAGGCTATAACTCAAAGACCCCAAAAGTTATCTCCATTATTTTTGACCTATCAGCAGCTGATTCTACACAAAATTGATACTGCAAAAGAAACTTTTCGGTTTTCTTTTGTTTTGGCCAAAATTTGACCCATTGAAAATTTTTGCACCACGCTCGATTAGGCTTAACTTTTTGACATCACCGAACTTTAAACAGCAATAACTCTCAGCGCATAAAAGTAAAAGAATTACTTTTGCTTTAAATAAAAGCCTACAACACCTGGTGTTCCCAGGCGGTCTCCCATCCAAGTACTAACCAGGCCCAATGTTGCTTAACTTCGGTGATCGGACGAGAACCGGTGCATTCAACATGGTATGGTCGTAGGCATTTGAGTTACTCCGCTTTCATTTATATCCTTACTAGCTTATGTCTATGTACATTACTTTTAAAACACTCGCCCTCGCGCGAGAGTAAAAATATGCTCTTATACCATGTAAAATTTTGCACGCTCACGTTATAATTTATGCATTTCAAACAAAATACTGAAAATTGACATTGTTTGGAATTTTTTTTGGCCCAATGTGTTTTATGGCCAAATCAGCTGGTCAAAACCTATGGAGCGTGTACAAGGTGCCTTGAATGACCATCTATGGCATGATAGCCGCACATCCACTGTAAGTGGCATATGATTGAATACCAGCCAGGATACTGTCAGTTGCTTTTAGCCTAATTGTTGTGATAAACTTATTAAATAGGTAAGTATTCAAATCTATTTGATAAGTTTTCTTTGAATGCACTCTGCGACTGCGGAAGGCAGCCCAATTCTCTTGAAAAATGCAAGAAAAAAAATTGCACTAACTTAAAAGTTAGCTTTTAGGCCGATTTTCGTCCAAAATGGCCGAAATTCGGGTCCCCCCAAATTTTCAACTGATGATTACTCCACGTACACTTGAGCTACAAACGTCGTTTTGGGCTCGTTGGAATTGTCCTGAGCTCAAATTTATGAAAAGAGATGAAAAAAATGAACTTTCATCGAAAAAAAAAAAACAAAAATTTTGAAAATTTCATTTTTTGCACCACGCTTAACTTTTTGGTATCACCGAGATTTCAAAAGCTTATAACTTTGTGTTGGACCGACGAAATTGGTTCATTTTCTCAGTCTCCCAAGATTTGACTATGATCTTGTGATCCAAATAATAAAATTTGGAAATTTTAAAATTTTTGGGCAAGTTATGGCCGTTCGCGCAATTCACCAGGCTCGATTGGGCTTATTTTTTTGACATCACCGAAATTCAAAAGGCTATAACTCAAAGACCCCAAAAGTTATCTCCATTATTTTTGACCTATCAGCAGCTGATTGTACACAAAATTGATACTGCAAAAGAAATTTTTCGGTTTTCTTTTGTTTTGGCCAAAATTTGACCCATTGAAAATTTTTGCACCACGCTCGATTAGGCTTAACTTTTTGACATCACCGAACTTTAAACAGCAATAACTCTTAGCGCATAAAAGTAAAAGAATTACTTTTGCTTTAAATAAAAGCCTACAACACCTGGTGTTCCCAGGCGGTCTCCCATCCAAGTACTAACCAGGCCCAATGTTGCTTAACTTCGGTGATCGGACGAGAACCGGTGCATTCAACATGGTATGGTCGTAGGCATTTGAGTTACTCCGCTTTCATTTATATCCTTACTAGCTTATGTCTATGTACATTACTTTTAAATCACTCGCCCTCGCGCGAGAGTAAAAATATGCTCTTATTTCATGTAAAACTTTGCACGCTCACGTTATAATTTATGCATTTCAAACAAAATACTGAAAATTGACATTGTTTGGAATTTTTTTGGCCCAATGTGTTTTATGGCCAAATCAGCTGGTCAAAACCTATGGAGCGTGTACAAGGTGCCTTGAATGACCATCTATGGCATGATAGCCGCACATCCACTGTAAGTGGCATATGATTGAATACCAGCCAGGATACTGTCAGTTGCTTTTAGCCTAATTGTTGTGATAAACTTATTAAATAGGTAAGTATTCAAATCTATTTGATAAGTTTTCTTTGAATGCTTTCTGCGACAGCGGAGGGCAGCCCAATTCTCTTGAAAAATGCAAGAAAAAAAATTGCACTACTTAAAAGTTAGCTTTTAGGCCGATTTTCGTCCAAAATGGCCGAAATTCGGGTCCCCCCAAATTTTTAACTGATGATTACTCCACGTACACTTGAGCTACAAACGTCGTTTTTGGCTCGTTCGAATTTTCCTGAGCTCAAATTTATGAAACAAGATGAAAAAAATGAACTTTCAACAAAAAAAAAACAAAAATTTTGAAAATTTCTTTTTTTGCACCACGCTCGATTAGGCTTAACTTTTTGGTATCACCGAGATTTCAAAAGCTTATAACTTTGTGTTGGACCGACGAAATTGGTTCATTTTCTCAGTCCCCCAAGATTTGACTATGATCTTGTGATCCAAATAATAAAATTTGGATATTTTACAATTTTTGGGCAAGTTATGGCCGTTCGCGCAATTCACCAGGCTCGATTGGGCTTATTTTTTTGACATCACCGAAATTCAAAAGGCTATAACTCAAAGACCCCAAAAGTTATCTCCATTATTTTTGACCTATCAGCAGCTGATTGTACACAAAATTGATACTGCAAAAGAAATTTTTCGGTTTTCTTTTGTTTTGGCCAAAATTTGACCCATTGAAAATTTTTGCACTACGCTCGATTAGGCTTAACTTTTTGACATCACCGAACTTTAAACAGCAATAACTCTTAGCGCATAAAAGTAAAAGAATTACTTTTGCTTTAAATAAAAGCCTACAACACCTGGTGTTCCCAGGCGGTCTCCAATCCAAGTACTAACCAGGCCCAATGTTGCTTAACTTCGGTGATCGGACGAGAACCGGTGCATTCAACATGGTATGGTCGTAGGCTTTGAGTTACTCCGCTTTCATTTATATCCTTACTAGCTTATGTCTATGTACATTACTTTTAAAACACTCGCCCTCGCGCGAGAGTAAAAATATGCTCTTATACCATGTAAAATTTTGCACGCTCACGTTATAATTTATGCATTTCAAACAAAATACTGAAAATTGACATTGTTTGGAATTTTTTTGGCCCAATGTGTTTTATGGCCAAATCAGCTGGTCAAAACCTATGGAGCGTGTACAAGGTGCCTTGAATGACCATCTATGGCATGATAGCCGCACATCCACTGTAAGTGGCATATGATTGAATACCAGCCAGGATACTGTCAGTTGCTTTTAGCCTAATTGTTGTGATAAACTTATTAAATAGGTAAGTATTCAAATCTATTTGATAAGTTTTCTTTGAATGCACTCTGCGACAGCGGAGGGCAGCCCAATTCTCTTGAAAAATGCAAAAAAAAAATTGCACTAACTGAAAAGTTAGCTTTTAGGCCGATTTTCGTCCAAAATGGCCGAAATTCGGGTCCCCCCAAATTTTTAACTGATGATTACTCCACGTACACTTGAGCTACAAACGTCGTTTTGGGCTCGTTGGAATTGTCCTGAGCTCAAATTTATGAAACGAGATGAAAAAAATGAATTTTGAAGGAAAAAAAAATTGAAATCTTCATTTTTTGCACCACGCTCGATTAGGCTTAACTTTTTGGTATCACCGAGATTTCAAAAGCTTATAACTTTGTGTTGGAAAGACGACATTGGTTCATTTTCTCAGTCCCCCAAGATTTGACTATGATCTTGTGATCCAAATAATGAATTTTGGAAAATTTAAAATTTTTGGGCAAGTTATGGCCGTTCGCGCAATTCACCAGGCTCGATTGGGCTTATTTTTTTGACATCACCGAAATTCAAAAGGCTATAACTCAAAGACCCCAAAAGTTATCTCCATTATTTTTGACCTATCAGCAGCTGATTGTACACAAAATTGATACTGCAAAAGAAACTTTTCGGTTTTCTTTTGTTTTGGCCAAAATTTGACCCATTGAAAATTTTTGCACCACGCTCGATTAGGCTTAACTTTTTGACATCACCGAACTTTAAACAGCAATAACTCTTAGCGCATAAAAGTAAAAGAATTACTTTTGCTTTAAATAAAAGCCTACAACACCTGGTGTTCCCAGGCGGTCTCCCATCCAAGTACTAACCAGGCCCAATGTTGCTTAACTTCGGTGATCGGACGAGAACCGGTGCATTCAACATGGTATGGTCGTAGGCTTTGAGTTACTCCGCTTTCATTTATATCCTTACTAGCTTATGTCTATGTACATTACTTTTAAAACACTCGCCCTCGCGCGAGAGTAAAAATATGCTCTTATACCATGTAAAATTTTGCACGCTCACGTTATAATTTATGCATTTCAAACAAAATACTGAAAATTGACATTGTTTGGAATTTTTTTGGCCCAATGTGTTTTATGGCCAAATCAGCTGGTCAAAACCTATGGAGCGTGTACAAGGTGCCTTGAATGACCATCTATGGCATGATAGCCGCACATCCACTGTAAGTGGCATATGATTGAATACCAGCCAGGATACTGTCAGTTGCTTTTAGCCTAATTGTTGTGATAAACTTATTAAATAGGTAAGTATTCAAATCTATTTGATAAGTTTTCTTTGAATGCACTCTGCGACAGCGGAGGGCAGCCCCATTCTCTTGAAAAATGCAAGAAAAAAAAATTGCACTAACTTAAAAGTTAGCTTTTAGGCCGATTTTCGTCCAAAATGGCCGAAGTTCGGGTCCCCCCAAATTTTCAACTGATGATTACTCCACGTACACTTGAGCTACAAACGTCGTTTTGGGCTCGTTGGAATTGTCCTGAGCTCAAATTTATGAAACAAGATGAAAAAAATGAACTTTGAAAAAAAAAAATTTTGAAAATTTCGTTTTTTGCACCACGCTCGATTAGGCTTAACTTTTTGGTATCACCGAGATTTCAAAAGCTTATAACTTTGTGTTGGACCGACGAAATTGGTTCATTTTCTCAGTCCCCCAAGATTTGACTATGATCTTGTGATCCAAATAATAAAATTTGGATGTTTTAAAATTTTTGGGCAAGTTATGGCCGTTCGCGCAATTCACCAGGCTCGATTGGGCTTATTTTTTTGACATCACCGAAATTCAAAAGGCTATAACTCAAAGACCCCAAAAGTTATCTCCATTATTTTTGACCTATCAGCAGCTGATTATACACAAAATTGATACTGCAAAAGAAATTTTTCGGTTTTCTTTTGTTTTGGCCAAAATTTGACCCATTGAAAATTTTTGCACCACGCTCGATTAGGCTTAACTTTTTGACATCACCGAACTTTAAACAGCAATAACTCTTAGCGCATAAAAGTAAAAGAATTACTTTTGCTTTAAATAAAAGCCTACAACACCTGGTGTTCCCAGGCGGTCTCCCATCCAAGTACTAACCAGGCTCAATGTTGCTTAACTTCGGTGATCGGACGAGAACCGGTGCATTCAACATGGTATGGTTGTAGGCATTTGAGTTACTCCGCTTTCATTTATATCCTTACTAGCTTATGTCTATGTACATTACTTTTAAAACACTCGCCCTCGCGCGAGAGTAAAAATATGCTCTTATACCATGTAAAATTTTGCACGCTCACGTTATAATTTATGCATTTCAAACAAAATACTGAAAATTGACATTGTTTGGAATTTTTTTGGCCCAATGTGTTTTATGGCCAAATCAGCTGGTCAAAACCTATGGAGCGTGTACAAGGTGCCTTGAATGACCATCTATGGCATGATAGCCGCACATCCACTGTAAGTGGCATATGATTGAATACCAGCCAGGATACTGTCAGTTGCTTTTAGCCTAATTGTTGTGATAAACTTATTAATTAGGTAAGTATTCAAATATATTTGATAAGTTTTCTTTGAATGCACTCTGCGACAGCGGAGGGCAGCCCAATTCTCTTGAAAAATGCAAGAAAAAAATTGCACTAAGTTAAAAGTTAGCTTTTAGGCCGATTTTCGTCCAAAATGGCCGAAATTCGGGTCCCCCCAAATTTTCAACTGATGATTACTCCACGTACACTTGAGCTACAAACGTCGTTTTGGGCTCGTTGGAATTGTCTTGAGCTCAAATTTATGAAACAAGATGAAAAAAATGAACTTTCAACGAAAAAAAAAACAAAACTTTTTGAAAATTTCATTTTTTGCACCACGCTCGATTAGGCTTAACTTTTTGGTATCACCGAGATTTCAAAAATTTATAACTTTGTGTTGGACAGACGAAATTGGTTCATTTTCTCAGTCCCCCAAGATTCGACTATGATCTTGTGATCCAAATAATAAAATTTGGATATTTTAAAATTTTTGGGCAAGTTATGGCCGTTCGCGCAATTCACCAGGCTCGATTGGGCTTATTTTTTTGACATCACCGAAATTCAAAAGGCTATAACTCAAAGACCCCAAAAGTTATCTCCATTATTTTTGACCTATCAGCAGCTGATTGTACACAAAATTGATACTGCAAAAGAAATTTTTCGGTTTTCTTTTGTTTTGGCCAAAATTTGACCCATTGAAAATTTTTGCACCACGCTCGATTAGGCTTAACTTTTTGACATCACCGAACTTTAAACAGCAATAACTCTTAGCGCATAAAAGTAAAAGAATTACTTTTGCTTTAAATAAAAGCCTACAACACCTGGTGTTCCCAGGCGGTCTCCCATCCAAGTACTAACCAGGCTCAATGTTGCTTAACTTCGGTGATCGGACGAGAACCGGTGCATTCAACATGGTATGGTTGTAGGCATTTGAGTTACTCCGCTTTCATTTATATCCTTACTAGCTTATGTCTATGTACATTACTTTTAAAACACTCGCCCTCGCGCGAGAGTAAAAATATGCTCTTATACCATGTAAAATTTTGCACGCTCACGTTATAATTTATGCATTTCAAACAAAATACTGAAAATTGACATTGTTTGGAATTTTTTTGGCCCAATGTGTTTTATGGCCAAATCAGCTGGTCAAAACCTATGGAGCGTGTACAAGGTGCCTTGAATGACCATCTATGGCATGATAGCCGCACATCCACTGTAAGTGGCATATGATTGAATACCAGCCAGGATACTGTCAGTTGCTTTTAGCCTAATTGTTGTGATAAACTTATTAATTAGGTAAGTATTCAAATATATTTGATAAGTTTTCTTTGAATGCACTCTGCGACAGCGGAGGGCAGCCCAATTCTCTTGAAAAATGCAAGAAAAAAATTGCACTAAGTTAAAAGTTAGCTTTTAGGCCGATTTTCGTCCAAAATGGCCGAAATTCGGGTCCCCCCAAATTTTCAACTGATGATTACTCCACGTACACTTGAGCTACAAACGTCGTTTTGGGCTCGTTGGAATTGTCTTGAGCTCAAATTTATGAAACGAGATGAAAAAAATGAACTTTCAACGAAAAAAAAACAAAACTTTTTGAAAATTTCATTTTTTGCACCACGCTCGATTAGGCTTAACTTTTTGGTATCACCGAGATTTCAAAAGCTTATAACTTTGTGTTGGACCGACGAAATTGGTTCATTTTCTCAGTCCCCCAAGATTTGACTGTGATCTTGTGATCCAAATAATAAAATTTGGAAATTTTAAAATTTTTGGGCAAGTTATGGCCGTTCGCGCAATTCACCAGGCTCGATTGGGCTTATTTTTTTGACATC
Organism: Symsagittifera roscoffensis; assembly: GCF_963678635.1. NCBI lineage: Eukaryota > Metazoa > Xenacoelomorpha > Acoela > Convolutidae > Symsagittifera > Symsagittifera roscoffensis. The sequence goes on along the minus strand of NC_087067.1, from coordinate 33,388,982 downwards.
ACCGAAATTCAAAAGGCTATAACTCAAAGACCCCAAAAGTTATCTCCAATATTTTTGACCTATCAGCAGCTGATTGTACACAAAATTGATACTGCAAAAGAAATTTTTCGGTTTTCTTTTGTTTTGGCCAAAATTTGACCCATTGAAAATTTTTGCACCACGCTCGATTAGGCTTAACTTTTTGACATCACCGAACTTTAAACAGCAATAACTCTTAGCGCATAAAAGTAAAAGAAATACTTTTGCTTTAAGTAAAAGCCTAAAACACCTGGTGTTCCCAGGCGTTCTCCCATCCAAGTACTAACCAGGCCCAATGTTGCTTAACTTCGGTGATCGGACGAGAACCGGTGCATTCAACATGGTATGGTCGTAGGCATTTGAGTTACTCCGCTTTCATTTATATCCTTACTAGCTTATGTCTATGTACATTACTTTTAAAACACTCGCCCTCGCGCGAGAGTAAAAAAATGCTCTTATACCATGTAAAATTTTGCACGCTCACGTTATAATTTATGCATTTCAAACAAAATACTGAAAATTGACATTGTTTGGAATTTTTTTTGGCCCAATGTGTTTTATGGCCGAATCAGCTGGTCAAAACCTATGGAGCGTGTACAAGGTGCCTTGAATGACCATCTATGGCATGATAGCCGCACATCCACTGTAAGTGGCATATGATTGAATACCAGCCAGGATACTGTCAGTTGCTTTTAGCCTAATTGTTGTGATAAACTTATTAAATAGGTAAGTATTCAAATCTATTTGATAAGTTTTCTTTGAATGCACTCTGCGACAGCGGAGGGCAGCCCAATTTTCTTGAAAAATGCAAGAAAAAAAATTGCACTACTTAAAAGTTAGCTTTTAGGCCGATTTTCGTCCAAAATGGCCGAAATTCGGGTCCCCCCAAATTTTTAACTGATGATTACTCCACGCACACTTGAGCTACAAACGTCGTTTTGGGCTCGTTCGAATTTTCCTGAGCTCAAATTTATGAAACAAGATGAAAAAAATGAACTTTCAACAAAAAAAAAAACAAAAATTTTGAAAATTTCTTTTTTTGCACCACGCTCGATTAGGCTTAACTTTTTGGTATCACCGAGATTTCAAAAGCTTATAACTGTGTGTTGGACCGACGAAATTGGTTCATTTTCTCAGTCCCCCAAGATTTGACTGTGATCTTGTGATCCAAATAATAAAATTTGGAAATTTTAAAATTTTTGGGCAAGTTATGGCCGTTCGCGCAATTCACCAGGCTCGATTGGGCTTATTTTTTTGACATCACCGAAATTCAAAAGGCTATAACTCAAAGACCCCAAAAGTTATCTCCAATATTTTTGACCTATCAGCAGCTGATTGTACACAAAATTGATACTGCAAAAGAAATTTTTCAGTTTTCTTTTGTTTTGGCCAAAATTTGACCCATTGAAAATTTTTGCACCACGCTCGATTAGGCTTAACTTTTTGACATCACCGAACTTTAAACAGCAATAACTCTTAGCGCATAAAAGTAAAAGAAATACTTTTGCTTTAAGTAAAAGCCTAAAACACCTGGTGTTCCCAGGCGTTCTCCCATCCAAGTACTAACCAGGCCCAATGTTGCTTAACTTCGGTGATCGGACGAGAACCGGTGCATTCAACATGGTATGGTCGTAGGCATTTGAGTTACTCCGCTTTCATTTATATCCTTACTAGCTTATGTCTATGTACATTACTTTTAAAACACTCGCCCTCGCGCGAGAGTAAAAAAATGCTCTTATACCATGTAAAATTTTGCACGCTCACGTTATAATTTATGCATTTCAAACAAAATACTGAAAATTGACATTGTTTGGAATTTTTTTTGGCCCAATGTGTTTTATGGCCGAATCAGCTGGTCAAAACCTATGGAGCGTGTACAAGGTGCCTTGAATGACCATCTATGGCATGATAGCCGCACATCCACTGTAAGTGGCATATGATTGAATACCAGCCAGGATACTGTCAGTTGCTTTTAGCCTAATTGTTGTGATAAACTTATTAAATAGGTAAGTATTCAAATCTATTTGATAAGTTTTCTTTGAATGCACTCTGCGACAGCGGAGGGCAGCCCAATTTTCTTGAAAAATGCAAGAAAAAAAATTGCACTACTTAAAAGTTAGCTTTTAGGCCGATTTTCGTCCAAAATGGCCGAAATTCGGGTCCCCCCAAATTTTTAACTGATGATTACTCCACGCACACTTGAGCTACAAACGTCGTTTTGGGCTCGTTCGAATTTTCCTGAGCTCAAATTTATGAAACAAGATGAAAAAAATGAACTTTCAACAAAAAAAAAAACAAAAATTTTGAAAATTTCTTTTTTTGCACCACGCTCGATTAGGCTTAACTTTTTGGTATCACCGAGATTTCAAAAGCTTATAACTGTGTGTTGGACCGACGAAATTGGTTCATTTTCTCAGTCCCCCAAGATTTGACTGTGATCTTGTGATCCAAATAATAAAATTTGGAAATTTTAAAATTTTTGGGCAAGTTATGGCCGTTCGCGCAATTCACCAGGCTCGATTGGGCTTATTTTTTTGACATCACCGAAATTCAAAAGGCTATAACTCAAAGACCCCAAAAGTTATCTCCAATATTTTTGACCTATCAGCAGCTGATTGTACACAAAATTGATACTGCAAAAGAAATTTTTCGGTTTTCTTTTGTTTTGGCCAAAATTTGACCCATTGAAAATTTTTGCACCACGCTCGATTAGGCTTAACTTTTTGACATCACCGAACTTTAAACAGCAATAACTCTTAGCGCATAAAAGTAAAAGAAATACTTTTGCTTTAAGTAAAAGCCTAAAACACCTGGTGTTCCCAGGCGTTCTCCCATCCAAGTACTAACCAGGCCCAATGTTGCTTAACTTCGGTGATCGGACGAGAACCGGTGCATTCAACATGGTATGGTCGTAGGCATTTGAGTTACTCCGCTTTCATTTATATCCTTACTAGCTTATGTCTATGTACATTACTTTTAAAACACTCGCCCTCGCGCGAGAGTAAAAAAATGCTCTTATACCATGTAAAATTTTGCACGCTCACGTTATAATTTATGCATTTCAAACAAAATACTGAAAATTGACATTGTTTGGAATTTTTTTTGGCCCAATGTGTTTTATGGCCGAATCAGCTGGTCAAAACCTATGGAGCGTGTACAAGGTGCCTTGAATGACCATCTATGGCATGATAGCCGCACATCCACTGTAAGTGGCATATGATTGAATACCAGCCAGGATACTGTCAGTTGCTTTTAGCCTAATTGTTGTGATAAACTTATTAAATAGGTAAGTATTCAAATCTATTTGATAAGTTTTCTTTGAATGCACTCTGCGACAGCGGAGGGCAGCCCAATTTTCTTGAAAAATGCAAGAAAAAAAATTGCACTACTTAAAAGTTAGCTTTTAGGCCGATTTTCGTCCAAAATGGCCGAAATTCGGGTCCCCCCAAATTTTTAACTGATGATTACTCCACGCACACTTGAGCTACAAACGTCGTTTTGGGCTCGTTCGAATTTTCCTGAGCTCAAATTTATGAAACAAGATGAAAAAAATGAACTTTCAACAAAAAAAAAAACAAAAATTTTGAAAATTTCTTTTTTTGCACCACGCTCGATTAGGCTTAACTTTTTGGTATCACCGAGATTTCAAAAGCTTATAACTTTGTGTTGGACCGACGAAATTGGTTCATTTTCTCAGTCCCCCAAGATTTGACTGTGATCTTGTGATCCAAATAATAAAGTTTGGAAATTTTAAAATTTTTGGGCAAGTTATGGCCGTTCGCGCAATTCACCAGGCTCGATTGGGCTTATTTTTTTGACATCACCGAAATTCAAAAGGCTATAACTCAAAGACCCCAAAAGTTATCTCCAATATTTTTGACCTATCAGCAGCTGATTGTACACAAAATTGATACTGCAAAAGAAATTTTTCGGTTTTCTTTTGTTTTGGCCAAAATTTGACCCATTGAAAATTTTTGCACCACGCTCGATTAGGCTTAACTTTTTGACATCACCGAACTTTAAACAGCAATAACTCTTAGCGCATAAAAGTAAAAGAAATACTTTTGCTTTAAGTAAAAGCCTACAACACCTGGTGTTCCCAGGCGTTCTCCCATCCAAGTACTAACCAGGCCCAATGTTGCTTAACTTCGGTGATCGGACGAGAACCGGTGCATTCAACATGGTATGGTCGTAGGCATTTGAGTTACTCCGCTTTCATTTATATCCTTACTAGCTTATGTCTATGTACATTACTTTTAAAACACTCGCCCTCGCGCGAGAGTAAAAAAATGCTCTTATACCATGTAAAATTTTGCACGCTCACGTTATAATTTATGCATTTCAAACAAAATACTGAAAATTGACATTGTTTGGAATTTTTTTGGCCCAATGTGTTTTATGGCCGAATCAGCTGGTCAAAACCTATGGAGCGTGTACAAGGTGCCTTGAATGACCATCTATGGCATGATAGCCGCACATCCACTGTAAGTGGCATATGATTGAATACCAGCCAGGATACTGTCAGTTGCTTTTAGCCTAATTGTTGTGATAAACTTATTAAATAGGTAAGTATTCAAATCTATTTGATAAGTTTTCTTTGAATGCACTCTGCGACAGCGGAGGGCAGCCCAATTTTCTTGAAAAATGCAAGAAAAAAAATTGCACTACTTAAAAGTTAGCTTTTAGGCCGATTTTCGTCCAAAATGGCCGAAATTCGGGTCCCCCCAAATTTTTAACTGATGATTACTCCACGCACACTTGAGCTACAAACGTCGTTTTGGGCTCGTTCAAATTTTCCTGAGCTCAAATTTATGAAACAAGATGAAAAAAATGAACTTTCAACAAAAAAAAAACAAAAATTTTGAAAATTTCTTTTTTTGCACCACGCTCGATTAGGCTTAACTTTTTGGTATCACCGAGATTTCAAAAGCTTATAACTTTGTGTTGGACCGACGAAATTGGTTCATTTTCTCAGTCCCCCAAGATTTGACTGTGATCTTGTGATCCAAATAATAAAATTTGGAAATTTTAAAATTTTTGGGCAAGTTATGGCCGTTCGCGCAATTCACCAGGCTCGATTGGGCTTATTTTTTTGACATCACCGAAATTCAAAAGGCTATAACTCAAAGACCCCAAAAGTTATCTCCAATATTTTTGACCTATCAGCAGCTGATTGTACACAAAATTGATACTGCAATAGAAATTTTTCGGTTTTCTTTTGTTTTGGCCAAAATTTGACCCATTGAAAATTTTTGCACCACGCTCGATTAGGCTTAACTTTTTGACATCACCGAACTTTAAACAGCAATAACTCTTAGCGCATAAAAGTAAAAGAAATACTTTTGCTTTAAGTAAAAGCCGGGCGGCCGGGTGTTCCCAGGCGGTCTCCCATCCAAGTACTAACCAGGCCCAATGTTGCTTAACTTCGGTGATCGGACGAGAACCGGTGCATTCAACATGGTATGGTCGTAGGCATTTGAGTTACTCCGCTCTCATTTATATCCTTACTAGCTTATGTCTATGTACATTACTTTTAAAACACTCGCCCTCGCGCGAGAGTAAAAATATGCTCTTATACCATGTAAAATTTTGCACGCTCACGTTATAATTTATGCATTTCAAACAAAATACTGAAAATTGACATTGTTTGGAATTTTTTTGGCCCAATGTGTTTTATGGCCGAATCAGCTGGTCAAAACCTATGGAGCGTGTACAAGGTGCCTTGAATGACCATATATGGCATGATAGCCGCACATCCACTGTAAGTGGCATATGATTGAATACCAGCCAGGATACTGTCAGTTGCTTTTAGCCTATTTGTTGTGATAAGATTATTAAATAGGTTAGTATTCAAATCTATTTGATAACTTTTCTTTGAATGCACTCTGCGACAGCGGAGGGCAGCCCAACTTTCTTGAAAAATGCAAGAAAAAAAATTGCACTACTTAAAAGTTAGCTTTTAGGCCGATTTTCGTCCAAAATGGCCGAAATTCGGGTCCCCCCAAATTTTTAACTGATGATTACTCCACGCACACTTGAGCTACAAACGTCGTTTTGGGCTCGTTCGAATTTTCCTGAGCTCAAATTTATGAAACAAGATGAAAAAAATGAACTTTCAACAAAAAAAAAACAAAAATTTTGAAAATTTCTTTTTTTGCACCACGCTCGATTAGGCTTAACTTTTTGGTATCACCGAGATTTCAAAAGCTTATAACTTTGTGTTGGACCGACGAAATTGGTTCATTTTCTCAGTCCCCCAAGATTTGACTGTGATCTTGTGATCCAAATAATAAAATTTGGAAATTTTAAAATTTTTGGGCAAGTTATGGCCGTTCGCGCAATTCACCAGGCTCGATTGGGCTTATTTTTTTGACATCACCGAAATTCAAAAGGCTATAACTCAAAGACCCCAAAAGTTATCTCCAATATTTTTGACCTATCAGCAGCTGATTGTACACAAAATTGATACTGCAAAAGAAATTTTCGGTTTTCTTTTGTTTTGGCCAAAATTTGACCCATTGAAAATTTTTGCACCACGCTCGATTAGGCTTAACTTTTTGACATCACCGAACTTTAAACAGCAATAACTCTTAGCGCATAAAAGTAAAAGAAATACTTTTGCTTTAAGTAAAAGCCGGGCGGCCGGGTGTTCCCAGGCGGTCTCCCATCCAAGTACTAACCAGGCCCAATGTTGCTTAACTTCGGTGATCGGACGAGAACCGGTGCATTCAACATGGTATGGTCGTAGGCATTTGAGTTACTCCGCTTTCATTTATATCCTTACTAGCTTATGTCTATGTACATTACTTTTAAAACACTCGCCCTCGCGCGAGAGTAAAAATATGCTCTTATACCATGTAAAATTTTGCACGCTCACGTTATAATTTATGCATTTCAAACAAAATACTGAAAATTGACATTGTTTGGAATTTTTTTGGCCCAATGTGTTTTATGGCCGAATCAGCTGGTCAAAACCTATGGAGCGTGTACAAGGTGCCTTGAATGACCATATATGGCATGATAGCCGCACATCCACTGTAAGTGGCATATGATTGAATACCAGCCAGGATACTGTCAGTTGCTTTTAGCCTATTTGTTGTGATAAACTTATTAAATAGGTAAGTATTCAAATCGATTTGATAAGTTTTCTTTGAATGCACTCTGCGACAGCGGAGGGCAGCCCAATTTTCTTGAAAAATGCAAGAAAAAAAATTGCACTACTTAAAAGTTAGCTTTTAGGCCGATTTTCGTCCAAAATGGCCGAAATTCGGGTCCCCCCAAATTTTTAACTGATGATTACTCCACGTACACTTGAGCTACAAACGTCGTTTTGGGCTCGTTCGAATTTTCCTGAGCTCAAATTTATGAAACAAGATGAAAAAAATGAACTTTCAACAAAAAAAAAACAAAAATTTTGAAAATTTCTTTTTTTGCACCACGCTCGATTAGGCTTAACTTTTTGGTATCACCGAGATTTCAAAAGCTTATAACTTTGTGTTGGACCGACGAAATTGGTTCATTTTCTCAGTCCCCCAAGATTTGACTGTGATCTTGTGATCCAAATAATAAAATTTGGAAATTTTAAAATTTTTGGGCAATTTATGGCCGTTCGCGCAATTCACCAGGCTCGATTGGGCTTATTTTTTTGACATCACCGAAATTCAAAAGGCTATAACTCAAAGACCCCAAAAGTTATCTCCAATATTTTTGACCTATCAGCAGCTGATTGTACACAAAATTGATACTGCAAAAGAAATTTTTCGGTTTTCTTTTGTTTTGGCCAAAATTTGACCCATTGAAAATTTTTGCACCACGCTCGATTAGGCTTAACTTTTTGACATCACCGAACTTTAAACAGCAATAACTCTTAGCGCATAAAAGTAAAAGAAATACTTTTGCTTTAAGTAAAAGCCGGGCGGCCGGGTGTTCCCAGGCGGTCTCCCATCCAAATACTAACCAGGCCCAATGTTGCTTAACTTCGGTGATCGGACGAGAACCGGTGCATTCAACATGGTATGGTCGTAGGCATTTGAGTTACTCCGCTTTCATTTATATCCTTACTAGCTTATGTCTATGTACATTACTTTTAAAACACTCGCCCTCGCGCGAGAGTAAAAATATGCTCTTATACCATGTAAAATTTTGCACGCTCACGTTATAATTTATGCATTTCAAACAAAATACTGAAAATTGACATTGTTTGGAATTTTTTTGGCCCAATGTGTTTTATGGCCGAATCAGCTGGTCAAAACCTATGGAGCGTGTACAAGGTGCCTTGAATGACCATATATGGCATGATAGCCGCACATCCACTGTAAGTGGCATATGATTGAATACCAGCCAGGATACTGTCAGTTGCTTTTAGCCTATTTGTTGTGATAAACTTATTAAATAGGTAAGTATTCAAATCTATTTGATAAGTTTTCTTTGAATGCACTCTGCGACAGCGGAGGGCAGCCCAATTTTCTTGAAAAATGCAAGAAAAAAAATTGCACTACTTAAAAGTTAGCTTTTAGGCCGATTTTCGTCCAAAATGGCCGAAATTCGGGTCCCCCCAAATTTTTAACTGATGATTACTCCACGTACACTTGAGCTACAAACGTCGTTTTGGGCTCGTTCAAATTTTCCTGAGCTCAAATTTATGAAACAAGATGAAAAAAATGAACTTTCAACAAAAAAAAACAAAAATTTTGAAAATTTCTTTTTTTGCACCACGCTCGATTAGGCTTAACTTTTTGGTATCACCGAGATTTCAAAAGCTTATAACTTTGTTTTGGACCGACGAAATTGGTTCATTTTCTCAGTCCCCCAAGATTTGACTGTGATCTTGTGATCCAAATAATAAAATTTGGAAATTTTAAAATTTTTGGGCAAGTTATGGCCGTTCGCGCAATTCACCAGGCTCGATTGGGCTTATTTTTTTGACATCACCGAAATTCAAAAGGCTATAACTCAAAGACCCCAAAAGTTATCTCCAATATTTTTGACCTATCAGCAGCTGATTGTACACAAAATTGATACTGCAAAAGAAATTTTTCGGTTTTCTTTTGTTTTGGCCAAAATTTGACCCATTGAAAATTTTTGCACCACGCTCGATTAGGCTTAACTTTTTGACATCACCGAACTTTAAACAGCAGTAACTCTTAGCGCATAAAAGTAAAAGAAATACTTTTGCTTTAAATAAAAGCCTACAACACCTGGTGTTCCCAGGCGGTCTCCCATCCAAGTACTAACCAGGCCCAATGTTGCTTAACTTCGGTGATCGGACAAGAACCGGTGCATTCAACATGGTATGGTCGTAGGCATTTGAGTTACTCCGCTTTCATTTATATCCTTACTAGCTTATGTCTATGTACATTACTTTTAAAACACTCGCCCTCGCGCGAGAGTAAAAATATGCTCTTATACCAAGTAAAATTTTGCACGCTCACGTTATAATTTATGCATTTCAAACAAAATACTGAAAATTGACATTGTTTGGAATTTTTTTGGCCCAATGTGTTTTATGGCCGAATCAGCTGGTCAAAACCTATGGAGCGTGTACAAGGTGCCTTGAATGACCATCTATGGCATGATAGCCGCACATCCACTGTAAGTGGCATATGATTGAATACCAGCCAGGATACTGTCAGTTGCTTTTAGCCTAATTGTTGTGATAAACTTATTAAATAGGTAAGTATTCAAATCTATTTGATAAGTTTTCTTTGAATGCACTCTGCGACAGCGGAGGGCAGCCCAATTTTCTTGAAAAATGCAAGAAAAAAATTGCACTACTTAAAAGTTAGCTTTTAGGCCGATTTTCGTCCAAAATGGCCGAAATTCGGGTCCCCCCAAATTTTTAACTGATGATTACTCCACGTACACTTGAGCTACAAACGTCGTTTTGGGCTCGTTGGAATTGTCTGTGCTCAAATTTATGAAACAAGATGAAAAAAATGAACTTTGAACAAAAAAAAAAACAAAAATTTTGAAAATTTCATTATTTGCACCACGCTCGATTAGGCTTAACTTTTTGGTATCACCGAGATTTCAAAAGCTTATAACTTTGTGTTGGACCGACGAAATTGGTTCATTTTCTCAGTCCCCCAAGATTTGACTATGATCTTGTGATCCAAATAATAAAATTTGGAAATTTTAAAATTTTTGGGCAAGTTATGGCCGTTCGCGCAATTCACCAGGCTCGATTGGGCTTATTTTTTTGACATCACCGAAATTCAAAAGGCTATAACTCAAAGACCCCAAAAGTTATCTCCTTTATTTTTGACCTATCAGCAGCTGATTGTACACAAAATTGATACTGCAAAAGAAATTTTTCGGTTTTCTTTTGTTTTGGCCAAAATTTGACCCATTGAAAATTTTTGCACCACGCTCGATTAGGCTTAACTTTTCGACATCACCGAACTTTAAACAGCAATAACTCTTAGCGCATAAAAATAAAAGAATTACTTTTGCTTTAAATAAAAGCCTACAACACCTGGTGTTCCCAGGCGTTCTCCCATCCAAGTACTAACCAGGCCCAATGTTGCTTAACTTCGGTGATCGGACGAGAACCGGTGCATTCAACATGGTAGGGTCGTAGGCATTTGAGTTACTCCGCTTTCATTTATATCCTTACTAGTATATGTCTATGTACATTACTTTTAAAACACTCGCCCTCGCGCGAGAGTAAAAATATGCTCTTATACCATGTAAAATTTTGCTCGCTCACGTTATAATTTATGCATTTCAAACAAAATACTGAAAATTGACATTGTTTGGAATTTTTTTGGCCCAATGTGTTTTATGGCCAAATCAGCTGGTCAAAACCTATGGAGCATGTACAAGGTGCCTTGAATGACCATCTATGGCATGATAGCCGCACATCCACTGTAAGTGGCATATGATTGAATACCAGCCAGGATACTGTCAGTTGCTTTTAGCCTAATTGTTGTGATAAACTTATTAAACAGGTAAGTATTCAAATCTATTTGATATGTTTTCTTTGAATGCACTCTGCGACAGCGGAGGGCAGCCCAATTCTCTTGAAAAATGCAAGAAAAAAAATTGCACTAACTTAAAAGTTAGCTTTTAGGCCGATTTACGTCCAAAATGGCCGAAATTCGGGTCCCCCCAAATTTTTAACTGATGATTACTCCACGTAAACTTGAGCTACAAACGTCGTTTTGGGCTCGTTGGAATTGTCCTGAGCTCAAATTTATGAAACAAGATGAAAAAAATGAACTTTGAACAAAAAAAAAACAAAAATTTTGAAAATTTCATTTTTTGCACCACGCTCGATTCGGCTTAACTTTTTGGTATCACCGAGAATTCAAAAGCTTATAACTTTGTGTTGGAACGACGAAATTGGTTCATTTTCTCATTCCCCCAAAATTTGACTATGATCTTGTGATCCAAATAATAAAATTTGGAAATTTTAAATTTTTTGGGCAAGTTATGGCCGTTCGCGCAATTCACCAGGCTCGATTGGGCTTATTTTTTTGACATCACCGAAATTCAAAAGGCTATAACTCAAAGACCCCAAAAGTTATCTCCATTATTTTTGACCTATCAGCAGCTGATTGTACACAAAATTGATACTGCAAAAGAAGTTTTTCGGTTTTCTTTTGTTTTGGCCAAAATTTGACCCATTGAAAATTTTTGCACCACGCTCGATTAGGCTTAACTTTTTGACATCACCGAACTTTAAACAGCAATAACTCTTAGCGCATAAAAGTAAAAGAATTACTTTTGCTTTAAATAAAAGCCTACAACACCTGGTGTTCCCAGGCGGTCTCCCATCCAATTACTAACCAGGCCCAATGTTGCTTAACTTCGGTGATCGGACGAGAACCGGTGCATTCAACATGGTAGGGTCGTAGGCATTTGAGTTACTCCGCTTTCATTTATATCCTTACTAGCTTATGTCTATGTACATTACTTTTAAAACACTCGCCCTCGCGCGAGAGTAAAAATATGCTCTTATACCATGTAAATTTTTGCACGCTCACGTTATAATTTATGCATTTCAAACAAAATACTGAAAATTGACATTGTTTGGAATTTTTTTGGCCCAATGTGTTTTATGGCCAAATCAGCTGGTCAAAACCTATGGAGCGTGTACAAGGTGCCTTGAATGACCATCTATGGCATGATAGCCGCACATCCACTGCAAGTGGCATATGATTGAATACCAGCCAGGATACTGTCAGTTGCTTTTAGCCTAATTGTTGTGATAAACTTATTAAACAGGTAAGTATTCAAATCTATTTGATATGTTTTCTTTGAATGCACTCTGCGACAGCGGAGGGCAGCCCAATTCTCTTGAAAAATGCAAGAAAAAAAATTGCACTAACTTAAAAGTTAGCTTTTAGGCCGATTTACGTCCAAAATGGCCGAAATTCGGGTCCCCCCAAATTTTTAACTGATGATTACTCCACGTAAACTTGAGCTACAAACGTCGTTTTGGGCTCGTTGGAATTGTCCTGAGCTCAAATTTATGAAACAAGATGAAAAAAATGAACTTTGAACAAAAAAAAACAAAAATTTTGAAAATTTCATTTTTTGCACCACGCTCGATTAGGCTTAACTTTTTGGTATCACCGAGAATTCAAAAGCTTATAACTTTGTGTTGGATCGACGAAATTGGTTCATTTTCTCATTCCCCCAAGATTTGACTATGATCTTGTGATCCAAATAATAAAATTTGGAAATTTTAAATTTTTTGGGCAAGTTATGGCCGTTCGCGCAATTCACCAGGCTCGATTGGGCTTATTTTTTTGACATCACCGAAATTCAAAAGGCTATAACTCAAAGACCCCGAAAGTTATCTACATTATTTTTGACCTATCAGCAGCTGATTGTACACAAAATTGATACTGCAAAAGAAGTTTTTCGGTTTTCTTTTGTTTTGGCCAAAATTTGACCCATTGAAAATTTTTGCACCACGCTCGATTAGGCTTAACTTTTTGACATCACCGAACTTTAAACAGCAATAACTCTTAGCGCATAAAAGTAAAAGAATTACTTTTGCTTTAAATAAAAGCCTACAACACCTGGTGTTCCCAGGCGGTCTCCCATCCAAGTACTAACCAGGCCCAATGTTGCTTAACTTCGGTGATCGGACGAGAACCGGTGCATTCAACATGGTATGGTCGTAGGCATTTGAGTTACTCCGCTTTCATTTATATCCTTTATGTACATTACTTTTAAAACACTCGCCCTCGCGCGAGAGTAAAAATATGCTCTTATACCATGTAAAATTTTGCACGCTCACGTTATAATTTATGCATTTCAAACAAAATACTGAAAATTGACATTGTTTGGAATTTTTTTGGCCCAGTGTGTTTTATGGCCGAATCAGCTGGTCAAAACCTATGGAGCGTGTACAAGGTGCCTTGAATGACCATCTATGGCATGATAGCCGCACATCCACTGTAAGTGGCATATGATTGAATACCAGCCAGGATACTGTCAGTTGCTTTTAGCCTAATTGTTGTGATAAACTTATTAAATAGGTAAGTATTCAAATCTATTTGATAAGTTTACTTTGAATGCACTCTGCGACAGCGGAGGGCAGCCCAATTTTCTTGAAAAATGCAAGAAAAAAATTGCACTTCTTAAAAGTTAGCTTTTAGGCCGATTTTCGTCCAAAATGGCCGAAATTCGGGTCCCCCCAAGTTTTTAACTGATGATTACTCCACGTACACTTGAGCACTTGGGCTCGTTGGAATTGTCCTGAGCTCAAATTTATGAAACAAGATGAAAAAAATGAACTTTGAACAAAAAAAACAAAAATTTTGAAAATTTCATTTTTTGCATCACGCTCGATTAGGCTTAACTTTTTGGTATCACCGAGATTTCAAAAGCTTATAACTTTGTGTTGGACCGACGAAATTGGTTCATTTTCTCAGTCCCCCAAGATTTGACTATGATCTTGTGATCCAAATAATAAAATTTGGAAATTTTAAAATTTTTGGGCAAGTTATGGCCGTTCGCGCAATTCACCAGGCTCGATTGGGCTTATTTTTTTGACATCACCGAAATTCAAAAGGCTATAACTCAAAGACCCCAAAAGTTATCTCCATTATTTTTGACCTATCAGCAGCTGATTGTACACAAAATTGATACTGCAAAAGAAATTTTTCGGTTTTCTTTTGTTTTGGCCAAAATTTGACCCATTGAAAATTTTTGCACCACGCTCGATTAGGCTTAACTTTTCGACATCACCGAACTTTAAACAGCAATAACTCTTAGCGCATAAAAGTAAAAGAATTACTTTTGCTTTAAATAAAAGCCTACAACACCTGGTGTTCCCAGGCGGTCTCCCATCCAAGTACTAACCAGGCCCAATGTTGCTTAACTTCGGTGATCGGACGAGAACCGGTGCATTCAACATGGTAGGGTCGTAGGCATTTGAGTTACTCCGCTTTCATTTATATCCTTACTAGCTTATGTCTATGTACATTACTTTTAAAACACTCGCCCTCGCGCGAGAGTAAAAATATGCTCTTATACCATGTAAAATTTTGCTCGCTCACGTTATAATTTATGCATTTCAAACAAAATACTGAAAATTGACATTGTTTGGAATTTTTTTGGCCCAATGTGTTTTATGGCCAAATCAGCTGGTCAAAACCTATGGAGCGTGTACAAGGTGCCTTGAATGACCATCTATGGCATGATAGCCGCACATCCACTGTAAGTGGCATATGATTGAATACCAGCCAGGATACTGTCAGTTGCTTTTAGCCTAATTGTTGTGATAAACTTATTAAATAGGTAAGTATTCAAATCTATTTGATAAGTTTACTTTGAATGCACTCTGCGACAGCGGAGGGCAGCCCAATTTTCTTGAAAAATGCAAGAAAAAAATTGCACTTCTTAAAAGTTAGCTTTTAGGCCGATTTTCGTCCAAAATGGCCGAAATTCGGGTCCCCCCAAGTTTTTAACTGATGATTACTCCACGTACACTTGAGCTACAAACGTCGTTTTGGGCTCGTTGGAATTGTCCTGAGCTCAAATTTATGAAACAAGATGAAAAAAATGAACTTTGAACAAAAAAAAAACAAACATTTTGAAAATTTCATTTTTTGCATCACGCTCGATTAGGCTTAACTTTTTGGTATCACCGAGATTTCAAAAGCTTATAACTTTGTGTTGGACCGACGAAATTGGTTCATTTTCTCAGTCCCCCAAGATTTGACTATGATCTTGTGATCCAAATAATAAAATTTGGAAATTTTAAAATTTTTGGGCAAGTTATGGCCGTTCGCGCAATTCACCAGGCTCGATTGGGCTTATTTTTTTGACATCACCGAAATTCAAAAGGCTATAACTCAAAGACCCCAAAAGTTATCTCCATTATTTTTGACCTATCAGCAGCTGATTGTACACAAAATTGATACTGCAGAAGAAATTTTTCGGTTTTCTTTTGTTTTGGCCAAAATTTGACCCATTGAAAATTTTTGCACCACGCTCGATTAGGCTTAACTTTTCGACATCACCGAACTTTAAACAGCAATAACTCTTAGCGCATAAAAGTAAAAGAATTACTTTTGCTTTAAAAAAAAGCCTACAACACCTGGTGTTCCCAGGCGGTCTCCCATCCAAGTACTAACCAGGCCCAATGTTGCTTAACTTCGGTGATCGGACGAGAACCGGTGCATTCAACATGGTAGGGTCGTAGGCATTTGAGTTACTCCGCTTTCATTTATATCCTTACTAGCTTATGTCTATGTACATTACTTTTAAAACACTCGCCCTCGCGCGAGAGTAAAAATATGCTCTTATACCATGTAAAATTTTGCTCGCTCATGTTATAATTTATGCATTTCAAACAAAATACTGAAAATTGACATTGTTTGGAATTTTTTTGGCCCAATGTGTTTTATGGCCAAATCAGCTGGTCAAAACCTATGGAGCGTGTACAAGGTGCGTTGAATGACCATCTATGGCATGATAGCCGCACATCCACTGTAAGTGGCATATGATTGAATACCAGCCAGGATACTGTCAGTTGCTTTTAGCCTAATTGTTGTGATAAACTTATTAAATAGGTAAGTATTCAAATCTATTTGATAAGTTTTCTTTGAATGCACTCTGCGACAGCGGAGGGCAGCCCAATTCTCTTGAAAAATGCAAGAAAAAAATTGCACTAACGTAAAAGTTAGCTTTTAGGCCGATTTTCGTCCAAAATGGCCGAAATTCGGGTCCCCCCAAATTTTCAACTGATGATTACTCCACGTAAACTTGAGCTACAAACGTCGTTTTGGGCTCGTTGGAATTGTCCTGAGCTCAAATTTATGAAACAAGATGAAAAAAATGAACTTTGAACAAAAAAAAACAAAAATTTTGAAAATTTCATTTTTTGCACCACGCTCGATTAGGCTTAACTTTTTGGTATCACCGAGGTTTCAAAAGCTTATAACTTTGTATTGGAAAGACAAAATTGGTTCATTTTCTCAATCCCCCAAGATTTGGCTATGATCTTGTGATCCAAATAATAAAATTTGAAATTTTAAAATTTTTGGGCAAGTTATGGCCGTTCGCGCAATTCACCAGGCTCGATTGGGCTTATTTTTTTGACATCACCGAAATTCAAAAGGCTATAACTCAAAGATCCCAAAAGTTATCTCCATTATTTTTGACCTATCAGCAGCTGATTGTACACAAAATTGATACTGCAAAAGAAATTTTTCGGTTTTCTTTTGTTTTGGCCAAAATTTGACCCATTGAAAATTTTTGCACCACGCTCGATTAGGCTTAACTTTTCGACATCACCGAACTTTAAACAGCAATAACTCTTAGCGCATAAAATTAAAAGAATTACTTTTGCTTTAAATAAAAGCCTACAACACCTGGTGTTCCCAGGCGTTCTCCCATCCAAGTACTAACCAGGCCCAATGTTGCTTAACTTCGGTGATCGGACGAGAACCGGTGCATTCAACATGGTAGGGTCGTAGGCATTTGAGTTACTCCGCTTTCATTTATATCCTTACTAGCTTATGTCTATGTACATTACTTTTAAAACACTCGCCCTCGCGCGAGAGTAAAAATATGCTCTTATACCATGTAAATTTTTGCAAGTTCACGTTATAATTTATGCATTTCAAACAAAATACTGAAAATTGACATTGTTTGGAATTTTTTTGGCCCAATGTGTTTTATGGCCAAATCAGCTGGTCAAAACCTATGGAGCGTGTACAAGGTGCCTTGAATGACCATCTATGGCATGATAGCCGCACATCCACTGTAAGTGGCATATGATTGAATACCAGCCAGGATACTGTCAGTTGCTTTTAGCCTAATTGTTGTGATAAACTTATTAAATAGGTAAGTATTCAAATCTATTTGATATGTTTTCTTTGAATGCACTCTGCGACAGCGGAGGGCAGCCCAAATCTCTTGAAAAATGCAAGAAAAAAAATTGCACTAACTGAAAAGTTAGCTTTTAGGCCGATTTTCGTCCAAAATGGCCGAAATTCGGGTCCCCCCAATTTTTCAACTGATGATTACTCCACGTAAACTTGAGCTACAAACGTCGTTTTGGGCTCGTTGGAATTGTCCTGAGCTCAAATTTATGAAACGAGATGAAAAAAATGAACTTTGAAAAAAAAACAAATTTTGAAAATTTCATTTTTTGCACCACGCTCGATTAGGCTTAACTTTTTGGTATCACCGAGGTTTCAAAAGCTTATAACTTTGTATTGGAACGACAAAATTGGTTCGTTTTCTCAATCCCCCAAGATTTGACTATGATCTTGTGATCCAAATAATAAAATTTGGAAATTTTAAAATTTTTGGGCAAGTTATGGCCGTTCGCGCAATTCACCAGGCTCGATTGGGCTTATTTTTTTGACATCACCGAAATTCAAAAGGCTATAACTCAAAGACCCCAAAAGTTATCTCCATTATTTTTGACCTATCAGCAGCTGATTGTACACAAAATTGATACTGCAAAAGAAATTTTTCGGTTTTCTTTTGTTTTGGCCAAAATTTGACCCATTGAAAATTTTTGCACCACGCTCGATTAGGCTTAACTTTTCGACATCACCGAACTTTAAACAGCAATAACTCTTAGCGCATAAAAGTAAAAGAATTACTTTTGCTTTAAATAAAAGCCTACAACACCTGGTGTTCCCAGGCGGTCTCCCATCCAAGTACTAACCAGGCCCAATGTTGCTTAACTTCGGTGATCGGACGAGAACCGGTGCATTCAACATGGTAGGGTCGTAGGCATTTGAGTTACTCCGCTTTCATTTGTATCCTTACTAGCTTATGTCTATGTACATTACTTTTAAAACACTCGCCCTCGCGCGAGAGTAAAAATATGCTCTTATACCATGTAAATTTTTGCACGCTCACGTTATAATTTATGCATTTCAAACAAAATACTGAAAATTGACATTGTTTGGAATTTTTTTGGCCCAATGTGTTTTATGGCCAAATCAGCTGGTCAAAACCTATGGAGCGTGTACAAGGTGCCTTGAATGACCATCTATGGCATGATAGCCGCACATCCACTGTAAGTGGCATATGATTGAATACCAGCCAGGATACTGTCAGTTGCTTTTAGCCTAATTGTTGTGATAAACTTATTAAATAGGTAAGTATTCAAATCTATTTGATAAGTTTTCTTTGAATGCACTCTGCGACAGCGGAGGGCAGCCCAATTCTCTTGAAAAATGCAAGAAAAAAATTGCACTAACTTAAAAGTTAGCTTTTAGGCCGATTTTCGTCCAAAATGGCCGAAATTCGGGTCCCCCCAAATTTTCAACTGATGATTACTCCACGTAAACTTGAGCTACAAACGTCGTTTTGGGCTCGTTGGAATTGTCCTGAGCTCAAATTTATGAAACAAGATGAAAAAATTTGAACTTTGAACAAAAAAAAAAAATTTTGAAAATTTCATTTTTTGCACCACGCTCGATTAGGCTTAACTTTTTGGTATCACCGAGGTTTCAAAAGCTTATAACTTTGTATTGGAACGACAAAATTGGTTCATTTTCTCAATCCCCCAAGATTTGACTATGATCTTGTGATCCAAATAATAAAATTTGGATATTTTAAAATTTTTGGGCAAGTTATGGCCGTTCGCGCAATTCACCAGGCTCGATTGGGCTTATTTTTTTGACATCACCGAAATTCAAAAGGCTATAACTCAAAGACCCCAAAAGTTATCTCCATTATTTTTGACCTATCAGCAGCTGATTGTACACAAAATTGATACTGCAAAAGAAATTTTTCGGTTTTCTTTTGTTTTGGCCAAAATTTGACCCATTGAAAATTTTTGCACCACGCTCGATTAGGCTTAACTTTTCGACATCACCGAACTTTAAACAGCAATAACTCTTAGCGCATAAAAGTAAAAGAATTACTTTTGCTTTAAATAAAAGCCTACAACACCTGGTGTTCCCAGGCGGTCTCCCATCCAAGTACTAACCAGGCCCAATGTTGCTTAACTTCGGTGATCGGACGAGAACCGGTGCATTCAACATGGTAGGGTCGTAGGCATTTGAGTTACTCCGCTTTCATTTATATCCTTACTAGCTTATGTCTATGTACATTACTTTTAAAACACTCGCCCTCGCGCGAGAGTAAAAATATGCTCTTATACCATGTAAATTTCTGCAAGTTCACGTTATAATTTATGCATTTCAAACAAAATACTGAAAATTGACATTGTTTGGAATTTTTTTGGCCCAATGTGTTTTATGGCCAAATCAGCTGGTCAAAACCTATGGAGCGTGTACAAGGTGCCTTGAATGACCATCTATGGCATGATAGCCGCACATCCACTGTAAGTGGCATATGATTGAATACCAGCCAGGATACTGTCAGTTGCTTTTAGCCTAATTGTTGTGATAAACTTATTAAATAGGTAAGTATTCAAATCTATTTGATATGTTTTCTTTGAATGCACTCTGCGACAGCGGAGGGCAGCCCAATTCTCTTGAAAAATGCAAGAAAAAAAATTGCACTAACTGAAAAGTTAGCTTTTAGGCCGATTTTCGTCCAAAATGGCCGAAATTCGGGTCCCCCCAAATTTTCAACTGATGATTACTCCACGTAAACTTGAGCTACAAACGTCGTTTTGGGCTCGTTGGAATTGTCCTGAGCTCAAATTTATGAAACGAGATGAAAAAAATGAACTTTGAACAAAAAAAAACAAAAATTTTGAAAATTTCATTTTTTGCACCAAGCTCGATTAGGCTTAACTTTTTGGTATCACCGAGGTTTCAAAAGCTTATAACTTTGTATTGGAACGACAAAATTGGTTCATTTTCTCAATCCCCCAAGATTTGACTATGATCTTGTGATCCAAATAATAAAATTTGGAAATTTTAAAATTTTTGGGCAAGTTATGGCCGTTCGCGCAATTCACCAGGCTCGATTGGGCTTATTTTTTTGACATCACCGAAATTCAAAAGGCTATAACTCAAAGACCCCAAAAGTTATCTCCATTATTTTTGACCTATCAGCAGCTGATTGTACACAAAATTGATACTGCAAATAAAATTTTTCGGTTTTCTTTTGTTTTGGCCAAAATTTGACCCATTGAAAATTTTTGCACCACGCTCGATTAGGCTTAACTTTTCGACATCACCGAATTTTAAACAGCAATAACTCTTAGCGCATAAAAGTAAAAGAATTACTTTTGCTTTAAATAAAAGCCTACAACACCTGGTGTTCCCAGGCGGTCTCCCATCCAAGTACTAACCAGGCCCAATGTTGCTTAACTTCGGTGATCGGACGAGAACCGGTGCATTCAACATGGTAGGGTCGTAGGCATTTGAGTTACTCCGCTTTCATTTATATCCTTACTAGCTTATGTCTATGTACATTACTTTTAAAACACTCGCCCTCGCGCGAGAGTAAAAATATGCTCTTATACCATGTAAATTTTTGCAAGTTCACGTTATAATTTATGCATTTCAAACAAAATACTGAAAATTGACATTGTTTGGAATTTTTTTGGCCCAATGTGTTTTACGGCCAAATCAGCTGGTCAAAACCTATGGAGCGGGTACAAGGTGCCTTGAATGACCATCTATGGCATGATAGCCGCACATCCACTGTAAGTGGCATATGATTGAATACCAGCCAGGATACTGTCAGTTGCTTTTAGCCTAATTGTTGTGATAAACTTATTAAATAGGTAAGTATTCAAATCTATTTGATATGTTTTCTTTGAATGCACTCTGCGACAGCGGAGGGCAGCCCAATTCTCTTGAAAAATGCAAGAAAAAAAATTGCACTAACTGAAAAGTTAGCTTTTAGGCCGATTTTCGTCCAAGATGGCCGAAATTCGGGTCCCCCCAAATTTTCAACTGATGATTACTCCACGTAAACTTGAGCTACAAACGTCGTTTTGGGCTCGTTGGAATTGTCCTGAGCTCAAATTTATGAAACGAGATGAAAAAAATGAACTTTGAAAAAAAAAAAAAAAATTTTGAAAATTTCATTTTTTGCACCAAGCTCGATTAGGCTTAACTTTTTGGTATCACCGAGGTTTCAAAAGCTTATAACTTTGTATTGGAACGACAAAATTGGTTCATTTTCTCAATCCCCCAAGATTTGACTATGATCTTGTGATCAAAATAATAAAATTTGGAAATTTTAAAATTTTTGGGCAAGTTATGGCCGTTCGCGCAATTCACCAGGCTCGATTGGGCTTATTTTTTTGACATCACCGAAATTCAAAAGGCTATAACTCAAAGACCCCAAAAGTTATCTCCATTATTTTTGACCTATCAGCAGCTGATTGTACACAAAATTGATACTGCAAATAAAATTTTTCGGTTTTCTTTTGTTTTGGCCAAAATTTGACCCATCGAAAATTTTTGCACCACGCTCGATTAGGCTTAACTTTTCGACATCACCGAATTTTAAACAGCAATAACTCTTAGCGCATAAAAGTAAAAGAATTACTTTTGCTTTAAATAAAAGCCTACAACACCTGGTGTTCCCAGGCGGTCTCCCATCCAAGTACTAACCAGGCCCAATGTTGCTTAACTTCGGTGATCGGACGAGAACCGGTGCATTCAACATGGTAGGGTCGTAGGCATTTGAGTTACTCCGCTTTCATTTATATCCTTACTAGCTTATGTCTATGTACACTACTTTTAAAACACTCGCCCTCGCGCGAGAGTAAAAATATGCTCTTATACCATGTAAATTTTTGCAAGTTCACGTTATAATTTATGCATTTCAAACAAAATACTGAAAATTGACATTGTTTGGAATTTTTTTGGCCCAATGTGTTTTATGGCCAAATCAGCTGGTCAAAACCTATGGAGCGGGTACAAGGTGCCTTGAATGACCATCTATGGCATGATAGCCGCACATCCACTGTAAGTGGCATATGATTGAATACCAGCCAGGATACTGTCAGTTGCTTTTAGCCTAATTGTTGTGATAAACTTATTAAATAGGTAAGTATTCAAATCTATTTGATATGTTTTCTTTGAATGCACTCTGCGACAGCGGAGGGCAGCCCAATTCTCTTGAAAAATGCAAGAAAAAAAATTGCACTAACTGAAAAGTTAGCTTTTAGGCCGATTTTCGTCCAAGATGGCCGAAATTCGGGTCCCCCCAAATTTTCAACTGATGATTACTCCACGTAAACTTGAGCTAAAAACGTCGTTTTGGGCTCGTTGGAATTGTCCTGAGCTCAAATTTATGAAACGAGATGAAAAAAATGAACTTTGAACAAAAAAAAAAAATTTTGAAAATTTCATTTTTTGCACCACGCTCGATTAGGCTTAACTTTTTGGTATCACCGAGGTTTCAAAAGCTTATAACTTTGTATTGGAACGACAAAATTGGTTCATTTTCTCAATCCCCCAAGATTTGACTATGATCTTGTGATCCAAATAATAAAATTTGGAAATTTTAAAATTTTTGGGCAAGTTATGGCCGTTCGCGCAATTCACCAGGCTCGATTGGGCTTATTTTTTTGACATCACCGAAATTCAAAAGGCTATAACTCAAAGACCCCAAAAGTTATCTCCATTATTTTTGACCTATCAGCAGCTGATTGTACACAAAATTGATACTGCAAAAGAAATTTTTCGGTTTTCTTTTGTTTTGGCCAAAATTTGACCCATTGAAAATTTTTGCACCACGCTCGATTAGGCTTAACTTTTCGACATCACCGAATTTTAAACAGCAAAAACTCTTAGCGCATAAAAGTAAAAGAATTACTTTTGCTTTAAACAAAAGCCTACAACACCTGGTGTTCCCAGGCGGTCTCCCATCCAAGTACTAACCAGGCCCAATGTTGCTTAACTTCGGTGATCGGACGAGAACCGGTGCATTCAACATGGTAGGGTCGTAGGCATTTGAGTTACTCCGCTTTCATTTATATCCTTACTAGCTTATGTCTATGTACATTACTTTTAAAACACTCGCCCTCGCGCGAGAGTAAAAATATGCTCTTATACCATGTAAATTTTTGCACGCTCACGTTATAATTTATGCATTTCACACAAAATACTGAAAATTGACATTGTTTGGAATTTTTTTGGCCCAATGTGTTTTATGGCCAAATCAGCTGGTCAAAACCTATGGAGCGTGTACAAGGTGCCTTGAATGACCATCTATGGCATGATAGCCGCACATCCACTGTAAGTGGCATATGATTGAATACCAGCCAGGATACTGTCAGTTGCTTTTAGCCTAATTGTTGTGATAAACTTATTAAATAGGTAAGTATTCAAATCTATTTGATATGTTTTCTTTGAATGCACTCTGCGACAGCGGAAGGCAGCCCAATTCTCTTGAAAAATGCAAGAAAAAAAATTGCACTAACTTAAAAGTTAGCTTTTAGGCCGATTTTCGTCCAAAATGGGCGAAATTCGGGTCCCCCCAAATTTTCAACTGATGATTACTCCACGTACACTTGAGCTACAAACGTCGTTTTTGGCTCGTTGGAATTTTCCTGAGCTCAAATTTATGAAACGAGATGAAAAAAATGAACTTTGAATGAAAAAAAAAACAAAAATTTTGAAAATTTCATTTTTTCCACCACGCTCGATTAGGCTTAACTTTTTGGTATCACCGAGATTTCAAAAGCTTATAACTTTGTGTTGGACCGACGAAATTGGTTCATTTTCTCAGTCCCCCAAGATTTGACTATGATCTTGTGATCCAAATAATAAAATTTGGAAATTTTATAATTTTTGGGCAAGTTATGGCCGTTCGCGCAATTCACCAGGCTCGATTGGGCCTATTTTTTTGACATCACCGAAATTCAAAAGGCTATAACTCAAAGACCCCAAAAGTTATCTCCATTATTTTTGACCTATCAGCAGCTGATTGTACACAAAATTGATACTGCAAAAGAAATTTTTCGGTTTTCTTTTGTTTTGGCCAAAATTTGACCCATTGAAAATTTTTGCACCACGCTCGATTAGGCTTAACTTTTTGACATCACCGAACTTTAAACAGCAATAACTCTTAGCGCATAAAAGTAAAAGAATTACTTTTGCTTTAAATAAAAGCCTACAACACCTGGTGTTCCCAGGCGGTCTCTCATCCAAGTACTAACCAGGCCCATTGTTGCTTAACTTCGGTGATCGGACGAAAACCGGTGCATTCAACATGGTATGGTCGTAGGCATTTGAGTTACTCCGCTTTCATTTATATCCTTACTAGCTTATGTCTATGTACATTACTTTTAAAACACTCGCCTTCGCGCGAGAGTAAAAATTTGCTCTTATACCATGTAAATTTTTGCACGCTCACGTTATAATTTATGCATTTCAAACAAAATACTGAAAATTGACATTGTTTGGAATTTTTTTGGCCCAATGTGTTTTATGGCCAAATCAGCTGGTCAAAACCTATGGAGCGTGTACAAGGTGCCTTGAATGACCATCTATGGCATGATAGCCGCACATCCACTGTAAGTGGCATATGATTGAATACCAGCCAGGATACTGTCAGTTGCTTTTAGCCTAATTGTTGTGATTAACTTATTAAATAGGTAAGTATTCATATCTATTTGATAAGTTTTCTTTGAATGCACTCTGCGACAGCGGAGGGCAGCCCAATTCTCTTGAAAAATGCAAGAAAATAAATTGCACTTACTTAAATTAGCTTTTAGGCCGATTTTCGTCCAAAATTGCCGAAATTCGGGTCCCCCCAAATTTTTAACTGATGATTACTCCACGTACACTTGAGCTACAAACGTCGTTTTGGGCTCGTTGGAATTGTCCTGAGCTCAAATTTATGAAACAAGATGAAAAAAATGAACTTTGAAAAAAAAAACAAAAATTTTGAAAATTTCATTTTTTGCACCACGCTCGATTAGGCTTAACTTTTTGGTATCACCGAGATTTCAAAAGCTTATAACTTTGTGTTGGACCGACGAAATTGGTTCATTTTCTCAGTCCCCCAAGATTTGACTATGATCTTGTGATCCAAATAATAAAAATTGGAAATTTTAAAATTTTTGGGCAAGTTATGGCCGTTCGCGCAATTCACCAGGCTCGATTGGGCCTATTTTTTTGACATCACCGAAATTCAAAAGGCTATAACTCAAAGACCCCAAAAGTTATCTCCATTATTTTTGACCTATCAGCAGCTGATTGTACACAAAATTGATACTGCAAAATAAATTTTTTGGTTTTCTTTTGTTTTGGCCAAAATTTGACCCATTGAAAATTTTTGCACCACGCTCGATTAGGCTTAACTTTTTGACATCACCGAACTTTAAACAGCAATAACTCTTAGCGCATAAAAGTAAAAGAATTACTTTTGCTTTAAATAAAAGCCTACAACACCTGGTGTTCCCAGGCGGTCTCTCATCCAAGTACTAACCAGGCCCATTGTTGCTTAACTTCGGTGATCGGACGAAAACCGGTGCATTCAACATGGTATGGTCGTAGGCATTTGAGTTACTCCGCTTTCATTTATATCCTTACTAGCTTATGTCTATGTACATTACTTTTAAAACACTCGCCTTCGCGAGAGAGTAAAAATTTGCTCTTATACCATGTAAATTTTTGCACGCTCACGTTATAATTTATGCATTTCAAACAAAATACTGAAAATTGACATTGTTTGGAATTTTTTTGGCCCAATGTGTTTTATGGACAAATCAGCTGGTCAAAACCTATGGAGCGTGTACAAGGTGCCTTGAATGACCATCTATGGCATGATAGCCGCACATCCACTGTAAGTGGCATATGATTGAATACCAGCCAGGATACTGTCAGTTGCTTTTAGCCTAATTGTTGTGATAAACTTATTAAATAGGTAAGTATTCAAATCTATTTGATATATTTTCTTTGAATGCACTCTGCGACAGCGGAGGGCAGCCCAATTCTCTTGAAAAATTCAAGAAAAAAAATTGCACTAACAAGTTAGCTTTTAGGCCGATTTTCGTCCAAAATGGCCGAAATTCGGGTCCCCCCAAATTTTCAACTGATGATTACTCCACGTACACTTGAGCTACAAACGTCGTTTTGGACTCGTTGGAATTGTCCTGAGCTCAAATTTATGAAACAAGATGAAAAAAATGAACTTTGAACAAAAAAAAAAAAAATTTGAAATTTTCATTTTTTGCACCATGCTCGATTAGGCTTAACTTTTTGGTATCACCGAGATTTCAAAAGCTTATAGCTTTGTGTTGGACCGACGAAATTGGTTCATTTTCTCAGTCCCCCAAGATTCGACTATGATCTTGTGATCCAAATAATAAAATTTGGAAATTTTAAAATTTTTGGGCAAGTTATGGCCGTTCGCGCAATTCACCAGGCTCGATTGGGCTTATTTTTTTGACATCAACGAAATTCAAAAGGCTATAACTCAAAGACCCCAAAAGTTATCTCCATTATGTTTGGCCTATCAGCAGCTGATTGTACACAAAATTGATACTGCAAAAGAAATTTTTCGGTTTTCTTTTGTTTTGGCCAAAATTTGACCCATTGAAAATTTTTGCACCACGCTCGATTAGGCTTAACTTTTTGACATCACCGAAATTTAAACAGCAATAACTCTTAGCGCATAAAAGTAAAAGAATTACTTTTGCTTTAAATAAAAGCCTACAACACCTGGTGTTCCCAGGCGGTCTCCCATCCAAGTACTAACCAGGCCCAATGTTGCTTAACTTCGGTGATCGGACGAGAACCGGTGCATTCAACATGGTATGGTCGTAGGCATTTGAGTTACTCCGCTTTCATTTATATCCTTACTAGCTTATGTCTATGTACATTACTTTTAAAACACTCGCCCTCGCGCGAGAGTAAAAATATGCTCTTATACCATGTAAAATTTTGCACGCTCACGTTATAATTTATGCATTTCAAACAAAATACTGAAAATTGACATTGTTTGGAATTTTTTTGGCCCAATGTGTTTTATGGCCAAATCAGCTGGTCAAAACCTATGGAGCGTGTACAAGGTGCCTTGAATGATCATCTATGGCATGATAGCCGCACATCCACTGTAAGTGGCATATGATTGAATACCAGCCAGGATACTGTCAGTTGCTTTTAGCCTAATTGTTGTGATAAACTTATTTAATAGGTAAGTATTCAAATCTATTTGATAAGTTTTCTTTGAATGCACTCTGCGACAGCGGAGGGCAGCCCAATTCTCTTGAAAAATGCAAGAAAAAAAATTGCACTAACATAAAAGTTAGCTTTTAGGCCGATTTTCGTCCAAAATGGCCGAAATTCGGGTCCCCCCAAATTTTCAACTGATGATTACTCCACGTACACTTGAGCTACAAACGTCGTTTTGGGCTCGTTGGAATTGTCCTGAGCTCAAATTTATGAAACAAGATGAAAAAAATGAACTTTGAACGAAAAAAAAAACAAAAATTTTGAAAATTTCATTTTTTGCACCACGCTCGATTAGGCTTAACTTTTTGGTATCACCGAGACTTCAAAAGCTTATAGCTTTGTGTTGGACCACCGACGAAATTGGTTCAATTTCTCAGTCCCCCAAGATTCGACTATGATCTTGTGATCCAAATAATAAAATTTGGAAATTTTAAAGTTTTTGGGCAACTTATGGCCGTTCGCGCAATTCACCAGGCTCGATTGGGCTTATTTTTTTGACATCACCGAAATTCAAAAGGCTATAACTCAAAGACCCCAAAAGTTATCTCCATTATTTTTGACCTATCAGCAGCTGATTGTACACAAAATTGATACTGCAAAAGAAATTTTTCGGTTTTCTTTTGTTTTGGCCAAAATTTGACCCATTGAAAATTTTTGCACCACGCTCGATTAGGCTTAACTTTTTGACATCAGCGAAATTTAAACAGCAATAACTCTTAGCGCATAAAAGTAAAAGAATTACTTTTGCTTTAAATAAAAGCCTACAATACCTGGTGTTCCCAGGCGGTCTCCCATCCAAGTACTAACCAGGCCCAATGTTGCTTAACTTCGGTGATCGGACGAGAACCGGTGCATTCAACATGGTATGGTCGTAGGCATTTGAGTTACTCCGCTTTCATTTATATCCTTACTAGCTTATGTCTATGTATACTTTTAAAACAGTCGCCCTCGCGCGAGAGTAAAAATATGCTCTTATACCATGTAAAATTTTGCACGCTCACGTTATAATTTATGCATTTCAAACAAAATACTGAAAATTGACATTGTTTGGAATTTTTTTGGCCCAATGTGTTTTATGGCCAAATCAGCTGGTCAAAACCTATGGAGCGTGTACAACGTGCCTTGAATGACCATCTATGGCATGATAGCCGCACATCCACTGTAAGTGGCATATGATTGAATACCAGCCAGGATACTGTCAGTTGCTTTTAGCCTAATTGTTGTGATAAACTAATTAAATAGGTAAGTATTCAAATCTATTTGATAAGTTTTCTTTGAATGCACTCTGCGACAGCGGAGGGCAGCCCAATTCTCTTGAAAAATGCAAGAAAAAAAATTGCACTAACATAAAAGTTAGCTTTTAGGCCGATTTTCGTCAGAAATGGCCGAAATTCGGGTCCCCCCAAATTTTCAACTGATGATTACTCCACGTACACTTGAGCTACAAACGTCGTTTTGGGCTCGTTGGAATTGTCCTGAGCTCAAATTTATGAAACGAGATGAAAAAAATGAAATTTGAATGAAAAAAAAACAAAAATTTTGAAAATTTCATTTTTTGCACCACGCTCGATTAGGCTTAACTTTTTGGTATCACCGAGATTTCAAAAGCTTATAGTTTTGTGTTGGACCGACCAAATTGGTTCATTTTCTCAGTCCCCCAAGATTCGACTATGATCTTGTGATCCAAATAATAAAATTTGGAAATTTTAAAATTTTTGGGCAAGTTATGGCCGTTCGCGCAATTCACCAGGCTCGATTGGGCTTATTTTTTTGACATCACCGAAATTCAAAAGGCTATAACTCAAAGACCCCAAAAGTTATCTCCATTATTTTTGACCTATCAGCAGCTGATTGTACACAAAATTGATACTGCAAAAGAAATTTTTCGGTTTTCTTTTGTTTTGGCCAAAATTTGACCCATTGAAAATTTTTGCACCACGCTCGATTAGGCTTAACTTTTTGACATCACCGAAATTTAAACAGCAATAACTCTTAGCACATAAAAGTAAAAGAATTACTTTTGCTTTAAATAAAAGCCTACAACACCTGGTGTTCCCAGGCGGTCTCCCATCCAAGTACTAACCAGGCCCAATGTTGCTTAACTTCGGTGATCGGACGAGAACCGGTGCATTCAACATGGTATGGTCGTAGGCATTTGAGTTACTCCGCTTTCATTTATATCCTTACTAGCTTATGTCTATGTACATTACTTTTAAAACACTCACCCTCGCGCGAGAGTAAAAATATGCTCTTATACCATGTAAAATTTTGCACGCTCACGTTATAATTTATGCATTTCAAACAAAATACTGAAAATTGACATTGTTTGGAATTTTTTTGGCCCAATGTGTTTTATGGCCAAATCAGCTGGTCAAAACCTATGGAGCGTGTACAAGGTGCCTTGAATGATCATCTATGGCATGATAGCCGCACATCCACTGTAAGTGGCATATGATTGAATACCAGCCAGGATACTGTCAGTTGCTTTTAGCCTAATTGTTGTGATAAACTTATTTAATAGGTAAGTATTCAAATCTATTTGATAAGTTTTCTTTGAATGCACTCTGCGACAGCGGAGGGCAGCCCAATTCTCT
Organism: Symsagittifera roscoffensis; assembly: GCF_963678635.1. Taxonomy (NCBI): domain Eukaryota; kingdom Metazoa; phylum Xenacoelomorpha; order Acoela; family Convolutidae; genus Symsagittifera; species Symsagittifera roscoffensis. Next base: position 33,358,819 of record NC_087067.1, on the reverse strand, counting down.
TGAAAAATGCAAGAAAAAAAATTGCCCTAACATAAAAGTTAGCTTTTAGGCCGATTTTCGTCCAAAATGGCCGAAATTCGGGTCCCCCCAAATTTTCAACTGATGATTACTCCACATACACTTGAGCTACAAACGTCGTTTTGGGCTCGTTGGAATTGTCCTGAGCTCAAATTTATGAAACAAGATGAAAAAAATGAACTTTGAACGAAAAAAAAAAACAAAAATTTTGAAATTTTCATTTTTTGCACCATGCTCGATTAGGCTTAACTTTTTGGTATCACCGAGATTTCAAAAGCTTATAGCTTTGTGTTGGACCGACGAAATTGGTTCATTTTCTCAGTCCCCCAAGATTCGACTATGATCTTGTGATCCAAATAATAAAATTTGGAAATTTTAAAATTTTTGGGCAAGTTATGGCCGTTCGCGCAATTCACCAGGCTCGATTGGGCTTATTTTTTTGACATCACCGAAATTCAAAAGGCTATAACTCAAAGACCCCAAAAGTTATCTCCATTATTTTTGACCTATCATCAGCTGATTGTACACAAAATTGATACTGCAAAAGAAATTTTTCGGTTTTCTTTTGTTTTGGCCAAAATTTGACCCATTGAAAACTTTTGCACCACGCTCGATTAGGCTTAACTTTTTGACATCACCGAACTTTAAACAGCAATAACTCTTAGCGCATAAAAGTAAAAGAATTACTTTTGCTTTAAATAAAAGCCTACAACACCTGGTGTTCCCAGGCGGTCTCCCATCCAAGTACTAACCAGGCCCAATGTTGCTTCACTTCGGTGATCGGACGAGAACCGGTGCATTCAACATGGTATGGTCGTAGGCATTTGAGCTACTCCGCTTTCATTTATATCCTTACTAGCTTATGTCTATGTACATTACTTTTAAAACAGTCGCCCTCGCGCGAGAGTAAAAATATGCTCTTATACCATGTAAAATTTTGCACGCTCACGTTATAATTTATGCATTTCAAACAAAATACTGAAAATTGACATTGTTTGGAATTTTTTTGGCCCAATGTGTTTTATGGCCAAATCAGCTGGTCAAAACCTATGGAGCGTGTACAAGGTGCCTTGAATGACCATCTATGGCATGATAGCCGCACATCCACTGTAAGTGGCATATGATTGAATACCAGCCAGGATACTGTCAGTTGCTTTTAGCCTAATTGTTGTGATAAACTTATTAAATAGGTAAGTATTCAAATCTAGCTGATAAGTTTTCTTTGAATGCACTCTGCGACAGCGGAGGGCAGCCCAATTCTCTTGAAAAATGCAAGAAAAAAAATTGCACTAACATAAAAGTTAGCGTTTAGGCCGATTTTCGTCCAAAATGGCCGAAATTCGAATCCCCCCAAATTTTCAACTGATGATTACTCCACGTACACTTGAGCTACAAACGTCGTTTTGGGCTCGTTGGAATTGTCCTGAGCTCAAATTTATGAAACAAGATGAAAAAAATGAAATTTGAATGAAAAAAAAACAAAAATTTTGAAAATTTCATTTTTTGCACCACGCTCGATTAGGCTTAACTTTTTGGTATCACCGAGATTTCAAAAGCTTATAGTTTTGTGTTGGACCGACCAAATTGGTTCATTTTCTCAGTCCCCCAAGATTCGACTATGATCTTGTGATCCAAATAATAAAATTTGGAAATTTTAAAATTTTTGGGCAAGTTATGGCCGTTCGCGCAATTCACCAGGCTCGATTGGGCTTATTTTTTTGACATCACCGAAATTCAAAAGGCTATAACTCAAAGACCCCAAAAGTTATCTCCATTATTTTTGACCTATCAGCAGCTGATTGTACACAAAATTGATACTGCAAAATAAATTTTTCGGTTTTCTTTTGTTTTGGCCAAAATTTGACCCATTGAAAATTTTTGCACCACGCTCGATTAGGCTTAACTTTTTGACATCACCGAACTTTAAACAGCAATAACTCTTAGCGCATAAAAGTAAAAGAATTACTTTTGCTTTAAATAAAAGCCTACAACACCTGGTGTTCCCAGGCGGTCTCCCATCCAAGTACTAACCAGGCCCAATGTTGCTTAACTTCGGTGATCGGACGAGAACCGGTGCATTCAACATGGTATGGTCGTAGGCATTTGAGTTACTCCGCTTTCATTTATATCCTTACTAGCTTATGTCTATGTACATTACTTTTAAAACAGTCGCCCTCGCGCGAGAGTAAAAATATGCTCTTATACCATGTAAAATTTTGCACGCTCACGTTATAATTTATGCATTTCAAACAAAATACTGAAAATTGACATTGTTTGGAATTTTTTTGGCCCAATGTGTTTTATGGCCAAATCAGCTGGTCAAAACCTATGGAGCGTGTACAAGGAGCCTTGAATGACCATCTATGGCATGATAGCCGCACATCCACTGTAAGTGGCATATGATTGAATACCAGCCAGGATACTGTCAGTTGCTTTTAGCCTAATTGTTGCAATAAACTTATTAAATAGGTAAGTATTCAAATCTATATGATAAGTTTTCTTTGAATGCACTCTGCGACAGCAGAGGGCAGCCCAATTCTCTTGAAAAATGCAAGAAAAAAAATTGCACTAACATAAAAGTTAGCTTTTAGGCCGATTTTCGTCCAAAATGGCCGAAATTCGGGTCCCCCCAAATTTTCAACTGATGATTACTCCACGTACACTTGAGCTACAAACGTCGTTTTGGGCTCGTTGGAATTTTCCTGAGCTCAAATTTATGAAACAAGATGAAAAAAATGAACTTTGAACGAAAAAAAAAACAAAAATTTTGAAAATTTCATTTTTTGCACCACGCTCGATTAGGCTTAACTTTTTGGTATCACCGAGATTTCAAAAGCTTATAGCTTTGTGTTGGACCGACGAAATTGGTTCATTTTCTCAGTCCCCCAAGATTCGACTATGATCTTGTGATCCAAATAATAAAATTTGGAAATTTTAAAATTTTTGGGCAAGTTATGGCCGTTCGCGCAATTCACCAGGCTCGATTGGGCTTATTTTTTTGACATCACCGAAATTCAAAAGGCTATAACTCAAAGACCCCAAAAGTTATCTCCATTATTTTTGACCTATCATCAGCTGATTGTACATAAAATTGATACTGCAAAAGAAATTTTTCGGTTTTCTTTTGTTTTGGCCAAAATTTGACCCATTGAAAATTTTTGCACCACGCTCGATTAGGCTTAACTTTTTGACATCACCGAACTTTAAACAGCAGTAACTCTTAGCGCAAAAAAGTAAAAGAATTACTTTTGCTTTAAATAAAAGCCTACAACACCTGGTGTTCCCAGGCGGTCTCCCATCTAAGTACTAACCAGGCCCAATGTTGCTTAACTTCGGTGATCGGACGAGAACCGGTGCATTCAACATGGTATGGTCGTAGGCATTTGAGTTACTCCGCTTTCATTTATATCCTTACTAGCTTATGTCTATGTACATTACTTTTAAAACACTCGCCCTCACGCGAGAGTAAAAATATGCTCTTATACCATGTAAAATTTTGCAAGCTCACGTTATAATTTATGCATTTCAAACAAAATACTGAAAATTGACATTGTTTGGAATTTTTTTGGCCCAATGTGTTTTATGGCCAAATCAGCTGGTCAAAACCTATGGAGCGTGTACAAGGTACCTTGAATGACCATCTATGGCATGATAGCCGCACATCCACTGTAAGTGGCATATGATTGAATACCAGCCAGGATACTGTCAGTTGCTTTTAGCCTAATTGTTGCGATAAACTTATTAAATAGGTAAGTATTCAAATCTATATGATAAGTTTTCTTTGAATGCACTCTGCGACAGCGGAGGGCAGCCCAATTCTCTTGAAAAATGCAAGAAAAAAAATTGCACTAACATAAAAGTTAGCTTTTAGGCCGATTTTCGTCCAAAATGGCCGAAATTCGGGTCCCCCCAAATTTTCAACTGATGATTACTCCACGTACACTTGAGCTACAAACGTCGTTTTGGGCTCGTTGGAATTTTCCTGAGCTCAAATTTATGAAACAAGATGAAAAAAATGAACTTTGAACGAAAAAAAAAAAATTTTGAAAATTTCATTTTTTGCACCACGCTCGATTAGGCTTAACTTTTTGGTATCACCGAGATTTCAAAAGCTTATAGCTTTGTGTTGGACCGAGGAAATTGGTTCATTTTCTCAGTCCCCCAAGATTCGACTATGATCTTGTGATCCAAATAATAAAATTTGGAAATTTTAAAATTTTTGGGCAAGTTATGGCCGTTCGCGCAATTCACCAGGCTCGATTGGGCTTATTTTTTTGACATCACCGAAATTCAAAAGGCTATAACTCAAAGACCCCAAAAGTTATCTCCATTATTTTTGACCTATCATCAGCTGATTGTACATAAAATTGATACTGCAAAAGAAATTTTTCGGTTTTCTTTTGTTTTGGCCAAAATTTGACCCATTGAAAATTTTTGCACCACGCTCGATTAGGCTTAACTTTTTGACATCACCGAACTTTAAACAGCAATAACTCTTAGCGCAAAAAAGTAAAAGAATTACTTTTGCTTTAAATAAAAGCCTACAACACCTGGTGTTCCCAGGCGGTCTCCCATCCAAGTACTAACCAGGCCCAATGTTGCTTAACTTCGGTGATCGGACGAGAACCGGTGCATTCAACATGGTATGGTCGTAGGCATTTGAGTTACTCCGCTTTCATTTATATCCTTACTAGCTTATGTCTATGTACATTACTTTTAAAACAGTCGCCCTCGCGCGAGAGTAAAAATATGCTCTTATACCATGTAAAATTTTGCACGCTCACGTTATAATTTATGCATTTCAAACAAAATACTGAAAATTGACATTGTTTGGAATTTTTTTGGCCCAATGTGTTTTATGGCCGAATCAGCTGGTCAAAACCTATGGAGCGTGTACAAGGAGCCTTGAATGACCATCTATGGCATGATAGCCGCACATCCACTGTAAGTGGCATATGATTGAATACCAGCCAGGATACTGTCAGTTGCTTTTAGCCTAATTGTTGTGATAAACTTATTAAATAGGTAAGTATTCAAATCTATATGATAAGTTTTCTTTGAATGCACTCTGCGACAGCGGAGGGCATCCCAATTCTCTTGAAAAATGCAAGAAAAAAAATTGCACTAACATAAAAGTTAGCTTTTAGGCCGATTTTCGTCCAAAATGGCCGAAATTCGGGTCCCCCCAAATTTTCAACTGATGATTACTCCACGTACCCTTGAGCTACAAACGTCGTTTTGGGCTCGTTGGAATTGTCCTGAGCTCAAATTTATGAAACAAGATGAAAAAAGTGAACTTTGAACGAAAAAAAAAAACAAAAATTTTGAAAATTATTTCATTTTTTGCACCACGCTCGATTAGGCTTAACTTTTTGGTATCACCGAGATTTCAAAAGCTTATAGCTTTGTGTTGGACCGACGAAATTGGTTCATTTTCTCAGTCCCCCAAGATTTGACTATGATCTTGTGATCCAAATAATAAAAATTGGAAATTTTAAAATTTTTGGGCAAGTTATGGCCGTTCGCGCAATTCACCAGGCTCGATTGGGCTTATTTTTTTGACATCACCGAAATTCAAAAGGCTATAACTCATAGACCCCAAAAGTTATCTCCATTATTTTTGACCTATCAGCAGCTGATTGTACACAAAATTGATACTGCAAAAGAAATTTTTCGGTTTTCTTTTGTTTTGGCCAAAATTTGACCCATTGAAAATTTTTGCACCACGCTCGATTAGGCTTAACTTTTTGACATCACCGAACTTTAAACAGCAATAACTCTTAGCGCATAAAAGTAAAAGAATTACTTTTGCTTTAAATAAAAGCCTACAACACCTGGTGTTCCCAGGCGGTCTCCCATCCAAGTACTAACCAGGCCCAATGTTGCTTAACTTCGGTGATCGGACGAGAGCCGGTGCACTCAACATGGTATGGTCGTAGGCATTTGAGTTACTCCGCTTTCATTTATATCCTTACTAGCTTATGTCTATGTACATTACTTTTAAAACAGTCGCCCTCGCGCGAGAGTAAAAATATGCTCTTATACCAAGTAAAATTTTGCACGCTCACGTTATAATTTATGCATTTCAAACAAAATACTGAAAATTGACATGACCATCTATGGCATGATAGCCGCACATCCACTGTAAGTGGCATATGATTGAATACCAGCCAGGATGCTGTCAGTTGCTTTTAGCCTAATAGTTGTGATAAACTTATTAAATAGGTAAGTATTCAAATCTATTTGATAAGTTTTCTTTGAATGCACTCTGCGACAGCGGAGGGCAGCCCAATTCTCTTAAAAAATGCAAGAAAAAAAATTGCACTAAGTTAAAAGTTAGCTTTTAGGCCGATTTTCATCCTAAATGGCGGAAATTCGGGTCCCCCCAAATTTTCAACTGATGATTACTCCACGTACACTTGAGCTACAAACGTCGTTTTGGGCTCGTTGGAATTGTCCTGAGCTCAAATTTATGAAACAAGATGAAAAAAATGAACTTTGAAAGAAAAAAAAACAAAAATTTTGAAAATTTCATTTTTTGCACCACGCTCGATTAGGCTTAACTTTTTGGTATCACCGAGATTTCAAAAGCTTATAACTTTGTGTTGGACCGACGAAATTGGTTCATTTTCTCAGTCCCCCAAGATTTGACTATGATCTTGTGATCCAAATAATAAAATTTGGAAATTTTAAAATTTTTGGGCAAGTTATGGCCGTTCGCGCAATTCGCAGGCTCGATTGGGCTTATTTTTTTGACATCACCGAAATTCAAAAGAGTATAACTCAAAGACCCCAAAAGTTATCTCCATTATTTTTGACGTATCAGCAGCTGATTGTACACAAAATTGATACTGCAAAAGAAATTTTTCGGTTTTCTTTTGTTTTGGCCAAAATTTGACCCATTGAAAATTTTTGCACCACGCTCGATAAGGCTTAACTTTTTGACATCACCGAACTTTAAACAGCAATAACTCTTAGCGCATAAAAGTAAAAGAATTACTTTTGCTTTAAATAAAAGCCTACAACACCTGGTGTTCCCAGGCGGTCTCCCATCCAAGTACTAACCAGGCCCAATGTTGCTTAACTTCGGTGATCGGACGAGAACCGGTGCATTCAACATGGTATGGTCGTAGGCACTTGAGTTACTCCGCTTTCATTTATATCCTTACTAGCTTATGTCTATGTACATTTCTTTTAAAACACTCGCCCTCGCGCGAGAGTAAAAATATGCTCTTATACCATGTAAAATTTTGCACGCTCACGTTATAATTTATGCATTTCAAACAAAATACTGAAAATTGACATGACCATCTATGGCATGATAGCCGCACATCCACTGTAAGTGGCATATGATTGAATACCAGCCAGGATACTGTCAGTTGCTTTTAGCCTAATTGTTGTGATAAACTTATTAAATAGGTAAGTATTCAAATCTATTTGATAAGTTTTCTTTGAATGCACTCTGCGACAGCGGAGGGCAGCCCAATTCTCTTGAAAAATGCAAGAAAAAAAATTGTACTAACATAAAAGTTAGCTTTTAGGCCGATTTTCGTCCAAAATGGCCGAAATTCGTGTCCCCCCATATTTTCAACTGATGATTACTCCACGTACACTTGAGCTACAAACGTCGTTTTGGGCTCGTTGGAATTGTCCTGAGCTCAAATTTATGAAACAAGATGAAAAAAATGAACTTTGAACGAAAAAAAAAAAACAAAAATTTTGAAAATTTCATTTTTTGCACCACGCTCGATTAGGCTTAACTTTTTGGTATCACCGAGATTTCAAAAGCTTATAACTTTGTGTTGGACCGACGAAATTGGTTCATTTTCTCAGTCCCCCAAGATTTGACTATGATCTTGTGATCCAAATAATAAAATTTGGAAATTTTAAAATTTTTGGGCAAGTTATGGCCGTTCGCGCAATTCGCAGGCTCGATTGGGCTTATTTTTTTGACATCACCGAAATTCAAAAGAGTATAACTCAAAGACCCCAAAAGTTATCTCCATTATTTTTGACGTATCAGCAGCTGATTGTACACAAAATTGATACTGCAAAAGAAATTTTTCGGTTTTCTTTTGTTTTGGCCAAAATTTGACCCATTGAAAATTTTTGCACCACGCTCGATTAGGCTTAACTTTTTGACATCACCGAACTTTAAACAGCAATAACTCTTAGCGCATAAAAGTAAAAGAATTACTTTTGCTTTAAATAAAAGCCTACAACACCTGGTGTTCCCAGGCGGTCTCCCATCCAAGTACTAACCAGGCCCAATGTTGCTTAACTTCGGTGATCGGACGAGAACCGGTGCATTCAACATGGTATGGTCGTAGGCACTTGAGTTACTCCGCTTTCATTTATATCCTTACTAGCTTATGTCTATGTACATTTCTTTTAAAACACTCGCCCTCGCGCGAGAGTAAAAATATGCTCTTATACCATGTAAAATTTTGCACGCTCACGTTATAATTTATGCATTTCAAACAAAATACTGAAAATTGACATGACCATCTATGGCATGATAGCCGCACATCCACTGTAAGTGGCATATGATTGAATACCAGCCAGGATACTGTCAGTTGCTTTTAGCCTAATTGTTGTGATAAACTTATTAAATAGGTAAGTATTCAAATCTATTTGATAAGTTTTCTTTGAATGCACTCTGCGACAGCGGAGGGCAGCCCAATTCTCTTGAAAAATGCAAGAAAAAAAATTGTACAAACATAAAAGTTAGCTTTTAGGCCGATTTTCGTCCAAAATGGCCGAAATTCGGGTCCCCCCAAATTTTCAACTGATGATTACTCCACGTACACTTGAGCTACAAACGTCGTTTTGGGCTCGTTGGAATTGTCCTGAGCTCAAATTTATGAAACAAGATGAAAAATATGAACTTTGAACGAAAAAAAAACAAAAATTTTGAAAATTTCACTTTTTGCACCACGCTCGATTAGGCTTAACTTTTTGGTATCACCGAGATTTCAAAAGCTTATAACTTTGTGTTGGACCGACGAAATTGGTTCATTTTCTCAGCCCCCCAAGATTTGACTATGATCTTGTGATCCAAATAATAAAATTTGGAAATTTTAAAATTTTTGGGCAAGTTATGGCCGTTCGCGCAATTCGCAGGCTCGATTGGGCTTATTTTTTTGACATCACCGAAATTCAAAAGAGTATAACTCAAAGACCCCAAAAGTTATCTCCATTATTTTTGACGTATCAGCAGCTGATTGTACACAAAATTGATACTGCAAAAGAAATTTTTCGGTTTTCTTTTGTTTTGGCCAAAATTTGACCCATTGAAAATTTTTGCACCACGCTCGATTAGGCTTAACTTTTTGACATCACCGAACTTTAAACAGCAATAACTCTTAGCGCATAAAAGTAAAAGAATTACTTTTGCTTTAAATAAAAGCCTACAACACCTGGTGTTCCCAGGCGGTCTCCCATCCAAGTACTAACCAGGCCCAATGTTGCTTAACTTCGGTGATCGGACGAGAACCGGTGCATTCAACATGGTATGGTCGTAGGCACTTGAGTTACTCCGCTTTCATTTATATCCTTACTAGCTTATGTCTATGTACATTTCTTTTAAAACACTCGCCCTCGCGCGAGAGTAAAAATATGCTCTTATACCATGTAAAATTTTGCACGCTCACGTTATAATTTATGCATTTCAAACAAAATACTGAAAATTGACATGACCATATATGGCATGATAGCCGCACATCCACTGTAAGTGGCATATGATTGAATACCAGCCAGGATACTGTCAGTTGCTTTTAGCCTAATTGTTGTGATAAACTTATTAAATAGGTAAGTATTCAAATCTATTTGATAAGTTTTCTTTGAATGCACTCTGCGACAGCGGAGGGCAGCCCAATTCTCTTGAAAAATGCAAGAAAAAAAATTGTACTCACATAAAAGTTAGCTTTTAGGCCGATTTTCGTCCAAAATGGCCGAAATTCGGGTCCCCCCAAATTTTCAACTGATGATTACTCCACGTACACTTGAGCTACAAACGTCGTTTTGGGCTCGTTGAAATTGTCCTGAGCTCAAATTTATGAAACAAGATGAAAAAATTGAACTTTGAACGAAAAAAAAAACAAAAATTTTGAAAACTTCAATTTTTCCACCACGCTCGATTAGGCTTAACTTTTTGGTATCACCGAGATTTCAAAAGCTTATAACTTTGTGTTGGACCGACGAAATTGGTTCATTTTCTCAGTCCCCCAAGATTTGACTATGATCTTGTGATCCAAATAATAAAATTTGGAAATTTTAAAATTTTTGGGCAAGTTATGGCCGTTCGTGCAATTCACCAGGCTCGATTGGGCTTATTTTTTTGACATCACCGAAATTCAAAAGGCTATAACTCAAAGACCCCAAAAGTTATCTCCATTATTTTTGACGTATCAGCAGCTGATTGTACACAAAATTGATACTGCAAAAGAAATTTTTCGGTTTTCTTTTGTTTTGGCCAAAATTTGACCCATTGAAAATTTTTGCACCACGCTCGATTAGGCTTAACTTTTTGACATCACCGAACTTTAAACAGCAATAACTCTTAGCGCATAAAAGTAAAAGAATTACTTTTGCTTTAAATAAAAGCCTACAACACCTGGTGTTCCCAGGCGGTCTCCCATCCAAGTACTAACCAGGCCCAATGTTGCTTAACTTCGGTGATCGGACGAGAACCGGTGCATTCAACATGGTATGGTCGTAGGCACTTGAGTTACTCCGCTTTCATTTATATCCTTACTAGCTTATGTCTATGTACATTTCTTTTAAAACACTCGCCCTCGCGCGAGAGTAAAAATATGCTCTTATACCATGTAAAATTTTGCACGCTCACGTTATAATTTATGCATTTCAAACAAAATACTGAAAATTGACATGACCATATATGGCATGATAGCCGCACATCCACTGTAAGTGGCATATGATTGAATACCAGCCAGGATACTGTCAGTTGCTTTTAGCCTAATTGTTGTGATAAACTTATTAAATAGGTAAGTATTCAAATCTATTTGATAAGTTTTCTTTGAATGCACTCTGCGACAGCGGAGGGCAGCCCAATTCTCTTGAAAAATGCAAGAAAAAAAATTGTACTCACATAAAAGTTAGCTTTTAGGCCGATTTTCGTCCAAAATGGCCGAAATTCGGGTCCCCCCAAATTTTCAACTGATGATTACTCCACGTACACTTGAGCTACAAACGTCGTTTTGGGCTCGTTGGAATTGTCCTGAGCTCAAATTTATGAAACAAGATGAAAAAATTGAACTTTGAACGAAAAAAAAACAAAAATTTTGAAAATTTCATTTTTTGCACCACGCTCGATTAGGCTTAACTTTTTGGTATCACCGAGATTTCAAAAGCTTATAACTTTGTGTTGGACCGACGAAATTGGTTCATTTTCTCAGTCCCCCAAGATTTGACTATGATCTTGTGATCCAAATAATAAAATTTGGAAATTTTAAAATTTTTGGGCAAGTTATGGCCGTTCGTGCAATTCACCAGGCTCGATTGGGCTTATTTTTTTGACATCACCGAAATTCAAAAGGCTATAACTCAAAGACCCCAAAAGTTATCTCCATTATTTTTGACGTATCAGCAGCTGATTGTACACAAAATTGATACTGCAAAAGAAATTTTTCGGTTTTCTTTTGTTTTGGCCAAAATTTGACCCATTGAAAATTTTTGCACCACGCTCGATTAGGCTTAACTTTTTGACATCACCGAACTTTAAACAGCAATAACTCTTAGCGCATAAAAGTAAAAGAATTACTGTTGCTTTAAATAAAAGCCTACAACACCTGGTGTTCCCAGGCGGTCTCCCATCCAAGTACTAACCAGGCCCAATGTTGCTTAACTTCGGTGATCGGACGAGAACCGGTGCATTCAACATGGTATGGTCGTAGGCATTTGAGTTACTCCGCTTTCATTTATATCCTTACTAGCTTATGTCTATGTACATTATTTTTAAAACAGTCACCCTCGCGCGAGAGTAAAAATATGCTCTTATACCAAGTAAAATTTTGCATGCTCACGTTATAATTTATGCATTTCAAACAAAATACTGAAAATTGACATTGTTTGGAATTTTTTTGGCCCAATGTGTTTTATGGCCAAATCAGCTGGTCAAAACCTATGGAGCGTGTACAAGTTGCCTTGAATGACCATCTATGGCATGATAGCCGCACATCCACTGTAAGTGGCATATGATTGAATACCAGCCAGGATACTGTCAGTTGCTTTTAGCCTAATTGTTGTGATAAACTTATTAAAAAGGTAAGTATTCAAATCTATTTGATAAGTTTTCTTTGAATGCACTCTGCGACAGCGGAGGGCAGCCCAATTCTCTTGAAAAATGCAAGAAAAAAAATTGCACTAAGTTAAAAGTTAGCTTTTAGGCCGATTTTCGTCCTAAATGGCCGAAATTCGGGTCCCCCCAAATTTTCAACTAATGATTACTCCACGTACACTTGAGCTACAAACGTCGTTTTGGGCTCGTTGGAATTGTCCTGAGCTCAAATTTATGAAACAAGATGAAAAAAATGAACTTTGAACGAAAAAAAAAACAAAAATTTTGAAAATTTCATTTTTTGCACCACGCTCGATTAGGCTTAACTTTTTGGTATCACCGAGATTTCAAAAGCTTATAACTTTGTGTTGGACCGACGAAATTGGTTCATTTTCTCAGTCCCCCAAGATTTGACTATGATCTTGTGATCCAAATAATAAAATTTGGAAATTTTAAAAATTTTGGGCAAGTTATGGCCGTTCGCGCAATTCGCAGGCTCGATTGGGCTTATTTTTTTGACATCACCGAAATTCAAAAGAGTATAACTCAAAGACCCCAAAAGTTATCTCCATTATTTTTGACGTATCAGCAGCTGATTGTACACAAAATTGATACTGCAAAAGAAATTTTTCGGTTTTCTTTTGTTTTGGCCAAAATTTGACCCATTGAAAATTTTTGCACCACGCTCGATTAGGCTTAACTTTTTGACATCACCGAACTTTAAACAGCAATAACTCTTAGCGCATAAAAGTAAAAGAATTACTTTTGCTTTAAATAAAAGCCTACAACACCTGGTGTTCCCAGGCGGTCTCCCATCCAAGTACTAACCAGGCCCAATGTTGCTTAACTTCGGTGATCGGACGAGAACCGGTGCATTCAACATGGTATGGTCGTAGGCACTTGAGTTACTCCGCTTTCATTTATATCCTTACTAGCTTATGTCTATGTACATTTCTTTTAAAACACTCGCCCTCGCGCGAGAGTAAAAACATGCTCTTATACCATGTAAAATTTTGCACGCTCACGTTATAATTTATGCATTTCAAACAAAATACTGAAAATTGACATGACCATCTATGGCATGATAGCCGCACATCCACTGTAAGTGGCATATGATTGAATACCAGCCAGGATACTGTCAGTTGCTTTTAGCCTAATTGTTGTGATAAACTTATTAAATAGGTAAGTATTCAAATCTATTTGATAAGTTTTCTTTGAATGCACTCTGCGACAGCGGAGGGCAGCCCAATTCTCTTGAAAAATGCAAGAAAAAAAATTGTACTAACATAAAAGTTAGCTTTTAGGCCGATTTTCGTCCAAAATGGCCGAAATTCGGGTCCCCCCAAATTTTCAACTGATGATTACTCCACGTACACTTGAGCTACAAACGTCGTTTTGGGCTCGTTGGAATTGTCCTGAGCTCAAAATTATGAAACAAGATGAAAAAAATGAACTTTGAACGAAAAAAAAACAAAAATTTTGAAAATTTCATTTTTTGCACCACGCTCGATTAGGCTTAACTTTTTGGTATCACCGAGATTTCAAAAGCTTATAACTTTGTGTTGGACCGACGAAATTGGTTCATTTTCTCAGTCCCCCAAGATTTGACTATGATCTTGTGATCCAAATAATAAAATTTGGAAATTTTAAAATTTTTGGGCAAGTTATGGCCGTTCGCGCAAATCACCAGGCTCGATTGGGCTTATTTTTTTGACATCACCGAAATTCAAAAGGCTATAACTCAAAGACCCCAAAAGTTATCTCCATTATTTTTGACGTATCAGCAGCTGATTGTACACAAAATTGATACTGCAAAAGAAATTTTTCGGTTTTCTTTTGTTTTGGCCAAAATTTGACCCATTGAAAATTTTTGCACCACGCTCGATTAGGCTTAACTTTTTGACATCACCGAAATTTAAACAGCAATAACTCTTAGCGCATAAAAGTAAAAGAATTACTTTTGCTTTAAATAAAAGCCTACAACACCTGGTGTTCCCAGGCGGTCTCCCATCCAAGTACTAACCAGGCCCAATGTTGCTTAACTTCGGTGATCGGACGAGAACCGGTGCATTCAACATGGTATGGTCGTAGGCATTTGAGTTACTCCGCTTTCATTTATATCCTTACTAGCTTATGTCTATGTACATTACTTTTAAAACACTCGCCCTCGCGCGAGAGTAAAAATATGCTCTTATACCATGTAAAATTTTGCACGCTCACGTTATAATTTATGCATTTCAAACAAAATACTGAAAATTGACATTGTTTGGAATTTTTTTAGCCCAATGTGTTTTATGGCCAAATCAGCTGGTCAAAACCTATGGAGCGTGTACAAGTTGCCTTGAATGACCATCTATGGCATGATAGCCGCACATCCACTGTAAGTGGCATATGATTGAATACCAGCCAGGATACTGTCAGTTGCTTTTAGCCTAATTGTTGTGATAAACTTATTAAAAAGGTAAGTATTCAAATCTATTTGATAAGTTTTCTTTGAATGCACTCTGCGACAGCGGAGGGCAGCCCAATTCTCTTGAAAAATGCAAGAAAAAAAATTGCACTAAGTTAAAAGTTAGCTTTTAGGCCGATTTTCGTCCTAAATGGCCGAAATTCGGGTCCCCCCAAATTTTCAACTGATGATTACTCCACGTACACTTGAGCTACAAACGTCGTTTTGGGCTCGTTGGAATTGTCCTGAGCTCAAATTTATGAAACGAGATGAAAAATATGAACTTTGAACGAAAAAAAAACAAAAATTTTGAAAATTTCATTTTTTGCACCACGCTCGATTAGGCTTAACTTTTTGGTATCACCGAGATTTCAAAAGCTTATAACTTTGTGTTGGACCGACGAAATTGGTTCATTTTCTCAGTCCCCCAAGATTTGACTATGATCATGTGATCCAAATAATAAAATTTGGAAATTTTAAAAATTTTGGGCAAGTTATGGCCGTTCGCGCAATTCGCAGGCTCGATTGGGCTTATTTTTTTGACATCACCGAAATTCAAAAGAGTATAACTCAAAGACCCCAAAAGTTATCTCCATTATTTTTGACGTATCAGCAGCTGATTGTACACAAAATTGATACTGCAAAAGAAATTTTTCGGTTTTCTTTTGTTTTGGCCAAAATTTGACCCATTGAAAATTTTTGCACCACGCTCGATTAGGCTTAACTTTTTGACATCACCGAACTTTAAACAGCAATAACTCTTAGCGCATAAAAGTAAAAGAATTACTTTTGCTTTAAATAAAAGCCTACAACACCTGGTGTTCCCAGGCGGTCTCCCATCCAAGTACTAACCAGGCCCAATGTTGCTTAACTTCGGTGATCGGACGAGAACCGGTGCATTCAACATGGTATGGTCGTAGGCACTTGAGTTACTCCGCTTTCATTTATATCCTTACTAGCTTATGTCTATGTACATTTCTTTTAAAACACTCGCCCTCGCGCGAGAGTAAAAATATGCTCTTATACCATGTAAAATTTTGCACGCTCACGTTATAATTTATGCATTTCAAACAAAATACTGAAAATTGACATGACCATCTATGGCATGATAGCCGCACATCCACTGTAAGTGGCATATGATTGAATACCAGCCAGGATACTGTCAGTTGCTTTTAGCCTAATTGTTGTGATAAACTTATTAAATAGGTAAGTATTCAAATCTATTTGATAAGTTTTCTTTGAATGCACTCTGCGACAGCGGAGGGCAGCCCAATTCTCTTGAAAAATGCAAGAAAAAAAATTGTACTAACATAAAAGTTAGCTTTTAGGCCGATTTTCGTCCAAAATGGCCGAAATTCGTGTCCCCCCATATTTTCAACTGATGATTACTCCACGTACACTTGAGCTACAAACGTCGTTTTGGGCTCGTTGGAATTGTCCTGAGCTCAAATTTATGAAACAAGATGAAAAAAATGAACTTTGAACGAAAAAAAAAACAAAAATTTTGAAAATTTCATTTTTTGCACCACGCTCGATTAGGCTTAACTTTTTGGTATCACCGAGATTTCAAAAGCTTATAACTTTGTGTTGGACCGACGAAATTGGTTCATTTTCTCAGTCCCCCAAGATTTGACTATGATCTTGTGATCCAAATAATAAAATTTGGAAATTTTAAAATTTTTGGGCAAGTTATGGCCGTTCGCGCAATTCACCAGGCTCGATTGGGCTTATTTTTTTGACATCACCGAAATTCAAAAGGCTATAACTCAAAGACCCCAAAAGTTATCTCCTTTATTTTTGACGTATCAGCAGCTGATTGTACACAAAATTGATACTGCAAAAGAAATTTTTCGGTTTTCTTTTGTTTTGGCCAAAATTTGACCCATTGAAAA
Source organism: Symsagittifera roscoffensis (assembly GCF_963678635.1). Lineage (NCBI taxonomy): Eukaryota > Metazoa > Xenacoelomorpha > Acoela > Convolutidae > Symsagittifera > Symsagittifera roscoffensis. The sequence goes on along the minus strand of NC_087067.1, from coordinate 33,342,162 downwards.
TTTTTGCACCACGCTCGATTAGGCTTAACTTTTTGACATCACCGAAATTTAAACAGCAATAACTCTTAGCGCATAAAAGTAAAAGAATTACTTTTGCTTTAAATAAAAGCCTACAACACCTGGTGTTCCCAGGCGGTCTCCCATCCAAGTACTAACCAGGCCCAATGTTGCTTAACTTCGGTGATCGGACGAGAACCGGTGCATTCAACATGGTATGGTCGTAGGCATTTGAGTTACTCCGCTTTCATTTATATCCTTACTAGCTTATGTCTATGTACATTACTTTTAAAACACTCGCCCTCGCGCGAGAGTAAAAATATGCTCTTATACCATGTAAAATTTTGCACGCTCACGTTATAATTTATGCATTTCAAACAAAATACTGAAAATTGACATTGTTTGGAATTTTTTTGGCCCAATGTGTTTTATGGCCAAATCAGCTGGTCAAAACCTATGGAGCGTGTAAAAGGTGCCTTGAATGACCATCTAGTGCATGATAGCCGCACATCCACTGTAAGTGGCATATGATTGAATACCAGCCAGGATACTGTCAGTTGCTTTTAGCCTAATTGTTGTGATAAACTTATTAAATAGGTAAGTATTCAAATCTATTTGATAAGTTTTCTTTGAATGCACTCTGCGACAGCGGAGGGCAGCCCAAGTCTCTTGAAAAATGCAAGAAAAAAAATTGCACTAATTTAAAAGTTAGCTTTTAGGCCGATTTTCGTCCAAAATGGCCGAAATTCGGGTCCCCCAAATTTTCAACTGATGATTACTCCACGTACACTTGAGCTATAAACGTCGTTTTGGGCTCGTTGGAATTTTCCCGAGCTCAAATTTATGAAACGAGATGAAAAAATGAACTTTGAACGAAAAAAAAACAAAAATTTTGAAAATTTCATTTTTTGCACCACGCTCGATTAGGCTTAACTTTTTGGTATCACCGAGATTTCAAAAGCTTATAACTTTGTGTTGGACCGACGAAATTGGTTCATTTTCTCAGTCCCCCAAGATTTGACTATGATCTTGTGATCCAAATAATAAAATTTGGAAATTTTAAAATTTTTGGGCAAGTTATGGCCGTTCGCGCAATTCACCAGGCTCGATTGGGCTTATTTTTTTGACATCACCGAAATTCAAAAGGCTATAACTCAAAGACCCCAAAAGTTATCTCCATTATTTTTGACGTATCAGCAGCTGATTGTACACAAAATTGATACTGCAAAAGAAATTTTTCGGTTTTCTTTTGTTTTGGCCAAAATTTGACCCATTGAAAATTTTTGCACCACGCTCGATTAGGCTTAACTTTTTGACATCACCGAACTTTAAACAGCAATAACTCTTAGCGCATAAAAGTAAAAGAAATAATTTTGCTTTAAATAAAAGCCTACAACACCTGGTGTTCCCAGGCGGTCTCCCATCCAAGTACTAACCAGGCCCAATGTTGCTTAACTTCGGTGATCGGACGAGAACCGGTGCATTCAACATGGTATGGTCGTAGGCATTTGAGTTACTCCGCTTTCATTTATATCCTTACTAGCTTATGTCTATGTACATTACTTTTAAAACACTCGCCCTCGCGCGAGAGTAAAAATATGCTCTTATACCATGTAAAATTTTGCACGCTCACGTTATAATTTATGCATTTCAAACAAAATACTGAAAATTGACATTGTTTGGAATTTTTTTGGCCCAATGTGTTTTATGGCCAAATCAGCTGGTCAAAACCTATGGAGCGTGTACAAGGTGTCTTGAATGACCATCTATGGCATGATAGCCGCACATCCACTGTAAGTGGCATATGATTGAATACCAGCCAGGATACTGTCAGTTGCCTTTAGCTTAATTGTTGTGATAAACTTATTAAATTGGTAAGTATTCAAATCTATTTGATAAGTTTTCTTTGAATGCACTCTGAGACAGCGGATGGCAGCCCAATTTTCTTGAAAAAAGCAAGAAAAAAAATTGCACTAAGTTAAAAGTTAGCTTTTAGGCCGATTTTCGTCCAAAATGGCCGAAATTCGGGTCCCCCCAAATTTTCAACTGATGATTACTCCACGTAAACTTGAGCTACAAACGTCGTTTTGGGCTCGTTGGAATTGTCCTGAGCTCAAATTTATGAAACAAGATGAAAAAAATGAACTTTGGATGAAAAAAAAAACAAAAAAATTTGGAAAATTTCATTTTTTGCACCACGCTCGATTAGGCTTAACTTTTTGGTATCACCGAGATTTCAAAAGCTTATAACTTTGTGTTGGACCTACGAAATTGGTTCATTTTCTCAGTCCCCCAAGATTTGACTATGATCTTGTCATCCAAATAATAAAATTTGGAAATTTTAAAATTTTTGGGCAAGTTATGGCCGTTCGCGCAATTCACCAGGCTCGATTGGGCTTATTTTTTTGACATCACCGAAATTCAAAAGGCTATAACTCAAAGACCCCAAAAGTTATCTCCATTATTTTTGACGTATCAGCAGCTGATTGTACACAAAATTGATACTGCAAAAGAAATTTTTCGGTTTTCTTTTGTTTTGGCCAAAATTTGACCCATTGAAAATTTTTGCACCACGCTCGATTAGGCTTAACTTTTTGACATCACCGAACTTTAAACAGCAATAACTCTTAGCGCATAAAAGTAAAAGAATTACTTTTGCTTTAAAAAAAAGCCCCAACACCTGGTGTTCCCAGGCGGTCTCCCATCCAAGTACTAACCAGGCCCAATGTTGCTTAACTTCGGTGATCGGACGAGAACCGGTGCATTCAACATGGTATGGTCGTAGGCATTTGAGTTACTCCGCTTTCATTTATATCCTTACTAGCTTATGTCTATGTACATTACTTTTAAAACACTCGCCCTCGCGCGAGAGTAAAAATATGCTCTTATACCATGTAAAATTTTGCACGCTCACGTTATAATTTATGCATTTCAAACAAAATACTGAAAATTGACATTGTTTGGAATTTTTTTGGCCCAATGTGTTTTATGGCCAAATCAGCTGGTCAAAACCTATGGAGCGTGTACAAGGTGCCTTGAATGACCATCTATGGCATGATAGCCGCACATCCACTGTAAGTGGCATATGATTGAATACCAGCCAGGATACTGTCAATTGCTTTTAGCCTAATTGTTGTGATAAACTTATTAAATAGGTAAGTATTCAAATCTATTTGATAAGTTTTTTTTGAATGCACTCTGCGACAGCAGAGGGCAGCCCAATTCCTTTGAAAAATGCAAGAAAAAATTTGCACCAAGTTAAAAGTTAGCTTTTAGGCCGATTTTCGTCCAAAATGGCCGAAATTCGGGTCCCCCCAAATTTTCAACTGATGATTACTCCACGTACACTTGAGCTAAAAACGTCGTTTTGTGTTGTGCTCGTTGGAATTGTCCTGAGCTCAAATTTATGAAACAAGATGAAAAAAATGAACTTTGAACGAAAAAAAAAACAAAAATTTTGAAAATTTCATTTTTTGCACCACGCTCGATTAGGCTTAACTTTTTGGTATCACCGAGATTTCAAAAGCTTATAACTTTGTGTTGGACCGACGAAATTGGTTCATTTTTTCAGTCCCCCAAGATTTGACTATGATCTTGTGATCCAAATAATAAAATTTGGAAATTTTAAAATTTTTGGGCAAGTTATGGCCGTTCGCACAATTCACCAGGCTCGATTGGGCTTATTTTTTTGACATCACCGAAATTCAAAAGGATATAACTGAAATACCCCAAAAGTTATCTCCATTATTTTTGACCTATCAGCAGCTGATTGTACACAAAATTGATACTGCAAAAGAAATTTTTCGGTTTTCTTCTGTTTTGGCCAAAATTTGACCCATTGAAAATTTTTGCACCACGCTCGATTAGGCTTAACTTTTTGACATCACCGAACTTTAAACAGCAATAACTCTTAGCGCATAAAAGTAAAAGAATTACTTTTGCTTTAAATAAAATCCTACAACACCTGGTGTTCCCAGGCGGTCTCCCATCCAAGTACTAACCAGGCCCAATGTTGCTTAACTTCGGTGATCGGACGAGAACCGGTGCATTCAACATGGTATGGTCGTAGGCACTTGAGTTACTCCGCTTTCATTTATATCCTTACTAGCTTATGTCTATATACATTACTTTTAAAACACTCGCCCTCGCGCGAGAGTAAAAATATGCTCTTATACCAAGTAAAATTTTGCACGCTCACGTTATAATTTATGCATTTCAAACAAAATACTGAAAATTGACATTGTTTGGAATTTTTTTGGCCCAATGTGTTTTATGGCTAAATCAGCTGATCAAAACCTATGGAGCGTGTACAAGGTGCCTTGAATGACCATCTATGGCATGATAGCCGCACATCCACTGTAAGTGGCATATGATTGAATACCAGCCAGGATACTGTCAGTTGCTTTTAGCCTAATTGTTGTGATAAACTTATTAAATAGGTAAGTATTCAAATCTATTTGATAAGTTTTCTTTGAATGCACTCTGAGACAGCGGAGGGCAGCCCAATTCTCTTGAAAAATGCAAGAAAAAAAATTGCACTAACTGAAAAGTTAGCTTTTAGGCCGATTTTCGTCCAAAATGGCCGAAATTCGGGGCCCCCCAAATTTTCAACTGATGATTACTCCACGTACACTTGAGCTACAAACGTCGTTTGGGGCTCGTTGGAATTGTCCTGAGCTCAAATTTATGAAACAAGATGAAAAAAATGAACTTTGAACGAAAAAAAAACAAAAATTTTGAAAATTTAATTTTTTGCACCACGCTCGATTAGGCTTAACTTTTTGGTATCACCGAAATTTTAAAAGCTTTTAACTTTGTGTTGGACCGACAAAATTGGTTCATTTTCTCAGTCCCCCAAGATTTGACTATGATCTTGTGATCCAAATAATAAAATTTGGAAATTTTAAAATTTTTGGGCAAGTTATGGCCGTTCGCGCAATTCACCAGGCTCGATTGGGCTTATTTTTTTGACATCACCGAAATTCAAAAGGCTATAACTCAAAGACCTCAAAAGTTATCTCCATTATTTTTGACGTATCAGCAGCTGATTGTACACAAAATTAATACTGCAAAAGAAATTTTTCGGTTTTTTTTTGTTTTGGCCAAAATTTGACCCATTGAAAATTTTTGCACCACGCTCGATTAGGCTTAACTTTTTGACATCACCGAACTTTACACAGCAATAACTCCTAGCGCATAAAAGTAAAAGAATTACTTTTGCTTTAAATAAAAGCCTACAACACCTGGTGTTCCCAGGCGGTCTCCCATCCAAGTACTAACCAGGCCCAATGTTGCTTAACTTCGGTGATCGGACGAGAACCGGTGCATTCAACATGGTATGGTCGTAGGCGTTTGAGTTACTCCGCTTTCATTTATATATTTACTAGCTTATGTCTATGTACATTACTTTTAAAACACTCGCCCTCGCGCGAGAGTAAAAATATGCTCTCATACCATGTAAAATTTTGCACGCTCACGTTATAATTTATGCATTTCAAACAAAATACTGAAAATTGACATTGTTTGGAATTTTTTTGGCCCAATGTGTTTTATGGCCAAATCAGCTGGTCAAAACCTATGGAGCGTGTACAAGGTGCCTTGAATGACCATCTTTGGCATGATAGCCGCACATCCACTGTAAGTGGCATTTGATTACATACAAGCCAGGATACTGTCAGTTGCTTTTAGCCTAATTGTTGTGATAAACTTATTAAATAGGTAAGTATTCAAATCTATTTGATAAGTTTTCTTTGAATGCACTCTGAGACAGCGGGCGGAGGGCAGCACAATTCTCTTAAAAAATGCCAAAAAAAAAATTGCACTAACTGAAAAGTTAGCTTTTAGGCCGCTTTTCGTCCAAAATGGCCGAAATTCGGGTCCCCCCAAACTTTCAACTGATGATTACTCCACGTACACTTGAATTTCAAACGTCGTTTTGGGCTCGTTGGAATTGTCCTGAGCTCAAATTTATGAAACAAGATGAAAAAAATGAACTTTGAGCGAAAAAAAAACAAAAAATTTGAAAATTTCATTTTTTGCACCACGCTCGATTAGGCTTAACTTTTTGGTATCACCGAGATTTCAAAAGCTTATAACTTTGTGTTGGACCGACGAAATTGGTTCATTTTCTCAGTCCCCCAAGATTTGACTATGATCTTGTGATCCAAATAATAAAATTTGGAAATTTTAAAATTTTTGGGCAAAATATGGCCGTTCGCGCAATTCACCAGGCTCGATTGGGCTTATTTTTTTGACATCACCGAAATTCAAAAGGCTATAACTCAAAGACCCCAAAAGTTATCTCCATTATTTTTGACGTATCAGCAGCTGATTGTACACAAAATTGATACTGCAAAAGAAATTTTTCGGTTTTCTTTTGTTTTGGCCAAAATTTGACCCATTGAAAATTTTTGCACCACGCTCGATTAGGCTTAACTTTTTGACATCACCGAACTTTACACAGCAATAACTCTTAGCGCATAAAAGTAAAAGAATTACTTTTGCTTTAAATAAAAGCCTACAACACCTGGTGTTCCCAGGCGGTCTCCCATCCAAGTACTAACCAGGCCCAATGTTGCTTAACTTCGGTGATCGGACGAGAACCGGTGCATTCAACATGGTATGGTCGTAGGCATTTGAGTTACTCCGCTTTCATTTATATCCTTACTAGCTTATGTCTCTGTATATTACTTTTAAAACACTCGCCCTTGCGCGAGAGTAAAGATATGCTCTCATACCATGTAAAATTTTGCACGCTCACGTTATAATTTATGCATTTCAAAAAAAATACTGAAAATTGACATTGTTTGGAATTTTTTTGGCCCAATGTGTTTTATGGCCAAATCAGCTGGTCAAAACCTATGGAGCGTGTACAAGGTGCCTTGAATGACCATCTATGGCATGATAGCCGCACATCCGCTGTAAGTGGCATATGATTGAATACCAGCCAGGATACTGTCAGTTGCTTTTAGCCTAATTGTTGTGATAAACTTATTAAATAGGTAAGTATTCAAATCTATTTGACAAGTTTTCTTTGAATGCACTCTGCGACAGCGGAGGGCAGCCCAATTCTCTTGAAAAAAGCAAGAAAAAAATTGCACTTACTTAAAAGTTAGCTTTTAGGCCGATTTTCGTCCAAAATGGCCGAAATTCGGGTCCCCCCAAATTTTCAACTGATGATTACTCCACGTACAATTGAGCTACAAACGTCGTTTTGGGCTCGTTGGAATTGTCCTGAGCTCAAACTTATGAAACAAGATGAAAAAAATGAACTTTGAACGAAAAAAAAACAAAAATTTTGAAAATTTCATTTTTTGCACCACACTCGATTAAGCTTAACTTTTTGATATCACCGAGATTTCGAAAGCTTATAACTTTGTGTTGGACCGACGAAATTGGTTCATTTTCTCATTCCCCCAAGATTTGACTATGATCTTGTTATCCAAATAATAAAATTAGGAAATTTTAAAATTTTTGGGCAAGTTATGGCCGTTCGCGCAATTCACCAGGCTCGATTGGGCTTATTTTTTTGACATCACCGAAATTCAAAAGGCTATAACTCAAAGACCCCAAAAGTTATCTCCATTATTTTTGACGTATCAGCAGCTGATTGTACACAAAATTGATACTGCAAAAGAAATTTTTCGGTTTTCTTTTGTTTTGGCCAAAATTTGACCCATTGAAAATTTTTGCACCACGCTCGATTAGGCTTAACTTTTTGACATCACCGAACTTTAAACAGCAATAACTCTTAGCGCATAAAAGTAAAAGAATTACTTTTGCTTTAAATAAAAGCCTACAACACCTGGTGTTCCCAGGCGGTCTCCCATCCAAGTACTAACCAGGCCCAATGTTGCTTAACTTCGGTGATCGGACGAGAACCGGTGCATTCAACATGGTATGGTCGTAGGCATTTGAGTTACTCCGCTTTCATTTATATCCTTACTAGCTTATGTCTCTGTATATTACTTTTAAAACACTCGCCCTTGCGCGAGAGTAAAAATATGCTCTCATACCATGTAAAATTTTGCACGCTCACGTTATAATTTATGCATTTCAAAAAAAATACTGAAAATTGACATTGTTTGGAATTTTTTTGGCCCAATGTGTTTTATGGCCAAATCAGCTGGTCAAAACCTATGGAGCGTGTACAAGGTGCCTTGAATGACCATCTATGGCATGATAGCCGCACATCCACTAAAAGTGGCAGATGATTGAATACCAGCCAGGATACTGTCAGTTGCTTTTAGCCTAATTGTTGTGATAAACTTATTAAATAGGTAAGTATTCAAATCTATTTGATAAGTTTTCTTTGAATGCACTCTGCGACAGCGGAGGGCAGCCCAATTCTCTTGAAAAACGCAAGAAAAAAAATTGCACTAACAAGTTAGCTTTTAGGCCGATTTTCGTCCAAAATGGCCGAAATTCGGGTCCCCCCAAATTTTCAACTGATGATTACTCCACGTACACTTGAGCTACAAACGTCGTTTTGGGCTCGTTGGAATTGTCCTGAGCTCAAATTTATGAAACAAGATGAAAAAAATGAACTTTGAACGAAAAAAAAAAAATTTTGAAAATTTCATTTTTTGCACCACGCTCGATTAGGCTTAACTTTTTGGTATCACCGAGATTTCAAAAGCTTATAACTTTGTGTTGGACCGATGAAATTGGTTCATTTTCTCAGTCCCCCAAGATTTGACTATGATCTTGTGATCCAAATAATAAAATTTGGAAATTTTAAAATTTTTGGGCAAGTTATGGCCGTTCGCGCAATTCACCAGGCTCGATTGGGCTTAATTTTTTGACATCACCGAAATTCAAAAGGCTATAACTCAAAGACCCCAAAAGTTATCTCCATTATTTTTGACCTATCAGCAGCTGATTGTACACAAAATTGATACTGCAAAAGAAATTTTTCGGTTTTCTTTTGTTTTGGCCAAAATTTGAGCCATTGAAAATTTTTGCACCACGCTCGATTAGGCTTAACTTTTTGACATCACCGAACTTTAAACAGCAATAACTCTTAGCGCATAAAAGTAAAAGAATTACTTTTGCTTTAAATAAAAGCCTACAACACCTGGTGTTCCCAGGCGGTCTCCCATCCAAGTACTAACCAGGCCCAATGTTGCTTAACTTCGGTGATCGGACGAGAACCGGTTCATTCAACATGGTATGTTCGTAGGCATTTGAGTTACTCCGCTTTTATTTATATCCTTACTAGCTTATGTCTATGTGCATTACTTTTAAAACACTCGCCCTCGCGCGAGAGTAAAAATATGCTCTTATACCATGTAAAATTTTGCGCGCTCACGTTATAATTTATGCATTTCAAACAAAATACTGAAAATTGACATTGTTTGGAATTTTTTTGGCCCAATGTGTTTTATGGCCAAATCAGCTGGTGAAAACCTATGGAGCGTGTACAAGGTGCCTTGAATGACCATCTATGGCATGATAGCCGCACATCCACTGTAAGTGGCATATGATTGAATACCAGCCAGGATACTGCCAGTTGCTTTTAGCCTAATTGTTGTGATAAACTTATTAAATAGGTAAGTATTCAAATCTATTTGATAAGTTTTCTTTGAATGCACTCTGCGACAGCGGAAGGCAGCCCCATTCTCTTGAAAAATGCAAGAAAAAAAATTGCACTAACATAAAAGTTAGCTTTTAGGCCGATTTTCGTCCAAAATGGCCGAAATTCGGGTCCCCCCAAATTTTCAACTGATGATTACTCCACGTACACTTGAGCTACAAACGTCGTTTTGGGCTCGTTGGAATTGTCCTGAGCTCAAAATTATGAAACAAGATGAAAAAAATGAACTTTGTACGAAAAAAACAAAAATTTTGAAAATTTCATTTTTTGCACCACGCTCGATTAGGCTTAACTTTTTGGTATCACCGAGATTTCAAAAGCTTATAACTTTGTGTTGGACCGACGAAATTGGTTCATTTTCTCAGTCCCCCAAGACTTGACTATGATCTTGTGATCCAAATAATAAAATTTGGAAATTTTAAAATTTTTGGGCAAGTTATGGCCGTTCGCGCAATTCACCAGGCTCGATTGGGCTTATTTTTTTGACATCACCGAAATTCAAAAGGCTATAACTCAAAGACCCCAAAAGTTATCTCCATTATTTTTGACCTATCAGCAGCTGATTGTACACAACATTGATACTGCAAAAGAAATTTTTCGGTTTTCTTTTGTTTTGGCCAAAATTTGACCCAGTGAAAATTTTTGCACCACGCTCGATTAGGCTTAACTTTTTGACATCACCGAATTTTAAACAACAATAACTCTTAGCGCATAAAAGTAAAAGAATTACTTTTGCTTTAAATAAAAGCCTACAACACCTGGTGTTCCCAGGCGGTCTCCCATCCAAGTACTAACCAGGCCCAATGTTGCTTAACTTCGGTGATCGGACGAGAACCGGTGCATTCAACATGGTATGGTCGTAGGCGTTTGAGTTACTCCGCTTTCATTTATATATTTACTAGCTTATGTCTATGTACATTACTTTTAAAACAGTCGCCCTCGCGCGAGAGTAAAAATATGCTCTTATACCATGTAAAATTTTGCACGCTCACGTTATAATTTATGCATTTCAAACAAAATACTGAAAATTGACATTGTTTGGAATTTTTTTGGCCCAATGTGTTTTATGGCCAAATCAGCTGGTCAAAACCTATGGAGCGTGTACAAGGTGCCTTGAATGACCATCTATGGCATGATAGCCGCGCATCCACTGTAAGTGGCATATGATTGAATACCAGCCAGGATACTGTCAGTTGCTTTTAGCCTAGTTGTTGTGATAAACTTATTAAATAGGTAAGTATTCAAATCTATTTGATAAGTTTTCTTTGAATGCACACTGCGACAGCGAAGGGCAGCCCAATTCTCTTGAAAAATGCAAGAAAAAAAATTGCACTAACTTAAAAGTTAGCTTTTAGGCCGATTTTCGTCCAAAATGGCCGAAATTCGGGTCCCCCCAAATTTTCAACTGATGATTACTCCACGTACACTTGAGCTACAAACGTCGTTTTGGGCTCGTTGGAATTTTCCTGAGCTCAAATTTATGAAACAAGATGAAAAAAATGAACTTTGAACGAAAAAAAAAAACAAAAATTTTGAAAATTTCATTTTTTGCACCACACTCGATTAGGCTTAACTTTTTGGTATCACCGAGATTTCAAAAGCTTATAACTTTGTGTTGGACCGACGCAATTGGTTCATTTTCTCAGTCCCCTAAGAATCGACTATGATCTTGTGATCCAAATAATAAAATTTGGAAATTTTAAAATTTTTGAGCAAGTTATGGCCGTTCGCGCAATTCACCAGGCTCGATTGGGCTTATTTTTTTGACATCACCGAAATTCAAAAGGCTATAACTCAAAGACCCCAAAAGTTATCTCCATTATTTTTAACCTATCAGCAGCTGATTGTACACAAAATTGATACTGCAAAAGAAATTTTTCGGTTTTCTTTTGTTTTGGCCAAAGTTTGACCCATTGAAAATTTTTGCACCACGCTCGATTAGGCTTAACTTTTTGACATCACCGAACTTTAAACAGCAATAACTCTTAGCGCATAAAAGTAAAAGAATTACTTTTGCTTTAAATAAAAGCCTACAACACCTGGTGTTCCCAGGCGGTCTCCCATCCAAGTGCTAACCAGGCCCAATGTTGCTTAACTTCGGTGATCGGACGAGAACCGGTGCATTCAACATGGTATGCTCGTAGACATTTGAGTTACTCCGCTTTCATTTATATCCTTACTAGCTTATGTCTATGTACATTACTTTTAAAACAGTCGCCCTCGCGCGAGAGTAAAAATATGCTCTTATACCATGTAAAATTTTGCACGCTCACGTTATAATTTATGCATTTCAAACAAAATACTGAAAATTGACATTGTTTGGAATTTTTTTGGCCCAATGTGTTTTATGACCAAATCAGCTGGTCAAAACCTATGGAGCGTGTACAAGGTGCCTTGAATGACCATCTATGGCATGATAGCCGCACATCCACTGTAAGTGGCATATGATTGAATACCAGCCAGGATACTGTCAGTTGCTTTTAGCCTAATTGTTGTGATAAACTTATTAAATAGGTAAGTATTCAAATCTATTTGATAAGTTTTCTTTGAATGCACTCTGCGACAGCGGAGGGCAGCCCAATTCTCTTGAAAAATGCAAGAAAAAAAATTGCACTAACAAGTTAGCTTTTAGGCCGATTTTCGTCCAAAATGGCCGAAATTCGGGTCCCCCCAAATTTTCAACTGATGATTACTCCACGTACACTTGAGCTACAAACGTCGTTTTGGGCTCGTTGGAATTTTCCTGAGCTCAAATTTATGAAACGAGATGAAAAAAATGAACTTTGAAGGGAAAAAAAAAACAAAAATTTTGCAAATTTCATTTTTTGCACCACGCTCGATTAGGCTTAACTTTTTGGTATCACCGAGATTTCAAAAGCTTATAACTTTGTGTTGGACCGACGAAATTGGTTCATTTTCTCAGTCCCCCAAGATTTGACTATGATCTTGTGATCCAAATAATAAAATTTGGAAATTTTAAAATTTTTGGGCAAGTTATGGCCGTTCGCGCAATTCACCAGGCTCGATTGGGCTTAATTTTTTGACATCACCGAAATTCAAAAGGCTATAACTCAAAGACCCCAAAAGTTATCTCCATTATTTTTGACCTATCAGCAGCTGATTGTACACAAAATTGATACTGCAAAAGAAATTTTTCGGTTTTCTTTTGTTTTGGCCAAAATTTGACCCATTGAAAATTTTTGCACCACGCTCGATTAGGCTTAACTTTTTGACATCACCGAACTTTAAACAGCAATAACTCTTAGCGCATAAAAGTAAAAGAATTACTTTTGCTTTAAATAAAAGCTTACAGCACCTGGTGTTCCCAGGCGGTCTCCCATCCAAGTACTAACCAGGCCCAATGTTGCTTAACTTCGGTGATCGGACGAGAACCGGTGCATTCAACATGGTATGGTCGTAGGGATTTGAGTTACTCCGCTTTCATTTATAACCTTACTAGCCTATGTCTATGTACATTACTTTTAAAACAGTCGCCCTCGCGCGAGAGTAAAAATATGCTCTTATACCATGTAAAATTTTGAACGCTCACGTTATAATTTATGCATTTCAAACAAAATACTGAAAATTGACATTGTTTGGAACTTTTTTGGCCCAATGTGTTTTATGGCCAAATCAGCTGGTCAAAACCTATGGAGCGTGTACAAGGTGCCTTGAATGACCATCTTTGGCATGATAGCCGCACATCCACTGTAAGTGGCATATGAATGAATACCAGCCAGGATACTGTCAGTTGCTTTTAGCCTAATTGTTGTGATAAACTTATTAAATAGGTAAGTATTCAAATCTATTTGATAAGTTTTCTTTGAATGCACTCTGCGACAGCGGAGGGCAGCCCAATTCTCTTGAAAAATGCAAGAAAAAAAATTGCACTAACAAGTTAGCTTTTAGGCCGATTTTCGTCCAAAATGGCCGAAATTCGGGTCCCCCCAAATTTTCAACTGATGATTACTCCACGTACACTTGAGCTACAAACGTCGTTTTGGGCTCGTTGGAATTGTCCTGAGCTCAAATTTATGAAACGAGATGAAAAAAATGAACTTTGAAGGGGAAAAAAAAACAAAAATTTTGCAAATTTCATTTTTTGCACCACGCTCGATTAGGCTTAACTTTTTGGTATCACCGAGATTTCAAAAGCTTATAACTTTGTGTTGGACCGACGAAATTGGTTCATTTTCTCAGTCCCCCAAGATTTGACTATGATCTTGTGATCCAAATAATAAAATTTGGAAATTTTAAAATTTTTGGGCAAGTTATGGCCGTTCGCGCAATTCACCAGGCTCGATTGGGCTTAATTTTTTGACATCACCGAAATTCAAAAGGCTATAACTCAAAGACCCCAAAAGTTATCTCCATTATTTTTGACCTATCAGCAGCTGATTGTACACAAAATTGATACTGCAAAAGAAATTTTTCGGTTTTCTTTTGTTTTGGCCAAAATTTGACCCATTGAAAATTTTTGCACCACGCTCGATTAGGCTTAACTTTTTGACATCACCGAACTTTAAACAGCAATAACTCTTAGCGCATAAAAGTAAAAGAATTACTTTTGCTTTAAATAAAAGCTTACAGCACCTGGTGTTCCCAGGCGGTCTCCCATCCAAGTACTAACCAGGCCCAATGTTGCTTAACTTCGGTGATCGGACGGGAACCGGTGCATTCAACATGGTATGGTCGTAGGGATTTGAGTTACTCCGCTTTCATTTATAACCTTACTAGCTTATGTCTATGTACATTACTTTTAAAACAGTCGCCCTCGCGCGAGAGTAAAAATATGCTCTTATACCATGTAAAATTTTGAACGCTCACGTTATAATTTATGCATTTCAAACAAAATACTGAAAATTGACATTGTTTGGAATTTTTTTGGCCCAATGTGTTTTATGGCCAAATCAGCTGGTCAAAAACTATGGAGCGTGTACAAGGTGCCTTGAATGACCATCTTTGGCATGATAGCCGCACATCCACTGTAAGTGGCATATGATTGAATACCAGCCAGGATACTGTCAGTTGCTTTTAGCCTAATTGTTGTGATAAATTTATTAAATAGGTAAGTATTCAAATCTATTTGATAAGTTTTCTTTGAATGCACTCTGCGACAGCGGAGGGCAGCCCAATTCTCTTGAAAAATGCAAGAAAAAAAATTGCACTAACAAGTTAGCTTTTAGGCCGATTTTCGTCCAAAATGGCCGAAATTCGGGTCCCCCCAAATTTTCAACTGATGATTACTCCACGTACACTTGAGCTACAAACGTCGTTTTAGGCTCGTTGGAATTGTCCTGAGCTCAAATTTATGAAACGAGATGAAAAAAATGAACTTTGAACGAAAAAAAAAACAAAAATTTTGAAAATTTCATTTTTTGCACCACGCTCGATTAGGCTTAACTTTTTGGTATCACCGAGATTTCAAAAGCTTATAACTTTGTGTTGGACCGACGAAATTGGTTCATTTTCTCAGTCCCCCAAGATTTGACTATGATCTTGTGATCCAAATAATAAAATTTGGAAATTTTAAAATTTTTGGGCAAGTTATGGCCGTTCGCGCAATTCACCAGGCTCGATTGGGCTTAATTTTTTGACATCACCGAAATTCAAAAGGCTATAACTCAAAGACCCCAAAAGTTATCTCCATTATTTTTGACCTATCAGCAGCTGATTGTACACAAAATTGATACTGCAAAAGAAATTTTTCGGTTTTCTTTTGTTTTGGCCAAAATTTGACCCATTGAAAATTTTTGCACCACGCTCGATTAGGCTTAACTTTTTGACATCACCGAACTTTAAACAGCAATAACTCTTAGCGCTTAAAAGTAAAAGAATTACTTTTGCTTTAAATAAAAGCCTACAACACCTGGTGTTCCCAGGCGGTCTCCCATCCAAGTACTAACCAGGCCCAATGTTGCTTAACTTCGGTGATCGGACGAGAACCGGTGCATTCAACATGGTATGGTCGTAGGCATTTGAGTTACTCCGCTTTCATTTATATCCTTACTAGCTTATGTCTATGTACATTACTTTTAAAACACTCGCCCTCGCGCGAGAGTAAAAATATGCTCTTATACCATGTAAAATTTTGCACGCTCACGTTATAGTTTATGCATTTCAAACAAAATACTGAAAATTGACATTGTTTGGAATTTTTTTGGCCCAATGTGTTTTATGGCCAAATCAGCTGGTCAAAACCTATGGAGCGTGTACAAGGTGCCTTGAATGACCATCTGTGGCATGATAGCCGCACATCCACTGTAAGTGGCATATGATTGAATACTAGCCAGGATACTGTCAGTTGCTTTTAGCCTAATTGTTGTGATAAACTTATTAAATAGGTAAGTATTCAAATCTATTTGATAAGTTTTCTTTGAATGCACTCTGCGACAGCGGAGGGCAGCCCAATTCTCTTGAAAAATGCAAGAAAAAAAATTGCACTAACTTAAAAGTTAGCTTTTAGGCCGATTTTCGTCCAAAATGGCCGAAATTCGGGTCCCCCCAAATTTTCAGCTGATGATTACTCCACGTACACTTGAGCTACAAACGTCGTTTTGGGCTCGTTGGGATTGTCCTGAGCTCAAATTTATGAAACAAGATGAAAAAAATGAACTTTGAACGAAAAAAAAACAAAAATTTTGAAAATTTCTTTTTTTGCACCACGCTCGATTAGGCTTAACTTTTTGGTATCACCGAGATTTCAAAAGCTTATAACTTTGTGTTGGACCGCCGAAATTGGTTCATTTTCTCAGTCCCCCAAGATTTGACTATGATCTTGTGATCCAAATAATAAAATTTGGAAATTTTAAAATTTTTGGGCAAGTTATGGCCGTTCGCGCAATTCACCAGGCTCGATTAGGCTTAACTTTTTGGTATCACCGAAATTCAAAAGGCTATAACTCAAAGACCCCAAAAGTTATCTCCATTATTTTTGACCTATCAGCAGCTGATTGTACACAAAATTGATACTGCAAAAGAAATTTTTCGGTTTTCTTTTGTTTTGGCCAAAATTTGACCCATTGAAAATTTTTGCACCACGCTCGATTAGGCTTAACTTTTTGACATCACCGAACTTTAAACAGCAATAACTCTTAGCGCTTAAAAGTAAAAGAATTACTTTTGCTTTAAATAAAAGCCTACAACACCTGGTGTTCCCAGGCGGTCTCCCATCCAAGTACTAACCAGGCCCAATGTTGCTTAACTTCGGTGATCGGACGAGAACCGGTGCATTCAACATGGTATGGTCGTAGGCATTTGAGTTACTCCGCTTTCATTTATATCCTTACTAGCTTATGTCTATGTACATTACTTTTAAAACAGTCGCCCTCGCGCGAGAGTAAAAATATGCCTATACCATGTAAAATTTTGCACGCTCACGTTATAATTTATGCATTTCAAACAAAATACTGAAAATTGACATTGTTTGGAATTTTTTTGGCCCAATTTGTTTTATGGCCAAATCAGCTGGTCAAAACCTATGGAGCGTGTACAAGGTGCCTTGAATGACCATCTATGGAATGATAGCCGCACATCCACTGTAAGTGGCATATGATTGAATACCAGCCAGGATACTGTCAGTTGCTTTTAGCCTAATTGTTGTGATAAACTTATTAAATAGGTAAGTATTCAAATCTATTTGATAAGTTTTCTTTGAATGCACTCTGCGACAGCGGAGGGCAGTCCAATTCTCTTGAAAAATGCAAGAAAAAAAATTGCACTAACAAGTTAGCTTTTAGGCCGATTTTCGTCCAAAATGGCCGAAATTCGGGTCCCTCCAAGTTTTCAGCTGATGATTACTCCACGTACACTTGAGCTACAAACGTCGTTTTGGGCTCGTTGGGATTGTCCTGAGCTCAAATTTATGAAACAAGATGAAAAAAATGAACTTTGAACGAAAAAAAAAAACAAAATTTTGAAAATTTCATTTTTTGCACCACGCTCGATTAGGCTTAACTTTTTGGTATCACCGAAATTCAAAAGGCTATAACTCAATGACCCCAAAATTTATCTCCATTATTTTTGACCTATCAGCAGCTGATTGTACACAAAATTGATACTGCAAAAGAAATTTTTCGGTTTTCTTTTGTTTTGGCCAAAATTTGACCCATTGAAAATTTTTGCACCACGCTCGATTAGGCTTAACTTTTTGACATCACCGAACTTTAAACAGCAATAACTCTTAGCGCTTAAAAGTAAAAGAATTACTTTTGCTTTAAATAAAAGCCTACAACACCTGATGTTCCCATGCGGTCTCCCATCCAAGTACTAACCAGGCCCAATGTTGCTTAACTTCGGTGATCGGACGAGAACCGGTGCATTCAACATGGTATGGTCGTAGGCATTTGAGTTACTCCGCTTTCATTTATATCCTTACTAGCTTATGTCTATGTACATTACTTTTAAAA
This sequence comes from Symsagittifera roscoffensis, assembly GCF_963678635.1. Lineage (NCBI taxonomy): Eukaryota > Metazoa > Xenacoelomorpha > Acoela > Convolutidae > Symsagittifera > Symsagittifera roscoffensis. The sequence continues at coordinate 33,324,162 of NC_087067.1, read as the reverse complement.
CAGTCGCCCTCGCGCGAGAGTAAAAATATGCCTATACCATGTAAAATTTTGCACGCTCACGTTATAATTTATGCATTTCAAACAAAATACTGAAAATTGACATTGTTTGGAATTTTTTGGCCCAATTTGTTTTATGACCAAATCAGCTGGTCAAAACCTATGGAGCGTGTACAAGGTGCCTTGAATGACCATCTATGGAATGAAAGCCGCACATCCACTGTAAGTGGCATATGATTGAATACCAGCCAGGATACTGTCAGTTGCTTTTAGCCTAATTGTTGTGATAAACTTATTAAATAGGGAAGTATTCAAATCTATTTGATAAGTTTTCTTTGAATGCACTCTGCGACAGCGGAGGGCAGTCCAATTCTCTTGAAAAATGCAAGAAAAAAAATTGCACTAACAAGTTAGCTTTTAGGCCGATTTTCGTCCAAAATGGCCGAAATTCGGGTCCCCCTAAATTTTCAACTGATGATTACTCCACGTACACTTGAGCTACAAACGTCGTTTTGGGCTCGTTGGAATTGTCCTGAGCTCAAATTTATGAAACAAGATGAAAAAATGAACTTTTAACGAAAAAAAAAACAAAAATTTTGAAAATTTCATTTTTTGCACCACGCTCGATTAGGCTTAACTTTTTGGTATCACCGAGATTTCAAAAGCTTATAACTTTGTGTTGGACCGACGAAATTGGTTCATTTTCTCAGTCCCCCAAGATTTGACTATGATCTTGTGATCCAAATAATAAAATTTGGAAATTTTAAAATTTTTCGGCAAGTTATGGCCGTTCGCGCAATTCACCAGGCTCGCTTGGGCTTATTTTTTTGACATCACCGAAATTCAAAAGGCTATAACTCAAAGACCCCAAAAGTTATCTCCATTATTTTTGACCTATCAGCAGCTGATTGTACACAAAAATGATACTGCAAAAGAAATTTTTCGGTTTTCTTTTGTTTTGGCCAAAATTTGACCCATTGAAAAATTTTGCACCACGCTCGATTAGGCTTAACTTTTTGACATCACCGAACTTTAAACAGCAATAACTCTTAGCGCATAAAAGTAAAAGAATTACTTTTGCTTTAAATAAAAGCCTACAACACCTGGTGTTCCCAGGCGGTCTCCCATCCAAGTACTAACCAGGCCCAATGTTGCTTAACTTCGGTGATCGGACGAGAACCGGTGCATTCAACATGGTATGGTCGTAGGCATTTGAGTTACTCCGCTTTCATTTATATCCTTACTAGCTTATGTCTATGTACATTACTTTTAAAACAGTCGCCCTCGCGCGAGAGTAAAAGTATGCTCTTATACCATGTAAAATTTTGCACGCTCACGTTATAATTTATGCATTTCAAACAAAATACTGAAAATTGACATTGTTTGGAATTTTTTTGGCCCAATGTGTTTTATGGCCAAATCAGCTGGTCAAAACCTATGGAGCGTGTACAAGGTGCCTTGAATGACCATCTATGGCATGATAGCCGCACATCCACTGTAAGTGGCATATGATTGAATACCAGCCAGGATACTGTCAGTTGCTTTGAGCCTAATTGTTGTGATAAACTTATTAAATAGGTAAGTATTCAAATCTATTTGATAAGTTTTCTTTGAATGCACTCTGCGACAGCGGAGGGCAGCCCAATTCTCTTGAAAAATGCAAGAAAAAAAATTGCACTAACAAGTTAGCTTTTAGGCCGATTTTCGTCCAAAATGGCCGAAATTCGGGTCCCCCCAAATTTTCAACTGATGATTACTCCACGTACACTTGAGCTACAAACGTCGTTTTGGCTCGTTGGAATTGTCCTGAGCTCAAATTTATGAAACGAGATGAAAAAAATGAACTTTGAACGAAAAAAAAACAAAAATTTTGAAAATTTCATTTTTTGCACCACGCTCGATTAGGCTTAACTTTTTGGTATCACCGAGATTTCAAAAGCTTATAACTTTGTGTTGGACCGACGAAATTGGTTCATTTTCTCAGTCCCCCAAGATTTGACTATGATCTTGTGATCCAAAGAATAAAATTTGGAAATTTTAAAATTTTTGGGCAAGTTATGGCCGTTCGCGCAATTCACCAGGCTCGATTGGGCTTATTTTTTTGACATCACCGAAATTCAAAAGGCTATAACTCAAAAACCCCAAAAGTTATCTCCATTACTTTTGACCTATCAGCAGCTGATTGTACACAAAAATGATACTGCAAAAGAAATTTTTCGGTTTTCTTTTGTTTTGGCCAAAATTTGACCCATTGAAAATTTTTGCACCACGCTCGTTTAGGCTTAACTTTTTGACATCACCGAACTTTAAACAGCAATAACTCTTAGCGCTTAAAAGTAAAAGAATTACTTTTGCTTTAAATAAAAGCCTACAACACCTGGTGTTCCCAGGCGGTCTCCCATCCAAGTACTAACCAGGCCCAATGTTGCTTAACTTCGGTGATCGGACGAGAACCGGTGCATTCAACATGGTATGGTCGTAGGCATTTGAGTTACTCCGCTTTCATTTATATCCTTACTAGCTTATGTCTATGTACATTACTTTTAAAACAGTCGCCCTCGCGCGAGAGTAAAAATATTCCTATACCATGTAAAATTTTGCACGCTCACGTTATAATTTATGCATTTCAAACAAAATACTGAAAATTGACATTGTTTGGAATTTTTTTGGCCCAATTTGTTTTATGGCCAAATCAGCTGGTCAAAACCTATGGAGCGTGTACAAGGTGCCTTGAATGACCATCTATGGAATGATAGCCGCACATCCACTGTAAGTGGCATATGATTGAATACCAGCCAGGATACTGTCAGTTGCTTTTAGCCTAATTGTTGTGATAAACTTATTAAATAGGGAAGTATTCAAATCTATTTGATAAGTTTTCTTTGAATGCACTCTGCGACAGCGGAGGGCAGTCCAATTCTCTTGAAAAATGCAAGAAAAAAAATTGCACTAACAAGTTAGCTTTTAGGCCGATTTTCGTCCAAAATGGCCGAAATTCGGGTCCCCCTAAATTTTCAACTGATGATTACTCCACGTACACTTGAGCTACAAACGTCGTTTTGGGCTCGTTGGAATTGTCCTGAGCTCAAATTTATGAAACAAGATGAAAAAATGAACTTTTAACGAAAAAAAAAACAAAAATTTTGAAAATTTCATTTTTTGCACCACGCTCGATTAGGCTTAACTTTTTGGTATCACCGAGATTTCAAAAGCTTATAACTTTGTGTTGGACCGACGAAATTGGTTCATTTTCTCAGTCCCCCAAGATTTGACTATGATCTTGTGATCCAAATAATAAAATTTGGAAATTTTAAAATTTTTCGGCAAGTTATGGCCGTTCGCGCAATTCACCAGGCTCGCTTGGGCTTATTTTTTTGACATCACCGAAATTCAAAAGGCTATAACTCAAAGACCCCAAAAGTTATCTCCATTATTTTTGACCTATCAGCAGCTGATTGTACACAAAAATGATACTGCAAAAGAAATTTTTCGGTTTTCTTTTGTTTTGGCCAAAATTTGACCCATTGAAAATTTTTGCACCACGCTCGATTAGGCTTAACTTTTTGACATCACCGAACTTTAAACAGCAATAACTCTTAGCGCATAAAAGTAAAAGAATTACTTTTGCTTTAAATAAAAGCCTACAACACCTGGTGTTCCCAGGCGGTCTCCCATCCAAGTACTAACCAGGCCCAATGTTGCTTAACTTCGGTGATCGGACGAGAACCGGTGCATTCAACATGGTATGGTCGTAGGCATTTGAATTACTCCGCTTTCATTTATATCCTTACTAGCTTATGTCTATGTACATTACTTTTAAAACAGTCGCCCTCGCGCGAGAGTAAAAGTATGCTCTTATACCATGTAAAATTTTGCACGCTCACGTTATAATTTATGCATTTCAAACAAAATACTGAAAATTGACATTGTTTGGAATTTTTTTGGCCCAATGTGTTTTATGGCCAAATCAGCTGGTCAAAACCTATGGAGCGTGTACAAGGTGCCTTGAATGACCATCTATGGCATGATAGCCGCACATCCACTGTAAGTGGCATATGATTGAATACCAGCCAGGATACTGTCAGTTGCTTTGAGCCTAATTGTTGTGATAAACTTATTAAATAGGTAAGTATTCAAATCTATTTGATAAGTTTTCTTTGAATGCACTCTGCGACAGCGGAGGGCAGCCCAATTCTCTTGAAAAATGCAAGAAAAAAAATTGCACTAACAAGTTAGCTTTTAGGCCGATTTTCGTCCAAAATGGCCGAAATTCGGGTCCCCCCAAATTTTCAACTGATGATTACTCCACGTACACTTGAGCTACAAACGTCGTTTTGGGCTCGTTGGAATTGTCCTGAGCTCAAATTTATGAAACGAGATGAAAAAAATGAACTTTGAACGAAAAAAAAACAAAAATTTTGAAAATTTCATTTTTTGCACCACGCTCGATTAGGCTTAACTTTTTGGTATCACCGAGATTTCAAAAGCTTATAACTTTGTGTTGGACCGACGAAATTGGTTCATTTTCTCAGTCCCCCAAGATTTGACTATGATCTTTTGATCCAAAGAATAAAATTTGGAAATTTTAAAATTTTTGGGCAAGTTATGGCCGTTCGCGCAATTCACCAGGCTCGATTGGGCTTATTTTTTTGACATCACCGAAATTCAAAAGGCTATAACTCAAAAACCCCAAAAGTTATCTCCATTACTTTTGACCTATCAGCAGCTGATTGTACACAAAAATGATACTGCAAAAGAAATTTTTCGGTTTTCTTTTGTTTTGGCCAAAATTTGACCCATTGAAAATTTTTGCACCACGCTCGTTTAGGCTTAACTTTTTGACATCACCGAACTTTAAACAGCAATAACTCTTAGCGCTTAAAAGTAAAAGAATTACTTTTGCTTTAAATAAAAGCCTACAACACCTTGTGTTCCCAGGCGGTCTCCCATCCAAGTACTAACCAGGCCCAATGTTGCTTAACTTCGGTGATCGGACGAGAACCGGTGCATTCAACATGGTATGGTCGTAGGCATTTGAGTTACTCCGCTTTCATTTATATCCTTACTAGCTTATGTCTATGTACATTACTTTTAAAACAGTCGCCCTCGCGCGAGAGTAAAAATATTCCTATACCATGTAAAATTTTGCACGCTCACGTTATAATTTATGCATTTCAAACAAAATACTGAAAATTGACATTGTTTGGAATTTTTTTGGCCCAATTTGTTTTATGGCCAAATCAGCTGGTCAAAACCTATGGAGCGTGTACAAGGTGCCTTGAATGACCATCTATGGAATGATAGCCGCACATCCACTGTAAGTGGCATATGATTGAATACCAGCCAGGATACTGTCAGTTGCTTTTAGCCTAATTGTTGTGATAAACTTATTAAATAGGTAAGTATTCAAATCTATTTGATAAGTTTTCTTTGAATGCACTCTGCTACAGCGGAGGGCAGTCCAATTCTCTTGAAAAATGCAAGAAAAAAAATTGCACTAACAAGTTAGCTTTTAGGCCGACTTTCGTCCAAAATGGCCGAAATTCGGGTCCCCCCAAATTTTCAACTGATGATTACTCCACGTACACTTGAGCTACAAACGTCGTTTTGGGCTCGTTGGAATTGTCCTGAGCTCAAATTTATGAAACGAGATGAAAAAACTGAACTTTGAACGAAAAAAAAAACAAAAATTTTGAAAATTTCATTTTTTGCACCACGCTCGATTAGGCTTAACTTTTTGGTATCACCGAGATTTCAAAAGCTTATAACTTTGTGTTGGACCGACGAAATTGGTTCATTTTCTCAGTCCCCCAAGATTTGACTATGATCTTGTGATCCAAATAATAAAATTTGGAAATTTTAAAATTTTTGGGCAAGTTATGGCCGTTCGCGCAATTCACCAGGCTCGATTGGGCTTATTTTTTTGACATCACCGAAATTCAAAAGGCTCTAACTCAAAAACCCCAAAAGTTATCTCCATTATTTTTGACCTATCAGCAGCTGATTGTACACAAAATTGATACTGCAAAAGAAAATTTTCGGTTTTCTTTTGTTTTGGCCAAAATTTGACCCATTGAAAATTTTTGCACCACGCTCGATTAGGCTTAACTTTTTGACATCACCGAACTTTAAACAGCAATAACTCTTAGCGCATAAAAGTAAAAGAATTACTTTTGCTTTAAATAAAAGCCTACTACACCTGGTGTTCCCAGGCGGTCTCCCATCCAATTACTAACCAGGCCCAATGTTGCTTAACTTCGGTGATCGGACGAGAATCGGTGCATTCAACATGGTATGGTCGTAGGCATTTGAGTTACTCCGCTTTCATTTATATCCTTACTAGCTTATGTCTATGTACATTACTTTTAAAACAGTCGCCCTCGCGCGAGAGTAAAAATATGCTCTTATACCATGTAAAATTTTGCACGCTCACGTTATAATTTATGCATTTCAAACAAAATACTGAAAATTGACATTGTTTGGAATTTTTTTGGCCCAATGTGTTTTATGGCCAAATCAGCTGGTCAAAACCTATGGAGCGTGTACAAGGTGCCTTGAATGACCATCTATGGCATGATAGCCGCACATCCACTGTAAGTGGCATATGATTGAATACCAGCCAGGATACTGTCAGTTGCTTTTAGCCTAATTGTTGTGATAAACTTATTAAATAGGTAAGTATTCAAATCTATTTTATAAGTTTTCTTTGAATGCACTCTGCTACAGCGGAGGGCAGCCCAATTCTCTTGAAAAATGCAAGAAAAAAAATTGCACTAAAGAGTTAGCTTTTAGGCCGATTTTCGTCCAAAATGGCCGAAATTCGGGTCCCCCCAAATTTTCAACTGATGATTACTCCACATATACTTGAGCTACAAACGTCGTTTTGGGCTCGTTGGAATTTTCCTGAGCTCAAATTTATGAAACATGATGAAAAAAATGAACTTTGAACGAAAAAAAAACAAAAATTTTGAAAATTTCATTTTTTGCACCACGCTCGATTAGGCTTAACTTTTTGGTATCACCGAGATTTCAAAAGCTTATAACTTTGTGTTGGACCGACGAAATTGGTTCATTTTCTCAGTCCCCCAAGATTTGACTATGATCTTGTGATCCAAATAATAAAATTTGGAAATTTTAAAATTTTTGGGCAAGTTATGGCCGTTCGCGCAATTCACCAGGCTCGATTGGGCTTATTTTTTTGACATCACCGAAATTCAAAAGGCTATAACTCAAAAACCCCAAAAGTTATCTCCATTATTTTTGACCTATCAGCAGCTGATTGTACACAAAATTGATACTGCAATAGAAATTTTTCGGTTTTCTTTTGTTTTGGCCAAAATTTGACCCATTGAAAATTTTTGCACCACGCTCGATTAGGCTTAACTTTTTGACATCACCGAACTTTAAACAGCAATAACTCTTAGCGCATAAAAGTAAAAGAATTACTTTTGCTTTAAATAAAAGCCTACAACACCTGATGTTCCCAGGCGGTCTCCCATCCAAGTACTAACCAGGCCCAATGTTGCTTAACTTCGGTGATCGGACGAGAACCGGTGCATTCAACATGGTATGGTCGTAGGCATTTGAGTTACTCCGCTTTCATTTATATCCTTACTAGCTTATGTCTATGTACATTACTTTTAAAACACTCGCCCTCGCGCGAGAGTAAAAATATGCTCTTATACCATGTAAAATTTTGCACGCTCACGTTATAATTTATGCATTTCAAACAAAATACTGAAAATTGACATTGTTTGGAATTTTTTTGGCCCAATGTGTTTTATGGCCAAATCAGCTGGTCAAAACCTATGGAGCGTGTACAAGGTGCCTTGAATGACCATCTATGGCATGATAGCCGCACATCCACTGTAAGTGGCATATGATTGAATACCAGCCAGGATACTGTCAGTTGCTTTTAGCCTAATTGTTGTGATAAACTTATTAAATAGGTAAGTATTCAAATCTATTTTATAAGTTTTCTTTGAATGCACTCTGCTACAGCGGAGGGCAGCCCAATTCTCTTGAAAAATGCAAGAAAAAAAATTGCACTAACGTAAAAGTTAGCTTTTAGGCCGATTTTCGTCCAAAATGGCCGAAACTCGGGTCCCCCCAAGTTTTCAACTGATGATTACTCCACGTACACTTGAGCTACAAACGTTGTTTTGGGCTCGTTTGAATTGTCCTGAGCTCAAATTTATGAAACGAGATGAAAAAAATGAACTTTGAACGAAAAAAAAAAACAAAAATTTTGAAAATTTCATTTTTTGCACCACGCTCGATTAGGCTTAACTTTTTGGTATCACCGAGATTTCAAAAGCTTATAACTTTGTGTTGGACCGACGAAATTGGTTCATTTTCTCAGTCCCCCAAGATTTGACTATGATCTTGTGATCCAAATAATAAAATTTGGAAATTTTAAAATTTTTGGGCAAGTTATGGCCGTTCGCGCAATTCACCAGGCTCGATTGGGCTTAATTTTTTGACATCACCGAAATTCAAAAGGCTATAACTCAAAGACCCCAAAAGTTATCTCCATTATTTTTGGCCTATCAGCAGCTGATTGTACACAAAATTGATACTGCAAAAGAAATTTTTCGGTTTTCTTTTGTTTTGGCCAAAATTTGACCCATTGAAAATTTTTGCACCACGCTCGATTAGGCTTAACTTTTTGACATCACCGAACTTTAAACAGCAATAACTCTTAGCGCATAAAAGTAAAAGAATTACTTTTGCTTTAAATAAAAGCCTACAACACCTGGTGTTCCCAGGCGGTCTCCCATCCAAGTACTAACCAGGCCCAATGTTGCTTAACTTCGGTGATCGGACGAGAACCGGTGCATTCAACATGGTATGGTCGTAGGCATTAGAGTTACTCCGCTTTCATTTATATCCTTACTAGCTTATGTCTATGTACATTACTTTTAAAACACTCGCCCTCGCGCGAGAGTAAAAAATATGCTCTTATACCATGTAAAATTTTGCACGCTCACGTTATAATTTATGCATTTCAAACAAAATACTGAAAATTGACATTGTTTGGAATTTTTTTGGCCCAATGTGTTTTATGGCCAAATCAGCTGGTCAAAACCTATGGAGCGTGTACAAGGTGCCTTGAATGACCATCTATGGCATGATAGCCGCACATCCACTGTAAGTGGCATATGATTGAATACCAGCCAGGATACTGTCAGTTGCTTTTAGCCTAATTGTTGTGATAAACTTATTAAATAGGTAAGTATTCAAATCTATTTTATAAGTTTTCTTTGAATGCACTCTGCTACAGCGGAGGGCAGCCCAATTCTCTTGAAAAATGCAAGAAAAAAAATTGCACTAACGTAAAAGTTAGCTTTTAGGCCGATTTTCGTCCAAAATGGCCGAAACTCGGGTCCCCCCAAGTTTTCAACTGATGATTACTCCACGTACACTTGAGCTACAAACGTTGTTTTGGGCTCGTTTGAATTGTCCTGAGCTCAAATTTATGAAACGAGATGAAAAAAATGAACTTTGAAGGAAAAAAAAAAACAAAAATTTTGAAAATTTCATTTTTTGCACCACGCTCGATTAGGCTTAACTTTTTGGTATCACCGAGATTTCAAAAGCTTATAACTTTGTGTTGGACCGACGAAATTGGTTCATTTTCTCAGTCCCCCAAGATTTGACTATGATCTTGTGATCCAAATAATAAAATTTGGAAATTTTAAAATTTTTGGGCAAGTTATGGCCGTTCGCGCAATTCACCAGGCTCGATTGGGCTTAATTTTTTGACATCACCGAAATTCAAAAGGCTATAACTCAAAGACCCCAAAAGTTATCTCCATTATTTTTGGCCTATCAGCAGCTGATTGTACACAAAATTGATACTGCAAAAGAAATTTTTCGGTTTTCTTTTGTTTTGGCCAAAATTTGACCCATTGAAAATTTTTGCACCACGCTCGATTAGGCTTAACTTTTTGACATCACCGAACTTTAAACAGCAATAACTCTTAGCGCATAAAAGTAAAAGAATTACTTTTGCTTTAAATAAAAGCCTACAACACCTGGTGTTCCCAGGCGGTCTCCCATCCAAGTACTAACCAGGCCCAATGTTGCTTAACTTCGGTGATCGGACGAGAACCGGTGCATTCAACATGGTATGGTCGTAGGCATTAGAGTTACTCCGCTTTCATTTATATCCTTACTAGCTTATGTCTATGTACATTACTTTTAAAACAGTCCATCTCGCGCGAGAGTAAAAATATGCTCTTATACCATGTAAAATTTTGCACGCTCACGTTATAATTTATGCATTTCAAACAAAATACTGAAAATTGACATTGTTTGGAATTTTTTTGGCCCATTGTGTTTTATGGCCAAATCAGCTAGTCAAAACCTATGGAGCGTGTACAAGGTGCCTTGAATGACCATCTATGGCATGATAGCCGCACATCCACTGTAAGTGGCATATGATTGAATACCAGCCAGGATACTGTCAGTTGCTTTTAGCCTAATTGTTGTGATAAACTTATTAAATAGGTAAGTATTCAAATCTATTTGATAAGTTTTCTTTGAATGCACTCTGCGACAGCGGAGGGCAGCCCACTTCTCTTGAAAAATGCAAGAAAAAATTGCACAAACAAGTTAGCTTTTAGGCCGATTTTCGTCCAAAATGGCCGAAATTCGGGTTCCCCCAAATTTTCAACTGATGATTACTCCACGTACATTTGAGCTACAAACGTCGTTTTGGGCTCGTTGGAATTGTCCTGAGCTCAAATTTATGAAACAAGATGAAAAAAATGAACTATGATCGAAAAAAAAATTTTGAAATTTTCATTTTTTGCACCACGCTCGATTAGGCTTAACTTTTTGGTATCACCGAGATTTCAAAAGCTTATAACTTTGTGTTGGACCGACGAAGTTGGTTCATTTTCTCAGTCCCCCAAGATTTGACTATGATCTTGTGATCCAAATAATAAAATTTGGAAATTTTAAAAATTTTGAGCAAGTTATGGCCGTTCGCGCAATTCACCAGGCTCGATTGGGCTTATTTTTTTGACATCACCGAAATTCAAAAGGCTATAACTCAAAAACCCCAAAAGTTATCTCCATTATTTTGACCTATCAGCAGCTGATTGTACACAAAATTGATACTGCAAAAAAAAAATTTCGATTTTCTTTTGTTTTGGCCAAAATTTGACCCATTGAAAATTTTTGCACCACGCTCGATTAGGCTTAACTTTTTGACATCACCGAAATTTAAACAGCAATAACTCTTAGCGCATAAAAGTAAAAGAATTACTTTTGCTTTAAATAAAAGCCTGCAACACCTGGTGTTCCCAGGCGGTCTCCCATCCAAGTACTAACCAGGCCCAATGTTGCTTAACTTCGGTGATCGGACGAGAACCGGTGCATTCAACATGGTATGGTCGTAGGCATTTGAGTTACTCCGCTTTCATTTATATCCTTACTAGCTTATGTCTATGCACATTACTTTTAAAACAGTCGCCCTCGCGCGAGAGTAAAAATATGCTCTTATACCATGTAAAATTTTGCACGCTCACGTTATAATTTATGCATTTCAAACAAAATACTGAAAATTGACATTGTTTGGAATTTTTTTGGCCCAATGTGTTTTATGGCCAAATCAGCTGGTCAAAACCTATGGAGCGTGTACAAGGTGCCTTGAATGACCATCTATGGCATGATAGCCGCACATCCACTGTAAGTGGCATATGATTGAATACCAGCCAGGATACTGTCAGTTGCTTTTAGCCTAATTGTTGTGATAAACTTATTAAATAGGTAAGTATTCAAATCTATTTGATAAGTTTTCTTTGAATGCACTCTGCGACAGCGGAGGGCAGCCCAATTCTCTTGAAAAATGCAAGAAAAAAAATTGCACTAACAAGTTAGCTTTTAGGCCGATTTTCGTCCAAAATGGCCGAAATTCGGGTCCCCCCAAATTTTCAACTGATGATTACTCCACGTACACTTGAGCTACAAACGTCGTTTTGGGCTCGTTGGAATTTTCCTGAGCTCAAATTTATGAAACGAGATGAAAAAAATGAACTTTGAACGAAAAAAAAACAAAAATTTTGAAAATTTCATTTTTTGCACCACGCTCGATTAGGCTTAACTTTTTGGTATCACCGAGATTTCAAAAGCTTATAACTTTGTGTTGGACCGACGAAATTGGTTCATTTTCTCAGTCCCCCAAGATTTGACTATGATCTTGTGATCCAAATAATAAAATTTGGAAATTTTAAAATTTTTGGGCAAGTTATGGCCGTTCGCGCAATTCACCAGGCTCGATTGGGCTTATTTTTTTGACATCACCGAAATTCAAAAGGCTATAACTCAAAAACCCCAAAAGTTATCTCCATTATTTTTGACCTATCAGCAGCTGATTGTACACAAAATTGATACTGCAAAAAAAAAAATTCGGTTTTCTTTTGTTTTGGCCAAAATTTGACCAATTGAAAATTTTTGCACCACGCTCGATTAGGCTTAACTTTTTGACATCACCGAACTTTAAACAGCAATAACTCTTAGCGCATAAAAGTAAAAGAATTACTTTTGCTTTAAATAAAAGCCTACAACACCTGGTGTTCCCAGGCGGTCTCCCATCCAAGTACTAACCAGGCCCAATGTTGCTTAACTTCGGTGATCGGACGAGAACCGGTGCATTCAACATGGTATGGTCGTAGGCATTTGAGTTACTCCGCTTTCATTTATATCCTTACTAGCTTATGTCTATGTACATTACTTTTAAAACAGTCGCCCTCGCGCGTGAGTAAAAATATGCTCTTATACCATGTAAAATTTTGCACGCTCACGTTATAATTTATGCATTTCAAACAAAATACTGAAAACTGACATTGTTTGGAATTTTTTTGGCCCAATGTGTTTTATGGCCAAATCAGCTGGTCAAAACCTATGGAGCGTGTACAAGGTGCCTTGAATGACCATCTATGGCATGATAGCCGCACATCCACTGTAAGTGGCATATGATTGAATACCAGCCAGGATACTGTCAGTTGCTTTTAGCCTAATTGTTGTGATAAACTTATTAAATAGGTAAGTATTCCAATCTATTTGATAAGTTTTCTTTGAATGCACTCTGCGACAGCGGAGGGCAGCCCAATTTTCTTGAAAAATGCAAGAAAAAAAATTGCACTAACAAGTTAGCTTTTAAGCCGATTTTCGTCCAAAATGGCCGAAATTCGTCCCCCCAAATTTTCAACTGATGATTACTCCACGTACACTTGAGCTACAAACGTCGTTTTGGGCTCGTTGGAATTTTCCTGAGCTCAAATTTATGAAACAAGATGGAAAAAATGAACTTTGAACGAAAAAAAAACAAAAATTTTGAAAATTTCATTTTTTGCACCACGCTCGATTAGGCTTAACTTTTTGGTATCACCGAGATTTCAAAAGCTTATAACTTTGTGTTGGACCTACGAAATTGGTTCATTTTCTCAGTCCCCCAAGATTTGACTATGATCTTGTGATCCAAATAATAAAATTTGGAAATTTTAAAATTTTTGGGCAAGTTATGGCCGTTCGCGCAATTCAACAGGCTCGATTGGGCTTATTTTTTTGACATCACCGAAATTCAAAAGGCTATAACTCAAAAACCCCAAAAGTTATCTCCATTATTTTTGACCTATCAGCAGCTGATTGTACACAAAAATGATACTGCAAAAGAAATTTTTCGGTTTTCTTTTGTTTTGGCCAAAATTTGACCCATTGAAAATTTTCCCACCACGCTCGATTAGGCTTAACTTTTTGACATCACCGAACTTTAAACAGCAATAACTCTTAGCGCAAATAAATTAAATAAAAATAGCGCACCTGGATCTGATGGTCTTACTTCAGACTTGTATAAAAGCCACTCAAATTTTTTCGCTCCGTTGCTCGCTGAATTATTTAACTCGATGTGCTACAATAAAGCGGCACCTAGGGCATTTCTCATTTCAATAATAAAACTCATCCCAAAAATTGAAAACAGTTTAAATGTGGACGAATTCCGACCAATAAGCCTCCTTAACACTGATCTCAAAATTCTTTCCCATGTTCTGGCATCTCGTTTAAGAGACCCTTTAAATAATCTAATACGCAAACATCAACTTGCTTATTTGCCAAAGCGCAGTATTCATACAGCCATAATTAAGGCTAGATTAGCTCAAGAAAAACTCGGAAAATCTAATTGTGTGGTAGCCATCGATTTCAGTAAGGCTTTTGACCGTATGGACCGTGATTACATTTTGAACGTTTTAACAGCCATAGGCTGTCCAGAAATCATAACTTCTTTGATATCCATCATATATACTGATACCAAAGCGATGATAGAAATAGGTGGCTACCTATCACGATCAATTAGAGTCGACAATGGGATTAAACAAGGATGCCCTCTTTCGGCGCTTTTGTTCATTTTAGGAATGGAACCTTTACTCCAAGCCATACGCTATAATAATTCTATCAAATCCAACCAAGCACTTAAAATTGTGGCCTACGCCGATGATATAAGTGTTTTCATTAAACGCGCTTGTATCGGAAATTTACTTGATGAAATCAATAAGTTCAATTTGGTATCAAAACTTGCTATAAATGTAGATAAAACCAAAGTTCTGAGTTTAGGTTTCGTGCCTAAACAGTTGAAGAAAGTATCAGCCCTTAAATTATTAGGCATACGCTTAAGCTTGAATGATTCATTGAAAATTAAAACCAAGATATTGGAAGATACGATTAATAATTCAGCTAAATTCAGCTTAAAATGTATGACTATCCGGGCGCGAAGCCTGAATATTGAGACTTTTATGACATCAAGACTCGTATATGTGATGAGGCACTTGGAGTTGACAAAAACTTTCATTGATAGGTTAGAAATGAAATTGATTAACAGTGTATGGCTTGGAGGAAAACATTCAATCAATAAGCAGATCTTATACCTTCCAATAATGGAGGCACAGGCTTCAAAAATTTAAATTTTTATATTGCGGCTGCAAAAATTTTCGACATGGTATCCCTACTTAATACCTTGGGTAGCAACAAAGAAGTGATCTACTTCAAAAAATCTAAGATTTTTAGATCCTTCAAAAATTTCTTAATTAAAAAAAACTTTTTAAAAACATTTTAACTTCCAAATTATAAAACGAAGGTTATAGCTAGTAAAATTGCGAATTTCTACCCGGATCTTAATCTATCAGACAAATCTTTGATTTTTCAAATCCTAACCAAAATATGGAAACATAAAAAGTTCACCCCCCTAGATAAAAACATTCTCTCCTTATTTTTCTTAAACAGTTATCTGGATAAGCCCAGGAAATGGATTAAAAATTTGGTGGACCACCCTCTTTGTTACTCTTGTGAAAGAGAGTTCGAAACCATGCAACATTTGTTTTTCGCTTGTGAAAACTGCTCTACTTTTAAAGAAAAACTTAATTTCAATTCAATAAAAGATCTGCTTGTTGAAGAAAATGTAATAGGCATGAAATACATTGTAGCTAAGCTGATATCATCATGGTGTCAAGATACATCTGAATATCTCAAAAAACTTGGTTCCATTCCATAAAATGATTTTCTTCATGGTGTATTATATTACATTTGATGTCGTATTGTTTTTCTGCTAATGTAACTAAATATGTGTAACTAATTGCTTTCCTTTTTTGTAATTTGTAATTATAATCGTTAATAAATTATTTGAAAGCCTAATTGTTGTGATAAACTTATTAAATAGGTAAGTATTCAAATCTATTTTATAAGTTTTCTTTGAATGCACTCTGCGACAGTGGAGGGCAGCCCAATTTTCTTGAAAAATGCAAGAAAAAAAATGGCACTAACTTAAAAATATAGCTTTTAGGCCGATTTTCGTCCAAATTGGCCGAAATTCGGGTCCCCCCAAATTTTCAACTGATGATTACTCCACGTACACTTGAGCTACAAACGTCGTTTTGGGCTCGTTGGAATTATCCTGAGCTCAAATTTATGAAACAAGATGAAAAAAATGAACTTTGAACGAAAAAAAAAACAAAAATTTTGAAAATTTCATTTTTTGCACCACGCTCGATTAGGCTTAACTTTTTGGTATCACCGAGATTTCAAAAGCTTATAACTTTGTGTTGGACCGACGAAATTGGTTCATTTTCTCAGTCCCCCAAGATTTGACTATGATCTTGTGATCCAAATAATAAAATTTGGAAATTTTAAAATTTTTGGGCAAGTTATGGCCGTTCGCGCAATTCACCAGGCTCGATTGGGCTTATTTTTTTGACATCACCGAAATTCAAAAGGCTATAACTCAAAAACCCCAAAAGTTATCTCCATTATTTTTGACCTATCAGCAGCTGATTGTACACAAAATTGATACTGCAAAAGAAATTTTTCGGTTTTCTTTTGTTTTGGCCAAAATTTGACCCATTGAAAATTTTTGCACCACGCTCGATTAGGCTTAACTTTTTGACATCACCGAACTTTAAACAGCAATAACTCTTAGCGCATAAAAGTAAAAGAATTACTTTTGCTTTAAATAAAAGCCTACAACACCTGGTGTTCCCAGGCGGTCTCCCATCCAAGTACTAACCAGGCCCAAGGTTGCTTAACTTCGGTGATCGGACGAGAACCGGTGCATTCAACATGGTATGGTCGTAGGCATTTGAGTTACTCCGCTTTCATTTATATCCTTACTAGCTTATGTCTATGTACATTACTTTTAAAACAGTCGCCCTCGCGCGAGAGTAAAAATATGCCCTTATACCATGTAAAATTTTGCACGCTCACGTTATAATTTATGCATTTCAAACAAAATACTGAAAATTGACATTGTTTGGAATTTTTTTGGCCCAATGTGTTTTATGGCCAAATCAGCTGGTCAAAACCTATGGAGCGTGTACAAGGTGCCTTGAATGACCATCTATGGCATGATAGCCGCAGATCCACTGTAAGTGGCATATGATTGAATACCAGCCAGGATACTGTCAGTTGCTTTTAGCCTAATTGTTGTGATAAACTTATTAAATAGGTAAGTATTCAAATCTATTTGATAAGTTTTCTTTGAATGCACTCTGCGACAGCGGAGGGCAGCCCAATTCTCTTGAAAAATGCAAGAAAAAAAATTGCACTAACAAGTTAGCTTTTAGGCCGATTTTCGTCCAAAATGGCCGAAATTCGGGTCCCCCCAATTTTTCAACTGATGATTACTCCACGTACACTTGAGCTACAAACGTCGTTTTGGGCTCGTTGGAATTGTCCTGAGCTCAAATTTATGAAACAAGATGAAAAAAATGAACTTTGAACGAAAAAAAAACAAAAATTTTGAAAATTTCATTTTTTGCACCACGCTCGATTAGGCTTAACTTTTTGGTATCACCGAGATTTCAAAAGCTTATAACTTTGTATTGGACCGACGAAATTGGTTCATTTTCTCAGTCCCCCAAGATTTGACTATGATCTTGTGATCCAAATAATAAATTTTGGAAATTTTAAAATTTTTGGGCAAGTTATGGCCGTTCGCGCAATTCACCAGGCTCGATTGGGCTTATTTTTTTGACATCACCGAAATTCAAAAGGCTATAACTCAAAAACCCCAAAAGTTATCTCCATTATTTTTGACCTATCAGCAGCTGATTGTACACAAAATTGATACTGCAAAAAAAAAAAATTCGGTTTTCTTTTGTTTTGGCCAAAATTTGACCAATTGAAAATTTTTGCACCACGCTCGATTAGGCTTAACTTTTTGACATCACCGAACTTTAAACAGCAATAACTCTTAGCGCATAAAAGAAAAAGAATTACACTTGCTTTAAATAAAAGCCTACAACACCTGGTGTTCCCAGGCGGTCTCCCATCTAAGTACTAACCAGGCCCAATGTTGCTTAACTTCGGTGATCGGACGAGAACCGGTGCATTCAACATGGTATGGTCGTAGGCATTTGAGTTACTCCGCTTTCATTTATATCCTTACTAGCTTATGTCTATGTACATTACTTTTAAAACAATCGCCCTCGCGCGAGAGTAAAAATATGCTCTTATACCATGTAAAATTTTGCACGCTCACGTTATAATTTATGCATTTCAAACAAAATACTGAAAATTGACATTGTTTGGAATTTTTTTGGCCCAATGTGTTTTATGGCCAAATCAGCTGGTCAAAACCTATGGAGCGTGTACAAGGTGCCTTGAATGACCATCTATGGCACGATAGCCGCACATCCACTGTAAGTGGCATATGATTGAATACCAGCCAGGATACTGCCAGTTGCTTTTAGCCTAATTGTTGTGATAAACTTATTAAATAGGTAAGTATTCAAATCTATTTGATAAGTTTTCTTTGAATGCACTCTGCGACAGCGGAAGGCAGCCCCATTCTCTTGAAAAATGCAAGAAAAAAAAATTGCACTAACTTAAAAGTTAGCTTTTAGGCCGATTTTCGTCCAAAATGGCCGATATTCGGGTCCCCCCAAATTTTCAACTGATGATTACTCCACGTACACTAGAGCTACAAACGTCGTTTTGGGCTCGTTGGAATTATCCTGAGCTCAAATTTATGAAACGAGATGAAAAAAATGAACTTTGAACGAAAAAAAAACAAAAATTTTGAAAATTTTATTTTTTGCACCACGCTCGATTAGGCTTAACTTTTTGGTATCACCGAGATTTCAAAAGCTTATAACTTTGTGTTGGACCGACGAAAATGGTTCATTTTCTCAGTCCCCCAAGATTTGACTATGATCTTGTGATTCAAATAATAAAATTTGGAAATTTTAAAATTTTTGGGCAAGTTATGGCCGTTCGCGCAATTCACCAGGCTCGATTGGGCTTATTTTTTTGACATCACCGAAATTTAAACAGCAATAACTCTTAGCGCATAAAAGTAAAAGAATTACTTTTGCTTTAAATAAAGCCTACAACACCTGGTGTTCCCAGGCGGTCTCCCATCCAAGTACTAACCAGGCCCAATGTTGCTTAACTTCGGTGATCGGACGAGAACCGGTGCATTCAACATGGTATGGTCGTAGGCATTTGAGTTACTCCGCTTTCACTTATATCCTTACTAGCTTATGTCTATGTACGTTACTTTTAAAACACTCGCCCTCGCGCGAGAGTAAAAATATGCTCTTATGCCATGTAAAATTTTGCACGCTCACGTTATAATTTATGCATTTCAAACAAAATACTGAAAACTGACATTGTTTGGAATTTTTTTGGCCCAATGTGTTTTATGGCCAAATCAGCTGGTCAAAACCTATGGAGCGTGTACAAGGTGCCTTGAATGACCATCTATGGCACGATAGCCGCACATCCACTGTAAGTGGCATATGATTGAATACCAGCCAGGATACTGCCAGTTGCTTTTAGCCTAATTGTTGTGATAAACTTATTAAATAGGTAAGTATTCAAATCTATTTGATAAGTTTTCTTTGAATGCACTCTGCGACAGCGGAAGGCAGCCCCATTCTCTTGAAAAATGCAAGAAAAAAAAATTGCACTAACTTAAAAGTTAGCTTTTAGGCCGATTTTCGTCCAAAATGGCCGATATTCGGGTCCCCCCAAATTTTCAACTGATGATTACTCCACGTACACTAGAGCTACAAACGTCGTTTTGGGCTCGTTGGAATTATCCTGAGCTCAAATTTATGAAACGAGATGAAAAAAATGAACTTTGAACGAAAAAAAAACAAAAATTTTGAAAATTTTATTTTTTGCACCACGCTCGATTAGGCTTAACTTTTTGGTATCACCGAGATTTCAAAAGCTTATAACTTTGTGTTGGACCGACGAAAATGGTTCATTTTCTCAGTCCCCCAAGATTTGACTATGATCTTGTGATTCAAATAATAAAATTTGGAAATTTTAAAATTTTTGGGCAAGTTATGGCCGTTCGCGCAATTCACCAGGCTCGATTGGGCTTATTTTTTTGACATCACCGAAATTTAAACAGCAATAACTCTTAGCGCATAAAAGTAAAAGAATTACTTTTGCTTTAAATAAAGCCTACAACACCTGGTGTTCCCAGGCGGTCTCCCATCCAAGTACTAACCAGGCCCAATGTTGCTTAACTTCGGTGATCGGACGAGAACCGGTGCATTCAACATGGTATGGTCGTAGGCATTTGAGTTACTCCGCTTTCACTTATATCCTTACTAGCTTATGTCTATGTACGTTACTTTTAAAACACTCGCCCTCGCGCGAGAGTAAAAATATGCTCTTATGCCATGTAAAATTTTGCACGCTCACGTTATAATTTATGCATTTCAAACAAAATACTGAAAACTGACATTGTTTGGAATTTTTTTGGCCCAATGTGTTTTATGGCCAAATCAGCTGGTCAAAACCTATGGAGCGTGTACAAGGTGCCTTGAATGACCATCTATGGCATGATAGCCGCACATCCACTGTAAGTGGCATATGATTGAATACCAGCCAGGATACTGCCAGTTGCTTTTAGCCTAATTGTTGTGATAAACTTATTAAATAGGTAAGTATTCAAATCTATTTGATAAGTTTTCTTTGAATGCACTCTGCGACAGCGGAAGGCAGCCCCATTCTCTTGAAAAATGCAAGAAAAAAAATTGCACTAACATAAAAGTTAGCTTTTAGGCCGATTTTCGTCCAAAATGGCCGATATTCGGGTCCCCCCAAATTTTCAACTGATGATTACTCCACGTACACTAGAGCTACAAACGTCGTTTTGGGCTCGTTGGAATTGTCCTGAGCTCAAATTTATGAAACGAGATGAAAAAAATGAACTTTGAACGAAAAAAAAAACAAAAATTTTGAAAATTTTTTTTTTTGCACCACGCTCGATTAGGCTTAACTTTTTGGTATCACCGAGATTTCAAAAGCTTATAACTTTGTGTTGGACCGACGAAATTGGTTCATTTTCTCAGTCCCCCAAGATTTGACTATGATCTTGTGATTCAAATAATAAAATTTGGAAATTTTAAAATTTTTGGGCAAGTTATGGCCGTTCGCGCAATTCACCAGGCTCGATTGGGCTTATTTTTTTGACATCACCGAAATTTAAACAGCAATAACTCTTAGCGCATAAAAGTAAAAGAATTACTTTTGCTTTAAATAAAGCCTACAACACCTGGTGTTCCCAGGCGGTCTCCCATCCAAGTACTAACCAGGCCCAATGTTGCTTAACTTCGGTGATCGGACGAGAACCGGTGCATTCAACATGGTATGGTCGTAGGCATTTGAGTTACTCCGCTTTCACTTATATCCTTACTAGCTTATGTCTATGTACGTTACTTTTAAAACACTCGCCCTCGCGCGAGAGTAAAAATATGCTCTTATGCCATGTAAAATTTTGCACGCTCACGTTATAATTTATGCATTTCAAACAAAATACTGAAAACTGACATTGTTTGGAATTTTTTTGGCCCAATGTGTTTTATGGCCAATTCAGCTGGTCAAAACCTATGGAGCGTGTACAAGGTGCCTTGAATGACCATCTATGGCATGATAGCCGCACATCCACTGTAAGTGGCATATGATTGAATACCAGCCAGGATACTGTCAGTTGCTTTTAGCCTAATTGTTGTGATAAACTTATTAAATAGGTAAGTATTCAAATCTATTTGATAAATTTTCTGTGAATGCACTCTGCGACAGCGGAGGGCAGCCCAATTCTCTTGAAAAATGCAAGAAAAAAAATTGCACTAACAAGTTAGCTTTTAGGCCGATTTTCGTCCAAAATGGCCGAAATTCGGGTCCCCCCAATTTTTCAACTGATGATTACTCCACGTACACTTGAGCTACAAACGTCGTTTTGGGCTCGTTGGAATTGTCCTGAGCTCAAATTTATGAAACAAGATGAAAAAAATGAACTTTGAACGAAATAAAAACAAAAATTTTGAAAATTTCATTTTTTGCACCACGCTCGATTAGGCTTAACTTTTTGGTACCACCGAGATTTCAAAAGCTCATAACTTTTTGTTGGACCGATGAAATTGGTTCATTTTCTCAGTCCCCCAAGATTTGACTATGATCTTGTGATCCAAATAATAAAATTTGGAAATTTTAAAATTTTTGGGCAAGTTATGGCCGTTCGCGCAATTCACCAGGCTCGATTGGGCTTATTTTTTTGACATCACCGAAATTCAAAAGGCTATAACTCAAAAACCCCAAAAGTTATCTCCATTATTTTTGACCTATCAGCAGCTGATTGTACACAAAATTGATACTGCAAAAGCAATTTTTCGGTTTTCTTTTGTTTTGGCCAAAATTTGACCCATTGAAAATTTTTGCACCACGCTCGATTAGGCTTAACTTTTTGACATCACCGAACTTTAAACAGCAATAACTCTTAGCGCATAAAATAAAAAGAATTACTTTTGCTTTAAATAAAAGCCTACAACACCTGGTGTTCCCAGGCGGTCTCCCATCCAAGTACTAACCAGGCCCAATGTTGCTTAACTTCGGTGATCGGACGAGAACCGGTGCATTCAACATGGTATGGTCGTAGGCATTTGAGTTACTCCGCTTTTATTTATATCCTTACTAGCTTATGTCTATGTACATTACTTTTAAAACACTCGCCCTCGCGCGAGAGTAAAAATATGCTCTTATACCATGTAAAATTTTGCACGCTCACGTTATAATTTATGCATTTCAAACAAAATACTGAAAATTGACATTGTTTGGAATTTTTTTGGCCCAATGTGTTTTATGGCCAAATCAGCTGGTCAAAACCTATGGAGCGTGTACAAGGTGCCTTGAATGACCATCTATGGCATGATAGCCGCACATCCACTGTAAGTGGCATATGATTGAATACCAGCCAGGATACTGTCAGTTGCTTTTAGCCTAATTGTTGTGATAAACTTATTAAATAGGTAAGTATTCAAATCTATTTGATAAGTTTTCTTTGAATGCACTCTGCGACAGCGGAGGGCAGCACAATTCTCTTGAAAAATGCAAGAAAAAAAATTGCACTAACTTAAAAGTTAGCTTTTAGGCCGATTTTCGTCCAAATTGGCCGAAATTCGGGTCCCCCCAAATTTTCAACTGATGATTACTCCACGTACACTTGAGCTACAAACGTCGTTTTGGGCTCGTTGGAATTGTCCTGAGCTCAAAATTATGAAACCAGATGAAAAAAATGAACTTTGATGAAAAAAAAACAAAAATTTTGAAAATTTCATTTTTTGCACCACGCTCGATTAGGCTTAACTTTTTGGTATCACCGAGATTTCAAAAGCTTATAACTTTGTGTTGGACCGACGAAATTGGTTCAATTTCTCAGTCCCCCAAGATTTGACTATGATCTTGTGATCCAAATAATAAAATTTCGAAATTTTAAAGTTTTTAGGCAAGTTATGGCCGTTCGCGCAATTCACCAGGCTCGATTGGGCTTATTTTTTTGACATCACCGAAATTTAAACAGCAATAACTCTTAGCGCATAAAAGTAAAAGAATTATTTTTGCTTTAAATAAAAGCCTACAACACCTGGTGTTCCCAGGCGGTCTCCCATCCAAGTACTAACCAGGCCCAATGTTGCTTAACTTCGGTGATCGGACGAGAACCGGTGCGTTCAACATGGTATGGTCGTAGGCATTTGAGTTACTCCGCTTTCATTTATATCCTTACTAGCTTATGTCTATGTACATTACTTTTAAAACACTCGCCCTCGCGCGAGAGTAAAATATGCTCTTATACCATGTAAAATTTTGCACGCTCACGTTATAATTTATGCATTTCAAACAAAATACTGAAAATTGGCATTGTTTGGAATTTTTTTGGCCCAATGTGTTTTATGGCCAAATCAGCTGGTCAAAACCTATGGAGCGTGTACAAGGTGCCTTGAATGACCATCTATGGCATGATAGCCGCACATCCACTGTAAGTGGCATATGATTGAATACCAGCCAGGATACTGTCAGTTGCTTTTAGCCTAATTGTTGTAATAAACTTATTAAATAGGTAAGTATTCAAATCTATTTGATAAGTTTTCTTTGAATGCACTCTTGAAAAATGCAAGAAAAAAAATTGCACTAACTTAAAAGTTAGCTTTTAGGCCGATTTTCGTCCAAAATGGCCGAAATTCGGGTCCCCCCAAATTTTCAACTGATGATTACTCCACGTACACTTGAGCTACAAACGTCGTTTTGGGCTCGTTGGAATTGTCCTGAGCTCAAATTTATGAAACAAGATGAAAAAAAATGAACTTTGAACGAAAAAAAAACAAAAATTTTGAAAATTTCATTTTTTGCACCACGCTCGATTAGGCTTAACTTTTTGGTATCACCGAGATTTCAAAAGCTTATAACTTTGTGTTGGACCGACGAAATTGGTTCATTTTCTCAGTCTCCTAAGATTTGACTATGATCTTGTGATCCAAATAATAAAATTTGGAAATTTTAAAATTTTTGGGCAAGTTATGGCCGTTCGCGCAATTCACCAGGCTCGATTGGGCTTATTTTTTTGACATCACCGAAATTCAAAAGGCTATAACTCAAAGACCCCAAAAGTTATCTCCATTATTTTTGACCTATCAGCAGCTGATTGTACACAAAATTGATACTGCAAAAGAAATTTTTTGGTTTTCTTTTGTTTTGGCCAAAATTTGACCCATTGAAAATTTTTGCACCACGCTCGATTAGGCTTAACTTTTTGACATCACCGAAATTTAAACAGCAATAACTCTTAGCGCATAAAAGTAAAAGAATTACTTTTGCTTTAAATAAAAGCCTACAATACCTGGTGTTCCCAGGCGGTCTCCCATCCAAGTACTAACCAGGCCCAATGTTGCTTAACTTCGGTGATCGGACGAGAACCGGTGCATTCAACATGGTATGGTCGTCGGCATTTGAGTTACTCCGCTTTCATTTATATCCTTACTAGCTTATGTCTATGTACATTACTTTCAAAACACTCGCCCTCGCGCGAGAGTAAAAATATGCTCTTATACCATGTAAAATTTTGCACGCTCACGTTATAATTTATGCATTTGAAACAAATTACTGAAAATTGACATTGTTTGGAATTTTTTTGGCCCAATGTGTTTTATGGCCAAATCAGCTGGTCAAAACCTATGGAGCGTGTACAAGGTGCCTCGAATGACCATCTATGGCATGATAGCCGCACATCCACTGTAAGTGGCATATGATTGAATACCAGCCAGGATACTGTCAGTTGCTTTTAGCCTAATTGTTGTGATAAACTTATTAAATAGGTAAGTATTCAAATCTATATGATAAGTTTTCTTTGAATGCACTCTGCGACAGCGGATGGCAGCCCACTTCTCTTGAAAAATGCAAGAAAAAAAATTGCACTAACTTAAAAGTTAGCTTGTAGGCCGATTTTCGTCCAAAATGGCCGAAATTCGGGTCCCCCCAAATTTTCAACTGATGATTACTCCACGTACACTTGAGCTACAAACGTCGTTTTGGGCTCGTTGGAATTGTCCTGAGCTCAAATGTATGAAACAAGATGAAAAAAATGAACTTTGAACGAAAAAAAAAACAAAAGATTTGAAAATTTCATTTTATGCACCACGCTCGATTAGGCTTAACTTTTTGGTATCACCGAGATTTCAAAAGCTTATAACTTTGTGTTGGACCGACGAAATTGGTTCATTTTCTCAGTCCCCCAAGATTTGACTATGATCTTGTGATCCAAATAATAAAATTTGGAAATTTTAAAATTTTTGGGCAAGTTATGGCCGTTCGCGTAATTCACCAGGCTCGATTGGGCTTATTTTTTTGACATCACCGAAATTCAAAAGGCTATAACTCAAAGACCCCAAAAATTATCTCCATTATTTTTGACTTGTCAGCAGCTGATTGTACACAAAATTGATACTGCAAAAGAAATTTTTCGGTTTTCTTTTGTTTTGACCAAAATTTGACCCATTGAAAATTTTTGCACCACGCTCGATTAGGCTTAACTTTTTGACATCACCGAACTTTAAACAGCAATAACTCTTAGCGCATAAAAGTAAAAGAATTACTTTTGCTTTAAATAAAAGCCTACAACACCTGGTGTTCCCAGGCGGTCTCCCATCCAAGTATTAACCAGGCCCAATGTTGCTTAACTTCGGTGATCGGACGAGAACCGGTGCATTCAACATGGTATGGTCGTAGGCATTTGAGTTACTCCGCTTTCATTTATATCCTTACTAGCTTATGTCTATGTACATTACTTTTAAAACACTCGCCCTCGCGCGAGAGTAAAAATATGCTCTTATACCATGTAAAATTTTGCACGCTCACGTTATAATTTATGCATTTCAAACAAAATACTGAAAATTGACATTGTTTGGAATTTTTTTGGCCCAATGTGTTTTATGGCCAAATCAGCTGGTCAAAACCTATGGAGCGTGTACAAGGTGCCTTGAATGATTATCTATGGCATGATAGCCGCACATCCACTGTAAGTGGCATATGATTGAATACCAGCCAGGATACTGTCAGTTGCTTTTAGCCTAATTGTTGTGGTAAACTTATTAAATAGGTAAGTATTCAAATCTATTTGATAAGTTTTCTTTGAATGCACTCTTAAAAAATGCAAGAAAAAAAATTGCACTAACTGAAAAGTTAGCTTTTAGGCCGATTTTCGTCCAAAATGGCCGAAATTCGGGTCCCCCCAAATTTTCAACTGATGATTACTCCACGTACACTTGAGCTACAAACGTCGTTTTGGGCTCGTTGGAATTGTCCTGAGCTCAAATGTATGAAACAAGATGAAAAAAATGAACTTTGAACGAAAAAAAAACAAAAATTTTGAAAATTTCATTTTTTGCACCACGCTCGATTAGGCTTAACTTTTTGGTATCACCGAGATTTCAAAAGCTTATAACTTTGTGTTGGACCGACGAAATTCGTTCATTTTCTCAGTCCCCCAAGATTTGACTATGATCTTGTGATCCAAATAATAAAATTTGGAAATTTTAAAATTTTTGGGCAAGTTATGGCCGTTCGCGCAATTCACCAGGCTCGATTGGGCTTATTTTTTTGACATCACCGAAATTCAAAAGGCTATAACTCAAAGACCCCAAAAGTTATCTCCATTATTTTTGACCTATCAGCAGCTGATTGTACACAAAATTGATACTGCAAAAGAAATTTTTCGGTTTTCTTTTGTTTTGGCCAAAATTTGACCCATTGAAAATTTTTGCACCACGCTCGATTAGGCTTTACTTTTTGACATCACCGAACTTTAAACAGCAATAACTCTTAGCGCATAAAAGTAAAAGAAATACTTTTGCTTTAAATAAAAGCCTACAACACCTGGTGTTCCCAGGCGGTCTCCCATCCAAGTACTAACCAGGCCCAATAATGCTTAACTTCGGTGATCGGACGAGAACCGGTGCATTCAACATGGTATGGTCGTAGGCATTTGAGTTACTCCGCTTTCATTTATATCCTTACTAGCTTATGTCTATGTACATTACTTTTAAAACACTCGCAATCGCGCGAGAGTAAAAATATGCTCTTATACCATGTAAAATTTTGCACGCTCAAGTTATAATTTATGCATTTCAAACAAAATACTGAAAATTGACATTGTTTGGAATTTTTTTGGCCCAATGTGTTTTATGGCCAAATCAGCTGGTCAAAACCTATGGAGCGTGTACAAGGTGCCTTGAATGACCATCTATGGCATGATAGCCGCACATCCACTGTAAGTGGCATATGATTGAATACCAGCCAGGATACTGTCAGTTGCTTTTAGCCTAATTGTTGTGATAAACTTATTAAATAGGTAAGTATTCAAATCTATTTGATAAGTTTTCTTTGAATGCACTCTGCGACAGCGGAGGGCAGCCCAATTCTCTTGAAAAATGCAAGAAAAAAAATTGCACTAAGTTAAAAGTTAGCTTTTAGGCCGATTTTCGTCCAAAATGGCCGAAATTCGGGTCCCCCCAAATTTTCAACTGATGATTACTCCACGTACACTTGAGCTACAAACGTCGTTTTGGGCTCGTTGGAATTGTCCTGAGCTCAAATGTATGAAACAAGATGAAAAAAATGAACTTTGAACGGAAAAAAAAACAAAAATTTTGAAAATTTCATTTTTTGCCCCACGCTCGATTAGGCTTAACTTTTTGGTATCACCGAGATTTCAAAAGCTTATAACTTTGTGTTGGACCGACGAAATTGGTTCATTTTCTCAGTCCCCCAAGATTTGACTATGATCTTGTGATCCAAATTTTAAAATTTTTGGGCAAGTTATGGCCGTTCGCGCAATTCACCAGGCTCGATTGGGCTTATTTTTTTGACATCACCGAAATTCAAAAGGCTATAACTCAAAGACCCCAAAAGTTATCTCCATTATTTTTGACCTATCAGCAGCTGATTGTACACAAAATTGATACTGCAAAAGAAATTTTTCGGTTTTCTTTTGTTTTGGCCAAAATTTGACCCATTGAAAATTTTTGCACCACGCTCGATTAGGCTTAACTTTTTGACATCACCGAACTTTAAACAGCAATAACTCTTAGCGCATAAAAGTAAAAGAATTACTTTTGCTTTAAATAAAAGCCTACAACACCTGGTGTTCCCAGGCGGTCTCCCATCCAAGTACTAACCAGGCCCAATGTTGCTTAACTTCGGTGATCGGACGAGAACCGGTGCATTCAACATGGTATGGTCGTAGGCATTTGATTTACTCCGCTTTCATTTATATCCTTACTAGCTTATGTCTATGTACATTACTTTTAAAACACTCGCCCTCGCGCGAGAGTAAAATATGCTCTTATACCATGTAAACTTTGGCACGCTCACGTTATAATTTATGCATTTCAAACAAAATACTGAAAATTGACATTGTTTGGAATTTTTTTGGCCCAATGTGTTTTATGGCCAAATCAGCTGGTCAAAACCTATGGAGCGTGTACGAGGTGCCTTGAATGACCATCTATGGCATGATAGCCGCACATCCACTGTAAGTGGCATATGATTGAATACCAGCCAGGATACTATCAGTTGCTTTTAGCCTAATTGTTGTGATAAACTTATTAAATAGGTAAGTATTCAAATCTATTTGATAAATTTTCTTTGAATGCACTCTGCGACAGCGGAGGGCAGCCCAATTCTCTTGAAAAATGCAAGAAAATAAATTGCACTAACTTAAAATTTAGCTTTTAGGCCGATTTTCGTCCAAAATGGCCGAAATTCGGTTCCCCCCAAATTTTCAACTGATGATTACTCCACGTACACTTGAGCTACAAATGTCGTTTTGGGCTCGTTGGAATTGTCCTGAGCTCAAATTTATGAAACGAGATGAAAAAAATGAACTTTGAATGAAAAAAAAAAAAAAAATTTTGAAAATTTCATTTTTTGCACCACGCTCGATTAGGCTTAACTTTTTGGTATCACCGAGATTTCAAAAGCTTATAACTTTGTGTTGGACCGACGAAATTGGTTCATTTTCTCAGTCCCCCAAGATTTGACTATGATCTTGTGATCCAAATAATAAAATTTGGAAATTTTAAAAGTTTTGGGCAAGTTATGGCCGTTCGCGCAATTCACCAGGCTCGATTGGGCTTATTTTTTTGACATCACCGAAATTCAAAAGGCTATAACTCAAAAACCTCAAAAGTTATCTCCAGTATTTTTGACCTATCAGCAGCTGATTGTACACAAAATTGATACTGCAAAAGAAATTTTTCGGTTTTCTTTTGGTTTGGCCAAAATTTGACCCATTGAAAATTTTTGAACACGCTCGATTAGGCTTAACTTTTTGACATCACCGAACTTTAAACAGCAATAACTCTTAGCGCATAAAAGTAAAAGAATTACTTTTGCTTTAAATAAAAGCCTACAACACCTGGTGTTCCCAGGCGGTCTCTCACCCAAGTACTAACCAGGCCCAATGTTGCTTAACTTCGGTGATCGGACGAGAACCGGTGCATTCAACATGGTATGGTCGTAGGCATTTGAGTTACTCCGCTTTCATTTATATCCTTACTAGCTTATGTCTATGTACATTACTTTTAAAACACTCGCCCTCGCGCGAGAGTAAAAATATGCTCTTATACCATGTAAAATTTTGCACGCTCACGTTATAATTTATGCATTTCAAACAAAATACTAAAAATTGACATTGTTTGGAATTTTTTTGGCCCAATGTGTTTTATGGCCAAATCAGCTGGTCAAAACCTATGGAGCGTGTACAAGGTGCCTTGAATGACCATCTATGGCATGATAGCCGCACATCCACTGTAAGTGGCATATGATTGAATACCAGCCAGGATACTGTCAGTTGCTTTTAGCCTATTTGTTGTGATAAACTTATTAAATAGGTAAGTATTCAAATCTATTTGATAAGTTTTCTTTGAATGCACTCTGCGACAGCGGAGGGCAGCCCAATTCTCTTGAAAAATGCAAGAAAAAAAATTGCACTAACTGAAAAGTTAGCTTTTAGGCCGATTTTCGTCCAAAATGGCCGAAATTCGGGTCCCCCCAATTTTTCAACTGATGATTACTCCACGTACACTTGAGCTACAAACGTCGTTTTGGGCTCGTTGGAATTTTCCTGAGCTCAAATTTATGAAACAAAATGAAAAAAACGAACTTTGAACGAAAAAAAAAAACAAAAATTTTGAAAATTTCATTTTTTGCACCACGCTCGATTAGGCTTAACTTTTTGGTATCACCGAGATTTCAAAAGCTTATAACTTTGTGTGGGACCGACGAAATTGGTTCATTTTCTCAGTCCCCCAACATTTGACTATGATCTTGTGATCCAAATAATAAAATTTGGAAACTTTAAAATTTTTGGGCAAGTTATGGCCGTTCGCGCAATTCACCAGGCTCGATTGGGCTTATTTTTTTGACATCACCGAAATTCAAAAGGCTATTACTCAAAGACCCCAAAAGTTATCTCCATTATTTTTAACCTATCAGCAGCTGATTGTACACAAAATTGATACTGCAAAAGCAATTTTTCGGTTTTTTTTTGTTTTGGCCAAAATTTGACCCATTGAAAATTTTTGCACCACGCTCGATTAGGCTTAACTTTTTGACATCACCGAACTTTAAACAGCAATAACTCTTAGCGCATAAAATTAAAAGAATTACTTTTGCTTTAAATAAAAGCCTACAACACCTGGTGTTCCCAGGCGGTCTCCCATCCAAGTACTAACCAGGCCCAATGTTGCTTAACTTCGGTGATCGGACGAGAACCGGTGCATTCAACATGGTATTGTCGTAGGCATTTGAGTTACTCCGCTTTCATTTATATCCTTACTAGCTTATGTCTATGCACATTGGTTTTAAAACACTCGCCCTCGCGCCAGAGTAAAAATATGCTCTTATACCATGTAAAATTTTGCACGCTCACGTTATAATTTATGCATTTCAAACAAAATACTGAAAATTGACATTGTTTGGAATTTTTTTGGCCCAATGTGTTTTATGGCCAAATCAGCTGGTCAAAACCTATGGAGCGTGTACAAGGTGCCTTGAATGACCATCTATGGCATGATAGCCGCACATCCACTGTAAGTGGTATATGATTGAATACCAGCCAGGATACTGTCAGTTGCTTTTAGCCTAATTGTTGTGATAAACTTATTAAATAGGTAAGTATTCAAATCTATTTGATAAGTTTTCTCTGAATGCACTCTGCGACAGAGGAGGGCAGCCCAATTCTCTTGAAAAATGCAAGAAAAAAATTGCACTAACTGAAAAGTTAGCTTTTAGGCCGATTTTCGTCCAAAGTGGCCGAAATTCGGGTCCCCCCAAATTTTCAACTGATGATTACTCCACGTACACTTGAGCTACAAACGTCGTTTTGGGCTCGTTGGAATTGTCCTGAGCTCAAATTTATGAAACAAGATGAAAAATATGAACTTTGAACGAAAAAAAAAACAAAAATTTTGAAATTTTCATTTTTTGCACCACGCTCGATTAGGCTTAACTTTTTGGTATCACCGAGATTTCAAAAGCTTATAACTTTGTGTTGGACCGACGAAATTGGTTCATTTTCTCAGTCCCCTAAGATTTGACTATGATCTTGTGATCCAAATAATAAAATTTGGAAATTTTAAAATTTTTGGGCAAGTTATGGCCGTTCGCGCAATTCACCAGGCTCGATTGGGCTTATTTTTTTGACATCACCGAAATTTAAACAGCAATAACTCTCAGCGCATAAAAGTAAAAGAATTACTTTTGCTTTAAATAAAAGCCTACAACACCTGGTGTTCCCAGGCGGTCTCCCATCCAAGTACTAACCAGGCCCAATGTTGCTTAACTTCGGTGATCGGACGAGAACCGGTGCATTCAACATGGTATTGTCGTAGGCATTTGAGTTACTCCGCTTTCATTTATATCCTTACTAGCTTATGTCTATGCACATTGGTTTTAAAACACTCGCCCTCGCGCGAGAGTAAAAATATGCTCTTATACCATGTAAAATTTTGCACGCTCACGTTATAATTTATGCATTTCAAACAAAATACTGAAAATTGACATTGTTTGGAATTTTTTTGGCCCAATGTGTTTTATGGCCAAATCAGCTGGTCAAAACCTATGGAGCGTGTACAAGGTGCCTTGAATGACCATCTATGGCATGATAGCCGCACATCCACTGTAAGTGGTATATGATTGACGAATTATTAAACATTTTGGTAATTTTCTTTATTCGTTTTGAATTCCGCAGCTTAAAAACATTCAAAAGCTCCTCCCTAGGTGCGTAGTTGGCGTCAGCAACAGTTTTTTTATAGTAAATATTGGAGTAAAAGCTCGAGAATTCGTTCAAAATTTCATCAATGTCATTGGAAATTTCACCACTTTTCAGCTTTATTTGCTTAATACTTTTATTAACTTTGAAGTAACTTAGCAGTGATTTAAGCGCACCCGAATCACCATGGTTGAGGTCTAAATAAAATCAACGAATGGACTTAAATTTGGTCCTCAAGTCCATCTCATCTCGGAGAGAAGAGTAAGGACAGTTGGCCTGTCTAGAGGCTAACTGGGGCTGTCTGGTTGTCTCTGAATTGATGGAATGTATATCTGCAGGCTTACTACTTTGTATGTAGGGGGCGATATTTTTATTCAATTGTCTATGGCCATTAATGCATAAAAAACGCAACCAGTCACGAAGTCTGGCTTTAAATTTGTCGTATGTCCCTGATAATGGCAGTTTCAGAGACTCATCAGACAGCCCCTGGAGTGTTTCTACCAGTTCTGAAGGCTTATTGTGCTCTCTAACTACGTTATAATTCAATTTCCAGTAACTTTGGCCATTTACATGCATAAAATCTTGAAAATTTGAAAAACATGCATGTAATGCATTATGGTCGCTATAATTTGTGTATAATGTAGTCAAGGTCGTTATTTCGTCAATTTTATTGCTAAAAATGTAGTCTAGACGCGATTCGGATTTTGATTTTTGGTCAAAATGGGTGGGATACACTTTTTTCCAGACCTTGAAAAGGTCAAAGCATCCAATTGATTCGAAAATGTTGCAAATTATGTGATATCTTTGGACCCGCCGGTCACTACGATGTAATGCAAGATTGCATAATTCAGAACTTGATCGGCAGTTAAAATCACCCCCAACCAAAATCAATGTGTCTCTCCGTTGCTCGGCTAATTTGTTAGCTAGGCCAGTAAGGACTGAGTAGTCCTTGCTGAGGGGATTGATATATATAGATCAGTAAATGCTGCCAGATTCTGACTCTTTAAGAGCCAAAGCCATGTGGCTTTGGTAAAAACTCTGAATTTTCCATTTATTGGGAAATAATAAAAGTAAACCTCCTGAGTTATTTTGGCTGCATGGCTGGATTAGATAATTCAATTTATAGCTTGTCAAAATGGCCTTATGCTTTGAGCTTAATACATACAATTTTGTTTCTTGTAACGCTATAACGTAGTCATGATGTAATTTCCCCCCATGTTTTGGCTTATTCAGGTCAACCAGGATGCCTAGAAGTTTGAGGTGATTACCTAGACCTCTACAGTTTAATGTATAAAAGCACGTCATGACTAGATTATAAGTCTGTTGGAAAAAATTTTGCATGCGAATTTGAATAGTTAAAGATAGCCGGTTTCATAATGTTATTCGGGGTTCTATGAGTAAAGACCTGATGGGGTTTTACTATCACCACCACCAAAATCAACGTATCTACCCGTTGCCTATCATGCTTTCTAGCTGGGGCAGTAAGGACTGAAAAGTCCTTACTGTGGGGATTGATGCAAATAGAGCAGTATATACTGCCAGATTCTGACTTTGTCAAAGCCGAAAATTTTCGGATTTGGTAAAATCTCTGAAAATTCGAGTTTTCGTTCAAAATTTCTAACTTACACTGTTTGCATATTTGGAATGAATTATACAGTTTAAAATTGATCAAGATGGCGTTTTCTTTTAAGCTTAATACATACAGTTTTGATTCTGGAAATGCTATAACGTAGTCATGTCGTACTTTTCTTTCAAAATTTGGCTTGCTGAGGTCAATATAGATGCAATTCATACTGATGTGGTCCTTATAACCTCTAGGACGTTCTGAAAACAGGCACGTCTTGACTAAGTTATAAGTTTTTCTTATGCAAATTGCATGCAAAGTTCCTAATTTCGTCTTAGCCGTTATTACGATGTAAGTCAAGGTTAAATGTACCAGTAAGTGATATCTTGCATTACCCATCGCCAAGAAAACTTTCTCGTCTCTCCGGTGTTCAGTCAAACAATTGACTAGACCATCAAGGTCTGAAAAGGCTTTGCTGAGGAGATTGACACACCTCTTGCAGCAAACGTTGCATGATACAAAAATTTTAAAGGTCAAAGCATTTTGACTTTCAAAAAATGTGTTAAAATTCCAATTAAGGGTAGAAAATGTAGACAATAGTACTGAACTATGCAAACTGCCTGTCTGGAGTTTAAAGCTCAGATTTCTATTAACGAAAAAGACTGTTTTTTTGGAGGTTAGAGCGTCTAGTTTTTTAAATTTTAGACCTAAAATGTAGTGTTTATGCGACGTTTTCCCACGTTCTGGCTTTCTTATTGGAACAAGGATGCCTAGAGGTTTCAGCTTCTCAGTGAAACCGCTGCTCTTTAGAAATTTAAAGCACAACATTATGAAAAAGTTTATGTATGAGAAGTTTTTAGACTCGATACCTGTTGTTCTCTTTTTTGCAGTTTTGATTGAGTCTGCTTCTCCGCGTCTGGACTGCTGTGTCGTCTCTGTGATTTCTGGCGGCTGAACGCCCCACTCCTTCTGAGGCTACTGCGCGCCTTCATCACATGCCAGTTCTCCTCATCCATTCGGCCCTCAGAGGCCGGAGTCTCATCAGCAGAATTGCTTGTGGCCAAATCAGATGTCGTCTGGTTGACCTCTGGTGGTTGTTGTCTCCTGATCCGACACCAGGAATCATCATGACCAATATAAGGCTTTTTCTCTTCCTTGCATAGACTGCAGGAATGAATTGACGGGACATGCGCGTTGAAGGGTAGATCGAGCCATTTGAATGGCCGAGTTTTGACAGCGTTGAACGACCACTGCCTCAGGTCAGTTTCAGCGCTCTCATTGGGGATTCTGATAACGGCCGAAGCTTTACCGTTGAAGAAGCTCCCATGTCCACACTTCTCGCGTTGACGCGTAACTTCTCCCTCCACATGAACTGTTGGGGGGAGCTGCAGGGCTTCGAGGACTGCCTCGTCGTCACAAAGCCCGGGGACCTGGTTCATGCGTAGCATGGCCGTCTTTGGAAACCCGGTTGGATCATATCTCCAGAAGTGGTCACCCGTTGGGAAGATAGTTTTGTCAAGGAGCTGCAGTCCTTCTGTCTTCAAGATGGTCAGCTCGTCCTCCGCCTCAGTATTAAAGAATGTAATCTTTTTTCTTTGACAGTAGAGAAAGCTTTGGAGATGGTAATTTGATCTCGATGATGGGGTTTAAAGGAGGACAAGATGTCAACAATGTTTTTTTTGAGGCAGCTTCGAAACTAGCATTAGACTTGAAATGATTTTTTGTAAAGGGAGGAATGATGGTCATTTTTAAGAATGAAGTGACTTTAATATGAGGTCTTGCAATGCCCTCAGCGAGAACTTCAGAGAAAGAAGGCGACTGGCTATCAGCCATGTCCAAAAATAAGTAATGCGTGGAAAACAATGCAAATTTATTTTCAGGTTAATCTCGGTAACAAAAGAAAAGGTAATTTTGATATAACCACGAGCCAAATTATCACAACATAGGCTGTCCAGAAATCATAACTTCGTTGATATCCATCATATATACTGATACCAAAGCGATGATAGAAATAGGTGGCTACCTATCACGATCAATTAGAGTCGACAATGGGATTAAACAAGGATGCCCTCTTTCGGCGCTTTTGTTCATTTTAGGAATGGAACCTTTACTCCAAGCCATACGCTATAATAATTCTATCAAATCCAACCAAGCACTTAAAATTGTGGCCTACGCCGATGATATTAGTGTTTTCATTAAACGCGCTTGTATCGGAAATTTACTTGATGAAATCAATAAGTTCAATTTGGTATCAAAACTTGCTATAAATGTAGATAAAACCAAAGTTCTGAGTTTAGGTTTCGTGCCTAAACAGTTGAAGAAAGTATCATCCCTTAAATTATTAGGCATACGCTTAAGCTTGAATGATTCATTGAAAATTAAAACCAAGATATTGGAAGATACGATTAAAAATTCAGCTAAATTCAGCTTAAAATGTATGACTCTCCGGGCGCGAAGCCTGAATATTGAGACTTTTGTGATCTCAAGACTCGTATATGTGATGAGGCACTTGGAGTTGACAAAAACTTTCATTGATAGGTTAGAAATGAAATTAATTAACAGTGTATGGCTTGGAGGAAAACATTCAATCAACAAGCAGATCTTATACCTTCCATTCAATAATGGAGGCACAGGCTTCAAAAATTTAAATTTTCATATTGCGGCTGCAAAAATTTTCGACATGGTATCCCTACTTAATACCTTGGGTAGCAACAAAGAAGTGATCTACTTCAAAAAATCTAAGATTTTCAGATCCTTCAAAAATTTCTTAATTAAAAAAAACATTTTCATTCTCGAGTTTGCTCGAGATAGTTTTCAGCTAGTTCAAAATGGAAAAGCAATTAATCCTATGAAGATGAACATGTCTAGTCTTTAAGCAGAGTTGATGCTTCCAAATTATAAAACGAAGGTTATAGCTAGAAAAATTGCGAATTTCTACCCGGATCTTAATCTATCAGACAAATCTTTGATTTTTCAATTCCTAACCAAAATATGGAAACATAAAAAATTCACCCCTCTAGATAAAAACATTCTCTACTTATTTTTCTTAAACAGTTATCTGGATAAGCCCAGGAAATGGATTAAAAATTTGGTGGACCACCCCCTTTGTTACTCTTGTGAAAGAGAGTTCGAAACCATGCAACATTTGTTTTTCGCTTGTGAAAACTGCTCTACTTTTAAAGAAAAACCTAATTTCAATTCAATAAAAGATCTGCTTGTTGAAGAAAATGTAATAGGCATGAAATACATTGTAGCTAAGCTGATATCATCATGGTGTCAAGATACATCTGAATATCTCAAAAAACTTGGTTCCATTCCATAAAATGATTATCTTCATGGTGTATTATATTACATTTGATGTCGTATTTCTTTTCTGCTAACTGTAACTAAATATGTGTAACTAATTGCTTTCCTTTTTTGTAATTTGTAATTACAATCGTTAATAAATTATTTGAAAGCCTAATTGTTGTGATAAACTTATTAAATAGGTAAGTATTCAAATCAATTTGATAAGTTTTCTTTGAATGCACTCTGCGACAGCGGAGGGCAGCCCAATTCTCTTGAAAAATGCAAGAAAAAAAACTGCACTAACTTAAAAGTTAGCTTTTAGGCCGATTTTCGTCCAAAATGGCCGAAATTCGGGTCCCCCCAAATTTTCAACTGATGATTACTCCACGTACACTTGAGCTACAAACGTCGTTTTGGGCTCGTTGGAATTGTCCTGAGGTCAAATTTATGAAACAAGATGAAAAAAAAAGAACTTTGAACGAAAAAAAAACAAAAATTTTGAAAATTTCATTTTTTGCACCACGCTCGATTAGGCTTAACTTTTTGGTATCACCGAGATTTCAAAAGCTTATAACTTTGTGTTGGACCGACGAAATTGGTTCATTTTCTCAGTCCCCCAAGATTTGACTCTGATCTTGTGATCCAAATAATAAAATTTGGAAATTTTAAAAGTTTTGGGCAAGTTATGGCCGTTCGCGCAATTCACCAGGCTCGATTGGGCTTATTTTTTTGACATCACCGAAATTCAAAAGGCTATAACTCAAAGACCCCAAAAGTTATCTCTATTATTTTTGACCTATCAGCAGCTGATTGTACACAAAATTGATACTGCAAAAGAAATTTTTCGGTTTTCTTTTGTTTTGGCCAAAATTTGACCCATTGAAAATTTTTGCACCACGCTCGATTAGGCTTAACTTTTTGACATCACCGAACTTTAAACAGCAATAACTCTTAGCGCATAAAAGTAAAAGAATTACTTTTGCTTTAAATAAAAGCCTACAACACCTGGTGTTCCCAGGCGGTCTCCCATCCAAGTACTAACCAGGCCCAATGTTGCTTAACTTCGGTGATCGGACGAGAACCGGTGCATTCAACATGGTATGGTCGTAGGCATTTGAGTTACTCCGCTTTCATTTATATCCTTACTAGCTTATGTCTATGTACATTACTTTTAAAACACTCGCCCTCGAGCGAGAGTAAAAATATGCTCTTATACCATGTAAAATTTTGCACGCTCACGTTATAATTTATGCATTTCAAACAAAATACTGAAAATTGACATTGTTTGGAATTTTTTTGGCCCAATGTGTTTTATGGCCAAATCAGCTGGTCAAAACCTATCGAGCGTGTACAAGGTGCCTTGAATGACCATCTATGGCATGATAGCCGCACATCCACTGTAAGTGGCATTTGATTGAATACCAGCCAGGATACTGTCAGTTGCTTTTAGCCTAATTGTTGTGATAAACTTATTAAATAGGTAAGTATTCAAATCTATTTGATAAGTTTTCTTTGAATGCACTCTGCGACAGCGGAGGGCAGCCCAATTCTCTTGAAAAATGCAAGAAAAAAAATTGCACTAGGTTAAAGGTTAGCTTTTAGGCCGATTTTCGTCCAAAATGGCCGAAATTCGGGTCCCCCCAAATTTTCAACTGATGATTACTCCACGTACGCTTGAGCTACAAACGTCGTTTTGGGCTCGTTGGAATTGTCCTGAGCTCAAATTTATGAAACTAGATGAAAAAAATGAACTTTGAACGAAAAAAAAACAAAAATTTTGAAACTTTAAACAGCAATAACTCTTAGCGCATAAAAGTAAAAGAATTACTTTTGCTTTAAATAAAAGCCTACAACACCTGGTGTTCCCAGGCGGTCTCCCATCCAAGTACTCAAGTACTAACCAGGCCCAATGTTGCTTAACTTCGGTGATCGGAGGAGAACCGGTGCATTCAACATGGTATGGTCGTAGGCATTTGAGTTACTCCGCTTTCATTTATATCCTTACTAGCTTATGTCTATGTACATTACTTTTAAAACACTCGCCCTCGCGCGAGAGTAAAAATATGCTCTTATACCATGTAAAATTTTGCACGCTCACGTTATAATTTATGCATTTCAAACAAAATACTGAAAATTGACATTGTTTGGAATTTTTTTGGCCCAATGTGTTTTATGGCCAAATCAGCTGGTCAAAACCTATGGAGCGTGTACAAGGTGCCTTGAATGACCATCTATGGCATGATAGCCGCACATCCACTGTAAGTGGCATATGATTGAATACCAGCCAGGATACTCTCAGTTGCTTTTAGCCTAATTGTTGTGATAAACTTATTAAATAGGTAAGTATTCAAATCTATTTGATAAGTTTTCTTTGAATGCACTCTGCGACAGCGGAGGGCAGCCCAATTCTCTTGAAAAATGCAAGAAAAAAAATTGCACTAAGTTAAAAGTTAGCTTTTAGGCCGATTTTCGTCCAAAATGGCCGAAATTCGGGTCCCCCCAAATTTTCAACTGATGATTACTCCACGTACGCTTGAGCTACAAACGTCGTTTTGGGCTCGTTGGAATTGTCCTGAGCTCAAATTTATGAAACTAGATGAAAAAAATGAACTTTGAACGAAAAAAAAACAAAAATTTTGAAACTTTAAACAGCAATAACTCTTAGCGCATAAAAGTAAAAGAATTACTTTTGCTTTAAATAAAAGCCTACAACACCTGGTGTTCCCAGGCGGTCTCCCATCCAAGTACTAACCAGGCCCAATGTTGCTTAACTTCGGTGATCGGAGGAGAACCGGTGCATTCAACATGGTATGGTCGTAGGCATTTGAGTTACTCCGCTTTCATTTATATCCTTACTAGCTTATGTCTATGTACATTACTTTTAAAACACTCGCCCTCGCGCGAGAGTAAAAATATGCTCTTATACCATGTAAAATTTTGCACGCTCACGTTATAATTTATGCATTTCAAACAAAATACTGAAAATTGAAATTGTTTGGAATTTTTTTGGCCCAATGTGTTTTATGGCCAAATCAGCTGGTCAAAACCTATGGAGCGTGTACAAGGTGCCTTGAATGACCATCTATGGCATGATAGCCGCACATCCACTGTAAGTGGCATATGATTGAATACCAGCCAGGATACTGTCAGTTGCTTTTAGCCTAATTGTTGTGATAAACTTATTAAATAGGTAAGTATTCAAATCTATTTGATAAGTTTTCTTTGAATGCACTCTGCGACAGCAGAGGGCAGCCCAATTCTCTTGAAAAATGCAAGAAAAAAAATTGCACTAACTTAAAAGTTAGCTTTTAGGCCGATTTTCGTCCAAAATGGCCGAAATTCGGGTCCCCCCAAATTTTCAACTGATGATTACTCCACGTACACTTGAGCTACAAACGTCGTTTTGGGCTCGTTGGAATTGTCCTGAGCTCAAATTTATGAAACAAGATGAAAAAAATGAACTTTGAACGAAAAAAAAACAAAAATTTTAAAACTTTAAACAGCAATAACTCTTAGCGCATAAAAGTAAAAGAATTACTTTTGCTTTAAATAAAAGCCTACAACACCTGGTGTTCCCAGGCGGTCTCCCATCCAAGTACTAACCAGGCCCAATGTTGCTTAACTTCGGTGATCGGACGAGAACCGGTGCATTCAACATGGTATGGTCGTAGGGATTTGAGTTACTCCGCTTTCATTTATATCCTTACTAGCTTATGTCTATGTACATTACTTTTAAAACAGTCGCCCTCGCGCGAGAGTAAAAATATGCTCTTATACCATGTAAAATTTTGAACGCTCACGTTATAATTTATGCATTTCAAACAAAATACTGAAAATTGACATTGTTTGGAATTTTTTTGGCCCAATGTGTTTTATGGCCAAATCAGCTGGTCAAAACCTATGGAGCGTGTACAAGGTGCCTTGAATGACCATCTATGGCATGATAGCCGCACATCCACTGTAAGTGGCATATGATTGAATACCAGCCAGGATACTGTCAGTTGCTTTTAGCCTAATTGTTGTGATAAACTTATTAAATAGGTAAGTATTCAAATCTATTTGATAAGTATTCTTTGAATGCACTCTGCGACAGCGGAGGGCAGCCCAATTCTCTTGAAAAATGCAAGAAAAAAAATTGCACTAACGTAAAAATTAGCTTTTAGGCCGATTTTCGTTCAAAATGGCCGAAATTCGGGTCCCCCCAAATTTTCAACTGATGATTACTCCACGTACACTTGAGCTACAAACGTCGTTTTGGGCTCGTTGGAATTGTCCTGAGCTCAAATTTATGAAACAAGATGAAAAAAAATGAACTTTGAACGAAAAAAAAACAAAAATTTTGAAACTTTAAACAGCAATAACTCTTAGCGCATAAAAGTAAAAGAATTACTTTTGCTTTAAATAAAAGCCTACAACACCTGGTGTTCCCAGGCGGTCTCCCATCCAAGTACTAACCAGGCCCAATGTTGCTTAACTTCGGTGATCGGACGAGAACCGGTGCATTCAACATGGTATGGTCGTAGGGATTTGAGTTACTCCGCTTTCATTTATATCCTTACTAGCTTATGTCTATGTACATTACTTTTAAAACAGTCGCCCTCGCGCGAGAGTAAAAATATGCTCTTATACCATGTAAAATTTTGAACGCTCACGTTATAATTTATGCATTTCAAACAAAATACTGAAAATTGACATTGTTTGGAATTTTTTTGGCCCAATGTGTTTTATGGCCAAATCAGCTGGTCAAAACCTATGGAGCGTGTACAAGGTGCCTTGAATGACCATCTATGGCATGATAGCCGCACATCCACTGTAAGTGGCATATGATTGAATACCAGCCAGGATACTGTCAGTTGCTTTTAGCCTAATTGTTGTGATAAACTTATTAAATAGGTAAGTATTCAAATTTATTTGATAAGTATTCTTTGAATGCACTCTGCGACAGCGGAGGGCAGCCCAATTCTCTTGAAAAATGCAAGAAAAAAAATTGCACTAACGTAAAAATTAGCTTTTAGGCCGATTTTCGTTCAAAATGGCCGAAATTCGGGTCCCCCCAAATTTTCAACTGATGATTACTCCACGTACACTTGAGCTACAAACGTCGTTTTGGGCTCGTTGGAATTGTCCTGAGCTCAAATTTATGAAACAAGAT
Organism: Symsagittifera roscoffensis; assembly: GCF_963678635.1. Classification (NCBI taxonomy): domain Eukaryota; kingdom Metazoa; phylum Xenacoelomorpha; order Acoela; family Convolutidae; genus Symsagittifera; species Symsagittifera roscoffensis. Next base: position 33,281,550 of record NC_087067.1, on the reverse strand, counting down.
GAAAAAAATGAACTTTGAACGAAAAAAAAAACATAAATTTTGAAACTTTAAACAGCAATAACTCTTAGCGCATAAAAGTAAAAGAATTACTTTTGCTTTAAATAAAAGCCTACAACACCTGGTGTTCCCAGGCGGTCTCCCATCCAAGTACTAACCAGGCCCAATGTTGCTTAACTTCGGTGATCGGACGAGAGCCGGTGCATTCAACATGGTATGGTCGTAGGCATTTGAGTTACTCCGCTTTCATTTATATCCTTACTAGCTTATGTCTATGTAAATTACTTTTAAAACACTCGCCCTCGCGCGAGAGTAAAAATATGCCCTTATACCATGTAAAATTTTGCACGCTCACGTTATAATTTATGCATTTCAAACAAAATACTGAAAATTGACATTGTTTGGAATTTTTTTGGCCCAATGTGTTTTATGGCCAAATCAGCTGGTCAAAACCTATGGAGCGTGTACAAGGTACCTTGAATGACCATCTATGGCATGATAGCCGCACATCCACTGTAAGTGGCATATGATTGAATACCAGCCAGGATACTGTCAGTTGCTTTTAGCCTAATTGTTGTGATAAACTTATTAAATAGGTAAGTATTCAAATTTATTTGATAAGTATTCTTTGAATGCACTCTGCGACAGCGCAGGGCAGCCCAATTCTCTTGAAAAATGCAAGAAAAAAAATTGCACTAACGTAAAAATTAGCTTTTAGGCCGATTTTCGTTCAAAATGGCCGAAATTCGGGTCCCCCCAAATTTTCAACTGATGATTACTCCACGTACACTTGAGCTACAAACGTCGTTTTGGGCTCGTTGGAATTGTCCTGAGCTCAAATTTATGAAACAAGATGAAAAAAATGAACTTTGAACGAAAAAAAAACATAAATTTTGAAACTTTAAACAGCAATAACTCTTAGCGCATAAAAGTAAAAGAATTACTTTTGCTTTAAATAAAAGCCTACAACACCTGGTGTTCCCAGGCGGTCTCCCATCCAAGTACTAACCAGGCCCAATGTTGCTTAACTTCGGTGATCGGACGAGAGCCGGTGCATTCAACATGGTATGGTCGTAGGCATTTGAGTTACTCCGCTTTCATTTATATCCTTACTAGCTTATGTCTATGTAAATTACTTTTAAAACACTCGCCCTCGCGCGAGAGTAAAAATATGCTCTTATACCATGTAAAATTTTGCACGCTCACGTTATAATTTATGCATTTCAAACAAAATACTGAAAATTGACATTGTTTGGAATTTTTTTGGCCCAATGTGTTTTATGGCCAAATCAGCTGGTCAAAACCTATGGAGCGTGTACAAGGTACCTTGAATGTCCATCTATGGCATGATAGCCGCACATCCACTGTAAGTGGCATATGATTGAATACCAGCCAAGATACTGTCAGTTGCTTTTAGCCTAATTGTTGTGATAAACTTATTAAATAGGTAAGTATTCAAATCTATTTGATAAGTTTTCTTTGAATGCACTCTGCGACAGCGGAGGGCAGCCCAATTCTCTTGAAAAAAGCAAGAAAAAAAATTGCACTAACTTAAAAGTTAGCTTTTAGGCCGATTTTCGTCCAAAATGGCCGAAATTCGGGTCCCCCCAAATTTTCAACTGATGATTACTCCACGTAAACTTGAGCTACAAACGTCGTTTTGGGCTCGTTGGAATTGTCCTGAGCTCAAATTTATGAAACAAGATGACAAAAAATGAACTTTGAACGAAAAAAAAACAAAAGTTTTGAAACTTTAAACAGCAATAACTCTTAGCGCATAAAAGTAAAAGAATTACTTTTGCTTTAAATAAAAGCCTACAACACCTGGTGTTCCCAGGCGGTCTCCCATCCAAGTACTAACCAGGCCCAATGTTGCTTAACTTCGGTGATCGGACGAGAACCGGTGCATTCAACATGGTATGGTCGTAGGCATTTGAGTTACTCCGCTTTCATTTATATCCTTACTAGCTTATGTCTATGTACATTACTTTTAAAACACTCGCCCTCGCGCGAGAGTAAAAATATGCTCTTATACCATGTAAAATTTTGCACGCTCACGTTATAATTTATGCATTTCAAACAAAATACTGAAAATTGACCTTGTTTGGAATTTTTTTGGCCCAATGTGTTTTATGGCCAAATCAGCTGGTCAAAACCTATGGAGCGTGTACAAGGTGCCTTGAATGACCATCTATGGCATGATAGCCGCACATCCACTGTAAGTGGCATATGATTGAATACCAGCCAGGATACTGTCAGTTGCTTTTAGCCTAATTGTTGTGATAAACTTATTAAATCGGTAAGTATTCAAATCTATTTGATAAGTTTTCTTTGAATGCACTCTGCGACAGCGGAGGGCAGCCCAGTTCTCTTGAAAAAAGCAAGAAAAAAAATTGCACTAACTTAAAAGTTAGCTTTTAGGCCGATTTTCGTCCAAAATGGCCGAAATTCGGGTCCCCCCAAATTTTCAACTGATGATTACTCCACGTAAACTTGAGCTACAAACGTCGTTTTGGGCTCGTTGGAATTGTCCTGAGCTCAAATTTATGAAACAAGATGACAAAAAATGAACTTTGAACGAAAAAAAAACAAAAATTTTGAAACTTTAAACAGCAATAACTCTTAGCGCATAAAAGTAAAAGAATTACTTTTGCTTTAAATAAAAGCCTACAACACCTGGTGTTCCCAGGCGGTCTCCCATCCAAGTACTAACCAGGCCCAATGTTGCTTAACTTCGGTGATCGGACGAGAACCGGTGCATTCAACATGGTATGGTCGTAGGCATTTGAGTTACTCCGCTTTCATTTATATCCTTACTAGCTTATGTCTATGTACATTACTTTTAAAACACTCGCCCTCGCGCGAGAGTAAAAATATGCTCTTATACCATGTAAAATTTTGCACACTCACGTTATAATTTATGCATTTCAAACAAAATACTGAAAATTGACCTTGTTTGGAATTTTTTTGGCCCAATGTGTTTTATGGCCAAATCAGCTGGTCAAAACCTATGGAGCGTGTACAAGGTGCCTTGAATGACCATCTATGGCATGATAGCCGCACATCCACTGTAAGTGGCATATGATTGAATACCAGCCAGGATACTGTCAGTTGCTTTTAGCCTAATTGTTGTGATAAACTTATTAAATAGGTAAGTATTCAAATCTATTTGATAAATTTTCTTTGAATGCACTCTGCGACAGCGGAGGGCAGCCCAGTTCTCTTGAAAAAAGCAAGAAAAAAAATTGCACTAACTTAAAAGTTAGCTTTTAGGCCGATTTTCGTCCAAAATGGCCGAAATTCGGGTCCCCCCAAATTTTCAACTGATGATTACTCCACGTAAACTTGAGCTACAAACGTCGTTTTGGGCTCGTTGGAATTGTCCTGAGCTCAAATTTATGAAACAAGATGACAAAAAATGAACTTTGAACGAAAAAAAAACAAAAATTTTGAAACTTTAAACAGCAATAACTCTTAGCGCATAAAAGTAAAAGAATTACTTTTGCTTTAAATAAAAGCCTACAACACCTGGTGTTCCCAGGCGGTCTCCCATCCAAGTACTAACCAGGCCCAATGTTGCTTAACTTCGGTGATCGGACGAGAACCGGTGCATTCAACATGGTATGGTCGTAGGCATTTGAGTTACTCCGCTTTCATTTATATCCTTACTAGCTTATGTCTATGTACATTACTTTTAAAACACTCGCCCTCGCGCGAGAGTAAAAATATGCTCTTATACCATGTAAAATTTTGCACGCTCACGTTATAATTTATGCATTTCAAACAAAATACTGAAAATTGACCTTGTTTGGAATTTTTTTGGCCCAATGTGTTTTATGGCCAAATCAGCTGGTCAAAACCTATGGAGCGTGTACAAGGTGCCTTGAATGACCATCTATGGCATGATAGCCGCACATCCACTGTAAGTGGCATATGATTGAATACCAGCCAGGATACTGTCAGTTGCTTTTAGCCTAATTGTTGTGATAAACTTATTAAATAGGTAAGTATTCAAATCTATTTGATAAATTTTCTTTGAATGCACTCTGCGACAGCGGAGGGCAGCCCAGTTCTCTTGAAAAAAGCAAGAAAAAAAATTGCACTAACTTAAAAAATAGCTTTTAGGCCGATTTTCGTCCAAAATGGCCGAAATTCGGGTCCCCCCAAATTTTCAACTGATGATTACTCCACGTAAACTTGAGCTACAAACGTCGTTTTGGGCTCGTTGTAATTGTCCTGAGCTCAAATTTATGAAACAAGATGACAAAAAATGAACTTTGAACGAAAAAAAAACAAAAATTTTGAAACTTTAAACAGCAATAACTCTTAGCGCATAAAAGTAAAAGAATTACTTTTGCTTTAAATAAAAGCCTACAACACCTGGTGTTCCCAGGCGGTCTCCCATCCAAGTACTAACCAGGCCCAATGTTGCTTAACTTCGGTGATCGGACGAGAACCGGTGCATTCAACATGGTATGGTCGTAGGCATTTGAGTTACTCCGCTTTCATTTATATCCTTACTAGCTTATGTCTATGTACATTACTTTTAAAACACTCGCCCTCGCGCGAGAGTAAAAATATGCTCTTATACCATGTAAAATTTTGCACGCTCACGTTATAATTTATGCATTTCAAACAAAATACTGAAAATTGACCTTGTTTGGAATTTTTTTGGCCCAATGTGTTTTATGGCCAAATCAGCTGGTCAAAACCTATGGAGCGTGTACAAGGTGCCTTGAATGACCATCTATGGCATGATAGCCGCACATCCACTGTAAGTGGCATATGATTGAATACCAGCCAGGATACTGTCAGTTGCTTTTAGCCTAATTGTTGTGATAAACTTATTAAATAGGTAAGTATTCAAATCTATTTGATAAATTTTCTTTGAATGCACTCTGCGACAGCGGAGGGCAGCCCAGTTCTCTTGAAAAAAGCAAGAAAAAAAATTGCACTAACTTAAAAGTTAGCTTTTAGGCCGATTTTCGTCCAAAATGGCCGAAATTCGGGTCCCCCCAAATTTTCAACTGATGATTACTCCACGTAAACTTGAGCTACAAACGTCGTTTTGGGCTCGTTGGAATTGTCCTGAGCTCAAATTTATGAAACAAGATGACAAAAAATGAACTTTGAACGAAAAAAAAACAAAAATTTTGAAACTTTAAACAGCAATAACTCTTAGCGCATAAAAGTAAAAGAATTACTTTTGCTTTAAATAAAAGCCTACAACACCTGGTGTTCCCAGGCGGTCTCCCATCCAAGTACTAACCAGGCCCAATGTTGCTTAACTTCGGTGATCGGACGAGAACCGGTGCATTCAACATGGTATGGTCGTAGGCATTTGAGTTACTCCGCTTTCATTTATATCCTTACTAGCTTATGTCTATGTACATTACTTTTAAAACACTCGCCCTCGCGCGAGAGTAAAAATATGCTCTTATACCATGTAAAATTTTGCACGCTCACGTTATAATTTATGCATTTCAAACAAAATACTGAAAATTGACCTTGTTTGGAGTTTTTTTGGCCCAATGTGTTTTATGGCCAAATCAGCTGGTCAAAACCTATGGAGCGTGTACAAGGTGCCTTGAATGACCATCTATGGCATGATAGCCGCACATCCACTGTAAGTGGCATATGATTGAATACCAGCCAGGATACTGTCAGTTGCTTTTAGCCTAATTGTTGTGATAAACTTATTAAATAGGTAAGTATTCAAATCTATTTGATAAATTTTCTTTGAATGCACTCTGCGACAGCGGAGGGCAGCCCAGTTCTCTTGAAAAAAGCAAGAAAAAAAATTGCACTAACTTAAAAGTTAGCTTTTAGGCCGATTTTCGTCCAAAATGGCCGAAATTCGGGTCCCCCCAAATTTTCAACTGATGATTACTCCACGTAAACTTGAGCTACAAACGTCGTTTTGGGCTCGTTGGAATTGTCCTGAGCTCAAATTTATGAAACAAGATGACAAAAAATGAACTTTGAACGAAAAAAAAACAAAAATTTTGAAACTTTAAACAGCAATAACTCTTAGCGCATAAAAGTAAAAGAATTACTTTTGCTTTAAATAAAAGCCTACAACACCTGGTGTTCCCAGGCGGTCTCCCATCCAAGTACTAACCAGGCCCAATGTTGCTTAACTTCGGTGATCGGACGAGAACCGGTGCATTCAACATGGTATGGTCGTAGGCATTTGAGTTACTCCGCTTTCATTTATATCCTTACTAGCTTATGTCTATGTACATTACTTTTAAAACACTCGCCCTCGCGCGAGAGTAAAAATATGCTCTTATACCATGTAAAATTTTGCACGCTCACGTTATAATTTATGCATTTCAAACAAAATACTGAAAATTGACCTTGTTTGGAATTTTTTTGGCCCAATGTGTTTTATGGCCAAATCAGCTGGTCAAAACCTATGGAGCGTGTACAAGGTGCCTTGAATGACCATCTATGGCATGATAGCCGCACATCCACTGTAAGTGGCATATGATTGAATACCAGCCAGGATACTGTCAGTTGCTTTTAGCCTAATTGTTGTGATAAACTTATTAAATAGGTAAGTATTCAAATCTATTTGATAAATTTTCTTTGAATGCACTCTGCGACAGCGGAGGGCAGCCCAGTTCTCTTGAAAAAAGCAAGAAAAAAAATTGCACTAACTTAAAAGTTAGCTTTTAGGCCGATTTTCGTCCAAAATGGCCGAAATTCGGGTCCCCCCAAATTTTCAACTGATGATTACTCCACGTAAACTTGAGCTACAAACGTCGTTTTGGGCTCGTTGGAATTGTCCTGAGCTCAAATTTATGAAACAAGATGACAAAAAATGAACTTTGAACGAAAAAAAAAACAAAAATTTTGAAACTTTAAACAGCAATAACTCTTAGCGCATAAAAGTAAAAGAATTACTTTTGCTTTAAATAAAAGCCTACAACACCTGGTGTTCCCAGGCGGTCTCCCATCCAAGTACTAACCAGGCCCAATGTTGCTTAACTTCGGTGATCGGACGAGAACCGGTGCATTCAACATGGTATGGTCGTAGGCATTTGAGTTACTCCGCTTTCATTTATATCCTTACTAGCTTATGTCTATGTACATTACTTTTAAAACACTCGCCCTCGCGCGAGAGTAAAAATATGCTCTTATACCATGTAAAATTTTGCACGCTCACGTTATAATTTATGCATTTCAAACAAAATACTGAAAATTGACCTTGTTTGGAATTTTTTTGGCCCAATGTGTTTTATGGCCAAATCAGCTGGTCAAAACCTATGGAGCGTGTACAAGGTGCCTTGAATGACCATCTATGGCATGATAGCCGCACATCCACTGTAAGTGGCATATGATTGAATACCAGCCAGGATACTGTCAGTTGCTTTTAGCCTAATTGTTGTGATAAACTTATTAAATAGGTAAGTATTCAAATCTATTTGATAAATTTTCTTTGAATGCACTCTGCGACAGCGGAGGGCAGCCCAGTTCTCTTGAAAAAAGCAAGAAAAAAAATTGCACTAACTTAAAAGTTAGCTTTTAGGCCGATTTTCGTCCAAAATGGCCGAAATTCGGGTCCCCCCAAATTTTCAACTGATGATTACTCCACGTAAACTTGAGCTACAAACGTCGTTTTGGGCTCGTTGGAATTGTCCTGAGCTCAAATTTATGAAACAAGATGACAAAAAATGAACTTTGAACGAAAAAAAAAACAAAAATTTTGAAACTTTAAACAGCAATAACTCTTAGCGCATAAAAGTAAAAGAATTACTTTTGCTTTAAATAAAAGCCTACAACACCTGGTGTTCCCAGGCGGTCTCCCATCCAAGTACTAACCAGGCCCAATGTTGCTTAACTTCGGTGATCGGACGAGAACCGGTGCATTCAACATGGTATGGTCGTAGGCATTTGAGTTACTCCGCTTTCATTTATATCCTTACTAGCTTATGTCTATGTACATTACTTTTAAAACACTCGCCCTCGCGCGAGAGTAAAAATATGCTCTTATACCATGTAAAATTTTGCACGCTCACGTTATAATTTATGCATTTCAAACAAAATACTGAAAATTGACCTTGTTTGGAATTTTTTTGGCCCAATGTGTTTTATGGCCAAATCAGCTGGTCAAAACCTATGGAGCGTGTACAAGGTGCATTGAATGACCATCTATGGCATGATAGCCGCACATCCACTGTAAGTGGCATATGATTGAATACCAGCCAGGATACTGTCAGTTGCTTTTAGCCTAATTGTTGTGATAAACTTATTAAATAGGTAAGTATTCAAATCTATTTGATAAATTTTCTTTGAATGCACTCTGCGACAGCGGAGGGCAGCCCAGTTCTCTTGAAAAAAGCAAGAAAAAAAATTGCACTAACTTAAAAGTTAGCTTTTAGGCCGATTTTCGTCCAAAATGGCCGAAATTCGGGTCCCCCCAAATTTTCAACTGATGATTACTCCACGTAAACTTGAGCTACAAACGTCGTTTTGGGCTCGTTGGAATTGTCCTGAGCTCAAATTTATGAAACAAGATGACAAAAAATGAACTTTGAACGAAAAAAAAACAAAAATTTTGAAACTTTAAACAGCAATAACTCTTAGCGCATAAAAGTAAAAGAATTACTTTTGCTTTAAATAAAAGCCTACAACACCTGGTGTTCCCAGGCGGTCTCCCATCCAAGTACTAACCAGGCCCAATGTTGCTTAACTTCGGTGATCGGACGAGAACCGGTGCATTCAACATGGTATGGTCGTAGGCATTTGAGTTACTCCGCTTTCATTTATATCCTTACTAGCTTATGTCTATGTACATTACTTTTAAAACACTCGCCCTCGCGCGAGAGTAAAAATATGCTCTTATACCATGTAAAATTTTGCACGCTCACGTTATAATTTATGCATTTCAAACAAAATACTGAAAATTGACCTTGTTTGGAATTTTTTTGGCCCAATGTGTTTTATGGCCAAATCAGCTGGTCAAAACCTATGGAGCGTGTACAAGGTGCCTTGAATGACCATCTATGGCATGATAGCCGCACATCCACTGTAAGTGGCATATGATTGAATACCAGCCAGGATACTGTCAGTTGCTTTTAGCCTAATTGTTGTGATAAACTTATTAAATAGGTAAGTATTCAAATCTATTTGATAAATTTTCTTTGAATGCACTCTGCGACAGCGGAGGGCAGCCCAGTTCTCTTGAAAAAAGCAAGAAAAAAAATTGCACTAACTTAAAAGTTAGCTTTTAGGCCGATTTTCGTCCAAAATGGCCGAAATTCGGGTCCCCCCAAATTTTCAACTGATGATTACTCCACGTAAACTTGAGCTACAAACGTCGTTTTGGGCTCGTTGGAATTGTCCTGAGCTCAAATTTATGAAACAAGATGACAAAAAATGAACTTTGAACGAAAAAAAAAACAAAAATTTTGAAACTTTAAACAGCAATAACTCTTAGCGCATAAAAGTAAAAGAATTACTTTTGCTTTAAATAAAAGCCTACAACACCTGGTGTTCCCAGGCGGTCTCCCATCCAAGTACTAACCAGGCCCAATGTTGCTTAACTTCGGTGATCGGACGAGAACCGGTGCATTCAACATGGTATGGTCGTAGGCATTTGAGTTACTCCGCTTTCATTTATATCCTTACTAGCTTATGTCTATGTACATTACTTTTAAAACACTCGCCCTCGCGCGAGAGTAAAAATATGCTCTTATACCATGTAAAATTTTGCACGCTCACGTTATAATTTATGCATTTCAAACAAAATACTGAAAATTGACCTTGTTTGGAATTTTTTTGGCCCAATGTGTTTTATGGCCAAATCAGCTGGTCAAAACCTATGGAGCGTGTACAAGGTGCCTTGAATGACCATCTATGGCATGATAGCCGCACATCCACTGTAAGTGGCATATGATTGAATACCAGCCAGGATACTGTCAGTTGCTTTTAGCCTAATTGTTGTGATAAACTTATTAAATAGGTAAGTATTCAAATCTATTTGATAAATTTTCTTTGAATGCACTCTGCGACAGCGGAGGGCAGCCCAGTTCTCTTGAAAAAAGCAAGAAAAAAAATTGCACTAACTTAAAAGTTAGCTTTTAGGCCGATTTTCGTCCAAAATGGCCAAAATTCGGGTCCCCCCAAATTTTCAACTGATGATTACTCCACGTAAACTTGAGCTACAAACGTCGTTTTGGGCTCGTTGGAATTGTCCTGAGCTCAAATTTATGAAACAAGATGACAAAAAATGAACTTTGAACGAAAAAAAAAAACAAAAATTTTGGAAACTTTAAACAGCAATAACTCTTAGCGCATAAAAGTAAAAGAATTACTTTTGCTTTAAATAAAAGCCTACAACACCTGGTGTTCCCAGGCGGTCTCCCATCCAAGTACTAACCAGGCCCAATGTTGCTTAACTTCGGTGATCGGACGAGAACCGGTGCATTCAACATGGTATGGTCGTAGGCATTTGAGTTACTCCGCTTTCATTTATATCCTTACTAGCTTATGTCTATGTACATTACTTTTAAAACACTCGCCCTCGCGCGAGAGTAAAAATATGCTCTTATACCATGTAAAATTTTGCACGCTCACGTTATAATTTATGCATTTCAAACAAAATACTGAAAATTGACCTTGTTTGGAATTTTTTTGGCCCAATGTGTTTTATGGCCAAATCAGCTGGTCAAAACCTATGGAGCGTGTACAAGGTGCCTTGAATGACCATCTATGGCATGATAGCCGCACATCCACTGTAAGTGGCATATGATTGAATACCAGCCAGGATACTGTCAGTTGCTTTTAGCCTAATTGTTGTGATAAACTTATTAAATAGGTAAGTATTCAAATCTATTTGATAAATTTTCTTTGAATGCACTCTGCGACAGCGGAGGGCAGCCCAGTTCTCTTGAAAAAAGCAAGAAAAAAAATTGCACTAACTTAAAAGTTAGCTTTTAGGCCGATTTTCGTCCAAAATGGCCGAAATTCGGGTCCCCCCAAATTTTCAACTGATGATTACTCCACGTAAACTTGAGCTACAAACGTCGTTTTGGGCTCGTTGGAATTGTCCTGAGCTCAAATTTATGAAACAAGATGACAAAAAATGAACTTTGAACGAAAAAAAAACAAAAATTTTGAAACTTTAAACAGCAATAACTCTTAGCGCATAAAAGTAAAAGAATTACTTTTGCTTTAAATAAAAGCCTACAACACCTGGTGTTCCCAGGCGGTCTCCCATCCAAGTACTAACCAGGCCCAATGTTGCTTAACTTCGGTGATCGGACGAGAACCGGTGCATTCAACATGGTATGGTCGTAGGCATTTGAGTTACTCCGCTTTCATTTATATCCTTACTAGCTTATGTCTATGTACATTACTTTTAAAACACTCGCCCTCGCGCGAGAGTAAAAATATGCTCTTATACCATGTAAAATTTTGCACGCTCACGTTATAATTTATGCATTTCAAACAAAATACTGAAAATTGACCTTGTTTGGAATTTTTTTGGCCCAATGTGTTTTATGGCCAAATCAGCTGGTCAAAACCTATGGAGCGTGTACAAGGTGCCTTGAATGACCATCTATGGCATGATAGCCGCACATCCACTGTAAGTGGCATATGATTGAATACCAGCCAGGATACTGTCAGTTGCTTTTAGCCTAATTGTTGTGATAAACTTATTAAATAGGTAAGTATTCAAATCTATTTGATAAATTTTCTTTGAATGCACTCTGCGACAGCGGAGGGCAGCCCAGTTCTCTTGAAAAAAGCAAGAAAAAAAATTGCACTAACTTAAAAGTTAGCTTTTAGGCCGATTTTCGTCCAAAATGGCCGAAATTCGGGTCCCCCCAAATTTTCAACTGATGATTACTCCACGTAAACTTGAGCTACAAACGTCGTTTTGGGCTCGTTGGAATTGTCCTGAGCTCAAATTTATGAAACAAGATGACAAAAAATGAACTTTGAACGAAAAAAAAACAAAAATTTTGAAACTTTAAACAGCAATAACTCTTAGCGCATAAAAGTAAAAGAATTACTTTTGCTTTAAATAAAAGCCTACAACACCTGGTGTTCCCAGGCGGTCTCCCATCCAAGTACTAACCAGGCCCAATGTTGCTTAACTTCGGTGATCGGACGAGAACCGGTGCATTCAACATGGTATGGTCGTAGGCATTTGAGTTACTCCGCTTTCATTTATATCCTTACTAGCTTATGTCTATGTACATTACTTTTAAAACACTCGCCCTCGCGCGAGAGTAAAAATATGCTCTTATACCATGTAAAATTTTGCACGCTCACGTTATAATTTATGCATTTCAAACAAAATACTGAAAATTGACCTTGTTTGGAATTTTTTTGGCCCAATGTGTTTTATGGCCAAATCAGCTGGTCAAAACCTATGGAGCGTGTACAAGGTGCCTTGAATGACCATCTATGGCATGATAGCCGCACATCCACTGTAAGTGGCATATGATTGAATACCAGCCAGGATACTGTCAGTTGCTTTTAGCCTAATTGTTGTGATAAACTTATTAAATAGGTAAGTATTCAAATCTATTTGATAAATTTTCTTTGAATGCACTCTGCGACAGCGGAGGGCAGCCCAGTTCTCTTGAAAAAAGCAAGAAAAAAAATTGCACTAACTTAAAAGTTAGCTTTTAGGCCGATTTTCGTCCAAAATGGCCGAAATTCGGGTCCCCCCAAATTTTCAACTGATGATTACTCCACGTAAACTTGAGCTACAAACGTCGTTTTGGGCTCGTTGGAATTGTCCTGAGCTCAAATTTATGAAACAAGATGACAAAAAATGAACTTTGAACGAAAAAAAAACAAAAATTTTGAAACTTTAAACAGCAATAACTCTTAGCGCATAAAAGTAAAAGAATTACTTTTGCTTTAAATAAAAGCCTACAACACCTGGTGTTCCCAGGCGGTCTCCCATCCAAGTACTAACCAGGCCCAATGTTGCTTAACTTCGGTGATCGGACGAGAACCGGTGCATTCAACATGGTATGGTCGTAGGCATTTGAGTTACTCCGCTTTCATTTATATCCTTACTAGCTTATGTCTATGTACATTACTTTTAAAACACTCGCCCTCGCGCGAGAGTAAAAATATGCTCTTATACCATGTAAAATTTTGCACGCTCACGTTATAATTTATGCATTTCAAACAAAATACTGAAAATTGACCTTGTTTGGAATTTTTTTGGCCCAATGTGTTTTATGGCCAAATCAGCTGGTCAAAACCTATGGAGCGTGTACAAGGTGCCTTGAATGACCATCTATGGCATGATAGCCGCACATCCACTGTAAGTGGCATATGATTGAATACCAGCCAGGATACTGTCAGTTGCTTTTAGCCTAATTGTTGTGATAAACTTATTAAATAGGTAAGTATTCAAATCTATTTGATAAATTTTCTTTGAATGCACTCTGCGACAGCGGAGGGCAGCCCAGTTCTCTTGAAAAAAGCAAGAAAAAAAATTGCACTAACTTAAAAGTTAGCTTTTAGGCCGATTTTCGTCCAAAATGGCCGAAATTCGGGTCCGCCCAAATTTTCAACTGATGATTACTCCACGTACACTTGAGCTACAAACGTCGTTTTGGGCTCGTTGGAATTGTCCTGAGCTCAAATTTATGAAACAAGATGAAAAAAATGAACTTTGGACGGAAAAAAAACAAAAAATTTTGAAAATTTAAACAGCAATAACTCTTAGCGCATAAAAGTAAAAGAATTACTTTTGCTTTAAATAAAAGCCTACAACACCTGGTGTTCCCAGGCGGTCTCCCATCCAAGTACTAACCAGGCCCAATGTTGCTTAACTTCGGTGATCGGACGAGAACCGGTGCATTCAACATGGTATGGTCGTAGGCATTTGAGTTACTCCGCTTTCATTTATATCCTTACTAGCTTATGTCTATGTACATTGCTTTTAAAACACTCGCCCTCGCGCGAGAGTAAAAATATGCTCTTATACCATGTAAAATTTTGCACGCTCACGTTATAATTTATGCATTTCAAACAAAATACTGAAAATTGACCTTGTTTGGAATTTTTTTGGCCCAATGTGTTTTATGGCCAAATCAGCTGGTCAAAACCTATGGAGCGTGTACAAGGTGCCTTGAATGACCATCTATGGCATGATAGCCGCACATCCACTGTAAGTGGCATATGATTGAATACCAGCCAGGATACTGTCAGTTGCTTTTAGCCTAATTGTTGTGATAAACTTATTAAATAGGTAAGTATTCAAATCTATTTGATAAATTTTCTTTGAATGCACTCTGCGACAGCGGAGGGCAGCCCAATTCTCTTGAAAAAAGCAAGAAAAAAAATTGCACTAACTTAAAAGTTAGCTTTTAGGCCGATTTTCGTCCAAAATGGCCGAAATTCGGGTCCCCCCAAATTTTCAACTGATGATTACTCCACGTAAACTTGAGCTACAAACGTCGTTTTGGGCTCGTTGGAATTGTCCTGAGCTCAAATTTATGAAACAAGATGAAAAAAAATTAATTTTGAACGAAAAAAAAAACAAAAATTTTGAAACTTTAAACAGCAATAACTCTTAGCGCATAAAAGTAAAAGAATTACTTTTGCTTTAAATAAAAGCCTACAACACCTGGTGTTCCCAGGCGGTCTCCCATCCAAGTACTAACCAGGCCCAATGTTGCTTAACTTCGGTGATCGGACGAGAACCGGTGCATTCAACATGGTATGGTCGTAGGCATTTGAGTTACTCCGCTTTCATTTATATCCTTACTAGCTTATGTCTATGTACATTACTTTTAAAACACTCGCCCTCGCGCGAGAGTAAAAATATGCTCTTATACCATGTAAAATTTTGCACGCTCACGTTATAATTTATGCATTTCAAACAAAATACTGAAAATTGACATTGTTTGGAACTTTTTTGGCCCAATGTGTTTTATGGCCAAATCAGCTGGTCAAAACCTATGGAACGTGTACAAGGTGCCTTGAATGACCATCTATGGCATGATAGCCGCACATCCACTGTAAGTGGCATATGATTGAATACCAGCCAGGATACTGTCAGTTTCTTTTAGCCTAATTGTTGTGATAAACTTATTAAATAGGTAAGTATTCAAATCTATTTGATAAATTTTCTTTGAATGCACTCTGCGACAGAGGAGGGCAGCCCAATTCTCTTGAAAAAAGCAAGAAAAAAAATTGCACTGACTTAAAAGTTAGCTTTTAGGCCGATTTTCGTCCAAAATGGCCGAAATTCGGGTCCCCCCAAATTTTCAACTGATGATTACTCCACGTAAACTTGAGCTACAAACGTCGTTTTGGGCTCGTTGGAATTGTCCTGAGCTCAAATTTATGAAACAAGATGAAAAAAATGAACTTTGAACGAAAAAAAAAAACAAAAATTTTGAAACTTTAAACAGCAATAACTCTTAGCGCATAAAAGTAAAAGAATTACTTTTGCTTTAAATAAAAGCCTACAACACCTGGTGCTCCCAGGCGGTCTCCCATCCAAGTACTAACCAGGCCCAATGTTGCTTAACTTCGGTGATCGGACGAGAACCGGTGCATTCAACATGGTATGGTCGTAGGCATTTGAGTTACTCCGCTTTCATTTATATCCTTACTAGCTTATGTCTATGTACATTACTTTTAAAACACTCGCCCTCGCGCGAGAGTAAAAATATGCTCTTATACCATGTAAAATTTTGCACGCTCACGTTATAATTTATGCATTTCAAACAAAATACTGAAAATTGACATTGTTTGGAACTTTTTTGGCCCAATGTGTTTTATGGCCAAATCAGCTGGTCAAAACCTATGGAACGTGTACAAGGTGCCTTGAATGACCATCTATGGCATGATAGCCGCACATCCACTGTAAGTGGCATATGATTGAATACCAGCCAGGATACTGTCAGTTTCTTTTAGCCTAATTGTTGTGATAAACTTATTAAATAGGTAAGTATTCAAATCTATTTGATAAATTTTCTTTGAATGCACTCTGCGACAGAGGAGGGCAGCCCAATTCTCTTGAAAAAAGCAAGAAAAAAAATTGCACTGACTTAAAAGTTAGCTTTTAGGCCGATTTTCGTCCAAAATGGCCGAAATTCGGGTCCCCCCAAATTTTCAACTGATGATTACTCCACGTAAACTTGAGCTACAAACGTCGTTTTGGGCTCGTTGGAATTGTCCTGAGCTCAAATTTATGAAACAAGATGAAAAAAATGAACTTTGAACGAAAAAAAAAAACAAAAATTTTGAAACTTTAAACAGCAATAACTCTTAGCGCATAAAAGTAAAAGAATTACTTTTGCTTTAAATAAAAGCCTACAACACCTGGTGCTCCCAGGCGGTCTCCCATCCAAGTACTAACCAGGCCCAATGTTGCTTAACTTCGGTGATCGGACGAGAACCGGTGCATTCAACATGGTATGGTCGTAGGCATTTGAGTTACTCCGCTTTCATTTATATCCTTACTAGCTTATGTCTATGTACATTACTTTTAAAACACTCGCGCTCGCGCGAGAGTAAAAATATGCTCCTAAACCATGTAAAATTTTGTACGCTCACGTTATAATTTATGCATTTCAAACAAAATACTGAAAATTGACATTGTTTGGAATTTTTTTGGCCCAATGTGTTTTATGGCCAAATCAGCTGGTCAAAACCTATGGAGCGTGTACAAGGTGCCTTGAATGACCATCTATGGCATGATAGCCGCACATCCACTGTAAGTGGCATATGATTGAATACCAGCCAGGATACTGTCAGTTGCTTTTAGCCTAATTGTTGTGATAAACTTATTAAATAGGTAAGTATTCAAATCTATTTGATAAGTTTTCTTTGAATGCACTCTGCGACAGCGGAGGGCAGCCCAATTCTCTTGAAAAAAGCAAGAAAAAAAATTGCACTAACTTAAAAATTAGCTTTTAGGCCGATTTTCGTCCAAAATGGCCGAAATTCGGGTCCCCCAAATTTTCAACTGATGATTACTCCACGTACACTTGAGCTACAAACGTCGTTTTGGGCTCGTTGGAATTGTCCTGAGCTCAAATTTATGAAACAAGATGAAAAAAATGAACTTTGAACGAAAAAAAACAAAAATTTTGAAACTTTAAACAGCAATAACTCTTAGCGCATAAAAGTAAAAGAATTACTTTTGCTTTAAATAAAAGCCTACAACACCTGGTGTTCCCAGGCGGTCTCCCATCCAAGTACTAACCAGGCCCAATGTTGCTTAACTTCGGTGATCGGACGAGAACCGGTGCATTCAACATGGTATGGTCGTAGGCATTTGAGTTACTCCGCTTTCATTTATATCCTTACTTGCTTATGTCTATGTACATTACTTTTAAAACACTCGCCCTCGCGCGAGAGTAAAAATATGCTCTTATACCAAGTAAAATTTTGCACGCTCACGTTATAATTTATGCATTTCAAACAAAATACTGAAAATTGACATTGTTTGGAATTTTTTTGGCCCAATGTGTTTTATGGCCAAATCAGCTGGTCAAAACCTATGGAGCGTGTACAAGGTGCCTTGAATGACCATCTATGGCATGATAGCCGCACATCCACTGTAAGTGGCATATGATTGAATACCAGCCAGGATACTGTCAGTTGCTTTTAGCCTAATTGTTGTGATAAACTTATTAAATAGGTAAGTATTCAAATCTATTTGATAAGTTTTCTTTGAAAGCACTCTGCGACAGCGGAGGGCAGCCCAATTCTCTTGAAAAAAGCAAGAAAAAAAATTGCACTAACTTAAAAATTAGCTTTTAGGCCGACTTTCGTCCAAAATGGCCGAAATTCGGGTCCCCCCAAATTTTCAACTGATGATTACTCCACGTACACTTGAGCTACAAACGTCGTTTTGGGCTCGTTGGAATTGTCCTGAGCTCAAATTTATGAAACAAGATGAAAAAAATGAACTTTGAACGAAAAAAAAACAAAAATTTTGAAACTTTAAACAGCAATAACTCTTAGCGCATAAAAGTAAAAGAATTACTTTTGCTTTAAATAAAAGCCTACAACACCTGGTGTTCCCAGGCGGTCTCCCATCCAAGTACTAACCAGGCCCAATGTTGCTTAACTTCGGTGATCGGACGAGAACCGGTGCATTCAACATGGTATGGTCGTAGGCATTTGAGTTACTCCGCTTTCATTTATATCCTTACTTGCTTATGTCTATGTACATTACTTTTAAAACACTCGCCCTCGCGCGAGAGTAAAAATATGCTCTTATACCAAGTAAAATTTTGCACGCTCACGTTATAATTTATGCATTTCAAACAAAATACTGAAAATTGACATTGTTTGGAATTTTTTTGGCCCAATGTGTTTTATGGCCAAATCAGCTGGTCAAAACCTATGGAGCGTGTACAAGGTGCCTTGAATGACCATCTATGGCATGATAGCCGCACATCCACTGTAAGTGGCATATGATTGAATACCAGCCAGGATACTGTCAGTTGCTTTTTGCCTAATTGTTGTGATAAACTTATTAAATAGGTAAGTATTCAAATCTATTTGATAAGTTTTCTTTGAATGCACTCTGCGACAGCGGAGGGCAGCCCAATTCTCTTGAAAAAAGCAAGAAAAAAAATTGCACTAACTTAAAAATTAGCTTTTAGGCCGACTTTCGTCCAAAATGGCCGAAATTCGGGTCCCCCCAAATTTTCAACTGATGATTACTCCACGTACACTTGAGCTACAAACGTCGTTTTGGGCTCGTTGGAATTGTCCTGAGCTCAAATTTATGAAACAAGATGAAAAAAATGAACTTTGAACGAAAAAAAAAACAAAAATTTTGAAACTTTAAACAGCAATAACTCTTAGCGCATAAAAGTAAAAGAATTACTTTTGCTTTAAATAAAAGCCTACAACACCTGGTGTTCCCAGGCGGTCTCCCATCCAAGTACTAACCAGGCCCAATGTTGCTTAACTTCGGTGATCGGACGAGAACCGGTGCATTCAACATGGTATGGTCGTAGGCATTTGAGTTACTCCGCTTTCATTTATATCCTTACTAGCTTATGTCTATGTACATTACTTTTAAAACACTCGCCCTCGCGCGAGAGTAAAAATATGCTCTTATACCATGTAAAATTTTGCACGCTCACGTTATAATTTATGCATTTCAAACAAAATACTGAAAATTGACATTGTTTGGAATTTTTTTGGCCCAATGTGTTTTATGGCCAAATCAGCTGGTCAAAACCTATGGAGCGTGTACAAGGTGCCTTGAATGACCATCTATGGCATGATAGCCGCACATCCACTGTAAGTGGCATATGATTGAATACCAGCCAGGATACTGTCAGTTGCTTTTAGCCTAATTGTTGTGATAAACTTATTAAATAGGTAAGTATTCAAATCTATTTGATAACTTTTCTTTGAATGCACTCTGCGACAGCGGAGGGCAGCCCAATTCTCTTGAAAAATGCAAGAAAAAAAAATGCACTAACTTAAAAGTTAGCTTTTAGGCCGATTTTCGTCCAAAATGGCCGAAATTCGGGTCCCCCAAATTTTCAACTGATGATTACTCCACGTACACTTGAGCTACAAACGTCGTTTTGGGCTCGTTGGAATTGTCCTGAGCTCAAATTTATGAAACAAGATGAAAAAAATGAACTTTGAACGAAAAAAAAAAACAAAAATTTTGAAACTTTAAACAGCAATAACTCTTAGCGCATAAAAGTAAAAGAATTACTCTTGCTTTAAATAAAAGCCTACAACACCTGGTGTTCCCAGGCGGTCTCCCATCCAAGTACTAACCAGGCCCAATGTTGCTTAACTTCGGTGATCGGACGAGAACCCGTGCATTCAACATGGTATGGTCGTAGGTATTTGAGTTACTCCGCTTTCATTTATATCCTTACTAGCTTATGTCTATGTACATTACTTTTAAAACACTCGCCCTCTCGCGAGAGTAAAAATATGCTATTATACCATGTAAAATTTTGCACGCTCACGTTATAATTTATGCATTTCAAACAAAATACTGAAAATTGACATTGTTTGGAATTTTTTTGGCCCAATGTGTTTTATGGCCAAATCAGCTGGTCAAAACCTATGGAGCGTGTACAAGGTGCCTTGAATGACCATCTATGGCATGATAGCCGCACATCCACTGTAAGTGGCATATGATTGAATACCAGCCAGGATACTGTCAGTTGCTTTTAGCCTAATTGTTGTGATAAACTTATTAAATAGGTAAGTATTCAAATCTATTTGATAAGTTTTCTTTGAATGCACTCTGCGACAGCAGAGGGCAGCCCAATTCTCTTGAAAAATGCAAGAAAAAAAATTGCACTAACTTAAAAGTTAGCTTTTAGGCCGATTTTCGTCCAAAATGGCCGAAATTCGGGTCCCCCCAAATTTTCAACTGATGATTACTCCACGTACACTTGAGCTACAAACGTCGTTTCGGGCTCGTTGGAATTGTCCTGAGCTCAAATTTATGAAACAAGATGAAAAAAATGAACTTTGAACGAAAAAAAAAAAAATTTTGAAACATTAAACAGCAATAACTCTTAGCGCATAAAAGTAAAAGAATTACTTTTGCTTTAAATAAAAGCCTACTACACCTGGTGTTCCCAGGCGGTCTCCCATCCAAGTACTAACCAGGCCCAATGTTGCTTAACTTCGGTGATCGGACGAGAACCGGTGCATTCAACATGGTATGGTCGTAGGTATTTGAGTTACTCCGCTTTCATTTATATCCTTACTAGCTTATGTCTATGTACATTACTTTTAAAACACTCGCCCTCGCGCGAGAGTAAAAATATGCTCTTATACCATGTAAAATTTTGCACGCCCACGTTATAATTTATGCATTTCAAACAAAATACTGAAAATTGACATTGTTTGGAAATTTTTTGGCCCAATGTGTTTTATGGCCAAATCAGCTGGTCAAAACCTATGGAGCGTGTACAAGGTGCCTTGAATGACCATATATGGCATGATAGCCGCACATCCACTGTAAGTGGCATATGATTGAATACCAGCCAGGATACTGTCAGTTGCTTTATGCCTAATTGTTGTGATAAACTTATTAAATAGGTAAGTATTCAAATCTATTTGATAAGTTTTCTTTGAATGCACTCTGCGACAGCGGAGGGCAGCCCAATTCTCTTGAAAAATGCAAGAAAAAAAATTGCACTAACTTAAAAGTTAGCTTTTAGGCCGATTTTCGTCCAAAATGGCCGAAATTCGGGTCCCCCCAAATTTTCAACTGATGATTACTCCACGTACACTTGAGCTACAAACGTCGTTTTGGGCTCGTTGGAATTGTCCTGAGCTCAAATTTATGAAACAAGATGAAAAAAATGAACTTTGAACGAAAAAAAAAAAATTTTGAAACATTAAACAGCAATAACTCTTAGCGCATAAAAGTAAAAGAATTACTTTTGCTTTAAATAAAAGCCTACTACACCTGGTGTTCCCAGGCGGTCTCCCATCCAAGTACTAACCAGGCCCAATGTTGCTTAACTTCGGTGATCGGACGAGAACCGGTGCATTCAACATGGTATGGTCGTAGGTATTTGAGTTACTCCGCTTTCATTTATATCCTTACTAGCTTATGTCTATGTACATTACTTTTAAAACACTCGCCCTCGCGCGAGAGTAAAAATATGCTCTTATACCATGTAAAATTTTGCACGCTCACGTTATAATTTATGCATTTCAAACAAAATACTGAAAATTGACATTGTTTGGAAATTTTTTGGCCCAATGTGTTTTATGGCCAAATCAGCTGGTCAAAACCTATGGAGCGTGTACAAGGCGCCTTGAATGACCATCTATGGCATGATAGCCGCACCTCCACTGTAAGTGGCATATGATTGAATACCAGCCAGGATACTGTCAGTTGCTTTATGCCTAATTGTTGTGATAAACTTATTAAATAGGTAAGTATTCAAATCTATTTGATAAGTTTTCTTTGAATGCACTCTGCGACAGCGGAGGGCAGCCCAATTCTCTTGAAAAATGCAAGAAAAAAAATTGCACTAACTTAAAAGTTAGCTTTTAGGCCGATTTTCGTCCAAATTGGCCGAAATTCGGGTCCCCACAAATTTTCAACTGATGATTACTCCACGTACACTTGAGCTACAAACGTCGTTTTGGGCTCGTTGGAATTGTCCTGAGCTCAAATTTATGAAACAAGATGAAAAAAATGAACTTTGAACGAAAAAAAAACAAAAATTTTGAAACTTTAAACAGCAATAACTCTTAGCGCATAAAAGTAAAAGAATTACTTTTGCTTTAAATAAAAGCCTACAACACCTGGTGTTCCCAGGCGGTCTCCCATCCAAGTACTAACCAGGCCCAATGTTGCTTAACTTCGGTGATCGGACGAGAACCGGTGCATTCAACATGGTATGGTCGTAGGCATTTGAGTTACTCCGCTTTCATTTATATCCTTACTAGCTTATGTCTATGTACATTACTTTTAAAACACTCGCCCTCGCGCGAGAGTAAAAATATGCTCTTATACCATGTAAAATTTTGCACGCTCACGTTATAATTTATGCATTTCAAACAAAATACTGAAAATTGACATTGTTTGGAATTTTTTTGGCCCAATGTGTTTTATGGCCAAATCAGCTAGTCAAAACCTATAGAGCGTGTACAAGGCGCCTTGAATGACCATCTATGGCATGATAGCCGCACCTCCACTGTAAGTGGCATATGATTGAATACCAGCCAGGATACTGTCAGTTGCTTTATGCCTAATTGTTGTGATAAACTTATTAAATAGGTAAGTATTCAAATCTATTTGATAAGTTTTCTTTGAATGCACTCTGCGACAGCGGAGGGC
This sequence comes from Symsagittifera roscoffensis, assembly GCF_963678635.1. NCBI lineage: Eukaryota > Metazoa > Xenacoelomorpha > Acoela > Convolutidae > Symsagittifera > Symsagittifera roscoffensis. The sequence continues at coordinate 33,258,749 of NC_087067.1, read as the reverse complement.
AGCCCAATTCTCTTGAAAAATGCAAGAAAAAAAATTGCACTAACTTAAAAGTTAGCTTTTAGGCCGATTTTCGTCCAAATTGGCCGAAATTCGGGTCCCCACAAATTTTCAACTGATGATTACTCCACGTACACTTGAGCTACAAACGTCGTTTTGGGCTCGTTGGAATTGTCCTGAGCTCAAATTTATGAAACAAGATGAAAAAAATGAACTTTGAACGAAAAAAAAACAAAAATTTTGAAACTTTAAACAGCAATAACTCTTAGCGCATAAAAGTAAAAGAATTACTTTTGCTTTAAATAAAAGCCTACAACACCTGGTGTTCCCAGGCGGTCTCCCATCCAAGTACTAACCAGGCCCAATGTTGCTTAACTTCGGTGATCGGACGAGAACCGGTGCATTCAACATGGTATGGTCGTAGGCATTTGAGTTACTCCGCTTTCATTTATATCCTTACTAGCTTATGTCTATGTACATTACTTTTAAAACACTCGCCCTCGCGCGAGAGTAAAAATATGCTCTTATACCATGTAAAATTTTGCACGCTCACGTTATAATTTATGCATTTCAAACAAAATACTGAAAATTGACATTGTTTGGAATTTTTTTGGCCCAATGTGTTTTATGGCCAAATCAGCTAGTCAAAACCTATAGAGCGTGTACAAGGTGCCTTGAATGACCATCTATGGCATGATAGCCGCACATCCACTGTAAGTGGCATATGAATGAATACCAGCCAGGATACTGTCAGTTGTTTTTAGCCTAATTGTTGTGATAAACTTAGTAAATAGGTAAGTATTCAAATCTATTTGATAAGTTTTCTTTGAATGCACTCTGCGACAGCGGAGGGCAGCCCAATTCTCTTGAAAAATGCAAGAAAAAAAATCGCACTAACTTAAAAGTTAGCTTTTAGGCCGATTTTCGTCCAAAATGGCCGAAATTCGGGTCCCCACAAATTTTCAACTGATGATTACTCCACGTACACTTGAGCTACAAACGTCGTTTTGGGCTCGTTGGAATTGTCCTGAGCTCAAATTTATGAAACAAGATGAAAAAATGAACTTTGAACGAAAAAAAAAAACAAAAATTTTGAAAATTTCATTTTTTGCACCACGCTCGATTAGGCTTAACTTTTTGGTATCACCGAGATTTCAAAAGCTTATAACTTTGTGTTGGACCGACGAAATTGGTTCATTTTCTCAGTCCCCCAAGATTTGACTATGATCTTGTGATCCAAATAATAAAATTTGGAAATTTTAAAATTTTTGGGCAAGTTATGGCCGTTCGCGCAATTCACCAGGCTCGATTGGGCTTATTTTTTTGACATCACCGAAATTCAAAAGGCTATAACTCAAAGACCCCAAAAGTTATCTCCTTTATTTTTGACCTATCAGCAGCTGATTGTACACAAAATTGATACTGAAAAAAAAATTTCGGTTTTCTTTTGTTTTGGCCAAAATTTGACCCATTGAAAACTTTTGCACCACGCTCGATTAGGCTTAACTTTTTGACATCACCGAACTTTAAACAGCAATAACTCTTAGCGCATAAAAGTAAAAGAATTACTTTTGCTTTAAATAAAAGCCTACAACACCTGGTGTTCCCAGGCGGTCTCCCATCCAAGTACTAACCAGGCCCAATGTTGCTTAACTTCGGTGATCGGACGAGAACCGGTGCATTCAACATGGTATGGTCGTAGGCATTTGAGTTACTCCGCTTTCATTTATATCCTTACTAGCTTATGTCTATGTACATTACTTTTAAAACACTCGCCCTCGCGCGAGAGTAAAAATATGCTCTTATACCATGTAAAATTTTGCACGCTCACGTTATAATTTATGCATTTCAAACAAAATACTGAAAATTGACATTGTTTGGAATTTTTTTGGCCCAATGTGTTTTATGGCCAAATCAGCTGGTCAAAACCTATGGAGCGTGTACAAGGTGCCTTGAATGACCATCTATGGCATGATAGCCGCACATCCACTGTAAGTGGCATATGATTGAATACCAGCCAGGATACTGTCAGTTGTTTTTAGCCTAATTGTTGTGATAAACTTAGTAAATAGGTAAGTATTCAAATCTATTTGATAAGTTTTCTTTGAATGCACTCTGCGACAGCGGAGGGCAGCCCAATTCTCTTGAAAAATGCAAGAAAAAAAATCGCACTAACTTAAAAGTTAGCTTTTAGGCCGATTTTCGTCCAAAATGGCCGAAATTCGGGTCCCCCCAAATTTTCAACTGATGATTACTCCACGTACACTTGAGCTACAAACGTCGTTTTGGGCTCGTTGGAATTGTCCTGAGCTCAAACTTATGAAACGAGATGAAAAATGAACTTTGAACGAAAAAAAAACAAAAATTTTGAAAATTTCATTTTTTGCACCACTCTCGATTAGGCTTAACTTTTTGGTATCACCGAGATTTCAAAAGCTTATAACTTTGTGTTGGACCGACGAAATTGGTTCATTTTCTCAGTCCCCCAAGATTTGACTATGATCTTGTGATCTAAATAATAAAATTTGGAAATTTTAAAATTTTTGGGCAAGTTATGGCCGTTCGCGCAATTCACCAGGCTTGATTGGGCTTATTTTTTTGACATCACCGAAATTCAAAAGGCTATAACTCAAAGACCCCAAAAGTTATCTCCATTATTTTTGACCTATTAGCAGCTGATTGTACACAAAATTGATACTGCAAAAGAAATTTTTCGGTTTTCTTTTGTTTTGGCCAAAATTTGACCCATTGAAAATTTTTGCACCACGCTCGATTAGGCTTAACTTTTTGACATCACCGAACTTTAAACAGCAATAACTCTTAGCGCATAAAAGTAAAAGAATTACTTTTGCTTTAAATAAAAGCCTACAACACCTGGTGTTCCCAGGCGGTCTCCCATCCAAGTACTAACCAGGCCCAATGTTGCTTAACTTCGGTGATCGGACGAGAACCGGTGCATTCAACATGGTATGGTCGTAGGCATTTGAGTTACTCCGCTTTCATTTATATCCTTACTAGCTTATGTCTATGTAGATTACTTTTAAAACACTCGCCCTCGCGCGAGAGTAAAAATATGCTCTTATACCATGTAAAATTTTGCACGCTCACGTTATAATTTATGCATTTCAAACAAAATACTGAAAATTGACATTGTTTGGAATTTTTTTGGCCCAATGTGTTTTATGGCCAAATCAGCTGGTCAAAACCTATGGAGCGTGTACAAGGAGCCTTGAATGACCATCTATGGCATGATAGCCGCACATCCACTGTAAGTGGCATATGATTGAATACCAGCCAGGATACTGTCAGTTGCTTTTAGCCTAATTGTTGTGATAAACTTATTAAATAGGTAAGTATTCAAATCTATTTGATAAGTTTTCTTTGAATGCACTCTGCGACAGCGGAGGGCAGCCCAATTCTCTTGAAAAGTGCAAGAAAAAAAATTGCACTAAGTTAAAAGTTAGCTTTTAGGCCGATTTTCGTCCAAAATGGCCGAAATTCGGGTCCCCCCAAATTTTCAACTGATGATTACTCCACGTACACTTGAGCTACAAACGTCGTTTTGGGCTCGTTGGAATTGTCCTGAGCTCAAATTTATGAAACAAGATGAAAAAAATGAACTTTGAACGAAAAAAAAACAAAAATTTTGAAAATTTCATTTTTTGCACCACGCTCGATTAGGCTTAACTTTTTGGTATCCCCGAGATTTCAAAAGCTTATAACTTTGTGTTGGACCGACGAAATTGGTTCATTTTCTCAGTCCCCCAAGATTTGACTATGATCTTAAGATTCAAATAATAAAATTTGGAAGTTTTAAAATTTTTGGGCAAGTTATGGCCGTTCGCGCAATTCACCAGGCTCGATTGGGCTTATTTTTTTGACATCACCGAAATTCAAAAGGCTATAACTCGAAGACCCCAAAAATTATCTCCATTATTTTTGATCTATCAGCAGCTGATTGTACACAAAATTGATACTGCAAAAGAAATTTTTCGGTTTTCTTTTGTTTTGGCCAAAATTTGACCCATTGAAAGTTTTTGCACCATGCTCGATTAGGCCTAACTTTTTGACATAACCGAAGTTTAAACAGCAATAACTCTTAGCGCATAAAAGTAAAAGAATTACTTTTGCTTTAAATAAAAGCCTACAACACCTGGTGTTCCCAGGCGGTCTCCCATCCAAGTACTAACCAGGCCCAATGTTGCTTAACTTCGGTGATCGGACGCGAACCGGTGCATTCAACATGGTATGGTCGTAGGCATTTGAGTTACTCCGCTTTCATTTATATCCTTACTAGCTTATGTCTATGTACATTACTTTTAAAACACTCGCCCTCGCGCGAGAGTAAAAATATGCTCTTATACCATGTAAAATTTTGCACGCTCACGTTATAATTTATGCATTTCAAACAAAATACTGAAAATTGACATTGTTTGGAATTTTTTTGGCCCAATGTGTTTTATGGCCAAATCAGCTGGTCAAAACCTATGGAGCGTGTACAAGGTGCCTTGAATGACCATCTATGGCATGATAGCCGCACATCCACTGTAAGTGGCATATGATTGAATACCAGCCAGGATACTGTCAGTTGCTTTTAGCCTAATTGTTGTGATAAACTTATTAAATAGGTAAGTATTCAAATCTACTTGATAATTTTTCTTTGAATGCACTCTGCGACAGCGGAGGGCAGCCCAATTCTCTCGAAAAATGCAAGAAAAAAAAATTGCATTAACTTAAAAGTTAGCTTTTAGGCCGATTTTCGTCCAAAATGGCCAAAATTCGAGTCCCCCCAAATTTTCAACTGATGATTACTCCACGTACACTTGAGCTACAAACGTTGTTTTGGGCTCGTTGGAATTGTCCTGAGCTCAAATTTATGAAACGAGATGAAAAAAATGAACTTTGAACGGAAAAAAAAAAACAAAAATTTTGAAAACTTCATTTTTTGCACCACGCTCGATTAGGCTTAACTTTTTGGTATCACCGAGACTTCAAAAGCTTATAACTTTGTGTTGGACCGACGAAATTGGTTCATTTTCTCAGTCCACCAAGATTTGACTATGATCTTGTGATCCGAATAATAAAATTGGGAAATTTTAAAACTTTTGGGCAAGTTATGGCCGTTCGCGCAATTCACCAGGCTCGATTGGGCTTATTTTTTTGACATCACCGAAATTCAAAAGGCTATAACTCAAAGACCCCAAAAGTTATCTCCATTATTTTTGACCTATCAGCAGCTGATTGTACACAAAATTGATACTGCAAAAGAAATTTTTCGGTTTTCTTTTGTTTTGGCCAAAATTTGACCCATTGAAAATTTTTGCACCACGCTCGATTAGGCTTAACTTTTTTGACATTACCGAAATTTAAACAGCAATAACTCTTAGCGCATAAAAGTAAAAGAATTACTTTTGCTTTAAATAAAAGCCTACAACACCTGGTGTTCCCAGGCGGTCTCCCATCTAAGTACTTACCAGGCCCAATGTTGCTTAACTTCGGTGATCGGACGAGAACCGGTGCATTCAACATGGTATGGTCGTAGGCATTTGAGTTACTCCGCTTTCATTTATATCCTTACTAGCTTATGTCTATGTACATTACTTTTAAAACACTCGCCCTCGCGCGAGAGTAAAAATATGCTCTTATACAGTGTAAAATTTTGCACGCTCACGTTATAATTTATGCATTTCAAACAAAATACTGAAAATTGACATTGTTTGGAATTTTTTTGGCCCAATGTGTTTTATGGCCAAATCAGCTGGTCAAAACCTATGGAGCGTGTACAAGGTGCCTTGAATGACCATCTATGGCATGATAGCCGCACATCCACTGTAAGTGGCATATGATTGAATACCAGCCAGGATACTGTCAGTTGCTTTTAGCCTAATTGTTGTGATAAACTTATTAAATAGGTAAGTATTCAAATCTATTTGATAAGTTTTCTTTGAATGCACTCTGCGACAGCGGAGTAGAGCCCAATTCTCTTGAAAAATGCAAGAAAAAAAATTGTACTAACTTAAAAGTTAGCTTTCAGGCCGATTTTCGTCCAAAATGGCCGAAATTCGGGTCCCCCCAAAATTTCAACTGATGATTACTCCACGTACACTTGAGCTACAAACGTCGTTTTGGGCTCGTTGGAATTGTCCTGAGCTCAAATTTATGAAACAAGATGAAAAAAATGAACTTTGAAAAGAAAAATTTTGAAAATTTCATTTTTTGCACCACGCTCGATTAGTCTTCACTTTTTGGTATCACCGAGATTTCAAAAGCTCATAACTTCGTGTTGGACCGACGAAATTGGTTCATTTTCTCAGTCCTCCAAGATTTGACTATGATATTGTGATCCAAATAATAAAATTTGGAAATTTTAAAATTTTTGGGCAAGTTATGGCCGTTCGCGCAATTCACCAGGCTCGATTGGGCTTATTTTTTTGACATCACCGAAATTCAAAAGGCTATAACTCAAAGACCCCAAAAGTCATCTCCATTATTTTTGACCTATCAGCAGCTGATTGTACACAAAATTGATACTGCAAAAGAAATTTTTCGGTTTTCTTTTGTTTTGGCCAAAATTTGACCCATTGAAAATTTTTGCACCACGCTCGATTATGCTTAACTTTTTGACATCACCGAACTTTAAACAGCAATAACTCTTAGCGCATAAAAGTAAAAGAATTACTTTTGCTTTAAATAAAAGCCTACAACACCTGGTGTTCCCAGGCGGTCTCCCATCTAAGTACTTACCAGGCCCAATGTTGCTTAACTTCGGTGATCGGACGAGAACCGGTGCATTCAACATGGTATGGTCGTAGGCATTTGAGTTACTCCGCTTTCATTTATATCCTTACTAGCTTATGTCTATGTACATTACTTTTAAAACACTCGCCCTCGCGCGAGAGTAAAAATATGCTCTTATACCATGTAAAATTTTGCACGCTCACGTTATAATTTATGCATTTCAAACAAAATACTGAAAATTGACATTGTTTGGAATTTTTTTGTCCAATGTGTTTTATGGCCAAATCAGCTGGTCAAAACCTATGGAGCGTGTACAAGGTGCCTTGAATGACCATCTATGGCATGATAACCGCACATCCACTGTAAGTGGCATATGATTGAATACCAGCCAGGATACTGTCAATTGCTTTTAGCCTAATTGTTGTGATAAACTTATTAAATTGGTAAGTATTCAAATCTATTTGATAAGTTTTCTTTGAATGCACTCTGCGACAGCAGAGGGCAGCCCAATTCTCTTGAAAAATGCAAGAAAAAAAATTGCACTAAGTTAAAAGTTAGCTTTTAGGCCGATTTTCGTCCAAAATGGCCGAAATTCGGGTCCCCCCAAATTTTCAACTGATGATTACTCCACTTACACTTGAGCTACAAACGTCGTTTTGGGCTCGTTGGAATTGTCCTGAGCTCAAATTTATGAAACGAGATGAAAAAAAATGAACTTTGAACGAAAAAAAAATTGAAAATTTCATTTTTTGCACCACGCTCGATTAGGCTTAACTTTTTGGTATCACCGAGATTTCAAAAGCTTATAACTTTGTGTTGGACCGACGAAATTGGTTCATTTTCTCAGTCCCCCAAGATTTGACTATGATCTTGTGATCCAAATAATAAAATTTGGAAATTTTAAAATTTTTGGGCAAGTTATGGCCGTTCGCGCAATTCACCAGGCTCGATTGGGCTTATTTTTTTGACATCACCGAAATTCAAAAGGCTATAACTCAAAGACCCAAAAGTTATCTCCTTTATTTTTGACCTATCAGCAGCTGATTGTACACAAAATTGATACTGCAAAAGAAATTTTTCGGTTTTCTTTTGTTTTGGCCAAAATTTGACCCATTGAAAATTTTTGCACCACGCTCGATTAGGCTTAACTTTTTGACATCACCGAAATTTAAACAGCAATAACTCTTAGCGCATAAAAGTAAAAGAATTACTTTTGCTTTAAATAAAAGCCTACAACACCTGGTGTTCCCAGGCGGTCTCCCATCCAAGTACTAACCAGGACCAATGTTGCTTAACTTCGGTGATCGGACGAGAACCGGTGCATTCAACATGGTATGGTCGTAGGCATTTGAGTTACTCCGCTTTCATTTATATCCTTACTAGCTTATGTCTATGTACATTACTTTTAAAACACTCGCCCTCGCGCGAGAGTAAAAATATGCTCTTATACCATGTAAAATTTTGCACGCTCACGTTATAATTTATGCATTTTAAACAAAATACTGAAAATTGACATTGTTTGGAATTTTTTTGGCCCAATGTGTTTTATGGCCAAATCAGCTGGTCAAATCAGCTGGTTTTGGGCTCGTTGGAATTGTCCTGAGCTCAAATTTATGAAACGAGATGAAAAAAATGAACTTTGAACGAAAAAAAAAATTGAAAATTTCATTTTTTGCACCACGCTCGATTAGGCTTAACTTTTTGGTATCACCGAGATTTCAAAAGCTTATAACTTTGTGTTGGACCGACGAAATTGGTTCATTTTCTCAGTCCCCCAAGATTTGACTATGATCTTGTGATCCAAATAATAAAATTTGGAAATTTTAAAATTTTTGGGCAAGTTATGGCCGTTCGCGCAATTCACCAGGCTCGATTGGGCTTATTTTTTTGACATCACCGAAATTCAAAAGGCTATAACTCAAAGACCCAAAAGTTATCTCCTTTATTTTTGACCTATCAGCAGCTGATTGTACACAAAACTGATACTGCAAAAGAAATTTTTCGGTTTTCTTTTGTTTTGGCCAAAATTTGACCCATTGAAAATTTTTGCACCACGCTCGATTAGGCTTAACTTTTTGACATCACCGAAATTTAAACAGCAATAACTCTTAGCGCATAAAAGTAAAAGAATTACTTTTGCTTTAAATAAAAGCCTACAACACCTGGTGTTCCCAGGCGGTCTCCCATCCAAGTACTAACCAGGACCAATGTTGCTTAACTTCGGTGATCGGACAAGAACCGGTGCATTCAACATGGTATGGTCGTAGGCATTTGAGTTACTCCGCTTTCATTTATATCCTTACTAGCTTATGTCTATGTACATTACTTTTAAAACACTCGCCCTCGCGCGAGAGTAAAAATATGCTCTTATACCATGTAAAATTTTGCACGCTCACGTTATAATTTATGCATTTCAAACAAAATACTGAAAATTGACATTGTTTGGAATTTTTTTGGCCCAATGTGTTTTATGGTCAAATCAGCTGGTCAAATCTATGGAGCGTGTACAAGGTGCCTTGAATGACCATCTATGGCATGATAGCCGCATATCCACTGTAAGTGGCATATGATTGAATACCAGCCAGGATACTGCCAGTTGCTTTTAGCCTAATTGTTGTGATAAACTTATTAAATAGGTAAGTATTCAAAACTATTTGATAAGTTTTCTTTGAATGAACTCTGCGACAGCGGAGGGCAGCCCAATTTTCTTGAAAAATGCAAGAAAAAAAATTGCACTAACTTAAAAGTTAGCTTTTAGGCCGATTTTCGTCCAAAATGGCCGAAATTCGGGTCCCCCCAAATTTTCAACTGATGATTACTCCACGTACACTTGAGCTACAAACGTCGTTTTGGGCTCGTTGGAATTGTCCTGAGCTCAAATTTATGAAACGAGATGAAAAAAATGAACTTTGAAAAAAAAAAAATTTTGAAAATTTCATTTTTTGCACCACGCTCGATTAGGCTTAACTTTTTGGTATCACCGAGATTTCAAAAGCTTATAACTTTGTGTTGGACCGACGAAATTGGTTCTTTTTCTCAGTCCCCCAAGATTTGACTATGATCTTGTGATCCAAATAATAAAATTTGGAAATTTTAAAATTTTTGGGCAAGTTATGGCCGTTCGCGCAATTCACCAGGCTCGATTGGGCTTATTTTTTTGACATCACCGAAATTCAAAAGGCTATAACTCAAAGACCCCAAAAGTTATCTCCATTATTTTTGACCTATCAGCAGCTGATTGTACACAAAATTGATACTGCAAAAGAAATTTTTCGGTTTTCTTTTGTTTTGGCCAAAATTTGACCCATTGAAAATTTTTGCACCACGCTCGATTAGGCTTAACTTTTTGACATCACCGAACTTTAAACAGCAATAACTCTTAGCGCATAAAAGTAAAAGAATTACTTTTGCTTTAAATAAAAGCCTACAACACCTGGTGTTCCCAGGCGGTCTCCCATCCAAGTACTAACCAGGCCCAATGTTGCTTAACTTCGGTGATCGGACGAGAACCGGTGCATTCAACATGGTATGGTCGTAGGCATTTGAGTTACTCCGCTTTCATTTATATCCTTACTAGCTTATGTCTATGTACATTACTTTTAAAACACTCGCCCTCGCGCGAGAGTAAAAATATGCTCTTATACCATGTAAAATTTTGCACGCTCACGTTATAATTTATGCATTTCAAACAAAATACTGAAAATTGACATTGTTTGGAATTTTTTTGGCCCAATGTGTTTTATGGCCAAATCAGCTGGTCAAATCTATGGAGCGTGTACAAGGTGCCTTGAATGACCATCTATGGCATGATAGCCGCATATCCACTGTAAGTGGCATATGATTGAATACCAGCCAGGATACTGCCAGTTGCTTTTAGCCTAATTGTTGTGATAAACTTATTAAATAGGTAAGTATTCAAAACTATTTGATAAGTTTTCTTTGAATGAACTCTGCGACAGCGGAGAGCAGCCCAATTTTCTTGAAAAATGCAAGAAAAAAAATTGCACTAACTTAAAAGTTAGCTTTTAGGCCGATTTTCGTCCAAAATGGCCGAAATTCGGGTCCCCCCAAATTTTCAACTGATGATTACTCCACGTACACTTGAGCTACAAACGTCGTTTTGGGCTCGTTGGAATTGTCGTGAGCTCAAATTTATGAAACGAGATGAAAAAAATGAACTTTGAAAAAAAAAATTTTTGAAAATTTCATTTTTTGCACCACGCTCGATTAGGCTTAACTTTTTGGTATCACCGAGATTTCAAAAGCTTATAACTTTGTGTTGGACCGACGAAATTGGTTCTTTTTCTCAGTCCCCCAAGATTTGACTATGATCTTGTGATCCAAATAATAAAATTTGGAAATTTTAAAATTTTTGGGCAAGTTATGGCCGTTCGCGCAATTCACCAGGCTCGATTGGGCTTATTTTTTTGACATCACCGAAATTCAAAAGGCTATAACTCAAAGACCCCAAAAGTTATCTCCATTATTTTTGACCTATCAGCAGCTGATTGTACACAAAATTGATACTGCAAAAGAAATTTTTCGGTTTTCTTTTGTTTCTTTTGTTTTGGCCAAAATTTGACCCATTGAAAATTTTTGCACCACGCTCGATTAGGCTTAACTTTTTGACATCACCGAACTTTAAACAGCAATAACTCTTAGCGCATAAAAGTAAAAGAATTACTTTTGCTTTAAATAAAAGCCTACAACGCCTGGTGTTCCCAGGCGGTCTCCCATCCAAGTACTAACCAGGCCCAATGTTGCTTAACTTCGGTGATCGGACGAGAACCGGTGCATTCAACATGGTATGGTCGTAGGCATATGAGTTACTCCGCTTTCATTTATATCCTTACTAGCTTATGTCTATGTACATTACTTTTAAAACACTCGCCCTCGCGCGAGAGTAAAAATATGCTCTTATACCATGTAAAATTTTGCACGCTCACGTTATAATTTATGCATTTCAAACAAAATACTGAAAATTGACATTGTTTGGAATTTTTTTGGCCCAATGTGTTTTATGGCCAAATCAGCTGGTCAAAACCTATGGAGCGTGTACAAGGTGCCTTAAATGACCATCTATGGCATGATAGCCGCACATCCACTGTAAGTGGCATATGATTGAATACCAGCCAGGATACTGTCAGTTGCTTTTAGCCTAATTGTTGTGATAAACTTATTAAATAGGTAAGTATTCAAATCTATTTGATAAGTTTTCTTTGAATGCACTCTGCGACAGCGGAGGGCAGCCCAATTCTCTTGAAAAATGCAAGAAAAAAAATTGCACTAACTGAAAAGTTAGCTTTTAGGCCGATTTTCGTCCAAAATGGCCGAAATTCGGGTCCCCCCAAATTTTCAACTGATGATTACTCCACGTACACTTGAGCTACAAACGTCGTTTTGGGCTCGTTGGAATTTTCCTGAGCTCAAATTTATGAAACAAGATGAAAAAAATGAACTTTGAACGAAAAAAAAAATTTGAAAATTTCATTTTTTGCACCACGCTCGATCAGGCTTAACTTTTTGGTATCACCGAGATTTCAAAAGCCTATAACTTTGTGTTGGACCGACGAAGTTGGTTCATTTTCTCAGTCCCCCAAGATTTGACTATGATCTTGTGATCCAAATAATAAAATTTGGAAATTTTAAAATTTTTGGGCAAGTTATGGCCGTTCGCGCAATTCACCAGGCTCGATTGGGCTTATTTTTTTGACATCACCGAAATTCAAAAGGCTATAACTCAAAGACCCCAAAAGTTATCTCCATTATTTTTGACCTATCAGCAGCTGATTGTACACAAAATTGATACTGCAAATAACATTTTTCGGTTTTCTTTTGTTTTGGCCAAAATTTGACCCATTGAAAATTTTTGCACCACGCTCGATTAGGCTTAACTTTTTGACATCACCGAACTTTAAACAGCAATAACTCTTAGCGCATAAAAGTAAAAGAATTAATTTTGCTTTAAATAAAAGCCTACAACACCTGGTGTTCCCAGGCGGTCTCCCATCCAAGTACTTACCAGGCCCAATGTTGCTTAACTTCGGTGATCGGACGAGAACCGGTGCATTCAACATGGTATGGTCGTAGGCATTTGAGTTACTCCGCTTTCATTTATATCCTTACTAGCTTATTTCTATGTACATTACTTTTAAAACACTCGCCCTCGCGCGAGAGTAAAAATATGCTCTTATACCATGTAAAATTTTGCACGCTCACGTTATAATTTATGCATTTCAAACAAAATACTGAAAATTGACATTGTTTGGAATTTTTTTGGCCCAATGTGTTTTATGGCCAAATCAGCTGGTCAAAACCTATGGAGGGTGTACAAGGTGCCTTGAATGACAATCTATGGCATGATAGCCGCACATCCACTGTAAGTGGCGTATGATTGAATACCAGCCAGGATACTGTCAGTTGCTTTTAGCCTAATTGTTGTGATAAACTTATTAAATAGGTAAGTATTCAAATCTATTTGATAAGTTTTCTTTGAATGCACTCTGCGACAGCGGAGGGCAGCCCAATTCTCTTGAAAAAAGCAAGAAAAAAAATTGCACTAACTTAAAAGTTAGCTTTTAGGCCGATTTTCGTCCAAAATGGCCGAAATTCGGGTCCCCCCAAATTTTCAACTGATGATTACTCCACGTACACTTGAGCTACAAACGTCGTTTTGGGCTCGTTGGAATTTTCCTGAGCTCAAATTTATGAAACGAGATGAAAAAAATGAACTTTGAACGAAAAAAAAACAAAAATTTTGAAAATTTCATTTTTTGCACCACGCTCGATTAAGCTTAACTTTTTGGTATCACCGAGATTTGAAAATTTCATTTTTTGCACCACGCTCGATTAAGCTTAACTTTTTGGTATCACCGAGATTTCAAAAGCTTATAACTTTGTGTTGGACCGACGAAATTGGTTCATTTTCTCAGTCCCCCAAGATTTGACTATGATCTTGTGATCCAAATAATAAAATTTGGAAATTTTAAAATTTTTGGGCAAGTTATGGCCGTTCGCGCAATTCACCAGGCTCGATTGGGCTTATTTTTTTGACATCACCGAAATTCAAAAGGCTATAACTCAAAGACCCCAAAATTTATCTCCAATATTTTTGACCTATCAGCAGCTGATTGTACACAAAATTGATACTGCAAAAGAAATTTTTCGGTTTTCTTTTGTTTTGGCCAAAATTTGACCCATTGAAAATTTTTGCACCACGCTCGATTAGGCTTAACTTTTTGACATTACCGAACTTTAAACAGCAATAACTCTTAGCGCATAAAAGTAAAAGAGTTACTTTTGCTTTAAATAAAAGCCTACAACACCTGGTGTTCCCAGGCGGTCTCCCATCCAAGTACTAACCAGGCCCAATGTTGCTTAACTTCGGTGATCGGACGAGAACCGGTGCATTCAACATGGTTGGTCGTAGGCATTTGAGTTACTCCGCTTTCATTTATATCCTTACTAGCTTATGTCTATGTACATTACTTTTAAAACACTCGCCCTCGCGCGAGAGTAAAAATATGCTCTTATACCATGTAAAATTTTGCACGCTCACGTTAGAATTTATGCAGTTCAAACAAAATACTAAAAATTGACATTGTTTGGAATTTTTTTGGCCCAATGTGTTTTATGGCCAAATCAGCTGGTCAAAACCTATGGAGCGTGTACAAGGAGCCGTGAATGACCATCTATGGCATGAGAGCCGCACATCCACTGTAAGTGGCATATGATTGAATACCAGCCAGGATACTGTCAGTTGCTTTTAGCCTAATTGTTTTGATAAACTTAATAAATAGGTAAGTATTCAAATCTATTTGATAAGCTTTCTTTGAATGCACTCTGCGACAGCGGAGGGCAGCCCAATTCTCTTGAAAAATGCAAGAAAAAAAATTGCACTAAGTTAAAAGTTAGCTTTTAGGCCGATTTTCGTCCAAAATGGCCGAAATTCGGGTCCCCCCAAATTTTCAACTGATGATTACTCCACGTACACTTGAGCTACAAACGTCGTTTTGGGCTCGTTGGAATTGTCCTGAGCTCAAATTTATGAAACGAGATGAAAAAAATGAACTTTGAACGAAAAAAAAACAAAAATTTTGAAAATTTCTTTTTTTGCACCACGCTCGATTAAGCTTAACTTTTTGGTATCACCGAGATTTGAAAATTTCATTTTTTGCACCACGCTCGATTAAGCTTAACTTTTTGGTATCACCGAGATTTCAAAAGCTTATAACTTTGTGTTGGACCGACGAAATTGGTTCATTTTCTCAGTCCCCCAAGATTTGACTATAATCTTGTGATCCAAATAATAAAATTTGAAAATTTTAAAATTTTTGGGCAAGTTATGGCCGTTCGCGCAATTCACCAGGCTCGATTGGGCTTATTTTTTTGACATCACCGAAATTCAAAAGGCTATAACTCAAAGACCCCAAAATTTATCTCCATTATTTTTGACATATCAGCAGCTGATTGTACACAAAATTGATACTGCAAAAGAAATTTTTCGGTTTTCTTTTGTTTTGGCCAAAATTTGACCCATTGAAAATTTTTGCACCACGCTCGATTAGGCTTAACTTTTTGACATCACCGAACTTTAAACAGCAATAACTCTTAGCGCATAAAAGTAAAAGAATTACTTTTGCTTTAAATAAAAGCCTACAACACCTGGTGTTCCCAGGCGGTCTCCCATCCAAGTACTAACCAGGCCCAATGTTGCTTAACTTCGGTGATCGGACGAGAACCGGTGCATTCAACATGGTTGGTCGTAGGCATTTGAGTTACTCCGCTTTCATTTATATCCTTACTAGCTTATGTCTATGTACATTACTTTTAAAACACTCGCCCTCGCGCGAGAGTAAAAATATGCTCTTATACCATGTAAAATTTTGCACGCTCACGTTATAATTTATGCATTTCAAACAAAATACTGAAAATTGACATTGTTTGGAATTTTTTTGGCCCAATGTGTTTTATGGCCAAATCAGCTGGTCAAAACCTATGGAGCGTGTACAAGGTGCCTTGAATGACCATCTATGGCATGAGAGCCGCACATCCACTGTAAGTGGCATATGATTGAATACCAGCCAGGATACTGTCAGTTGCTTTTAGCCTAATTGTTGTGATAAACTTATTAAATAGGTAAGTATTCAGATCTATTTGATAAGTTTTCTTTGAATGCACTCTGCGACAGCGGAGGGCAGCCCAATTCTCTTGAAAAATGCAAGAAAAAAAATTGCACTAAGTTAAAAATTAAGCTTTTAGGCCGATTTTCGTCCAAAATGGCCGAAATTCGGGTCCCCCCAAATTTTCAACTGATGATTACTCCACGTACACTTGAGCTACAAACGTCGTTTTGGGCTCGTTGGAATTGTCCTGAGCTCAAATTTATGAAACAAGATGAAAAAAATGAACTTTGAATGAAAAAAAAACAAAAATTTTGAAAATTTCATTTTTTGCACCACGCTCGATTAGGCTTAACTTTTTGGTATCACCGAGATTTCAAAAGCTTATAACTTTGTGTTGGACCGACGAAATTGGTTCATTTTCTCAGTCCCCCAAGATTTGACAATGATCTTGTGATCCAAATAATAAAATTTGGAAATTTTAAAATTTTTGGGCACGTTATGGCCGTTCGCGCAATTCACCAGGCTCGATTGGGCTTATTTTTTTGACATCACCGAAGTTCAAAAGGCTACAACTCAAAGACCCCAAAAGTTATCTCCATTATTTTTGACCTATCGGCAGCTGATTGTACGAAAAATTGATACTGCAAAAGAAATTTTTCGGTTTTCTTTTGTTTGGGCCAAAATTTGACCCATTGAAAATTTTTGCACCACGCTCGATTAGGCTTAACTTTTTGACATCACCGAACTTTAAACAGCAATAACTCTTAGCGCATAAAAGTAAAAGAATTACTTTTGCTTTAAATAAAAGCCTACAACACCTGGTGTTCCCAGGCGGTCTCCCATCCAAGTACTAACCAGGCCCAATGTTGCTTAACTTCGGTGATCGGACGAGAACCGGTGCATTCAACATGGTATGGTCGTAGGCATTTGAGTTACACCGCTTTCATTTATATCCTTACTAGCTTATGTCTATGTACATTACTTTTAAAACACTCGCCCTCGCGCGAGAGTAAAAATATGCTCTTATACCATGTAAAATTTTGCACGCTCACGTTATAATTTATGCATTTCAAACAAAATACTGAAAATTGACATTGTTTGGAATTTTTTTGGCCCAATGTGTTTTATGGCCAAATCAGCTGGTCAAAACCTATGGAGCGTGTACAAGGTGCCTTGAATGACCATCTATGGCATGATAGCCGCACATCCACTGTAAGTGGCATATGATTGAATACCAGCCAGGATACTCTCAGTTGCTTTTAGCCTAATTGTTGTGATAAACTTATTAAATAGGTAAGTATTCAAATCTATTTGAGAAGTTTTTTTGAATGCACTCTGCGACAACGGAGGGCAGCCCAATTCTCTTGAAAAATGCAAGAAAAAAATTGCACTAATTTAAAAGTTAGCTTTTAGGCCGATTTTCGTCCAAAATGGCCGAAATTCGGGTCCCCCCAAATTTTCAACTGATGATTACTCCACGTACACTTGAGCTACAAACGTCGTTTTGGGCTCGTTGGATTTTTTCTGAGCTCAAATTTATGAAACAAGATGAAAAAAATGAACTTTGAACGAAAAAAAAAAACAAAAATTTTGAAAATTTCATTTTTTGCACCACGCTCGATTAGGCTTAACTTTTTGGTTTCACCGAGATTTCAAAAGCTTATAACTTTGTGTTGGACCGACGAAATTGGTTCATTTTCTCAGTCCTCTAAGATTTGACTATGATCTTGTGATCCAAATAATAAAATTTGGAAATTTTAAAATTTTTGGGCAAGTTATGGCCGTTCGCGCAATTCACCAGGCTCGATTGGGCTTATTTTTTTGACATCACCGAAATTCAAAAGGCTATAACTCAAAGACCCCACAAGTTATCTCCATTATTTTTGACCTATCAGCAGCTGATTGTACACGAAATTGATACTGCTGAAGAAATATTTCGGTTTTATTTTGTTTTGGCCAAAATTTGACCCATTGAAAATTTTTGCACCACGCTCGATTAGGCTTAACTTTTTGACATCACCGAACTTTAAACAGCAATAACTCTTAGCGCATAAAAGTAAAAGAATTACTTTTGCTTTAAATAAAAGCCTACAACACCTGGTGTTCCCAGGCGGTCTCCCATCCAAGTACTAACCAGGCCCAATGTTGCTTAACTTCGGTGATCGGACGAGAACCGGTGCATTCAACATGGTATGGTCGTAGGCATTTGAGTTACTCCGCTTTCATTTATATCCTTACTAGCTTATGTCTATGTACATTACTTTTAAAACACTCACCCTCGCGCGAGAGTAAAAATATGCTCATATACCATGTAAAATTTTGCACGCTCACGTTATAATTTATGCATTTCAAACAAAAAACTGAAAATTGACATTGTTTGGAATTTTTTTGGCCCAATGTGTTTTATGGCCAAATCAGCTGGTCAAAACCTATAGAGCGTGTACAAGGTGCCTTGAATGACCATCTATGACATGATAGCCGCACATCCACTGTAAGTGGCATATGATTGAATACCAGCCAGGATACTCTCAGTTGCTTTTAGCCTAATTGTTGTGATAAACTTATTAAATAGGTAAGTATTCAAATCTATTTGATAAGTTTTCTTTGAATGCACTCTGCGACAGCGACGGGCAGCCCCATTCTCTTGAAAAATGCAAGAAAAAAATTGCACTAACTTAAAAGTTAGATTTTAGGCCGATTTTCGTCCAAAATGGCCGAAATTCGGGTCCCCCCAAATTTTCAACTGATGATTACTCCACGTACACTTGAGCTACAAACGTCGTTTTGGGCTCGTTGGAATAGTCCTGACCTCAAATTTTTGAAACAAGATGAAAAAAATGAACTTCTGTAGAAAAAAAACAAAAATTTTGAAAATTTCATTTTTTGCACCACGCTCGATTAGGCTTAACTTTTTGGTATCACCGAGATTTCAAAAGCTTATAACTTTGTGTTGGACCTACGAAATTGGTTCATTTTTTCAGTCCCCTAAGATTTGACTATGATCTTGTGATCCAAATAATAAAATTTGGAAATTTTAAAATTTTTGGGCAAGTTAAGGCCGCTCGCGCAATTCACCAGGCTCGATTGGGCTTATTTTTTTGACATCACCGAAATTCAAAAGGCTATAACTCAAAGACCCCAAAAGTTATCTCCATTATTTTTGACCTATCAGCAGCTGATTGTACACAAAATTGATACTGCAAAAGAAATTTTTCGGTTTTCTTTTGTTTTGGCCAAAATTTGACCCATTGAAAATTTTTGCACCACGCTCGATTAGGCTTAACTTTTTGACATCACCGAACTTTAAACAGCAATAACTCTTAGCGCATAAAAGTAAAAGAATTACTTTTGCTTTAAATAAAAGCCTACAACACCTGGTGTTCCCAGGCGGTCTCCCATCCAAGTACTAACCAGGCCCAATGTTGCTTAACTTCGGTGATCGGACGAGAACCGGTGCATTCAACATGGTATGGTCGTAGGCATTTGAGTTACTCCGCTTTCATTTATATCCTTACTAGCTTATGTCTATGTACATTACTTTTAAAACACTCGCCCTCGCGCAAGAGTAAAAATATGCTCTTATACCATGTAAAATTTTGCACGCTCACGTTATAATTTATGCATTTCAAACAAAAAACTGAAAATTGACATTGTTTGGAATTTTTTTGGCCCAATGTGTTTTATGGCCAAATCAGCTGGTCAAAACCTATGGAGCGTGTACAAGGTGCCTTGAATGACCATCTATGGCATGATAGCCACACATCCACTGTAAGTGGCATATGATTGAATACCAGCCAGTATACTGTCAGTTGCTTTTAGCCTAATTGTTGTGATAAACTTATTAAATAGGTAAGTATTCAAATCTATTTGATAAGTTTTCTTTGAATGCACTCTGCGACAGCGGAGGGCAGCCCAATTCTCTTGAAAAATGCAAGAAAAAAAATTGCACTAACTGAAAAGTTAGCTTTTAGGCCGATTTTCGTCCAAAATGGCCGAAATTCGGGTCCCCCCAAATTTTCAACTGATGATTACTCCACGTACACTTGAGCTACAAACGTCGTTTTGGTCTCGTTGGAATTTTCCTGAGCTCAAATTTATGAAACAAGATGAAAAAAATGAACTTTGAACGAAAAAAAAAAAATTTGAAAATTTCATTTTTTGCACCACGCTCGATCAGGCTTAACTTTTTGGTATCACCGAGATTTCAAAAGCCTATAACTTTGTGTTGGACCGACGAAGTTGGTTCATTTTCTCAGTCCCCCAAGATTTGACTATGATCTTGTGATCCAAATAATAAAATTTGGAAATTTTAAAATTTTTGGGCAAGTTATGGCCGTTCGCGCAATTCACCAGGCTCGATTGGGCTTATTTTTTTGACATCACCGAAATTCAAAAGGCTATAACTCAAAGACCCCAAAAGTTATCTCCATTATTTTTGACCTATCAGCAGCTGATTGTACACAAAATTGATACTGCAAATAACATTTTTCGGTTTTCTTTTGTTTTGGCCAAAATTTGACCCATTGAAAATTTTTGCACCACGCTCGATTAGGCTTAACTTTTTGACATCACCGAACTTTAAACAGCAATAACTCTTAGCGCATAAAAGTAAAAGAATTAATTTTGCTTTAAATAAAAGCCTACAACACCTGGTGTTCCCAGGCGGTCTCCCATCCAAGTACTTACCAGGCCCAATGTTGCTTAACTTCGGTGATCGGACGAGAACCGGTGCATTCAACATGGTATCGTCGTAGGCATTTGAGTTACTCCGCTTTCATTTATATCCTTACTAGCTTATTTCTATGTACATTACTTTTAAAACACTCGCCCTCGCGCGAGAGTAAAAATATGCTCTTATACCATGTAAAATTTTGCACGCTCACGTTATAATTTATGCATTTCAAACAAAATACTGAAAATTGACATTGTTTGGAAATTTTTTGGCCCAATGTGTTTTATGGCCAAATCAGCTGGTCAAAACCTATGGAGCGCGTACAAGGTGCCTTGAATGACAATCTATGGCATGATAGCCGCACATCCACTGTAAGTGGCGTATGATTGAATACCAGCCAGGATACTGTCAGTTGCTTTTAGCCTAATTGTTGTGATAAACTTATTAAATAGGTAAGTATTCAAATCTATTTGATAAGTTTTCTTTGAATGCACTCTGCGACAGCGGAGGGCAGCCCAATTCTCTTGAAAAAAGCAAGAAAAAAAATTGCACTAACTTAAAAGTTAGCTTTTAGGCCGACTTTCGTCCAAAATGGCCGAAATTCGGGTCCCCCCAAATTTTCAACTGATGATTACTCCACGTACACTTGAGCTACAAACGTCGTTTTGGGCTCGTTGGAATTGTCCTGAGCTCAAATTTATGAAACGAGATGAAAAAAATGAACTTTGATGGAAAAAAAAACAAAAATTTTGAAAATTTCATTTTTTGCACCACGCTCGATTAAGCTTAACTTTTTGGTATCACCGAGATTTGAAAATTTCATTTTTTGCACCACGCTCGATTAAGCTTAACTTTTTGGTATCACCGAGATTTCAAAAGCTTATAACTTTGTGTTGGACCGACGAAATTGGTTCATTTTCTCAGTCCCCCAAGATTTGACTATGATCTTGTGATCCAAATAAAAAAATTTGGAAATTTTAAAATTTTTGGGCAAGTTATGGCCGTTCGCGCAATTCACCAGGCTCGATTGGGCTTATTTTTTTGACATCACCGAAATTCAAAAGGCTATACATCAAAGACCCCAAAAGTTATCTCCATTATTTTTGACCTATCAGCAGCTGATTGTACACAAAATTGATACTGCAAATAACATTTTTCGGTTTTCTTTTGTTTTGGCCAAAATTTGACCCATTGAAAATTTTTGCACCACGCTCGATTAGGCTTAACTTTTTGACATCACCGAACTTTAAACAGCAATAACTCTTAGCGCATAAAAGTAAAATAATTAATTTTGCTTTAAATAAAAGCCTACAACACCTGGTGTTCCCAGGCGGTCTCCCATCCAAGTACTTACCAGGCCCAATGTTGCTTAACTTCGGTGATCGGACGAGAACCGGTGCATTCAACATGGTATGGTCGTAGGCATTTGAGTTACTCCGCTTTCATTTATATCCTTACTAGCTTATTTCTATGTACATTACTTTTAAAACACTCGCCCTCGCGCGAGAGTAAAAATATGCTCTTATACCATGTAAAATTTTGCACGCTCACGTTATAATTTATGCATTTCAAACAAAATACTGAAAATTGACATTGTTTGGAAATTTTTTGGCCCAATGTGTTTTATGGCCAAATCAGCTGGTCAAAACCTATGGAGCGTGTACAAGGTGCCTTGAATGACAATCTATGGCATGATAGCCGCACATCCACTGTAAGTGGCGTATGATTGAATACCAGCCAGGATACTGTCAGTTGCTTTTAGCCTAATTGTTGTGATAAACTTATTAAATAGGTAAGTATTCAAATCTATTTGATAAGTTTTCTTTGAATGCACTCTGCGACTGCGGAGGGCAGCCCAATTCTCTTGAAAAAAGCAAGAAAAAAAATTGCACTAACTTAAAAGTTAGCTTTTAGGCCGATTTTCGTCCAAAATGGCCGAAATTCGGGTCCCCCCAAATTTTCAACTGATGATTACTCCACGTACACTTGAGCTACAAACGTCGTTTTGGGCTCGTTGGAATTGTCCTGAGCTCAAATTTATGAAACGAGATGAAAAAAATGAACTTTGATGGAAAAAAAAACAAAAATTTTGAAAATTTCATTTTTTGCACCACGCTCGATTAAGCTTAACTTTTTGGTATCACCGAGATTTGAAAATTTCATTTTTTGCACCACGCTCGATTAAGCTTAACTTTTTGGTATCACCGAGATTTCAAAAGCTTATAACTTTGTGTTGGACCGACGAAATTGGTTCATTTTCTCAGTCCCCCAAGATTTGACTATGATCTTGTGATCCAAATAAAAAAATTTGGAAATTTTAAAATTTTTGGGCAAGTTATGGCCGTTCGCGCAATTCACCAGGCTCGATTGGGCTTATTTTTTTGACATCACCGAAATTCAAAAGGCTATACATCAAAGACCCCAAAAGTTATCTCCATTATTTTTGACCTATCAGCAGCTGATTGTACACAAAATTGATACTGCAAATAACATTTTTCGGTTTTCTTTTGTTTTGGCCAAAATTTGACCCATTGAAAATTTTTGCACCACGCTCGATTAGGCTTAACTTTTTGACATCACCGAACTTTAAACAGCAATAACTCTTAGCGCATAAAAGTAAAATAATTAATTTTGCTTTAAATAAAAGCCTACAACACCTGGTGTTCCCAGGCGGTCTCCCATCCAAGTACTTACCAGGCCCAATGTTGCTTAACTTCGGTGATCGGACGAGAACCGGTGCATTCAACATGGTATGGTCGTAGGCATTTGAGTTACTCCGCTTTCATTTATATCCTTACTAGCTTATTTCTATGTACATTACTTTTAAAACACTCGCCCTCGCGCGAGAGTAAAAATATGCTCTTATACCATGTAAAATTTTGCACGCTCACGTTATAATTTATGCATTTCAAACAAAATACTGAAAATTGACATTGTTTGGAAATTTTTTGGCCCAATGTGTTTTATGGCCAAATCAGCTGGTCAAAACCTATGGAGCGTGTACAAGGTGCCTTGAATGACAATCTATGGCATGATAGCCGCACATCCACTGTAAGTGGCGTATGATTGAATACCAGCCAGGATACTGTCAGTTGCTTTTAGCCTAATTGTTGTGATAAACTTATTAAATAGGTAAGTATTCAAATCTATTTGATAAGTTTTCTTTGAATGCACTCTGCGACTGCGGAGGGCAGCCCAATTCTCTTGAAAAAAGCAAGAAAAAAAATTGCACTAACTTAAAAGTTAGCTTTTAGGCCGATTTTCGTCCAAAATGGCCGAAATTCGGGTCCCCCCAAATTTTCAACTGATGATTACTCCACGTACACTTGAGCTACAAACGTCGTTTTGGGCTCGTTGGAATTGTCCTGAGCTCAAATTTATGAAACGAGATGAAAAAAATGAACTTTGATGGAAAAAAAAAACAAAAATTTTGAAAATTTCATTTTTTGCACCACGCTCGATTAAGCTTAACTTTTTGGTATCACCGAGATTTGAAAATTTCATTTTTTGCACCACGCTCGATTAAGCTTAACTTTTTGGTATCACCGAGATTTCAAAAGCTTATAACTTTGTGTTGGACCGACGAAATTGGTTCATTTTCTCAGTCCCCCAAGATTTGACTATGATCTTGTGATCCAAATAATAAAATTTGGAAATTCTAAAATTTTTGGGCAAGTTATGGCCGTTCGCGCAATTCACCAGGCTCGATTGGGCTTATTTTTTTGACATCACCGAAATTCAAAAGGCTATAACTCAAAGACCCCAAAATTTATCTCCATTATTTTTGACCTATCAGCAGCTGATTGTACACAAAATTGATACTGCAAAAGAAATTTTTCGGTTTTCTTTTGTTTTGGCCAAAATTTGACCCATTGAAAATTTTTGCACCACGCTCGATTAGGCCTAACTTTTTGACATCACCGAACTTTAAACAGCAATAACTCTTAGCGCATAAAAGTAAAAGAATTACTTTTGCTTTAAATAAAAGCCTACAACACCTGGTGTTCCCAGGCGGTCTCCCATCCAAGTACTAACCAGGCCCAATGTTGCTTAACTTCGGTGATCGGACGAGAACCGGTGCATTCAACATGGTTGGTCGTAGGCATTTGAGTTACTCCGCTTTCATTTATATCCTTACTAGCTTATGTCTATGTACATTACTTTTAAAACACTCGCCCTCGCGCGAGAGTAAAAATATGCTCTTATACCATGTAAAATTTTGCACGCTCACGTTATAATTTATGCATTTCAAACAAAATACTGAAAATTGACATTGTTTGGAATTTTTTTGGCCCAATGTGTTTTATGGCCAAATCAGCTGGTCAAAACCTATGGAGCGTGTACAAGGTGCCTTGAATGACCATCTATGGCATGAGAGCCGCACATCCACTGTAAGTGGCATATGATTGAATACCAGCCAGGATACTGTCAGTTGCTTTTAGCCTAATTGTTTTGATAAACTTATTAAATA
The DNA here is from genome assembly GCF_963678635.1 of Symsagittifera roscoffensis. NCBI lineage: Eukaryota > Metazoa > Xenacoelomorpha > Acoela > Convolutidae > Symsagittifera > Symsagittifera roscoffensis. The sequence goes on along the minus strand of NC_087067.1, from coordinate 33,233,746 downwards.
GGTAAGTATTCAAATCTATTTGATAAGCTTTCTTTGAATGCACTCTGCGACAGCGGAGGGCAGCCCAATTCTCTTGAAAAATGCAAGAAAAAAAATTGCACTAAGTTAAAAGTTAGCTTTTAGGCCGATTTTCGTCCAAAATGGCCGAAATTCGGGTCCCCCCAAATTTTCAACTGATGATTACTCCACGTACACTTGAGCTACAAACGTCGTTTTGGGCTCGTTGGAATTGTCCTGAGCTCAAATTTATGAAACGAGATGAAAAAAATGAACTTTGAACGGAAAAAAAAACAAAAATTTTGAAAATTTCTTTTTTTGCACCACGCTCGATTAAGCTTAACTTTTTGGTATCACCGAGATTTGAAAATTTCATTTTTTGCACCACGCTCGATTAAGCTTAACTTTTTGGTATCACCGAGATTTCAAAAGCTTATAACTTTGTGTTGGACCGACGAAATTGGTTCATTTTCTCAGTCCCCCAAGATTTGACTATGATCTTGTGATCCAAATAATAAAATTTGGAAATTTTAAAATTTTTGGGCAAGTTATGGCCGTTCGCGCAATTCACCAGGCTCGATTGGGCTTATTTTTTTGACATCACCGAAATTCAAAAGGCTATAACTCAAAGACCCCAAAATTTATCTCCATTATTTTTGACCTATCAGCAGCTGATTGTACACAAAATTGATACTGCAAAAGAAATTTTTCGGTTTTCTTTTGTTTTGGCCAAAATTTGACCCATTGAAAATTTTTGCACCACGCTCGATTAGGCTTAACTTTTTGACATCACCGAACTTTAAACAGCAATAACTCTTAGCGCATAAAAGTAAAAGAATTACTTTTGCTTTAAATAAAAGCCTACAACACCTGGTGTTCCCAGGCGGTCTCCCATCCAAGTACTAACCAGGCCCAATGTTGCTTAACTTCGGTGATCGGACGAGAACCGGTGCATTCAACATGGTTGGTCGTAGGCATTTGAGTTACTCCGCTTTCATTTATATCCTTACTAGCTTATGTCTATGTACATTACTTTTAAAACACTCGCCCTCGCGCGAGAGTAAAAATATGCTCTTATACCATGTAAAATTTTGCACGCTCACGTTATAATTTATGCATTTCAAACAAAATACTGAAAATTGACATTGTTTGGAATTTTTTTGGCCCAATGTGTTTTATGGCCAAATCAGCTGGTCAAAACCTATGGAGCGTGTACAAGGTGCCTTGAATGACCATCTATGGCATGAGAGCCGCACATCCACTGTAAGTGGCATATGATTGAATACCAGCCAGGATACTGTCAGTTGCTTTTAGCCTAATTGTTGTGATAAACTTATTAAATAGGTAAGTATTCAAATCTATTTGATAAGTTTTCTTTGAATGCACTCTGCGACAGCGACGGGCAGCCCCATTCTCTTGAAAAATGCAAGAAAAAAATTGCACTAACTTAAAAGTTAGATTTTAGGCCGATTTTCGTCCAAAATGGCCGAAATTCGGGTCCCCCCAAATTTTCAACTGATGATTACTCCACGTAAACTTGAGCTACAAACGTCGTTTTGGGCTCCTTGGAATTGTCCTGAGCTCAAATTTATGAAACGAGATGAAAAAAATGAACTTTGAAAGAAAAAAAACAAAAATTTTGAAAATTTCATTTTTTGCACCACGCTCGATTAGGCTTAACTTTTTGGTATCACCGAGATTTCAAAAGCTTATAACTTTGTGTTGGACCGACGAAATTGGTTCATTTTCTCAGCCCCCCAAGATTTGACAATGATCTTGTGATCCAAATAATAAAATTTGGAAATTTTAAAATTTTTGGGCAAGTTATGGCCGTTCGCGCAATTCACCAGGCTCGATTGGGCTTATTTTTTTGACATCACCGAAATTCAAAAGGCTATAACTCAAAGACCCCAAAAGTTATCTCCATTATTTTTGACCTATCAGCAGCTGATTGTACACAAAATTGATACTGCTGAAGAAATATTTCGGTTTTATTTTGTTTTGGCCAAAATTTGACCCATTGAAAATTTTTGCACCACGCTCGATTAGGCTTAACTTTTTGACATCACCGAACTTTAAACAGCAATAACTCTTAGCGCATAAAAGTAAAAGAATTACTTTTGCTTTAAATAAAAGCCTACAACACCTGGTGTTCCCAGGCGGTCTCCCATCCAAGTACTAACCAGGCCCAATGTTGCTTAACTTCGGTGATCGGACGAGAACCGGTGCATTCAACATGGTATGGTCGTAGGCATTTGAGTTACTCCGCTTTCATTTATATCCTTACTAGCTTATGTCTATGTACATTACTTTTAAAACACTCGCCCTCGCGCGAGAGTAAAAATATGCTCATATACCATGTAAAATTTTGCACGCTCACGTTATAATTTATGCATTTCAAACAAAAAACTGAAAATTGACATTGTTTGGAATTTTTTTGGCCCAATGTGTTTTATGGCCAAATCAGCTGGTCAAAACCTATGGAGCGTGTACAAGGTGCCTTGAATGACCATCTATGACATGATAGCCGCACATCCACTGTAAGTGGCATATGATTGAATACCAGCCAGGATACTCTCAGTTGCTTTTAGCCTAATTGTTGTGATAAACTTATTAAATAGGTAAGTATTCAAATCTATTTGATAAGTTTTCTTTGAATGCACTCTGCGACAGCGACGGGCAGCCCCATTCTCTTGAGAAATGCAAGAAAAAAATTGCACTAACTTAAAAGTTAGATTTTAGGCCGATTTTCGTCCAAAATGGCCGAAATTCGGGTCCCCCCAAATTTTCAACTGATGATTACTCCACGTACACTTGAGCTACAAACGTCGTTTTGGGCTCGTTGGAATAGTCCTGAGCTCAAATTTATGAAACAAGATGAAAAAAATGAATTTTCGACGAAAAAAAAACAAAAATTTTGAAAATTTCATTTTTTGCACCACGCTCGATTAGGCTTGTATTTTTGGTATCACCGAGATTTCAAAAGCTTATAACTTTTTGTTGGACTGATGAAATTGGTTCATTTTCTCAGTCCCCTAAGATTTGACTATGATCTTGTGATCCAAATAATAAAATTTGGAAATTTTAAAATTTTTGGGCAAGTTATGGCCGTTCGCGCAATTCACCAGGCTCGATTGGGCTTATTTTTTTGACATCACCGAAATTCAAAAGGCTATAACTCAAAGACCCCGAAAGTTATCTCCATTATTTTTGACCTATCAGCAGCTGATTGTACACAAAATTGATACTGCAAAAGAAATTTTTCGGTTTTCTTTTGTTTTGGCCAAAATTTGACCCATTGAAAATTTTTGCACCACGCTCGATTAGGCTTAACTTTTTGACATCACCGAACTTTAAACAGCAATAACTCTTAGCGCATAAAAGTAAAAGAATTACTTTTGCTTTAAATAAAAGCCTACAACACCTGGTGTTCCCAGGCGGTCTCCCATCCAAGTACTAACCAGGCCCAATGTTGCTTAACTTCGGTGATCGGACGAGAACCGGTGCATTCAACATGGTATGGTCGTAGGCATTTGAGTTACTCCGCTTTCATTTATATCCTTACTAGCTTATGTCTATTAACATTACTTTTAAAACACTCGCCCTCGCGCAAGAGTAAAAATATGCTCTTATACCATGTAAAATTTTGCACGCTCACGTTATAATTTATGCATTTCAAACAAAAAACTGAAAATTGACATTGTTTGGAATTTTTTTGGCCCAATGTGTTTTATGGCCAAATCAGCTGGTCAAAACCTATGGAGCGTGTACAAGGTGCCTTGAATGAACATCTATGGCATGATAGCCGCACATCCACTGTAAGTGGCATATGATTGAATACCAGCCAGGATACTCTCAGTTGCTTTTAGCCTAATTGTTGTGATAAACTTATTAAATAGGTAAGTATTCAAATCTATTTGATAAGTTTTCTTTGAATGCACTCTGCGACAGCGGAGGGCAGCCCAATTCTCTTGAAAAATGCAAGAAAATAATTGCACTAACTTGAAAGTTAGCTTTTAGGCCGATTTTCGTCCAAAATGGCCGAAATTCGGGTCCCCCCAAATTTTCAACTGATGATTACTCCACGTACACTTGAGCTAAAAACGTCGTTTTGGGCTCGTTGGAATTGTCTTGAGCTCAAATTTATGAAACAAGATGAAAAAAATGAACTTTGAACGAAAAAAAAAAAAAAAAAAAATTTTGAAAATTTCATTTTTTGCACCACGCTCGATTAGGCTTAACTTTTTGGTATCACCGAGATTTCAAAAGCTTATAACTTTGTGTTGGACCGACGAAATTGGTTCATTTTCTCAGTCCCCTAAGATTCGACTATGATCTTGTGATCCAAATAATAAAATTTGGAAATTTTAAAATTTTTGGGCAAGTTATGGCCGTTCGCGCAATTCACCAGGCTCGATTGGGCTTATTTTTTTGACATCACCGAAATTCAAAAGGCTATAACTCAAAGACCCCAAAAGTTATCTCCATTATTTTTGACCTATCAGCAGCTGATTGTACACAAAATTGATACTGCAAAAGAAATTTTTCGGTTTTTTTTTTGTTTTGGCCAAATTTGACCCATTGAAAATTTTTGCACCACGCTCGATTAGGCTTAACTTTTTGACATCACCGAACTTTAAACAGCAATAACTCTTAGCGCATAAAAGTAAAAGAATTATTTTTGCTTTAAATAAAAGCCTACAATACCTGGTGTTCCCAGGCGGTCTCCCATCCAAGTACTAACCAGGCCCAATGTTGCTTAACTTCGGTGATCGGACGAGAACCGGTGCATTCAACATGGTATGGTCGTAGGTATTTGAGTTACTCCGCTTTCATTTATATCCTTACTAGCTTATGTCTATGTACATTACTTTTAAAACACTCGCCCTCGCGCGAGAGTAAAAATATGCTCTTATACCATGTAAAATTTTGCACGCTCACGTTATAATTTATGCATTTCAAACAAAATACTGAAAATTGACATTGTTTGGAATTTTTTTTAACCAAAGTGTTTTATGGCCAAATCAGCTGGTCAAAACCTATGGAGCGTGTACAAGGTGCCTTGAATGACCATCTATGGCATGATAGCCGCACATCCACTGTAAGTGGCATATGATTGAATACCAGCCAGGATACTCTCAGTTGCTTTTAGCCTAATTGTTGTGATAAACTTATTAAATAGGTAAGTATTCAAATCTATTTGATAAGTTTTCTTTGAAAGCACTCTGCGACAGCGGAGGGCAGCCCAATTCTCTTGAAAAATGCAAGAAAAAAATTGCACTAACTTAAATGTTAGCTTTTAGGCCGATTTTCGTCCAAAATGGCCGAAATTCGGGTCCCCCCAAATTTTCAACTGATGATTACTCCACGTACACTTGAGCTACAAACGTCGTTTTGGGCTCGTTGGAATTGTCCTGAGCTCAAATTTATGAAACAAGATGAAAAAAATGAACTTCTCTAGAAAAAAAAACAAAAATTTTGAAAATTTCATTTTTTGCACCACGCTCGATTAGGCTTAACTTTTTGGTATCACCGAGATTTCAAAAGCTTATAACTTTGTGTTGGACCTACGAAATTGGTTCATTTTTTCAGTCCCCTAAGATTTGACTATGATCTTGTGATCCAAATAATAAAATTTGGAAATTTTCAAATTTTTGGGCAAGTTATGGCCGTTCGCGCAATTCACCAGGCTCGATTGGGCTTATTTTTTTGACATCACCGAAATTCAAAGGGCTATAACTCAAAGACCCCAAAAGTTATCTCCATTATTTTTGACCTATCAGCAGCTGATTGTACACAAAATTGATACTGCAAAAGAAATTTTCCGTTTTTCTTTTGTTTTGGCCAAAATTTGACCCATTGAAAATTTTTGCACCACGCTCGATTAGGCTTAACTTTTTGACATCACCGAAATTTAAACAGCAATAACTCTTAGCGCATAAAAGTAAAAGAATTACTTTTGCTTTAAATAAAAGCCTACATTACCTGGTGTTCCCAGGCGGTCTCCCATCCAAGTACTAACCAGGCCCAATGTTGCTTAACTTCGGTGATCGGACGAGAACCGGTGCATTCAACATGGTATGTTCGTAGGCATTTGAGTTACTTCGCTTTCATTTATATCCTTACTAGCTTATCTCTATGTACATTACTTTTAAAACACTCGCCCTCGCGCGAGAGTAAAAATATGCTCTTATACCATGTAAAATTTTGCACGCTCACGTTATAATTTATGCATTTCAAACAAAAAACTGAAAATTGACATTGTTTGGAATTTTTTTGGCCCAATGTGTTTTATGGCCAAATCAGCTGGTCAAAACCTATGGAGCGTGTACAAGGTGCCTTGAATGACCATCTATGGCATGATAGCCGCACATCCACTGTAAGTGGCATATGATTGAATACCAGCCAGGATACTGTCAGTTGCTTTTAGCCTAATTGTTGTGATAAACTTATTAAATAGGTAAGTATTCAAATCTATTTGATAAGTTTTCTTTGAATGCACTCTGCGACAGCGGAGGGCAGCCCAATTCTCTTGAAAAATGCAAGAAAAAAAATTGCACTAATTTAAAAGTTAGCTTTTAGGCCGATTTTCGTCCAAAATGGCCGAAATTCGGGTCCCCCCAAATTTTCAACTGATGATTACTCCACGTACACTTGAGCTACAAACGTCGTTTTGGGCTCGTTGGAATTGTCCTGAGCTCAAATTTATGAAACGAGATGAAAAAAATGAACTTTGAACGAAAAAAAAACAAAAAATTTTGAAAATTTCATTTTTTGCACCACGCTCGATTAGGCTTAACTTTTTGGTATCACCGAGATTTGAAAAGCTTATAACTTTGTGTTGGACCGACGAAATTGGTTCATTTTCTCAGTCCCCTAAGATTTGACTATGATCTTGTGATCCAAATAATAAAATTTGGAAATTTTAAATTTTTTGGGCAAGTTATGGCCGTTCGCGCAATTCACCAGGCTCGATTGGGCTTATTTTTTTGACATCACCGAAATTCAAAAGGCTATAACTCAAAGACCCCAATAGTTATCTCCATTATTTTTGACCTATCAGCAGCTGATTGTACACAAAATTGATACTGCAAAAGAAATTTTTCGGTTTTCTTTTGTTTTGGCCAAAATTTGACCCATTGAAAATTTTTGCACCACGCTCGATTAGGCTTAACTTTTTGACATCACCGAACTTTAAACAGCAATAACTCTTAGCGCATAAAAGTAAAAGAATTACTTTTGCTTTAAATAAAAGCCTACAACACCTGGTGTTCCCAAGCGGTCTCCCATCCAAGTACTAACCAGGCCCAATGTTGCTTAACTTCGGTGATCGGACGAGAACCGGTGCATTCAACATGGTATGGTCGTAGGCATTTGAGTTACTCCGCTTTCATTTCTATCCTTACTAGCTTATGTCTATGTACATTACTTTTAAAACACTCGCCCTCGCGCGAGAGTAAAAATATGCTCATATACCATGTAAAATTTTGCACGCTCACGTTATAATTTATGCATTTCAAACAAAAAACTGAAAATTGACATTGTTTGGAATTTTTTTGGCCCAATGTGTTTTATGGCCAAATCAGCTGGTCAAAACCTATGGAGCGTGTACAAGGTGCCTTGAATGACCATCTATGGCATGATAGCCGCACATCCACTGTAAGTGGCATATGATTGAATACCAGCCAGGATACTCTCAGTTGCTTTTAGCCTAATTGTTGTGATAAACTTATTAAATAGGTAAGTATTCAAATCTATTTGATAAGTTTTCTTTGAATGCACTCTGCGACAGCGGAGGGCAGCCCAATTCTCTTGAAAAATACAAGAATAAAATTGCACTAACTTAAATGTTAGCTTTTAGGCCGATTTTCGTCCAAAATGGCCGAAATTCGGGTCCCCCCAAATTTTCAACTGATGATTACTCCACGTACACTTGAGCTACAAACGTCGTTTTGGGCTCGTTGGAATTGTCCTAAGCTCAAATTTATGAAACGAGATGAAAAAAATGAACTTTGACAAAAAAAAACAAAAATTTTGAAAATTTCATTTTTTGCACCACGCTCGATTAGGCTTAACTTTTTGGTATCACCGAGATTTCAAAAGCTTATAACTTTGTGTTGGACCGACGAATTTGGTTCATTTTCTCAGTCCCCTAAGATTTGACTATGATCTTGTGATCCAAATAATAAAATTTGGAAATTTTAAAATTTTTGGGCAAGTTATGGCCGTTCGCGCAACTCACCAGGCTCGATTGGGCTTATTTTTTTGACATCACCGAAGTTCAAAAGGCTATAACTCAAAGACCCCAAAAGTTATCTCCATTATTTTTGACCTATCAGCAGCTGATTGTACACAAAATTGATACTGCAAAAGAAGTTTTCCGGTTTTCTTTTGTTTTGGCCAAAATTTGACCCATTGAAAATTTTTGCACCACGCTCGATTAGGCCTAACTTTTTGACATCACCGAACTTTAAACAGCAATAACTCTTAGCGCATAAAAGTAAAAGAATTACTTTTGCTTTAAATAAAAGCCTACAACACCTGGTGTTCCCAGGCGGTCTCCCATCCAAGTGCTAACCAGGCCCAATGTTGCTTAACTTCGGTGATCGGACGAGAACCGGTGCATTCAACATGGTATGGTCGTAGGCATTTGAGTAACTCCGCTTTCATTTCTATCCTTACTAGCTTATGTCTATGTACATTACTTTTAAAACACTCGCCCTCGCGCGAGAGTAAAAAAATGCTCATATACCATGTAAAATTTTGCACGCTCACGTTATAATTTATGCATTTCAAACAAAAAACTGAAAATTGACATTGTTTGGAATTTTTTTGGCCCAATGTGTTTTATGGCCAAATCGGCTGGTCAAAACCTATGGAGCGTGTACAAGGTGCCTTGAATGACCATCTATGGCATGATAGCCGCACATCCACTGTAAGTGGCATATGATTGAATATCAGCCAGGATACTCTCAGTTGCTTTTAGCCTAATTGTTGTGATAAACTTATTAAATAGGTAAGTATTCAAATCTATTTGATAAGTTTTCTTTGAATGCACTCTGCGACAGCGGAGGGCAGCCCAATTCTCTTGAAAAATGCAAGAAAAAAATTGCACTAACTTAAATGTTAGCTTTTAGGCCGATTTTCGTCCAAAATGGCCGAAATTCGGGTCCCCCCAAATTTTCAACTGATGATTACGCCACGTACACTTGAGCTACAAACGTCGTTTTGGGCTCGTTGGAATTTTCCTGAGCTCAAATTTATGAAACGAGATGAAAAAATGAACTTTGAAAGAAAAAAAAAACAAAAATTTTGAAAATTTCATTTTTTGCACCACGCTCGATTAGGCTTAACTTTTTGGTATCACCGAGATTTCAAAAGCTTATAACTTTGTGTTGGACCGAGGCATTTGGTTCATTTTTTCAGTCCCCTAAGATTTGACTATGATCTTGTGATCCAAATAATAAAATGTGGAAATTTTCAAATTTTTGGGCAAGTTATGGCCGTTCGCGCAATTCACCAGGCTCGATTGTGCTTATTTTTTTGACATCACCGAAGTTCAAAAGGCTATAACTCAAAGACCCCAAAAGTTATCTCCATTATTTTTGACCTATCAGCAGCTGATTGTACACATAATTGATACTGCAAAAGAAATTTTCCGTTTTTCTTTTGTTTTGGCCAAAATTTGACCCATTGAAAATTTTTGCACCACGCTCGATTAGGCTTAACTTTTTGACATCACCGAAATTTAAACAGCAATAACTCTTAGCGCATAAAAGTAAAAGAATTACTTTTGCTTTAAATAAAAGCCTACATTACCTGGTGTTCCCAGGCGGTCTCCCATCCAAGTACTAACCAGGCCCAATGTTGCTTAACTTCGGTGATCGGACGAGAACCGGTGCATTCAACATGGTATGGTCGTAGGAATTTGAGTTACTCCGCTTTCATTTATATCCTTACTAGCTTATGTCTATGTACATTACTTTTAAAACACTCGCCCTCGCGCGAGAGTAAAAATATGCTCTTATACCATGTAAAATTTTGCACGCTCACGTTATAATTTATGCATTTCAAACAAAAAACTGAAAATTGACATTGTTTGGAATTTTTTTGGCCCAATGTGTTTTATGGCCAAATCAGCTGGTCAAAACCTATGGAGCGTGTACAAGGTGCCTTGAATGACCATCTATGGCATGATAGCCGCACATCCACTGTAAGTGGCATATGATTGAATACCAGCCAGGATACTGTCAGTTGCTTTTAGCCTAATTGTTGTGATAAACTTATTAAATAGGTAAGTATTCAAATCTATTTGATAAGTTTTCTTTGAATGCACTCTGCGACAGCGGAGGGCAGCCCAATTCTCTTGAAAAGTGCAAGAAAAAAAATTGCACTAATTTAAAAGTTAGCTTTTAGGCCGATTTTCGTCCAAAATGGCCGAAATTCGGGTCCCCCCAAATTTTCAACTGATAATTACTCCACTTACACTTGAGCTACAAACGTCGTTTTGGGCTCGTTGGAATTTTCCTGAGCACAAAATTATGAAACAAGATGAAAAAAATGAACTTTGAACGAAAAAAAAAACAAAAATTTTGAAAATTTCATTTTTTGCACCACGCTCGATTAGGCTTAACTTTTTGGTATCACCGAGATTTCAAAAGCTTATAACATTGTGTTGGACCGACGAAATTGTTCATTTTCTCAGTCCCCCAAGATTTGACTATGATCTTGTGATCCAAATAATAAAATTTGGAAGTTTTAAAATTTCTGGGCAAGTTATGGCCGTTCGCGCAATTCACCAGGCTCGATTGGGCTTATTTTTTTGACATCACCGAAATTCAAAAGGCTATAACTCAAAGACCCCAAAAGTTATCTCCATTATTTTTGACCTATCAGCAGCTGATTGTACACAAAATTGATACTGCAAAAGAAATTTTTCGGTTTTCTTTTGTTTTGGCCAAAATTTGACCCATTGAAAATTTTTGCACCACGCTCGATTAGGCTTAACTTTTTGACATCACCGAACTTTAAACAGCAATAACTCTTAGCGCATAAAAGTAAAAGAATTACTTTTGCTTTAAATAAAAGCCTACAACACCTGGTGTTCCCAGGCGGTCTCCCATCCGAGTACTAACCAGGCCCAATGTTGCTTAACTTCGGTGATCGGACGAGAACCGGTGCATTCAACATGGTATGGTCGTAGGAATTTGAGTTACTCCGCTTTCATTTATATCCTTACTAGCTTTTGTATATGTACATTACTTTTAAAACACTCGCCCTCGCGCGAGAGTAAAAATATGCTCTTATACCATGTAAAATTTTGCACGCTCACGTTATAATTTATGCATTTCAAACAAAAAACTGAAAATTGACAATGTTTTGAATTTTTTTGGCCCAATGTGTTTTATGGCCAAATCAGCTGGTCAAAACCTATGGAGCGTGTACAAGGTGCCTTGAATGACCATCTATGGCATGATAGCCGCACATCCACTGTAAGTGGCATATGATTGAATACCAGCCAGGATACTGTCAGTTGCTTTTAGCCTAATTGTTGTGATAAACTTATTAAATAGGTAAGTATTCAAATCTATTTGATAAGTTTTCTTTGAATGCACTCTGCGACAGCGGAGGGCAGCCCAATTCTCTTGAAAAATGCAAGAAAAAAAATTGCACTAATTTAAAAGTTAGCTTTTAGGCCGATTTTCGTCCAAAATGGCCGAAATTCGGGTCCCCCCAAATTTTCAACTGATAATTACTCCACGTACACTTGAGCTACAAACGTCGTTTTGGGCTCGTTGGAATTGTCCTGAGCTCAAATTTATGAAACAAGATGAAAAAAATGAACTTTGAAGGAAAAAAAAACAAAAATTTTGAAAATTTCATTTTTTGCACCACGCTCGATTAGGCTTAACTTTTTGGTATCACCGAGATTTCAAAAGCTTATAACTTTGTGTTGGACCGACGAAATTGGTTCATTTTCTCAGTCCCCCAAGATTTGACTATGATCTTGTGATCCAAATAATAAAATTTGGAAATTTTAAAATTTTTGGGCAAGTTATGGCCGTTCGCGCAATTCACCAGGCTCGATTGGGCTTATTTTTTTGACATCACCGAAATTCAAAAGGCTATAACTCAAAGACCCCAAAAGTTATCTCCATTATTTTTGACCTATCAGCAGCTGATTGTACACAAAATTGATACTGCAAAAGAAATTTTTCGGTTTTCTTTTGTTTTGGCCAAAATTTGACCCATTGAAAATTTTTGCACCACGCTCGATTAGGCTTAACTTTTTGAAATCACCGAACTTTAAACAGCATTAACTCTTAGCGCATTAAAGTAAAAGAATTACTTTTGCTTTAAATAAAAGCCTACAATACCTGGTGTTCCCAGGCGGTCTCCCATCCAAGTACTAACCAGGCCCAATGTTGCTTAACTTCGGTGATCGGACGAGAACCGGTGCATTCAACATGGTATGGTCGTAGGCATTTGAGTTACTCCGCTTTCATTTATATCCTTACTAGCTTTTGTATATGTACATTACTTTTAAAACACTCGCTTTAATATGTACATTACTTTAATATGTACATTACTTTTAAAAATATGCTCTTATACCATGTAAAATTTTGCACGCTCACGTTATAATTTATGCATTTCAAACAAAAAACTGAAAATTGACATTGTTTGGAATTTTTTTGGCCCAATGTGTTTTATGGCCAAATCAGCTGGTCAAAACCTATGGAGCGTGTACAAGGTGCCTTGAATGACCATCTATGGCATGATAGCCGCACATCCACTGTAAGTGGCATATGATTGAATACCAGCCAGGATACTGTCAGTTGCTTTTAGCCTAATTGTTGTGATAAACTTATTAAATAGGTAAGTATTCAAATCTATTTGATAAGTTTTCTTTGAATGCACTCTGCGACATCGGAGGGCAGCCCAATTCTCTTGAAAAATGCAAGAAAAAAAATTGCGCTAATTTAAAAGTTAGCTTTTAGGCCGATTTTCGTCCAAAATGGCCGAAATTCGGGTCCCCCCAAATTTTCAACTGATAATTACTCCACGTACACTTGAGCTACAAACGTCGTTTTGGGCTCGTTGGAATTGTCCTGAGCTCAAATTTATGAAACAAGATGAAAAAAATGAACTTTGAAAAAAAAAAAATTTTGAAAATTTCATTTTTTGCACCACGCTCGATTAGGCTTAACTTTTTGGTATCACCGAGATTTCAAAAGCTTATAACATTGTGTTGGACCGACGAAATTGTTCATTTTCTCAGTCCCTCAAGATTTGACTATGATCTTGTGATCCAAATAATAAAATTTGGAAGTTTTAAATTTTCTGGGCAAGTTATGGCCGTTCGCGCAATTCACCAGGCTCGATTGGGCTTATTTTTTTGACATCACCAAATTCAAAAGGCTATAACTCAAAGACCTCAAAAATTATCTCCAATATTTTTGACCTATCAGCAGCTGATTGTACACAAAATTGATACTGCAAAAGAAATTTTTCGGTTTTCTTTTGTTTTGGCCAAAATTTGACCCATTGAAAATTTTTGCACCACGCTCGATTAGGCTTAACTTTTTGACATCACCGAACTTTAAACAGCAATAACTCTTAGCGCATAAAAGTAAAAGAATTACTTTTGCTTTAAATAAAAGCCTACAACACCTGGTGTTCCCAGGCGGTCTCCCATCCAAGTACTAACCAGGCCCAATGTTGCTTAACTTCGGTGATCGGACGAGAACCGGTGCATTCAACATGGTATGGTCGTAGGCATTTGAGTTACTCCGCTTTCATTTATATACTTACTAGCTTTTGTATATGTACATTACTTTTAAAACACTCGCCCTCGCGCGAGAGTAAAAATATGCTCTTATACCATGTAAAATTTTGCACGCTCACGTTATAATTTATGCATTTCAAACAAAAAACTGAAAATTGACATTGTTTGGAATTTTTTTGGCCCAATGTGTTTTATGGCCAAATCAGCTGGTCAAAACCTATGGAGCGTGTACAAGGTGCCTTGAATGACCATCTATGGCATGATAGCCGCACATCCACTGTAAGTGGCATATGATTGAATACCAGCCAGGATACTGTCAGTTGCTTTTAGCCTAATTGTTGTGATAAACTTATTAAATAGGTAAGTATTCAAATCTATTTGATAAGTTTTCTTTGAATGCACTCTGCGACAGCGGAGGGCAGCCCAATTCTCTTGAAAAATGCAAGAAAAAAAATTGCACTAATTTAAAAGTTAGCTTTTAGGCCGATTTTCGTCCAAAATGGCCGAAATTCGGGTCCCCCCAAATTTTCAACTGATGATTACTCCACGTACACTTGAGCTACAAACGTCGTTTTGGGCTCGTTGGAATTGTCCTGAGCTCAAATTTATGAAACCAGATGAAAAAAATGAACTTTGAACGAAAAAAAAAACAAAAATTTTGAAAATTTCATTTTTTGCACCACGCTCGATTAGGCTTAACTTTTTGGTATCACCGAGATTTCAAAAGCTTATAACATTGTGTTGGACCGACGAAATTGTTCATTTTCTCAGTCCCCCAAGATTTGACTATGATCTTGTGATCCAAATAATAAAATTTGGAAGTTTTAAAATTTCTGGGCAAGTTATGGCCGTTCGCGCAATTCACCAGGCTCGATTGGGCTTATTTTTTTGACATCACCGAAATTCAAAAGGCTATAACTCAAAGACCCCAAAAGTTATCTCCATTATTTTTGACCTATCAGCAGCTGATTGTACACAAAATTGATACTGCAAAAGAAATTTTTCGGTTTTCTTTTGTTTTGGCCAAAATTTGACCCATTGAAAATTTTTGCACCACGCTCGATTAGGCTTAACTTTTTGACATCACCGAACTTTAAACAGCAATAACTCTTAGCGCATAAAAGTAAAAGAATTACTTTTGCTTTAAATAAAAGCCTACAACACCTGGTGTTCCCAGGCGGTCTCCCATCCGAGTACTAACCAGGCCCAATGTTGCTTAACTTCGGTGATCGGACGAGAACCGGTGCATTCAACATGGTATGGTCGTAGGAATTTGAGTTACTCCGCTTTCATTTATATCCTTACTAGCTTTTGTATATGTACATTACTTTTAAAACACTCGCCCTCGCGCGAGAGTAAAAATATGCTCTTATACCATGTAAAATTTTGCACGCTCACGTTATAATTTATGCATTTCAAACAAAAAACTGAAAATTGACATTGTTTTGAATTTTTTTGGCCCAATGTGTTTTATGGCCAAATCAGCTGGTCAAAACCTATGGAGCGTGTACAAGGTGCCTTGAATGACCATCTATGGCATGATAGCCGCACATCCACTGTAAGTGGCATATGATTGAATACCAGCCAGGATACTGTCAGTTGCTTTTAGCCTAATTGTTGTGATAAACTTATTAAATAGGTAAGTATTCAAATCTATTTGATAAGTTTTCTTTGAATGCACTCTGCGAAAGCGGAGGGCAGCCCAATTCTCTTGAAAAATGCAAGAAAAAAAATTGCACTAATTTAAAAGTTAGCTTTTAGGCCGATTTTCGTCCAAAATGGCCGAAATTCGGGTCCCCCCAAATTTTCAACTGATAATTACTCCACGTACACTTGAGCTACAAACGTCGTTTTGGGCTCGTTGGAATTGTCCTGAGCTCAAATTTATGAAACAAGATGAAAAAAATGAACTTTGAAGGAAAAAAAAACAAAAATTTTGAAAATTTCATTTTTTGCACCACGCTCGATTAGGCTTAACTTTTTGGTATCACCGAGATTTCAAAAGCTTATAACTTTGTGTTGGACCGACGAAATTGGTTCATTTTCTCAGTCCCCCAAGATTTGACTATGATCTTGTGATCCAAATAATAAAATTTGGAAATTTTAAAATTTTTGGGCAAGTTATGGCCGTTCGCGCAATTCACCAGGCTCGATTGGGCTTATTTTTTTGACATCACCGAAATTCAAAAGGCTATAACTCAAAGACCCCAAAAGTTATCTCCATTATTTTTGACCTATCAGCAGCTGATTGTACACAAAATTGATACTGCAAAAGAAATTTTTCGGTTTTCTTTTGTTTTGGCCAAAATTTGACCCATTGAAAATTTTTGCACCACGCTCGATTAGGCTTAACTTTTTGAAATCACCGAACTTTAAACAGCATTAACTCTTAGCGCATTAAAGTAAAAGAATTACTTTTGCTTTAAATAAAAGCCTACAATACCTGGTGTTCCCAGGCGGTCTCCCATCCAAGTACTAACCAGGCCCAATGTTGCTTAACTTCGGTGATCGGACGAGAACCGGTGCATTCAACATGGTATGGTCGTAGGCATTTGAGTTACTCCGCTTTCATTTATATCCTTACTAGCTTTTGTATATGTACATTACTTTTAAAACACTCGCTTTAATATGTACATTACTTTTATATGTACATTACTTTTAAAAATATGCTCTTATACCATGTAAAATTTTGCACGCTCACGTTATAATTTATGCATTTCAAACAAAAAACTGAAAATTGACATTGTTTGGATTTTTTTGGCCCAATGTGTTTTATGGCCAAATCAGCTGGTCAAAACCTATGGAGCGTGTACAAGGTGCCTTGAATGACCATCTATGGCATGATAGCCGCACATCCACTGTAAGTGGCATATGATTGAATACCAGCCAGGATACTGTCAGTTGCTTTTAGCCTAATTGTTGTGATAAACTTATTAAATAGGTAAGTATTCAAATCTATTTGATAAGTTTTCTTTGAATGCACTCTGCGACAGCGGAGGGCAGCCCAATTCTCTTGAAAAATGCAAGAAAAAAAAATGCACTAATTTAAAAGTTAGCTTTTAGGCCGATTTTCGTCCAAAATGGCCGAAATTCGGGTCCCCCCAAATTTTCAACTGATAATTACTCCACGTACACTTGAGCTACAAACGTCGTTTTGGGCTCGTTGGAATTGTCCTGAGCTCAAATTTATGAAACAAGATGAAAAAAATGAACTTTGAAGGAAAAAAAAAACAAAAATTTTGAAAATTTCATTTTTTGCACCACGCTCGATTAGGCTTAACTTTTTGGTATCACCGAGATTTCAAAAGCTTATAACTTTGTGTTGGACCGACGAAATTGGTTCATTTTCTCAGTCCCCCAAGATTTGACTATGATCTTGTGATCCAAATAATAAAATTTGGAAATTTTAAAATTTTTGGGCAAGTTATGGCCGTTCGCGCAATTCACCAGGCTCGATTGGGCTTATTTTTTTGACATCACCGAAATTCAAAAGGCTATAACTCAAAGACCCCAAAAGTTATCTCCATTATTTTTGACCTATCAGCAGCTGATTGTACACAAAATTGATACTGCAAAAGAAATTTTTCGGTTTTCTTTTGTTTTGGCCAAAATTTGACCCATTGAAAGTTTTTGCACCACGCTCGATTAGGCTTAACTTTTTGAAATCACCGAACTTTAAACAGCATTAACTCTTAGCGCATTAAAGTAAAAGAATTACTTTTGCTTTAAATAAAAGCCTACAATACCTGGTGTTCCCAGGCGGTCTCCCATCCAAGTACTAACCAGGCCCAATGTTGCTTAACTTCGGTGATCGGACGAGAACCGGTGCATTCAACATGGTATGGTCGTAGGCATTTGAGTTACTCCGCTTTCATTTATATCCTTACTAGCTTTTGTATATGTACATTACTTTTAAAACACTCGCTTTAATATGTATATTACTTTAATATGTACATTACTTTTAAAAATATGCTCTTATACCATGTAAAATTTTGCACGCTCACGTTATAATTTATGCATTTCAAACAAAAAACTGAAAATTGACATTGTTTGGATTTTTTTGGCCCAATGTGTTTTATGGCCAAATCAGCTGGTCAAAACCTATGGAGCGTGTACAAGGTGCCTTGAATGACCATCTATGGCATGATAGCCGCACATCCACTGTAAGTGGCATATGATTGAATACCAGCCAGGATACTGTCAGTTGCTTTTAGCCTAATTGTTGTGATAAACTTATTAAATAGGTAAGTATTCAAATCTATTTGATAAGTTTTCTTTGAATGCACTCTGCGACAGCGGAGGGCAGCCCAATTCTCTTGAAAAATGCAAGAAAAAAAAATGCACTAATTTAAAAGTTAGCTTTTAGGCCGATTTTCGTCCAAAATGGCCGAAATTCGGGTCCCCCCAAATTTTCAACTGATAATTACTCCACGTACACTTGAGCTACAAACGTCGTTTTGGGCTCGTTGGAATTGTCCTGAGCTCAAATTTATGAAACAAGATGAAAAAAATGAACTTTGAAAAAAAAAAAATTTTGAAAATTTCATTTTTTGCACCACGCTCGATTAGGCTTAACTTTTTGGTATCACCGAGATTTCAAAAGCTTATAACATTGTGTTGGACCGACGAAATTGTTCATTTTCTCAGTCCCTCAAGATTTGACTATGATCTTGTGATCCAAATAATAAAATTTGGAAGTTTTAAATTTTCTGGGCAAGTTATGGCCGTTCGCGCAATTCACCAGGCTCGATTGGGCTTATTTTTTTGACATCACCAAATTCAAAAGGCTATAACTCAAAGACCTCAAAAGTTATCTCCAATATTTTTGACCTATCAGCAGCTGATTGTACACAAAATTGATACTGCAAAAGAAATTTTTCGGTTTTCTTTTGTTTTGGCCAAAATTTGACCCATTGAAAATTTTTGCACCACGCTCGATTAGGCTTAACTTTTTGACATCACCGAACTTTAAACAGCAATAACTCTTAGCGCATAAAAGTAAAAGAATTACTTTTGCTTTAAATAAAAGCCTACAACACCTGGTGTTCCCAGGCGGTCTCCCATCCAAGTACTAACCAGGCCCAATGTTGCTTAACTTCGGTGATCGGACGAGAACCGGTGCATTCAACATGGTATGGTCGTAGGCATTTGAGTTACTCCGCTTTCATTTATATACTTACTAGCTTTTGTATATGTACATTACTTTTAAAACACTCGCCCTCGCGCGAGAGTAAAAATATGCTCTTATACCATGTAAAATTTTGCACGCTCACGTTATAATTTATGCATTTCAAACAAAAAACTGAAAATTGACATTGTTTGGAATTTTTTTGGCCCAATGTGTTTTATGGCCAAATCAGCTGGTCAAAACCTATGGAGCGTGTACAAGGTGCCTTGAATGACCATCTATGGCATGATAGCCGCACATCCACTGTAAGTGGCATATGATTGAATACCAGCCAGGATACTGTCAGTTGCTTTTAGCCTAATTGTTGTGATAAACTTATTAAATAGGTAAGTATTCAAATCTATTTGATAAGTTTTCTTTGAATGCACTCTGCGACAGCGGAGGGCAGCCCAATTCTCTTGAAAAATGCAAGAAAAAAAATTGCACTAATTTAAAAGTTAGCTTTTAGGCCGATTTTCGTCCAAAATGGCCGAAATTCGGGTCCCCCCAAATTTTCAACTGATGATTACTCCACGTACACTTGAGCTACAAACGTCGTTTTGGGCTCGTTGGAATTGTCCTGAGCTCAAATTTATGAAACCAGATGAAAAAAATGAACTTTGAACGAAAAAAAAAACAAACATTTTGAAAATTTCATTTTTTGCACCACCACGCTCGATTAGGCTTAACTTTTTGGTATCACCGAGATTTCAAAAGCTCATAACTTTGTGTTGGACCGACGAAATTGGTTCATTTTCTCAGTCCCCCAAGATTTGACTATGATCTTGTGATCCAAATAATAAAATTTGGAAATTTTAAAATTTTTGGGCAAGTTATGGCCGTTCGCGCAATTCACCAGGCTCGATTGGGCTTATTTTTTTGACATCACCGAAATTCAAAAGGCTATAACTCAAAGACCCCAAAAGTTATCTCCATTATTTTTGACCTATCAGCAGCTGATTGTACACAAAATTGATACTGCAAAAGAAATTTTTCGGTTTTCTTTTGTTTTGGCCAAAATTTGACCCATTGAAAATTTTTGTACCACGCTCGATTAGGCTTAACTTTTTGACATCACCGAACTTTAAACAGCATTAACTCTTAGCGCATAAAAGTAAAAGAATTACTTTTGCTTTAAATAAAAGCCTACAATACCTGGTGTTCCCAGGCGGTCTCCCATCCAAGTACTAACCAGGCCCAATGTTGCTTAACTTCGGTGATCGGACGAGAACCGGTGCATTCAACATGGTATGGTCGTAGGCATTTGAGTTACTCCGCTTTCATTTATATCCTTACTAGCTTTTGTATATGTACATTACTTTTAAAACACTCGCCCTCGCGCGAGAGTAAAAATATGCTCTTATACCATGTAAAATTTTGCACGCTCACGTTATAATTTATGCATTTCAAACAGAATACTAAAAAATTGACATTGTTTGGAATTTTTTTGGCCCAATGTGTTTTATGGCCAAATCAGCTGGTCAAAACCTATGGAGCGTGTACAAGGTGTCTTGGATGACCATCTATGGCATGATAGCCGCACATCCACTGTAAGTGGCATATGATTGAATACCAGCCAGGATACTGTCAGTTGCTTTTAGCCTAATTGTTGTGATAAACTTATTAAATAGGTAAGTATTCAAATATATTTGATAAGTTTTCTTTGAATGCACTCTGCGACAGCGGAGGGCAGTCAAATTCTCTTGAAAAATGCAAGAAAAAAAATTGCACTAACGTAAAAGTTAGCTTTTAGGCCGATTTTCGTCCAAAATGGCCGAAATTCGGGTCCCCCCAAATTTTCAACTGATGATTACTCCACGTACACTTGAGCTACAAACGTCGTTTTGGGCTCGTTGGAATTGTCCTGAGCTCAGATTTATGAAACAAGATGAAAAAAATAAACTTTGAAGGAAAAAAAACAAAAATTTTGAAAATTTCATTTTTTGCACCACGCTCGATTAGACTTAACTTTTTGGTATCACCAAGATTTCAAAAGCTTATAACTTTGTGTTGGACCGACGAAATTGGTTCATTTTCTCAGTCCCCCAAGATTTGACTATTATCTTGTGATCCAAATAATAAAATTTGGAAATTTTAAAATTTTTGGGCAAGTTATGGCCGTTCGCGCAATTCACCAGGCTCGATTGGGCTTATTTTTTCGACATCACCGAAATTCAAAAGGCTATAACTCAAAGAACCCAAAAGTTATCTCCATTATTTTTGACCTATCAGCAGCTGATTGTACACAAAATTGATACTGCAAAAGAAATTTTTCGGTTTTCTTTTGTTTTGGCCAAAATTTGACCCATTGAAAATTTTTGCACCACGCTCGATTAGGCTTAACTTTTTGACATCACCGAACTTTAAACAGCAATAACTCTTAGCGCATAAAAGTAAAAGAATTACCTTTGCTTCAAATAAAAGCCTACAACACCTGGTGTTCCCAGGCGGTCTCCCATCCAAGTACTAACCAGGCCCAATGTTGCTTAACTTCGGTGATCGGACGAGAACCGGTGCATTCAACATGGTATGGTCGTAGGCATTTGAGTTACTCCGCTTTCATTTATATCCTTACTAGCTTATGTATATGTACATTACTTTTAAAACACTCACCCTCGCGCGAGAGTAAAAATATGCTCTTATACCATGTAAAATTTTGCACGCTCACGTTATAATTTATGCATTTCAAACAAAATACTGAAAATTGACATTGTTTGGAATTTTTCGGCCCAATGTGTTTTATGGCCAAATCAGCTGGTCAAAACCTATGGAGCGTGTACAAGGTGCCTTGAATGACCATCTATGGCGTGATAGCCGCACATCCACTGTAAGTGGCATATGATTGAATACCAGCCAGGATACTGTCAGTTGCTTTTAGACTAATTGTTGTGATAAACTTATTAAATAGGTAAGTATTCAAATCTATTTGATAAGTTTTCTTTGAATTCACTCTGCGACAGCGGAGGGCAGCCCAATTCTCTTGAAAAATGCAAGAAAATAAATTGCACTAACTTAAAATTTAGCTTTTAGGCCGATTTTCGTCCAAAATGGCCGAAATTCGGGTCCCCCCAAATTTTCAACTGATGATTACTCCACGTACACTTGAGCTACAAACGTCGTTTTGGGCTCGTTGGAATTGTCCTGAGCTCAAATTTATGAAACCAGATGAAAAAAATGAACTTTGAAAGAAAAAAAACAAAAATTTTGAAAATTTCATTTTTTGCACCACGCTCGATTAGGCTTAACTTTTTGGTATCACCGAGATTTCAAAAGCTTATAACTTTGTGTTGGACCGACGAAATTGGTTCATTTTCTCAGTCCCCCAAGATTTGACTATGATCTTGTGATCCAAATAATAAAATTTGGAAATTTTAAAATTTTTGGGCAAGTTATGGCCGTTCGCGCAATTCACCAGGCTCGACTGGGCTTATTTTTTTGACATCACCGAAATTCAAAAGGCTATAACTCAAAGACCCCAAAAGTTATCTCCATTATTTTTGACCTATCAGCAGTTGATTGTACACAAAATTGATACTGCAAAAGAAATTTTTCGGTTTTCTTTTGTTTTGGCCAAAATTTGACCCATTGAAAATTTTTGCACCACGCTCGATTAGGCTTAACTTTTTGACATCACCGAACTTTAAACAGCAATAACTCTTAGCGCATAAAAGTAAAAGAATTACTTTTGCTTTAAATAAAAGCCTACAACACCTGGTGTTCCCAGGCGGTCTCCCATCCAAGTACTAACCAGGCCCAATGTTGCTTAACTTCGGTGATCGGACGAGAACCGGTGCATTCAACATGGTATGGTCGTAGGCATTTGAGTTACTCCGCTTTCATTTATATCCTTACTAGCTTATGTATATGTACATTACTTTTAAAACACTCGCCCTCGCGCGAGAGTAAAAATATGCTCTTATACCATGTAAAATTTTGCACGCTCACGTTATAATTTATGCATTTCAAACAAAATACTGAAAATTGACATTGTTTGGAATTTTTTTGGCCCAATGTGTTTTATGGCCAAATCAGCTGGTCAAAACCTATGGAGAGTGTACAAGGTGCCTTGAATGACCATCTATGGCATGATAGCCGCACATCCACTGTAAGTGGCATATGATTGAATACCAGCCAGGATACTGTCAGTTGCTTTTAGCCTAATTGTTGTGATAAACTTATTAAATAGGTAAGTATTCAAATCTATTTGATAAGTTTTCTTTGAATGCACTCTGCGACAGCGGAGGGCAGCCCAATTCTCTTGAAAAATGCAAGAAAATAAATTGCACTAACTTAAAATTTAGCTTTTAGGCTGATTTTCGTCCAAAATGGCCGAAATTCGGGTCCCCCCAAATTTTCAACTGATGATTACTCCACGTACACTTGAGCTACAAACGTCGTTTTGGGCTCGTTGGAATTTTCCTGAGCTCAAATTTATGAAACCAGATGAAAAAAATGAACTTTGAACGAAAAAAAAAACAAAAATTTTGAAAATTTCATTTTTTGCACCACGCTCGATTAGGCTTAACTTTTTGGTATCACCGAGATTTCAAAAGCTTATAACTTTGTGTTGGACCGACGAAATTGGTTCATTTTCTCAGTCCTCCAAGATTTGACTATGATCTTGTGATCCAAATAATAAAAATTGGAAATTTTAAAATTTTTGGGTCAGTTATGGCCGTTCGCGCAATTCACCAGGCTCGATTGGGCTTATTTTTTTGACATCACCGAAATTCAAAAGGCTATAACTCAAAGACCCCAAAAATTATCTCCATTATTTTTGACTTATCAGCAGTTGATTGTACACAAAATTGATACTGCAAAAGAAATTTTTCGGTTTTCTTTTGTTTTGGCCAAAATTTGACCCATTGAAAATTTTTGCACCACGCTCGATTAGGCTTAACTTTTTGACATCACCGAACTTTAAACAGCAATAACTCTTAGCGCATAAAAGTAAAAGAATTACTTTTGCTTTAAATAAAAGCCTACAACACCTGGTGTCCCAGGCGGTCTCCCATCCAAGTACTAACCAGGCCCAATGTTGCTTAACTTCGGTGATCGGACGAGAACCGGTGCATTCAACATGGTATGGTCGTAGGCATTTGAGTTACTCCGCTTTCATTTATAGCCTTACTAGCTTATGTATATGTACATTACTTTTAAAACACTCGCCCTCGCGCGAGAGTAAAAATATGCTCTTATACCATGTAAAATTTTGCACGCTCACGTTATAATTTATGCATTTCAAACAAAATACTGAAAATTGACATTGTTTGGAATTTTTTTGGCCCAATGTGTTTTATGGCCAAATCAGCTGGTCAAAACCTATGGAGCGTGTACAAGGTGCCTTGAATGACCATCTATGGCATGATAGCCGCACATCCACTGTAAGTGGCATATGATTGAATACCAGCCAGGATACTGTCAGTTGCTTTTAGCCTAATTGTTGTGATAAACTTATTAAATAGGTAAGTATTCAAATCTATTTGATAAGTTTTCTTTGAATGCACTCTGCGACAGCGGAGGGCAGCCCAATTCTCTTGAAAAATGCAAGAAAATAAATTGCACTAACTTAAAATTTAGCTTTTAGGCCGATTTTCGTCCAAAATGGCCGAAATTCGGGTCCCCCCAAATTTTCAACTGATGGTTACTCCACGTACACGTGAGCTACAAACGTCGTTTTGGGCTCGTTGGAATTTTCCTGAGCTCAAATTTATGAAACCAGATGAAAAAAATGAACTTTGAACGAAAAAAAAAACAAAAATTTTGAAAATTTCATTTTTTGCACCACGCTCGATTAGGCTTAACTTTTTGGTATCACCGAGATTTCATAAGCTTATAACTTTGTGTTGGACCGACGAAATTGGTTCATTTTCTCAGTCCCCCAAGATTTGACTATTATCTTGTGATCCAAATAATAAAAATTGGAAATTTTAAAATTTTTGGGCAAGTTATGGCCGTTCGCGCAATTCACCAGGCTCGATTGGGCTTATTTTTTTGACATCACCGAAATTCAAAAGGCTATAACTCAAAGACCCCAAAAGTTATCTCCATTATTTTTGACCTATCAGCAGTTGATTGTACACAAAATTGATACTGCAAAAGAAATTTTTCGGTTTTCTTTTGTTTTGGCCAAAATTTGACCCATTGAAAATTTTTGCACCACGCTCGATTAGGCTTAACTTTTTGACATCACCGAACTTTAAACAGCAATAACTCTTAGCGCATAAAAGTAAAAGATTTACTTTTGCTTTAAATAAAAGCCTACAACACCTGGTGTTCCCAGGCGGTCTCCCATCCAAGTACTAACCAGGCCCAATGTTGCTTAACTTCGGTGATCGGACGAGAACCGGTGCATTCAACATGGTATGGTCGTAGGCATTTGAGTTACTCCGCTTTCATTTATATCCTTACTAGCTTATGTATATGTACATTACTTTCAAAACACTCGCCCTCGCGCGAGAGTAAAACTATGCTCTTATACCATGTAAAATTTTGCACGCTCACGTTATAATTTATGCATTTCAAACAAAATACTGAAAATTGACATTGTTTGGAATTTTTTTGGCCCAATGTGTTTTATGGCCAAATCAGCTGGTCAAAACCTATGGAGCGAGTACAAGGTGCCTTGAATGACCATCTATGGCATGAAAGCCGCACATCCACTGTAAGTGGCATATGATTGAATACCAGCCAGGATACTGTCAGTTGCTTTTAGCCTAATTGTTGTGATAAAATTATTAAATAGGTAAGTATTCAAATCTATTTGATAAGTTTTCTTTGAATGCACTCTGCGACAGCGGAGGGCAGCCCAATTCTCTTGAAAAATGCAAGAAAAAAAATTGCACTAACTTAAAAGTTAGCTTTTAGGCCGATTTTCGTCCAAAATGGCCGAAATTCGGGTCCCCCCAATTTTTCGTTGAGCTACGAACGTCGTTTTGGGCTCGTTGGAATTGTCCTGAGCTCAAATTTATGAAACAAGATGAAAAAAATGAACTTTGAACGGAAAAAAAACAAAAATTTTGAAAATTTCATTTTTTGCACCACGCTCGATTAGGCTTAACTTTTTGGTATCACCGAGATTTCAAAAGCTTATAACTTTGTGTTGGACCGACGAAATTGGTTCATTTTCTCAGTCCCCCAAGATTTGACTATGATCTTGTGATCCAAATAATAAAAATTGGAAATTTTACAATTTTTGGGCAAGTTATGGCCGTTCGCGCAATTCACCAGGCTCCATTGGGCTTATTTTTTTGACATCACCGAAATTCAAAAGGCTATAACTCAAAGACCCCAAAAGTTATCTCCATTATTTTTGACCTATCAGCAGCTGATTGTACTCAAAATTGATACTGCAAAAGAAATTTTTCGGTTTTCTTTTGTTTTGGCCAAAATTTGACCCATTGAAAATTTTTGCACCACGCTCGATTAGGCTTAACTTTTTGAGATCACTGAACTTTAAACAGCAATAACTCTTTGCGCATAAAAGTAAAAGAATTACTTTTGCTTTAAATAAAAGCCTACAACACCTGGTGTTCCCAGGCGGTCTCCCATCCAAGTACTAACCAGGCCCAATGTTGCTTAACTTCGGTGATCGGACGAGAACCGGTGCATTCAACATGGTATGGTCGTAGGCATTTGAGTTACTCCGCTTTCATTTATATCCTTACTAGCTTATGTCTATGTACATTACTTTTAAAACACTCGCCCTCGCGCGAGAGTAAAAATATGCTCTTATACTATGTAAAATTTTGCACGCTCACGTTATAATTTATGCATTTCAAACAAAATACTGAAAATTGACATTGTTTGGAATTTTTTTGGCCCAATGTGTTTTATGGCCAAATCAGCTGGTCAAAACCTATGGAGCGTGTACAAGGTGCCTTGAATGACCATCTATGGCATGATAGCCGCACATCCACTGTAAGTGGCATATGATTGAATACCAGCCAGGATACTGTCAGTTGCTTTTAGCCTAATTGTTGTTATAAACTTATTAAATAGGTAAGTATTCAAATCTATTTGCTAAGTTTTCTTTGAATGCACTCTGCGACAGCGGAGGGCAGCCCAATTCTCTTGAAAAATGCAAGAAAAAAATTGCACTAACTTAAAAGTTAGCTTTTAGGCCGATTTTCGTCCAAAATGGCCGAAATTCGGGTCCCCCCAAATTTTCAACTGATGATTACTCCACGTACACTTGAGCTACAAACGTCGTTTTGGGCTCGTTGGAATTTTCCTGAGCTCAAATTTATGAAACCAGATGAAAAAAATGAACTTTGAACGAAAAAAAACAAAAATTTTGAAAATTTCATTTTTTGCACCACGCTCGATTAGGCTTAACTTTTTGGTATCACCGAGATTTCAAAAGCTCATAACTTTGTGTTGGACCGACGAAATTGGTTCATTTTCTCAGTCCCCCAAGATTTGACTATGATCTTGTGATCCAAATAATAAAATTTGGAAATTTTAAAATTTTTGGGCAAGTTATGGCCGTTCGCGCAATTCACCAGGCTCGACTGGGCTTATTTTTTTGACATCACCGAAATTCAAAAGGCTATAACTCAAGGCTATAATTTATGATCCAAATAATAAAATTTGGAAATTTTAAAATTTTTGGGCAAGTTATGGCCGTTCGCGCAATTCACCAGGCTCGACTGGGCTTATTTTTTTGACATCACCGAAATTCAAAAGGCTATAACTCAAAGACCCCAAAAGTTATCTCCATTATTTTTGACCTATCAGCAGCTGATTGTACACAAAATTGATACTGCAAAAGAAATTTTTCGGTTTTCTTTTGTTTTGGCCAAAATTTGACCCATTGAGAATTTTTGCCCCACGCTCGATTAGGCTTAACTTTTTGACATCACCGAACTTTAAACAGCAATAACTCTTAGCGCAAAAAAGTAAAAGAATTACTTTTGCTTTAAATAAAAGCCTACAACACCTGGTGTTCCCAGGCGGTCTCCCATCCAAGTACTAACCAGGCCCAATGTTGCTTAACTTCGGTGATCGGACGAGAACCGGTGCATTCAACATGGTATGGTCGTAGGCATTTGAGTTACTCCGCTTTCATTTATATCCTTACTAGTTTATGTCTATGTACATTACTTTTAAAACACTCGCCCTCGCGCGAGAGTAAAAATATGCTCTTATACCATGTAAAATTTTGCACGCTCACGTTATAATTTATGCATTTCAAACAAAATACTAAAAATTGACATTGTTTGGAATTTTTTTGGCCCAATGTGTTTTATGGCCAAATCAGCTGGTCAAAACCTATGGAGCGTGTACAAGGTGCCTTGAATGACCATCTATGGCATGATAGCCGCACATCCACTGTAAGTGGCATATGATTGAATACCAGCCAGGATACTAATTGTCTAATTGTTGTGATAAACTAATTAAATAGGTAAGTATTCAAATCTATTTGATAAGTTTTCTTTGAATGCACTCTGCGACAGCGGAGGGCAGCCCAATTCTCTTGAAAAATGCAAGAAAAAAAATTGCACTAACTTAAAAGTTAGCTTTTAGGCCGATTTTCGTCCAAAATGGCCGAAATTCGGGTCCCCCCAAATTTTCAACGGATGATTACTCCACGTACACTTGAGCTACAAACGTCGTTTTGGGCTCGTTGGAATTGTCCTGAGCTCAAATTTATGAAACAAGATGAAAAAAATGAACTTTGCACGAAAAAAAAAACAAAAATTTTGAAAATTTCATTTTTTGCACCACGCTCGATTAGGCTTAACTTTTTGGTATCACCGAGATTTCAAAAGCTTATAACTTTGTGTTGGACCGACGAAATTGGTTCATTTTCTCAGTCCCCCAAGATTTGACTATGATCTTGTGATCCAAATAATAAAATTTGGAAATTTTAAAATTTTTGGGCAAGTTATGGCCGTTCGCGCAATTCACCAGGCTCGATTGGGCATATTTTTTTGACATCACCGAAATTCAAAAGGCTATAACTCAAAGACCCCAAAAGTTATCTCCATTATTTTTGACCTATCAGCAGTTGATTGTACACAAAATTGATACTGCAAAAGAAATTTTTCGGTTTTCTTTTGTTTTGGCCAAAATTTGACCCATTGAAAATTTTTGCACCACGCTCGATTAGGCTTAACTTTTTGACATCACCGAACTTTAAACAGCAATAACTCTTAGCGCATAAAAGTAAAAGAAATTCTTTTGCTTTAAATAAAAGCCTACAACACCTGGTGTTCCCAGGCGGTCTCCCATCCAAGTACTAACCAGGCCCAATGTTGCTTAACTTCGGTGATCGGACGAGAACCGGTGCATTCAACTTGGTATGGTCGTAGGCATTTGAGTTACTCCGCTTTCATTTATATCCTTACTAGCTTATGTCTATGTACATTACTTTTAAAACACTCGCCCTCGCGCGAGAGTAAAAATATGCTCTTATACCATGTAAAATTTTGCAAGCTCACGTTATAATTTATGCACTTCAAACAAAATACTGAAAATTGACAATGTTTGGAATTTTTTTGGCCCAATGTGTTTTATGGCCAAATCACCTGGTCAAAACCTATGGAGCGTGTACATGGTGCCTTGAATGACCATCTATGGCATGATAGCCGCACATCCACTGTAAGTGGCATATGATTGAATACCAGCCAGGATACTGTCAGTTGCTTTTAGCCTAATTGTTGTGATAAACTTATTAAATAGGTAAGTATTCAAATCTATTTGATAAGTTTTCTTTGAATGCACTCTGCCACAGCGGAGGGCAGCCCAATTCTCTTGAAAAATGCAAGAAAAAAATTGCACTAACGTAAAAGTTAGCTTTTAGGCCGATTTTCGTCCAAAATGGCCGAAATTCGGGTCCCCCCAAATTTTCAACTGATGATTACTCCACGTACACTTGAGCTACAAACGTCGTTTTGGGCTCGTTGGAATTTTCCTGAGCTCAAAATTATGAAACAAGATGAAAAAAATTAACTTTGAACGAAAAAAAAACAAACATTTTGAAAATTTCTTTTTTTGCACCACGCTCGATTAGGCTTAACTTTTTGGAATCACCGAGATTTCAAAAGCTTATAACTTTGTGTTGGACCGACGAAATTGGTTCATTTTCTCAGTCCCCCAAGATTTGACTATGATCTTGTGATCCAAATAATAAAATTTGGAAATTTTAAAATTTTTGGGCAAGTTATGGCCGTTCGCGCAATTCACCAGGCTCGATTGGGCTTATTTTTTTGACATCACCGAAATTCAAAAGGCTATAACTCAAAGACCCCAAAAGTTATCTCCATTATTTTTGACCTATCAGCAGCTGATTGTACACAAAATTGATACTGCAAAAGAAATTTTTCGGTTTTTTTTTGTTTTGGCCAAAATTTGACCCATTGAAAATTTTTGCACCATGCTCGATTAGGCCTAACTTTTTGACATCACCGAACTTTAAACAGCAATAACTCTTAGCGCATAAGAGTAAAAGAATTACTTTTGCTTTAAATAAAAGCCTACAACACCTGGTGTTCCCAGGCGGTCTCCCATCCAAGTACTAACCAGGCCCAATGTTGCTTAACTTCGGTGATCGGACGAGAACCGGTGCATTCAACATGGTATGGTCGTAGGCATTTGAGTTACTCCGCTTTCATTTATATCCTTACTAGCTTATGTCTATGTACATTACTTTTAAAACACTCGCCCTCGCGCGAGAGTAAAAATATGCTCTTATACCATGTAAAATTTTGCACGCTCACGTTATAATTTATGCATTTCAAACAAAATACTGAAAATTGACATTGTTTGGAACTTTTTTGGCCCAATGTGTTTTATGGCCAAATCAGCTGGTCAAAACCTATGGAGCGTGTACAAGGTGCCTTGAATGACCATCTATGGCATGATAGCCGCACATCCACTGTAAGTGGCATATGATTGAATACCAGTCAGGATACTGTCAGTTGCTTTTAGCCTAATTGTTGTGATAAACTTATTAATTAGGTAAGTATTCAAATCTATTTGATAAGTTTTCTTTGAATGCCCTCTGCGACAGCGGAGGGCAGCCCAATTCTCTTGAAAAATGCAAGAAAAAAAATTGCACCAACGTAAAAGTTAGCTTTTAGGCCGATTTTCGTCCAAAATGGCCGAAATTGGGGTCCCCCCAAATTTTCAAATGATGATTACTCCACGTACACTTGAGCCACAAACGTCGTTTTGGGCTCGTTGGAATTTTCCTGAGCTCAAATTTTTGAAACAAGATGAAAACAATGAACTTTGAACGAAAAAAAAAACAAAAATTTTGAAAATTTCATTTTTTGCACCACGCTCGATTAGGCTTAACTTTTAGGTATCACCGATATTTCAAAAGCTTATAACTTTGTGTTCGACCGACGAAATTGGTTCATTTTCTCAGTCCTCCAAGATTTGACTATGATCTTGTGATCCAAAAAATAAAATTTGGAAATTTTAAAATTTTTGGGCAAGTTATGGCCGTTCGCGCAATTCACCAGGCTCGATTGGGCTTATTTTTTTGACATCACCGAAATTCAAAAGGCTATAACTCAAAAACCCCAAAAGTTATCTTCATTATTTTTGACCTATCAGCAGCTGATTGTACACAAAATTGATACTGCAAAAGAAATTTTTCGGTTTTTTTTTGTTTTGGCCAAAATTTGACCCATTGAAAATTTTTGCACCATGCTCGATTAGGCCTAACTTTTTGACATCACCGAACTTTAAACAGCAATAACTCTTAGCGCATAAGAGTAAAAGAATTACTTTTGCTTTAAATAAAAGCCTACAACACCTGGTGTTCCCAGGCGGTCTCCCATCCAAGTACTAACCAGGCCCAATGTTGCTTAACTTCGGTGATCGGACGAGAACCGGTGCATTCAACATGGTATGGTCGTAGGCATTTGAGTTACTCCGCTTTCATTTATATCCTTACTAGCTTATGTCTATGTACATTACTTTTAAAACACTCGCCCTCGCGCGAGAGTAAAAATATGCTCTTATACCATGTAAAATTTTGCACGCTCACCTTATAATTTATGCATTTCAAACAAAATACTGAAAATTGACATTGTTTGGAATTTTTTTGGCCCAATGTGTTTTATGGCCAAATCAGCTGGTCAAAACCTATGGAGCGTGTACAAGGTGCCTTGAATGACCATCTATGGCATGATAGCCGCACATCCACTGTAAGTGGCATATGATTGAATACCAGCCAGGATACTGTCAGTTGCTTTTAGCCTAATTGTTGTGATAATTTGGCTCGTGATTATATCAAAATTACCTTTTCTTTTGTTACCGAGATTAAACTGAAGATAAATTTGAATTGTTTTCCACGCATTACTTACTTTTGGACATGGCTGATAGCCAGTCGCCTTCTTTCTCTGAAGTTCTCGCTGAGGGCATTGCAAGACCTCATATTAAAGTCACTTCAATCTTAAAAATGACCATCATTCCTCCCTTTTCAAAAGAACATTTCAAGTCTAATGCTAGTTTCGAAGCTGCCTCAAAAAAAAACCATTGTTGACATCTTGTCCTCCTTTAAACCCCATCATCGAGATCAAATTACCATCTCCAAAGCTTTCTCTACTGTCAAAGAAAAAAGATTACCTGACCATCATGAAGACAGAAGGACTGCAGCTCCTTGACAAAACTATCTTCCCAACGGGTGACCACTTCTGGAGATACGATCCAACCGGGTTTCCAAAGACGGCCATGCTACGCATGAACCAGGTGCCCGGGCTTTGTGACGATGAGGCAGTCCTCGAAGCCCTGCAGCTCCCCCCAACAGTTCAAGTGGAGGGAGAAGTTACGCGTCAACGCGAGAAGTGTGGACAGGGGAGCTTCTTCAATGGTAAAGCTTCGGCCATTATCAGGATCCCCAATGAGAGCGCTGAAACTGACCTGAGGCAGTGGTCGTTCAACGCTGTCAAAACTCGGCCATTCAAATGGCTCGATCTACCCTTCAACGCGCATGTCCCGTCAATTCATTCCTGCAGTCTATGCAAGGAAGAGAAAAAGCCTTATATTGGTCATGATGATTCCTGGTGTCGGATCAGGAGACAACAACCACCAGAGGTCAACCAGACGACATCTGATTTGGCCACAAGCAATTCTGCTGATGGGACTCCGGCCTCTGAGGGCCGAATGGATGAGGAGGACTGGCATGTGATGAAGGCGCGCAGTAGCCTCAGAAGGAGTGGGGCGTTCAGCCGCCAGAAATCACAGAGACGACACAGCAGCCCAGACGCGGAGAAGCAGACTCCATCAAAACTGCAAAAAAGAGAACAACAGGTATCGAGGCTAAAAACTTCTCAGACATAAACTTTTTCATAATGTTGTGCTTTAAATTTCTAAAAAACAGCGGTTTCACTGAGAAGCTGAAACCTCTAGGCAACCTTGTTCCAAAAAGAAAGCCAGAACGTGGGAAAACGTCGCATAAACACTACATTTTAGGTCTAAAATTAAAAAAACTAGACGCTCTAACCTCTAAAAAAAACAGTCTTTTTCGTTAATAGAGGTCTGAGCTTTAAACTCCAGACAGGCAGTTTGCATAGTTCAGTACTATTGTCTACATTTTTTACCCTTAATTGGATTTTTGACACATTTTTTGAAAGTCAAAATGCTTTGACCTTTAAAATTTTTGAATCATGCAGCGTTTGCTGCAAGGGGTCTGTCGATCTCCTCAGCAGGGCCTTTTCGGACCTTGGTGGTCTAGTCAATTGTTTGACTGGACACCGGAGAGACGAGAAAGTTTTCTTGGGGATGGGTAATGCAAGACATCACTTACTGGTACATTTAACCTTGACTTACATCGTAATAACGGCTAAGACGAAATTAGTAACTTTGCATGCGATTTGCATAGGAAAAATTTATAACTTAGTCAAGACGTGCCTGTTTTCAGAACGTCCTAGAGGTTATAAGGACCATATCAGTATGAATTGCATCTATATTGACCTCAGCAAGCCAAAATTTGAAAGAAAAGTACGACATGACTACGTTATAGCATTTCCAGAATCAAAACTGTATGTATTAAGCTTAAAAGAAAACGCCATCTTGATCAATTTTAAACTGTATAATTCATTCCAAACATGCAAACAGTGTAAGTTAGAAATTTTGAATTTTTTATCAACCGAAAACTGAAATTTTCAGAGATTTTACCAAATCCGTAACGTTTCGGCTCTGACAAAGTCAGAATCTGGCAGTATATACTGCTCTATTTGCATCAATCCCCACAGTAAGGACTTTCCAGTCCTTACTGCCCTAGATAGAAAGCATGATAGGCAACGGGGAGATACGTTGATTTTGGTGGTGGTGCTATTAAAACCCCAGCAGGTCTTTACTCATAGAACCCCGAATAACATTATGAAACCGGCTATCTTTATTTTTTCAAATTCGCATGCAAAATTATTTCCAACAGACTTATAATCTAGTCATGACGTGCTTTTATACATTAAACTGTAGAGGTCTAGGTAATCACCTCAAACTTCTAGGCATCCTGGTTGATCTGAATAAGCCAAAAAATGGGGGGAAATTACATCATGACTACGTTATAGCGTTACAAGAAACAAAATTGTATGTATTAAGCTCAAAGCATAAGGCCATTTTGACCAGCTATAAATTGAATTATCTAATCCAGCCATGCAGCCAAAATAACTCAGGAGGTTTACTTTTATTATTTCCCAATAAATGGAAAATTCAGAGTTTTTACCAAAGCCACATGGCTTTGGCCCTGAAAGAGTCAGAATCTGGCAGCTAGTACTGCTCTATATATATCAATCCCCTCAGCAAGGACTACTCAGTCCTTACTGGCCTAGCTAACAAATTAGCTGAGCAACGGAGAGATACATTGGTTTTGGTTGGGGGTGATTTTAACTGCCGATCAAGTTCTGAATTATGCAATCTTGCATTACATCGTAGTGACCGGCGGTTCCAAAGATATCAAATAATTTGCAACATTTTCGAATCAATTGGATGCTTTGACCTTTTCAAGGTCTGAAACAAAGTGTATCCCACCCATTTTGACCAAAAATCAAAATCTGAATCGCGTCTAGACTACATTTTTAGAAATAAAATTGACGAAATAACGACCTTGACTACATTATACACAAATTATAGCGACCATAATGCATTACATGCATGTTTTTCAAATTTTCAAGATTTTATGCATGTAAATGGCCAAAGTTACTGGAAATTGAATTATAACGTAGTTAGAGAGCACAAAAAGCCTTCAGAACTGGTAGAAACACTCCAGGGGCTGTCTGATGAGTCTCTGAAACTGCCATTATCAGGGACATACGACAAATTTAAAGCCAGACTTCGTGACTGGTTGCGTTTTTTATGCATTAATGGCCATAGACAATTGAATAAAGATATCGCCCCCTACATACAAAGTAGTACGCCTGCAGATATACATTCCATCAATTCAGAGACAACCAGACAGCCCCAGTTGGCCTCTAGACAGGCCAACTGTCCTTACTCTTCTCTCCGAGACGAGATGGACTTGAGGACCAAATTTAAGTCCATTCGTGGATTTTATTTGGACCTCAACCATGGTGATTCGGGTGCGCTTAAATCACTGCTAAGTTACTTCAAAGTTAATAAAAGTATTAAGCAAATAAAGCTGAAAAGTGGTGAAATTTCCTATGACATTGATGAAGTTTTGAACGAATTCTCGAGCTTTTACTCCAATATTTACTATAAAAAAACGGTTGCTGACGCCAACTACGCACCCAGGGATGAGCTTTTGAATGTTTTTAAGCTGCGGAATTCAAAACGAATAAAGAAAATTACCAAAATGTTTAATAATTCGCCAATAGGTGAAGAGGAAGTGAAGCAAGCTATAAATAAATTAAATAAAAATAGCGCACCTGGATCTGATGGTCTGACTTCAGACTTGTATAAAAACCACTCAAATTTTTTTG
This sequence comes from Symsagittifera roscoffensis, assembly GCF_963678635.1. Lineage (NCBI taxonomy): Eukaryota > Metazoa > Xenacoelomorpha > Acoela > Convolutidae > Symsagittifera > Symsagittifera roscoffensis. The sequence goes on along the minus strand of NC_087067.1, from coordinate 33,197,898 downwards.
CTCCGTTGCTCGCTGAATTATTTAACTCGATGTGCTACAATAAAGCGGCACCTAGGTCGTTTCTCATTTCAATAATAAAACTCATCCCAAAAATTGAAATTAGTTTAAATGTGGACGAATTCCGACCAATAAGCCTCCTTAACACTGATCTCAAAATTCTTTCCCATGTTCTGGCATCTTGTTTAAGAGACCCTTTAAATAATCTAATACGCAAACATCAACTTGCTTATTTGCCAAAGCGCAGTATTCATACAGCCATAATTAGGGCTAGATTAGCTCAAGAAAAACTCGGAAAATCTAATTGTGTGGTAGCCATCGATTTCAGTAAGGCTTTTGACCGTATGGACCGTGATTACATTTTGAACGTTTTAACAGCCATAGGCTGTCCAGAAATCATAACTTCTTTGATATCGATCATATATACTGATACCAAAGCGATGATAGAAATAGGTGGCTACCTATCACGATCAATTAGAGTCGACAATGGGATTAAACAAGGATGCCCTCTTTCGGCGCTTTTGTTCATTTTAGGAATGGAACCTTTACTCCAAGCCATACGCTTTAATAATTCTATCAAATCCAACCAAGCACTTAAAATTGTGGCATACGCCGATGATATTAGTGTTTTCATTAAACGCGCTTGTATCGGAAATTTACTTGATGAAATCAATAAGTTCAATTTGGTATCAAAACTTGCTATAAATGTAGATAAAACCAAAGTTCTGAGTTTAGGTTTCGTGCCTAAACAGTTGAAGAAAGTATCAGCCCTTAAATTATTAGGCATACGCTTAAGCTTGAATGATTCATTGAAAATTAAAACCAAGTTATTGGAAGATACGATTAATAATTCAGCTAAATTCAGCTTAAAATGTATGACTCTCCGGGCGCGAAGCCTGAATATTGAGACTTTTGTGACCTCAAGACTCGTATATGTGATGAGGCACTTGGAGTTGACAAAAACTTTCATTGATAGGTTAGAAATGAAATTGATTAACAGTGTATGGCTTGGAGGAAAACATTCAATCAACAAGCAGATCTTATACCTTCCATTCAATAATGGAGGCGCAGGCTTCAAAAATTTAAATTTTTATATTGCGGCTGCAAAAATGTTCGACATGGTATCCCTACTTATTACCTTGGGTAGCAACAAAGAAGTGATCTACTTCAAAAAATCTAAGATTTTCAGATCCTTCAAAAATTTCTTAATTAAAAAAAAACATTTTCATTCTCGAGTATGCTCGAGATAGTTTTCAGCTAGTTCAAAATGGAAAAGTAATTGATCCTATGAAGATGAACATATCTAGTCTTTATGCAGAGTTGATGCTTCCAAATTATAAAACGAAGGTTATAGCTAGAAAAATTGCGAGTTTCTACCCGGATCTTAATCTATCAGACAAATCTTTGATTTTTCAATTCCTAACCAAAATATGGAAACATAAAAAGTTCACCCCTCTAGATAAAAACATTCTCTACTTATTTTTCTTAAACAGTTATCTGGATAAGCCCAGGAAATGGATTAAAAATTTGGTGGACCACCCCCTTTGTTACTCTTGTGAAAGAGAGTTCGAAACCATGCAACATTTGTTTTTCGCTTGTGAAAACTGCTCTACTTTTAAAGAAAAACTTAATTTCAATTCAATAAAAGATCTGCTTGTTGAAGAAAATGTAATAGGCATGAAATACATTGTAGCTAAGCTGATATCATCATGGTGTCAAGATACATCTGAATATCTCAAAAAACTTGGTTCCATTCCATAAAATGACTATCTTCATGGTGTATTATATTACATTTGATGTCGTATTTTTTTTCTGCTAACTGTGACTAAATATGTGTAACTAATAGCTTTCCTTTTTTGTAATTTGTACTTACAATCGTTAATAAATCATTTGAAAGCCTAATTGTTGTGATAAACTTATTAATTAGGTAAGTATTCAAATCTATTTGATAAGTTTTCTTTGAATGCACTCTGCGACAGCGGAGGGCAGCCCAATTCTCTTGAAAAATGCAAGAAAAAAAATTGCACTAACTTAAAAGTTAGCTTTTAGGCCGATTTTCGTCCAAAATGGCCGAAATTCGGGTCCCCCCAAATTTTCAACTGCTGATTACTCCACGTACACTTGAGCTACAAACGTCGTTTTGGGCTCGTTGGAATTGTCCTGAGCTCAAATTTATGAAACGAGATGAAAAAAATGAACTTTGAACAAAAAAAAAAATTTTGAAAATTTCATTTTTTGCACCACGCTCGATTAGGCTTAACTTTTTGGTATCACCGAGATTTCAAAAGCTTATAACTGTGTGTTGGACCGACGAAATTGGTTCATTTTCTCAGTCCCCCAAGATTTGACTATGATCTTGTGATCCAAATAATAAAATTTGGAAATTTTAAAATTTTTGGGCAAGTTATGGCCGTTCGCGCAATTCACCAGGCTCGATTGGGCTTATTTTTTTGAAATCACCGAAATTCAAAAGGCTATAACTCAAAGACCCCAAAAGTTATCTCCACTATTTTTGACCTATCAGCAGCTGATTGTACACAAAATTGATACTGCAAAAGAAATTTTTCGGTTTTCTTTTGTTTTGGCCAAAATTTGACCCATTGAAAATTTTTGCACCACGCTCGATTAGGCCTAACTTTTTGACATCACCGAACTTTAAACAGCAATAACTCTTAGCGCATAAAAGTAAAAGAATTACTTTTGCTTTAAATAAAAGCCTACAACACCTGGTGTTCCCAGGCGGTCTCCCATCCAAGTACTAACCAGGCCTAATGTTGCTTAACTTCGGTGATCGGACGAGAACCGGTGCATTCAACATGGTATGGTCGTAGGCATTTGAGTTACTCCGCTTTCATTTATATCCTTACTAGCTTATGTCTATGTACATTACTTTTAAAACACTCGCCCTCGCGCGAGAGTAAAAATATGCTCTTATACCATGTAAAATTTTGCACGCTCACGTTATAATTTATGCATTTCAAACAAAATACTGAAAATTGACATTGTTTGGAATTTTTTTGGCCCAATGTGTTTTATGGCCAAATCAGCTGGTCAAAATCTATGGAGCGTGTACAAGGTGCCTTGAATGACCATCTATGGCATGATAGCCGCACATCCACTGTAAGTGGCATATGATTGAATACCAGCCAGGATGTTGTCAGTTGCTTTTAGCCTAATTGTTGTGATAAACTTATTAAATAGGTAAGTATTCAAATCTATTTGATAAGTTTTCTTTGAATGCACTCTGCGACAGCGGAAGGCAGCCCAATTCTCTTGAAAAATGCAAGAAAAAAAATTGCAACAACTTAAAAGTTAGCTTTTAGGCCGATTTTCGTCCAAAATGGCCGAAATTCGGGTCCCCCCAAATTTTCAACTGATGATTACTCCACGTACACTTGAGCTACAAACGTCGTTTTGGGCTCGTTGGAATTTTCCTGAGCTCAAAATTATGAAACAAGATGAAAAAAATGAACTTTGAACGAAAAAAATCAAAAATTTTGAAAATTTCATTTTTTGCACCACGCTCGATTAGGCTTAACTTTTTGGTATCACCGAGATTTCAAAAGCTTATAACTTTGTGTTGGACCGACGAAATTGGTTCATTTTCTCAGTTCCCCAAGATTTGACTATGATCTTGTTATCCAAATAATAAAATTTGGAAATTTTAAAATTTTTTGGGCAAGTTATGGCCGTTCGCGCAATTCACCAGGCTCGATTGGGCTTATTTTTTTTGACATCATCGAAATTCAAAGGGCTATAACTCAAAAACCTCAAAAGTTATCTCCGTTATTTTTGACCTATCAGCAGCTGATTGTACACAAAAGTGATACTGCAAAAGAAATTTTTCGGTTTTCTTTTGTTTTGGCCAAAATTTGACCCATTGAAAATTTTTGCACCACGCTCGATTAGGCTTAACTTTTTGACATCACCGAACTTTAAACAGCAATAACTCTTAGCGCATAAAAGTAAAAGAATTACTATTGCTTTAAATAAAAGCCTACAACACCTGGTATTCCCAGGCGGTCTCCCATCCAAGTACTAACCAGGCCCAATGTTGCTTAACTTCGGTGATCGGACGAGAGCCGGTGCATTCAACATGGTATGGTCGTAGGCATTTGAGTTACTCCGCTTTCATTTATATCCTTACTAGCTTATGTCTATGTACATTACTTTTAAAACACTCGCCCTCGCGCGAGAGTAAAAATATGCTCCTATACCATGTAAAATTTTGCACGCTCACGTTATAATTTATGCATTTCAAACAAAATACTGAAAATTGACATTGTTTGGAATTTTTTTGGCCCAATGTGTTTTATGGCCAAATCAGCTGGTCAAAACCTATGGAGCGTGTACAAGGTGCCTTGAATGACCATCTATGGCATGATAGCCGCACATCCACTGTAAGTGGCATATGATTGAATACCAGCCAGGATACTGTCAGTTGCTTTTAGCCTAATTGTTGTGATAAACTTATTAAATAGGTAAGTATTCAAATCTATTTGATAAGTTTTCTTTGAATGCACTCTGCGACAGCGGAGGGTAGCCCAATTCTCTTGAAAAATGCAAGAAAAAAATTGCACTAACTTAAAAGTTAGCTTTTAGGCCGATTTTCGTCCAAAATGGCCGAAATTCGGGTCCCCCCAAATTTTCAACTGATGATTACTCCACGTACACTTGAGCTACAAACGTTGTTTTGGGCTCGCTGGAATTGTCCTGAGCTCAAATTTATGAAACAAGATGAAAAAAATGAACTTTGAACGAAAAAAAAAACAAAAATTTTGAAAATTTCATTTTTTGCACCACGCTCGATTAGGCTTAACTTTTTGGTATCACCGAGATTTCAAAAGCTTATAACTTTGTGTTGGACCGACGAAATTAGTTCATTTTCTCAGTCCCCCAAGATTTGACTATGATCTTGTGATCCAAATAACAAAATTTGAAAATTTTAAAATTTTTGGGCAAGTTATGGCCGTTCGCGCAATTCACCAGGCTCGATTGGGCTTATTTTTTTGACATCACCGAAATTCAAAAGGCTATAACTCAAAAACCCCAAAATTAATCTCCATTATTTTTGACCTATCAGCAGCTGATTGTACACAAAATTGATACTGCAAAAGAAATTTTTCGGTTTTCTTTTGTTTTGGCCAAAATTTGACCCATTGAAAATTTTTGCACCACGCTCGATTAGGCTTAACTTTTTGACATCACCGAACTTTAAACAGCAATAACTCTTAGCGCATAAAAGTAAAAGAAATACTTTTGCTTTAAATAAAAGCCTACAACACCTGGTGTTCCCAGGCGGTCTCCCATCCAAGTACTAACCAGGCCCAATGTTGCTTAACTTCGGTGATCGGACGAGAACCGGTGCATTCAACATGGTATGGTCGTAGGCATTTGAGTTACTCCGCTTTCATTTATATCCTTTCTAGCTGATGTCTATGTACATTACTTTTAAAACACTCGCCCTCGCGCGAGAGTAAAAATATGCTCTTATACCATGTAAAATTTTGCATGCTCACGTTATAATTTATGCATTTCAAACAAAATACTGAAAATGGCCCAATGTGTTTTATGGCCAAATCAGCTGGTCAAAACCTATGGAGCGTGTACAAGGTGCCTTGAATGACCATTTATGGCATGATAACCGCACATCCACTGTAAGTGGCATATGATTGAATACCAGCCAGGATACTGTCAGTTGCTTTTAGCCTAATTGTTGTGATAAACTTATTAAATAGGTAAGTATTCAAATCTATTTGATAAGTTTTCTTTGAATGCACTCTGCGACAGCGGAGGGCAGCCCAATTCTCTTGAAAAATGCAAGAAATAAAATTGCACTAACGTAAAAGTTAGCTTTTAGGCCGATTTTCGTCCAAAATGGCCGAAATTCGGGTCCCCCCAAATTTTCAACTGATGATTACTCCACGTACACTTGAGCTACAAACGTCGTTTTGGGCTCGTTGGAATTGTCCTGAGCTCAAATTTATGAAACGAGATGAAAAAATGAACTTTGAACGAAAAAAAAACAAAAATTTTGAAAATTCCATTTTTTGCACCACGCTCGATTAGGCTTAACTTTTTGGTATCACCGAGATTTCAAAATCTTATAACTTTGTGTTGGACCGACGAAATTGGTTCATTTTCTCATTCCCCAAGATTTGACTATGATCTTGTGATCCAAATAATAAAATTTGGAAATTTTAAAATTTTTGGGCAAGTTATGGCCGTTCGCGCAATTCACCAGGCTCGATTGGGCTTATTTTTTTGACATCACCGAAATTCAAAAGGCTATAACTCAAAGACCCCAAAAATTATCTCCATTATTTTTGACCTACCAGCAGCTGATTGTACACAAAATTGACACTGCAAAAGAAATTTTTCGGTTTTCTTTTGTTTTGGCCAAAATTTGACCCATTGAAAATTTTTGCACCACGCTCGATTAGGCTTAACTTTTTGACATCACCGAACTTTAAACAGCAATAACTCTTAGCGCATAAAAGTAAAAGAATTACTTTTGCTTTAAATAAAAGCTTACAACACCTGGTGTTCCCAGGCGGTCTCCCATCCAAGTACTAACCAGGCGCAATGTTGCTTAACTTCGGTGATCGGACGAGAACCGGTGCTTTCAACATGGTATGGTCGTAGGCATTTGAGTTACTCCGCTTTCATTTATATCCTTACTAGCTTATGTCTATGTACATTACTTTTAAAACACTCGCCCTCGCGCGAGAGTAAAAATATGCTCTTATACCATGTAAAATTTTGCACGCTCACGTTATAATTTATGCATTTCAAACAAAGTACTGAAAATTGACATTGTTTGGAATTTTTTGGCCCAATGTGTTTTATGGCCAAATCAGCTGGTCAAAACCTATGGAGCGTGTACAAGGTGCCTTGAATGACCATCTATGGCATGATAGCCGCACATCCACTGTAAGTGGCATATGATTGAATACCAGCCAGGATACTGTCAGTTGCTTTTAGCCTAATTGTTGTGATAAACTTATTAAATAGGTAAGTATTCAAATCTATTTGATAAGTTTTCTTTGAATGCACTCTGCGACAGCGGAGGGCAGCCCAATTCTCTTGAAAAATTCAAGAAAAAAAATTGCACTAACATAAAAGTTAGCTTTTAGGCCGATTTTCGTCCAAAATGGCCGAAATTCGGGTCCCCCCAAATTTTCAACTGATGATTACTCCAAGTACACTTGGCGGTCTCCCATCCAAGTACTAACCAGGCCCAATGTTGCTTAACTTCGGTGATCGGACGAGAACCGGTGCATTCAACATGGTATGGTCGTAGGCATTTGAGTTACTCCGCTTTCATTTATATCCTTACTAGCTTATGTCTATGTACATTACTTTTAAAACACTCGCCCTCGCGCGAGAGTAAAAATATGCTCTTATACCATGTAAAATTTTGCACGCTCACATTATAATTTATGCATTTCAAACAAAACACTGAAAATTGACATTGTTTTGAGTTTTTTTGGCCCAATGTGTTTTATGGCCAAATCAGCTGGTCAAAACCTATGGAGCGTGTACAAGGTGCCTTGAATGACCATCTATGTCATTATAGCCGCACATCCACTGTAAGTGGCATATGATTGAATACCAGCCAGGATACTGTCAGTTGCTTTTAGCCTAATTGTTGTGATAAATTTATTAAATAGGTAAGTATTCAAATCTATTTGATAAGTTTTCTTTGCATGCACTCTGCGACAGCGGAGGGCAGCCCAATTCTCTTGAAAAATGCAAGAAAAAAAATTGCACTAACATAAAAGTTAGCTTTTAGGCCGATTTTCGTCCAAAATGGCCGAAATTCGGGTCCCCCCAAATTTTCAACTGATGATTACTCCACGTACACTTGGCGGTCTCCCATCCAAGTACTAACCAGGCCCAATGTTGCTTAACTTCGGTGATCGGACGAGAACCGGTGCATTCAACATGGTATGGTCGTAGGCATTTGAGTTACTCCGCTTTCATTTATATCCTTACTAGCTTCTGTCTATGTACATTACTTTTAAAACACTCGCCCTCGCGCGAGAGTAAAAATATGCTCTTATATCATGTAAAATTTTGCACGCTCACGTTATAATTTATGCATTTCAAACAAAATACTGAAAATTGACATTGTTTGGAATTTTTTTGGCCCAATGTGTTTTATGGCCAAATCAGCTGGTCAAAACCTATGGAGCGTGTACAAGGTGCCTTGCATGACCATTTATGGCATGATAGCCGCACATCCACTGTAAGTGGCATATGATTGAATACCAGCCAGGATACTGTCAGTTGCTTTTAGCCTAATTGTTGTGATAAATTTATTAAATAGGTAAGTATTCAAATCTATTTGATAAGTTTTCTTTGCATGCACTCTGCGACAGCGGAGGGCAGCCCAATTCTCTTGAAAAATGCAAGAAAAAAAAATTGCACTAACATAAAAGTTAGCTTTTAGGCCGATTTTCGTCCAAAATGGCCGAAATTCGGGTCCCCCCAAATTTTCAACTGATGATTACTCCACGTACACTTGGCGGTCTCCCATCCAAGTACTAACCAGGCCCAATGTTGCTTAACTTCGGTGATCGGACGAGAACCGGTGCATTCAACATGGTATGGTCGTAGGCATTTGAGTTACTCCGCTTTCATTTATATCCTTACTAGCTTATGTCTATGTACATTAAGTTTAAAACACTCGCCCTCGCGCGAGAGTAAAAATATGCTCTTATACTATGTAAAATTTTGCACGCTCACGTTATAATTTATGCATTTCAAACAAAATACTGAAAATTGACATTGTTTGGAATTTTTTTGGCCCAATGTGTTTTATGGCCAAATCAGCTGGTCAAAACCTATGGACCGTGTACAAGGTGCCTTTAATGACCATCTATGGCATGATAGCCGCACATCCACTGTAAGTGGCATATGAATGAATACCAGCCAGGATACTGTCAGTTGCTTTTAGACTAATTGTTGTGATAAACTTATTAAATAGGTAAGTATTCAAATCTATTTGATAAGTTTTCTTTGAATGCACTCTGCGACAGCGGAGGGCAGCCCAATTCTCTTGAAAAATGCAAGGAAAAAATTGCACTAACTTAAAACTTAGCTTTTAGGCCGATTTTCGTCCAAAATGGCCGAAATTCGGGTCCCCCCAAATTTTCAACTGATGATTACTCCACGTACACTTGAGCTACAAACGTCGTTTTGGGCTCGTTGGAATTGTCCTGAGCTCAAATTTATGAAACGAGATGAAAAAAATGAACTTTGAACGAAAAAAAAAAACAAAAATTTTGAAAATTTCATTTTTTGCACCACGCTCGATTAGGCTTAACTTTTGGTATCACCGAGATTTCAAAAGCTTATAACTTTGTGTTGGACCGACGAAGTTGGTTCATTTTCTCAGTCCCCCAAGATTTGACTATGGTCTTGTGATCCAAATAATAAAATTTGGAAATTTTAAAATTTTTGGGCAAGTTATGGCCGTTCGCGCAATTCACCAGCCTCGATTGGGCTTATTTTTTTGACATCACCGAAAATCAAAAGGCTATAACTCAAAAACCCCAAAAGTTATCTCCATTATTTTTGACCTATCAGCAGCTGATTGTACACAAAATTGATACTGCAAAAGAAAATTTTCGGTTTTCTTTTGTTTTGGCCAAAATTTGACCCATTGAAAATTTTTGCACCACGCTCGATTAGGCTTAACTTTTTGACATCACCGAACTTTAAACAGCAATAACTCTTAGCGCATAAAAGTAAAAGAATTACTTTTGCTTTAAATAAAAGCCTACAACACCTGGTGTTCCCAGGCGGTCTCCCATCCAAGTACTAACCAGGCCCAATGTTGCTTAACTTCGGTGATCGGACGAGAACCGGTGCATTCAACATGGTATGGTCGTAGGCATTTGAGTTACTCCGCTTTCATTTATATCCTTACTAGCTTATGTCTATGTACATTACTTTTAAAACACTCGCCCTCGCGCGAGAGTAAAAATATGCTCTTATACCATGTAAAATTTTGCACGCTCACGTTATAATTTATGCATTTCAATCAAAATACTGAAAATTGACATTGTTTGGAATTTTTTTGGCCCAATGTGTTTTATGGCCAAATCAGCTGGTCAAAACCTATGGAGCGTGTACAAGGTGCCTTGAATGACCATCTATGGCATGATAGCCGCACATCCACTGTAAGTGGCATATGATTGAATACCAGCCAGGATACTGTCAGTTGCTTTTAGCCTAATTGTTGTGATAAACTTATTAAATAGGTAAGTATTCAAATCTATTTGATAAGTTTTCTTTGAATGCACTCTGCGACAGCGGAGGGCAGCCCAATTCTCTTGAAAAATGCAAGAAAAAAAATTGCACTAAGTTAAAAGTTAGCTTTTAGGCCGATTTTCGTCCAAAATGGCCGAAATTCGGGTCCCCCCAAATTTTCAACTGATGATTACTCCACGTACACTTGAGCTACAAACGTCGTTTTGTGCTCATTGGAATTGTTCTGAGCTCAAATTTATGAAACAAGATGAAAAAAATGAACTTTGAAAGCAGAAAAAACAAAAATTTTGAAAATTTCATTTTTTGCACCACGCTCGATTAGGCTTATTTTTTTGGTATCACCGAGATTTCAAAAGCTTATAACTTTGTGTTGGACCGACAAAATTGGTTCATTTTCTCAGTCCCCCAAGATTTGACTATGATCTTGTGATCCAAATAATAAAATTTGGAAATTTTAAAATTTTTGGGCAAGTTATGGCCGTTCGCGCAATTCACCAGGCTCGATTGGGCTTATTTTTTTGACATCACCGAAATTCAAAAGACTATAACTCAAAAACCCCAAAAGTTATCTCCATTATTTTTGACCTATCAGCAGCTGATTGTACACAAAATTGATACTGCAAAAGAAATTTTTCGGTTTTCTATTGTTTTGGCCAAAATTTGACCCATTGAAAATTTTTGCACCACGCTCGATTAGGCTTAACTTTTTGACATCACCGAACTTTAAACAGCAATAACTCTTAGCGCATAAAAGTAAAAGAATTACTTTTGCTTTAAATAAAAGCCTACAACACCTGGTGTTCCCAGGCGGTCTCCCATCCAAGTACTAACCAGGCCCAATGTTGCTTAACTTCGGTGATCGGACGAGAACCGGTGCATTCAACATGGTATGGTCGTAGGCATTTGAGTTACTCCGCTTTCATTTATATCTTTACTAGCTTATGTCTATGTACATTACTTTTAAAACACTCGCCCTCGCGCGAGAGTAAAAATATGCTCTTATACCTTGTAAAATTTTGCACGCTCACGTTATAATTTATGCATTTCAAACAAAATACTGAAAATTGACATTGTTTGGAATTTTTTGGCCCAATGTGTTTTATGGCCAAATCAGCTGGTCAAAACCTATGGAGCGTGTACAAGGTGCCTTGAATGACCATCTATGGCATGACAGCCGCACATCCACTGTAAGTGGCATATGATTGAATACCAGCCAGGATACTGTCAGTTGCTTTTAGCCTAATTGTTGTGATAAACTTATTAAATAGGTAAGTATTCAAATCTATTTGATAAGTTTTCTTTGAATGCACTCTGCGACAGCGGAGGGCAGCCCAATTCTCTTGAAAAATGCAAGAAAAAAAATTGCACTAAGTTAAAAGTTAGCTTTTAGGCCGATTTTCGTCCAAAATGGCCGAAATTCGGGTCCCCCCAAATTTTCAACTGATGATTACTCCACGTACACTTGAGCTACAAACGTCGTTTTGGGCTCATTGGAATTGTTCTGAGCTCAAATTTATGAAACGAGATGAAAAAAATGAACTTTGAAAGCAGAAAAAACAAAAATTTTGAAAATTTCATTTTTTGCACCACGCTCGATTAGGCTTAACTTTTTGGTATCACCGAGACTTCAAAAGCTTATAACTTTGTGTTGGACCGACAAAATTGGTTCATTTTCTCAGTCCCCCAAGATTTGACTATGATCTTGTGATCCAAATAATAAAATTTGGAAATTTTAAAATTTTTGGGCAAGTTATGGCCGTTCGCGCAATTCACCAGGCTCGATTGGGCTTATTTTTTTGACATCACCGAAATTCAAAAGACTATAACTCAAAAACCCCAAAAGTTATCTCCATTATTTTTGACCTATCAGCAGCTGATTGTACACAAAATTGATACTGCAAAAGAAATTTTTCGGTTTTCTTTTGTTTTGGCCAAAATTTGACCCATTGAAAATTTTTGCACCACGCTCGATTAGGCTTAACTTTTTGACATCACCGAACTTTAAACAGCAATAACTCTTAGCGCATAAAAGTAAAAGAATTACTTTTGCTTTAAATAAAAGCCTACAACACCTGGTGTTCCCAGGCGGTCTCCCATCCAAGTACTAACCAGGCCCAATGTTGCTTAACTTCGGTGATCGGACGAGAACCGGTGCATTCAACATGGTATGGTCGTAGGCATTTGAGTTACTCCGCTTTCGTTTATATCTTTACTAGCTTATGTCTATGTACATTACTTTTAAAACACTCGCCCTCGCGCGAGAGTAAAAATATGCTCTTATACCTTGTAAAATTTTGCACGCTCACGTTATAATTTATGCATTTCAAACAAAATACTGAAAATTGACATTGTTTGGAATTTTTTGGCCCAATGTGTTTTATGGCCAAATCAGCTGGTCAAAACCTATGGAGCGTGTACAAGGTGCCTTGAATGACCATCTATGGCATGACAGCCGCACATCCACTGTAAGTGGCATATGATTGAATACCAGCCAGGATACTGTCAGTTGCTTTTAGCCTGATTGTTGTGATAAACTTATTAAATAGGTAAGTATTCAAATCTTTTTGTTAAGTTTTCTTTGAATGCACTCTGCGACAGCGGAGGGCAGCCCAATTCTCTTGAAAAATGCAAGAAAAAAATTGCACTAACGTAAAAGTTAGCTTTTAGGCCGATTTTCGTCCAAAATGGCCGAAATTCGGGTCCCCCCAAATTTTCAACTGATGATTACTCCACGTACACTTGAGCTACAAACGTCGTTTTGGGCTCTTTGGAATTGCCCTGAGCTCAAATTTTGAAACAAGACAAAAAAAAACAAAAATTTTGAAAATTTCATTTTTTGCACCACGCTCGATTAGGCTTAACTTTTTGGTATCACCGAGATTTCAAAAGCTTATAACTTTGTGTTGGACCGACGAAATTGGTTCATTTTCTAAGTCCCCCAAGATTTGACTATGATCTTGTGATCCAAATAATAAAATTTGGAAATTTTAAAATTTTTGGGCAAGTTATGGCCGTTCGCGCAATTCACCAGGCTCGATTGGGCTTATTTTTTTGACATCACCGAAATTCAAAAGGCTATAACTCAAAAACCCCAAAAGTTATCTCCTTTATTTTTGACCTATCAGCAGCTGATTGTACACAAAAATGATACTGCAAAAGAAATGTTTCGGTTTTCTTTTGTTTTGGCCAAAGTTTGACCCATTGAAAATTTTTGCACCACGCTCGATTAGGCTTAACTTTTTGACATCACCGAACTTTAAACAGCAATAACTCTTAGCGCATAAAAGTAAAAGAATTACTTTTGCTTTAAATAAAAGCCTAAAACACCTGGTGTTCCCAAGCGGTCTCCCATCCAAGTACTAACCAGGCCCAATGTTGCTTAACTTCGGTGATCGGACGAGAACAGGTGCATTCAACATGGTATGGTCGTAGGCATTTGAGTTACTCCGCTTTCATTTATATCCTTACTAGCTTATGTCTATGTACATTACTTTTAAAACACTCGCCCTCGCGCGAGAGTAAAAATATGCTCTTAAACCATGTAAAATTTTGCACGCTCACGTTATAATTTATGCATTTCAAACAAAATACTGAAAATTGACATTGTTTGGAATTTTTTTGGCCCAATGTGTTTTATGGCCAAATCAGCTGGTCAAAACCTATGGAGCGTGTACAAGGTGCCTTGAATGACCATCTATGGCATGATAGCCGCACATCCACTGTAAGTGGCATATGATTGAATACCAGCCAGGATACTGTCAGTTGCTTTTAGCCTAATTGTTGTGATAAACTTATTAAATAGGTAAGTATTCAAATCTATTTGATAAGTTTTCTTTGAATGCACTCTGCGACAGCGGAGGGCAGCCCAATTCTCTTGAAAAATGCAAGAAAAAAAATTGCACTAACTTAAAAGTTAGCTTTCAGGCCGATTTTCGTCCAAAATGGCCGAAATTCGGGTCCTCCCAAAATTTCAACTGATGATTACTCCACGTACACTTGAGCTACAAACGTCGTTTTGGGCTCGTTGGAATTTTCCTGAGCTCAAAATTATGAAACAAGACAAAAAAAAACAAAAATTTTGAAAATTTCATTTTTTGCACCACGCTCGATTAGGCTTAACTTTTTGGTATCACCGAGATTTCAAAAGCTTATAACTTTGTGTTGGACCGACGAAATTGGTTCATTTTCTAAGTCCCCCAAGATTTGACTATGATCTTGTGATCCAAATAATAAAATTTGGAAATTTTAAAATTTTTGGGCAAGTTATGGCCGTTCGCGCAATTCACCAGGCTCGATTGGGCTTATTTTTTTGACATCACCGAAATTCAAAAGGCTATAACTCAAAAACCCCAAAAGTTATCTCCTTTATTTTTGACCTATCAGCAGCTGATTGTACACAAAAATGATACTGCAAAAGAAATGTTTCGGTTTTCTTTTGTTTTGGCCAAAGTTTGACCCATTGAAAATTTTTGCACCACGCTCGATTAGGCTTAACTTTTTGACATCACCGAACTTTAAACAGCAATAACTCTTAGCGCATAAAAGTAAAAGAATTACTTTTGCTTTAAATAAAAGCCTAAAACACCTGGTGTTCCCAAGCGGTCTCCCATCCAAGTACTAACCAGGCCCAATGTTGCTTAACTTCGGTGATCGGACGAGAACAGGTGCATTCAACATGGTATGGTCGTAGGCATTTGAGTTACTCCGCTTTCATTTATATCCTTACTAGCTTATGTCTATGTACATTACTTTTAAAACACTCGCCCTCGCGCGAGAGTAAAAATATGCTCTTAAACCATGTAAAATTTTGCACGCTCACGTTATAATTTATGCATTTCAAACAAAATACTGAAAATTGACATTGTTTGGAATTTTTTTGGCCCAATGTGTTTTATGGCCAAATCAGCTGGTCAAAACCTATGGAGCGTGTACAAGGTGCCTTGAATGACCATCTATGGCATGATAGCCGCACATCCACTGTAAGTGGCATATGATTGAATACCAGCCAGGATACTGTCAGTTGCTTTTAGCCTAATTGTTGTGATAAACTTATTAAATAGGTAAGTATTCAAATCTATTTGATAAGTTTTCTTTGAATGCACTCTGCGACAGCGGAGGGCAGCCCAATTCTCTTGAAAAATGCAAGAAAAAAAATTGCACTAACTTAAAAGTTAGCTTTCAGGCCGATTTTCGTCCAAAATGGCCGAAATTCGGGTCCTCCCAAAATTTCAACTGATGATTACTCCACGTACACTTGAGCTACAAACGTCGTTTTGGGCTCGTTGGAATTGTCCTGAGCTCAAATTTATGAAACAAGATGAAAAAAATGAACTTTGAAAAAAAAAATTTTGAAAATTTCATTTTTTGCACCACGCTCGATTAGGCTTAACTTTTTGGTATCACCGAGATTTCAAAAGCTTATAACTTCGTGTTGGACCGACGAAATTGGTTCATTTTCTCAGTCCTCCAAGATTGGACTATGATATTGTGATCCAAATAATAAAATTTGGAAATTTTAAAATTTTTGGGCAAGTTATGGCCGTTCGCGCAATTCACCAGGCTCGATTGGGCTTATTTTTTTGACATCACCGAAATTCAAAAGGCTATAACTCAAAGACCCCAAAAGTTATCTCCAATATTTTTGACCTATCAGCAGCTGATTGTACACAAAATTGATACTGCAAAAGAAATTTTTCGGTTTTCTTTTGTTTTGGTTAAAATTTGACCCATTGAAAATTTTTGCACCACGCTCGATTAGGCTTAACTTTTTGACATCACCGAACTTTAAACAGCAATAACTCTTAGCGCATAAAAGTAAAAGAAATACTTTTGCTTTAAATAAAAGCCTACAACACCTGGTGTTCCCAGGTGGTCTCCCATCCAAGTACTAACCAGGCCCAATGTTGCTTAACTTCGGTGATCGGACGAGAACCGGTGCATTCAACATGGTATGGTCGTAGGCATTTGAGTTACTCCGCTTTCATTTATATCCTTACTAGCTTATGTCTATGTACATTACTTTTAAAACACTCGCCCTCGCGCGAGAGTAAAAATATGCTCTTATACCATGTAAAATTTTGCACGCTCACGTTATAATTTATGCATTTCAAACAAAATACTGAAAATTGACATTGTTTGGAATTTTTTTGGCCCAATGTGTTTTATGGCCAAATCAGCTGGTCAAAACCTTTGGAGCGTGTACAGGGTGCCTTGAATGATCATCTATGGCATGATAGCCGCACATCCACTGTAAGTGGCATATGATTGAATACCAGCCAGGATACTGTCAGTTGCTTTTAGCCTAATTGTTGTGATAAACTTATTAAATAGGTAAGTATTCAAATCTATTTGATAAGTTTTCTTTGAATGCACTCTGCGACAGCGGAGGGCAGCCCAATTCTCTTGAAAAATGCAAGAAAAAAAATTGCACTAACTTAAAAGTTAGCTTTCAGGCCGATTTTCGTCCAAAATGGCCGAAATTCGGGTCCCCCCAAAATTTCAACTGATGATTACTCCACGTACACTTGAGCTACAAACGTCGTTTTGGGCTCGTTAGAATTTTCATGAGCTCAAATTTATGAAACGAGATGAAAAAAATGAACTTTGAAAAAAAAAATTTTGAAAATTTCATTTTTTGCACCACGCTCGATTAGGCTTAACTTTTTGGTATCACCGAGATTTCAAAAGCTTATAACTTCGTGTTGGACCGACGAAATTGGTTCATTTTCTCAGTCCTCCAAGATTTGACTATGATATTGTGATCCAAATAATAAAATTTGGAAATTTTAAAATTTTTGGGCAAGTTATGGCCGTTCGCGCAATTCACCAGGCTCGATTGGGCTTATTTTTTTGACATCACCGAAATTCAAAAGGCTATAACTCAAAGACCCCAAAAGTTATCTCCAATATTTTTGACCTATCAGCAGCTGATTGTACACAAAATTGATACTGCAAAAGAAATTTTCCGGTTTTCTTTTGTTTTGGCTAAAATTTGACCCATTGAAAATTTTTGCACCACGCTCGATTAGGCTTAACTTTTTGACATCACCGAACTTTAAACAGCAATAACTCTTAGCGCATAAAAGTAAAAGAATTACTTTTGCTTTAAATAAAAGCCTACAACACCTGGTGTTCCCAGGCGGTCTCCCATCCAAGTACTAACCAGGCCCAATGTTGCTTAACTTCGGTGATCGGACGAGAACCGGTGCATTCAACATGGTATGGTCGTAGGCATTTGAGTTACTCCGCTTTCATTTATATCCTTACTAGCTTATGTCTATGTACATTACTTTTAAAACACTCGCCCTCGCGCGAGAGTAAAAATATGCTCTTATACCATGTAAAATTTTGCACACTCACGTTATAATTTATGCATTTCAAACAAAATACTGAAAATTGACATTGTTTGGAATTTTTTTGGCCCAATGTGTTTTATGGCCAAATCAGCTGGTCAAAACCTTTGGAGCGTGTACAGGGTGCCTTGAATGATCATCTATGGCATGATAGCCGCACATCTACTGTAAGTGGCATATGATTGAATACCAGCCAGGATACTGTCAGTTGCTTTTAGCCTAATTGTTGTGATAAACTTATTAAATAGGTAAGTATTCAAATCTATTTGATAAGTTTTCTTTGAATGCATTCTGCGACAGCGGAGGGCAGCCCAATTCTCTTGAAAAATGCAAGAAAAAAAATTGCACTAACATAAAAGTTAGCTTTTAGGCCGATTTTCGTCCAAAATGGCCGAAATTCGGGTCCCCCCAAATTTTCAACTGATGATTACTCCACGTACACTTGAGCTACAAACGTCGTTTTGGGCTCGTTGGAATTTTCCTGAGCTCAAATTTATGAAACAAGATGAAAAAAATGAACTTTGAGCAAAAAACAAAATTTTGAAAATTTAATTTTTTGCACCACGCTCGATTAGGCTTAACTTTTTGGTATCACCGAGATTTCAAAAGCTTATAACTTTGTGTTGGACTGACAAAATTGGTTCATTTTCTCAGTCCCCCAAGATTCGACTATGATCTTGTGATCCAAATAATAAAATTTGGAAATTTTAAAATTTTTGGGCAAGTTATGGCCGTTCGCGCAATTCACCAGGCTCGATTGGGCTTATTTTTTTGACATCATCGAAATTCAAAAGGCTATAACTCAAAGACCCCAAAAGTTATCTCCATTATTTTTGTTCTATCAGCAGCTGATTGTACACAAAATTGATACTGCAAAAGAAATTTTTCGGTTTTCTTTTGTTTTGGCCAAAATTTGACCCATTGAAAATTTTTGCACCACGCTCGATTAGGCTTAACTTTTTGACATCACCGAACTTTAAACAGCAATAACTCTTAGCGCATAAAAGTAAAAGAATTATTTTTGCTTTAAATAAAAGCCTACAACACCTGGTGTTCCCAGGCGGTCTCCCATCCAAGTACTAACCAGGCCCAATGTTGCTTAACTTCGGTGATCGGACGAGAACCGGTGCATTCAACATGGTATGGTCGTAGGCATTTGAGTTACTCCGCTTTCATTTATATCCTTACTAGCTTATGTCTATGTACATTACTTTTAAAACACTCGCCCTCGCGCGAGAGTAAAAAGATGCTCTTATACCATGTAAAATTTTGCACGCTCACGTTATAATTTATGCATTTCAAACAAAATACTGAAAATTGACATTGTTTGGAATTTTTTTGGCCCAATGTGTTTTATGGCCAAATCAGCTGGTCAAAACCTTTGGAGCGTGTACAGGGTGCCTTGAACGATCATCTATGGCATGATAGCCGCACATCCACTGTAAGTGGCATATGATTGAATACCAGCCAGGATACTGTCAGTTGCTTTTAGCCTAATTGTTGTGATAAACTTATTAAATAGGTAAGTATTCAAATCTATTTGATAAGTTTTCTTTGAATGCATTCTGCGACAGCGGAGGGCAGCCCAATTCTCTTGAAAAATGCAAGAAAAAAAATTGCACTAACATAAAAGTTAGCTTTTAGGCCGATTTTCGTCCAAAATGGCCGAAATTCGGGTCCCCCCAAATTTTCAACTGATGATTACTCCACGTACACTTGAGCTACAAACGTCGTTTTGGGCTCGTTGGAGTTTTCCTGAGCTCAAATTTATGAAACAAGATGAAAAAAATGAACTTTGAGCAAAAAACAAAATTTTGAAAATTTAATTTTTTGCACCACGCTCGATTAGGCTTAACTTTTTGGTATCACCGAGATTTCAAAAGCTTATAACTTTGTGTTGGACCGACAAAATTGGTTCATTTTCTCAGTCCCCCAAGATTCGACTATGATCTTGTGATCCAAATAATAAAATTTGGAAATTTTAAAATTTTTGGGCAAGTTATGGCCGTTCGCGCAATTCACCAGGCTCGATTGGGCTTATTTTTTTGACATCATCGAAATTCAAAAGGCTATAACTCAAAGACCCCAAAAGTTATCTCCATTATTTTTGTTCTATCAGCAGCTGATTGTACACAAAATTGATCCTGCAAAAGAAATTTTTCGGTTTTCTTTTGTTTTGGCCAAAATTTGACCCATTGAAAATTTTTGCACCACGCTCGATTAGGCTTAACTTTTTGACATCACCGAACTTTAAACAGCAATAACTCTTAGCGCATAAAAGTAAAAGAATTATTTTTGCTTTAAATAAAAGCCTACAACACCTGGTGTTCTCAGGCGGTCTCCCATCCAAGTACTAACCAGGCCCAATGTTGCTTAACTTCGGTGATCGGACGAGAACCGGTGCATTCAACATGGTATGGTCGTAGGCATTTGAGTTACTCCGCTTTCATTTATATCCTTACTAGCTTATGTCTATGTACATTACTTTTAAAACACTCGCCCTCGCGCGAGAGTAAAAAGATGCTCTTATACCATGTAAAATTTTGCACGCTCACGTTATAATTTATGCATTTCAAACAAAATACTGAAAATTGACATTGTTTGGAATTTTTTGGGCCCAATGTGTTTTATGGCCAAATCAGCTGGTCAAAACCTATGGAGCGTGTACAAGGTGCCTTGAATGACCATCTATGGCATGATAGCTGCACATCCACTGTAAGTGGCATATGATTGAATACCAGCCAGGATACTGTCAGTTGCTTTTAGCCTAATTGTTGTGATAAACTTATTAAATAGGTAAGTATTCAAATCTATTTGATAAAATTTCTTTGAATGCTGCGACAGCGGAGGGCAGCCCAATTGTCTTGAAAAATGCAAGAAAAAAAATTGCACTAACTTAAAAATTAGCTTTTAGGCCGATTTTCGTCCAAAATGGCCGAAATTCGGGTCCCCCCAAATTTTCAACTGATGATTACTCCACGTACACTTGAGCTACAAACGTCGTTTTGGGCTCGTTGGAATTGTCCTGAGCTCAAATTTATGAAACGAGATGAAAAAAATGAACTTTGAACGAAAAAAAAACAAAAATTTTGAAAATTTCATTTTTTGCAACACGCTCGATTAGGCTTAACTTTTTGGTATCACCGAGATTTCAAAAGCTTATAACTTTGTGTTGGACCGACGAAATTGGTTCATTTTCTCAGTCCTCCAAGATTTGACTATGATCTTGTGATCCAAATAATAAAATTTGGAAATTTTAAAATTTTTGGGCAAGTTATGGCCGTTCGCGCAATTCACCAGGCTCGATTGGGCTTATTTTTTTGACATCACCGAAATTCAAAAGGCTATAACTCAAAGACCCCACAAGTTTTTTCCATTATTTTTGACCTATCAGCAGCTGATTGTACACAAAATTGATACTGCAAAAGAAATTTTTCGGTTTTCTTTTGTTTTGGCCAAAATTTGACCCATTGAAAATTTTTGCACCACGCTCGATTAGGCTTAACTTTTTGACATCACCGAACTTTAAACAGCAATAACTCTTAGCGCATAAAAGTAAAAGAATTATTTTTGCTTTAAATAAAAGCCTACAACACCTGGTGTTCCCAGGCGGTCTCCCATCCAAGTACTAACCAGGCCCAATGTTGCTTAACTTCGGTGATCGGACGAGAACCGGTGCATTCAACATGGAATGGTCGTAGGCATTTGAGTTACTCCGCTTTCATTTATATCCTTACTAGCTTATGTCTATGTACATTACTTTTAAAACACTCGCCCTCGCGCGAGAGTAAAAAGATGCTCTTATACCATGTAAAATTTTGCACGCTCACGTTATAATTTATGCATTTCAAACAAAATACTGAAAATTGACATTGTTTGGAATTTTTTTGGCCCAATGTGTTTTATGGCCAAATCAGCTGGTCAAAACCTTTGGAGCGTGTACAGGGTGCCTTGAATGATCATCTATGGCATGATAGCCGCACATCCACTGTAAGTGGCATATGATTGAATACCAGCCAGGATACTGTCAGTTGCTTTTAGCCTAATTGTTGTGATAAACTTATTAAATAGGTAAGTATTCAAATCTATTTGATAAGTTTTCTTTGAATGCATTCTGCGACAGCGGAGGGCAGCCCAATTCTCTTGAAAAATGCAAGAAAAAAAATTGCACTAACATAAAAGTTAGCTTTTAGGCCGATTTTCGTCCAAAATGGCCGAAATTCGGGTCCCCCCAAATTTTCAACTGATGATTACTCCACGTACACTTGAGCTACAAACGTCGTTTTGGGCTCGTTGGAATTTTCCTGAGCTCAAATTTATGAAACAAGATGAAAAAAATGAACTTTGAGCAAAAAACAAAATTTTGAAAATTTAATTTTTTGCACCACGCTCGATTAGGCTTAACTTTTTGGTATCACCGAGATTTCAAAAGCTTATAACTTTGTGTTGGACCGACAAAATTGGTTCATTTTCTCAGTCCCCCAAGATTCGACTATGATCTTGTGATCCAAATAATAAAATTTGGAAATTTTAAAATTTTTGGGCAAGTTATGGCCGTTCGCGCAATTCACCAGGCTCGATTGGGCTTATTTTTTTGACATCATCGAAATTCAAAAGGCTATAACTCAAAGACCCCAAAAGTTATCTCCATTATTTTTGTTCTATCAGCAGCTGATTGTACACAAAATTGATACTGCAAAAGAAATTTTTCGGTTTTCTTTTGTTTTGGCCAAAATTTGACCCATTGAAAATTTTTGCACCACGCTCGATTAGGCTTAACTTTTTGACATCACCGAACTTTAAACAGCAATAACTCTTAGCGCATAAAAGTAAAAGAATTATTTTTGCTTTAAATAAAAGCCTACAACACCTGGTGTTCCCAGGCGGTCTCCCATCCAAGTACTAATCAGGCCCAATGTTGCTTAACTTCGGTGATCGGACGAGAACCGGTGCATTCAACATGGTATGGTCGTAGGCATTTGAGTTACTCCGCTTTCATTTATATCCTTACTAGCTTATGTCTATGTACATTACTTTTAAAACACTCGCCCTCGCGCGAGAGTAAAAAGTTGCTCTTATACCATGTAAAATTTTGCACGCTCACGTTATAATTTATGCATTTCAAACAAAATACTGAAAATTGACATTGTTTGGAATTTTTTGGGCCCAATGTGTTTTATGGCCAAATCAGCTGGTCAAAACCTATGGAGCGTGTACAAGGTGCCTTGAATGACCATCTATGGCATGATAGCCGCACATCCACTGTAAGTGGCATATGATTGAATACCAGCCAGGATACTGTCAGTTGCTTTTAGCCTAATTGTTGTGATAAACTTATTAAATAGGTAAGTATTCAAATCTATTTGATAAAATTTCTTTGAATGCTGCGACAGCGGAGGGCAGCCCAATTGTCTTGAAAAATGCAAGAAAAAAAATTGCACTAACTTAAAAATTAGCTTTTAGGCCGATTTTCGTCCAAAATGGCCGAAATTCGGGTCCCCCCAAATTTTCAACTGATGATTACTCCACGTACACTTGAGCTACAAACGTCGTTTTGGGCTCGTTGGAATTGTCCTGAGCTCAAATTTATGAAACGAGATGAAAAAAATGAACTTTGAACGAAAAAAAAAACAAAAATTTTGAAAATTTCATTTTTTGCAACACGCTCGATTAGGCTTAACTTTTTGGTATCACCGAGATTTCAAAAGCTTATAACTTTGTGTTGGACCGACGAAATTTGTTCATTTTCTCAGTCCTCCAAGATTTGACTATGATCTTGTGATCCAAATAATAAAATTTGGAAATTTTAAAATTTTTGGGCAAGTTATGGCCGTTCGCGCAATTCACCAGGCTCGATTGGGCTTATTTTTTTGACATCACCGAAATTCAAAAGGCTATAACTCAAAGACCCCAAAAGTTATCTCCATTATTTTTGACCTATCAGCAGCTGATTGTACACAAAATTGATACTGCAAAAGAAATTTTTCGGTTTTCTTTTGTTTTGGCCAAAATTTGACCCATTGAAAGTTTTTGCACCACGCTCGATTAGGCTTAACTTTTTGACATCACCGAGTTTTAAACAGCAATAACTCTTAGCGCATAAAAGTAAAAGAATTACTTTTGCTTTAAATAAAAGCCTACAACACCTGGTGTTCCCAGGCGGTCTCCCATCCAAGTACTAACCAGGCCCAATGTTGCTTAACTTCGGTGATCGGACGAGAACCGGTGCATTCAACATGGTATGGTCGTAGGCATTTGAGTTACTCCGCTTTCATTTATATCCTTACTAGCTTATGTCTATGTACATTACTTTTTAAACACTCGCCCTCGCGCGAGAGTAAAAATATGCTCTTATACCATGTAAAATTTTGCACGCTCACGTTATAATTTATGCATTTCAAACAAAATACTGAAAATTGACATTGTTTGGAACTTTTTTGGCCCAATGTGTTTTATGGCCAAATCAGCTGGTCAAAACCTATGGAGCGTGTACAAGGTGCCTTGAATGACCATCTATGGCATGATAGCCGCACATCCACTGTAAGTGGCATATGATTGAATACCAGCCAGGATACTGTCAGTTGCTTTAAGCCTAATTGTTGTGATAAACTTATTAAATAGGTAAGTATTCAAATCTATTTGATAAGTTTTCTTTGAATGCACTCTGCGACAGCGGAGGGCAGCCCAATTCTCTTGAAAAAAGCAAGAAAAAAATTGAACTAACTTAAAAGTTAGCTTTTAGGCCGATTTTCGTCCAAAATGGCCGATATTCGGGTCCCCCCAAATTTTCAACTGATGATTACTTCACGTACACTTGAGCTACAAACGTCGTTTTGGGCTCGTTGGAATTTTCCTGAGCTCAAATTTATGAAACAAGATGAAAAAATGAACTTTGAACGAAAAAAAAACAAAAATTTTGAAAATTTCATTTTTTGCACCACGCTCGATTAGGCTTAACTTTTTTGTATCACCGAGATTTCAAAAGCTTATAACTTTGTGTTAGACCGACGAAATTGGTTCATTTTCTCAGTCCCCCAAGATTCGACTATGATCTTGTGATCCAAATAATAAAATTTGGAAATTTTATAATTTTTGGGCAAGTTATGGCCGTTCGCGCAATTCACCAGGCTCGATTGGGCTTATTTTTTTGACATCACCGAAATTCAAAAGGCTATAACTCAAAGACCCCAAAAGTTATCTCCATTATTTTTGACCTATCAGCAGCTGATTGTACACAAAATTGATACTGCAAAAGAAATTTTTCGGTTTTCTTTTGTTTAGGCCAAAATTTGACCCATTGAAAATTTTTGCACCACGCTCGATTAGGCTTAACTTTTTGACATCACCGAACTTTAAACAGCAATAACTCTTAGCGCATAAAAGTAAAAGAATTACTTTTGCTTTAAATAAAAGCCTACAACACCTGGTGTTCCCAGGCGGTCTCCCATCCAAGTACTAACCAGGCCCAATGTTGCTTAACTTCGGTGATCGGACGAGAACCGGTGCATTCAACATGGTATGGTCGTAGGCATTTGAGTTACTCCGCTTTCATTTATATCCTTACTAGATTATGTCTATGTACATTACTTTTAAAACACTCGCCCTCGCGCGAGAGTAAAAATATGCTCTTATACCATGTAAAATTTTGCACGCTCAAGTTATAATTTATGCATTTCAAACAAAATACTGAAAATTGACTTGTATGGAACTTTTTTGGCCCAATGTGTTTTAGGGCCAAATCAGCTTGTCAAAACCTATGGAGCGTGTACAAGGTGCCTTGAATGACCTTCTATGGCATGATAGCCGCACATCCACTGTAAGTGGCATATGATTGAGTACCAGCCAGGATACTGTCAGTTGCTTTAAGCCTAATTGTTGTGATAAACTTATTAAATAGGTAAGTATTCAAATCTATTTGATAAGTTTTCTTTGAATGCACTCTGCGACAGCGGAGGGCAGCCCAATTCTCTTGAAAAATGCAAGAAAAAAAATTGCACTAACTTAAAAGTTAGCTTTTAGGCCGATTTTCGTCCAAAATGGCCGAAATTCGGGTCACCCCAAATTTTCAACTGATGATTACTCCACGTACACTTGAGCTACAAACGTCGTTTTGGGCTCGTTGGAATTTTCCTGAGCTCAAATTTATGAAACAAGATGAAAAAATTGAACTTTGAACGAAAAAAAAAAAAATTTTTTGAAAATTTCATTTTTTGCACCACGCTCGATTAGGCTTAACTTTTTGGTATCACCGAGATTTCAAAAGCTTATAACTTTGTGTTGGACCGACGAAATTGGTTCATTTTCTCAGTCCCCCAAGATTTGACTATGATCTTGTGATCCAAATAATAAAATTTGGAAATTTTAAAATTTTTGGGCAAGTTATGGCCGTTCGCGCAATTCACCAGGCTCGATTGGGCTTATTTTTTTGACATCACCGAAATTCAAAAGGCTATAACTCAGTGACCCCAAAAGTTATCTCCATTATTTTTGACCTATCAGCAGCTGATTGTACACAAGATTGATACTGCAAAAGAAATTTTTCGGTTTTCTTTGGTTTTGGCCAAAATTTGACCCATTGAAAACTTTTGCACCACGCTCGATTAGGCTTAACTTTTTGACATCACCGAACTTTAAACAGCAATAACTCTTAGCGCATAAAAGTAAAAGAATTACTTTTGCTTTAAATAAAAACCTACAACACCTGGTGTACCCAGGCAGTCTCCCATCCAAGTACTAACCAGGCCCAATGTTGCTTAACTTCGGTGATCGGACGAGAACCGGTGCATTCAACATGGTATGGTCGTAGGCATTTGAGTTACTCCGCTTTCATTTATATCTTTACTAGCTTATGTCTATGTACATTACTTTTAAAACACTCGCCCTCGCGCGAGAGTAAAAATATGCTCTTATACCATGTAAAATTTTGCACGCTCACGTTATAATTTATGCATTTCAAACAAAATACTGAAAATTGACATTGTTTGGAATTTTTTTGGCCCAATGTGTTTTATGGCCAAATCAGCTGGTCAAAACCTTTGGAGCGTGTACAGGGTGCCTTGAATGATCATCTATGGCATGATAGCCGCACATCCACTGTAAGTGGCATATGATTGAATACCAGCCAGGATACTGTCAGTTGCTTTTAGCCTAATTGTTGTGATAAACTTATTAAATAGGTAAGTATTCAAATCTATTTGATAAGTTTTCTTTGAATGCATTCTGCGACAGCGGAGGGCAGCCCAATTCTCTTGAAAAATGCAAGAAAAAAAATTGCACTAACATAAAAGTTAGCTTTTAGGCCGATTTTCGTGAGCTCAAATTTATGAAACAAGATGAAAAAAATGAACTTTGAACGAAAAAAAAACAAAAATTTTGAAAATTTCCTTTTTTGCACCACGCTCGATTATGCTTAATTTTTTGGTATCACCGAGATTTCAAAAGCTTATAACTTCGTGTTGGACCGACGAAATTGGTTCATTTTCTCAGTCCACCAAAATTTGACTATGATCTTGTGATCCAAATAATAAAATTTGGAAATTTTAAAATTTTTGGGCAAGTTATGGCCGTTCGCGCAATTCACCAGGCTCGATTGGGCTTATTTTTTTGACATCCCCGAAATTTAAAAGGCTATAACTCAAAGACCCCAAAAGTTATCTCCATTATTTTTGACCTATCAGCAGCTTATTGTACACAAAATTGATACTGCAAAAGAAATTTTTCGGTTTTCTTTTGTTTTGGTCAAAATTTGACCCATTGAAAATTTTTGCACCACGCTCGATTAGGCTTAACTTTTTGACATCACCGAACTTTAAACAGCAATAAATCTTAGCGCATAAAAGTAAAAGAATTAATTTTGCTTTAAATAAAAGCCTACAACACCTGGTGTTCCCAGGCGGTCTCCCATCCAAGTACTAACCAGGCCCAATGTTGCTTAACTTCGGTGATCGGACGAGAACCGGTGCATTCAACATGGTATGGTCGTAGGCGTTTGAGTTACTCCGCTTTCATTTATATCCTTACTAGCTTATGTCTATGTACAATACTTTTAAAACACTCGCCCTCGCGCGAGAGTAAAAATATGCTCTTATATCATGTAAAATTTTGCACGCTCACGTTATAATTTATGCATTTCAAACAAAATACTGAAAATTGACATTGTTTGGAATTTTTCTGGCCCAATGTGTTTAATGGCCAAATCAGCTGGTCAAAACCTATGGAGCGTGTACAATGTGCCTTGAATGACCATATATGGCATGATAGCCGCACATCAACTGTAAGTGGCATATGATTGAATACCAGCCAGGATACTGTCAGTTGCTTTTAGCCTAATTGTTGTGATAAACTTATTAAATAGGTAAGTATTCAAATCTATTTGATAAGTTTTCTTTGAATGCACTCTGCGACAGCGGAGGGCAGCCCAATTCTCTTGAAAAATGCTAGAAAAAAAATTGCACTAACTTAAAAGTTAGCTTTTAGGCCGATTTTCGTCCAAAATGGCCGAAATTCGGGTCCCCCCAAATTTTCAACTGATGATTACTCCACGTACACTTGAGCTACAAACGTCGTTTTGGGCTCGTTGGAATTGTCCTGAGCTCAAATTTATGAAACGAGATGAAAAAAATGAACTTTGAACGAAAAAAAAAAACAAAAATTTAGAAAATTTCATTTTTTGCACCACGCTCGATTAGGCTTAACTTTTTGGTATCACCGAGATTTCAAAAGCTTATAACTTTGTGTTGGACCGACGAAATTGGTTCATTTTCTCAGTCCCCCAAGTTTTGACTATGATCTTGTGATCCAAATAATAAAATTTGGAAATTTTAAAATTTTTGGGCAAGTTATGGCCGTTCGCGCAATTCACCAGGCGCGATTGGGCTTATTTTTTTGACATCACCGAAATTCAAAAGGCTATAACTCAAAGACCCCAAAAATTATCTCCCTTATTTTTGACCTATCAGCAGCTGATTGTACACAAAATTGATACTGCAAAAGAAATTTTTCGGTTTTCTTTTGTTTTGGCCAAAATTTGACCCATTGAAATTTTTTTTCACCACGCTCGATTAGGCTTAACTTTTTGACATCACCGAATTTAAACAGCAATAACTCATAGCGCATAAAAGTAAAAGAATTACTTTTGCTTTAAATAAAAGCCTACAACACCTGGTGTTCCCAGGCGGTCTCCCATCCAAGTACTAACCAGGCTCAATGTTGCTTAACTTCGGTGATCGGACGAGAACCGGTGCATTCAACATGGTATGGTCGTAGGCATTTGAGTTACTCCGCTTTCATTTATATCCTTACTAGCTTATGTCTATGTACATTACTTTTAAAACACTCGCCCTCGCGCGAGAGTAAAAATATACTCTTATACCATGTAAAATTTTGCACGCTCACGTTATAATTTATGCATTTCAAACAAAATACTGAAAATTGACATTGTTTGGAATTTTTTTGGCCCAATGTGTTTTATGGCCAAATCAGCTGGTCAAAACCTATGGAGCGTGTACAAGGTGCCTTGAATGACCATCTATGGCATGATAGCCGCACATCCACTGTAAGTGGCATATGATTGAATACCAGCCAGGATACTGTCAGTTGCTTTTAGACTAATTGTTGTGATAAACTTATTAAATAGGTAAGTATTCAAATCTATTTGATAAGTTTTCTTTGAATGCACTCTGCGACAGCGGAGGGCAGCCCAATTCTCTTGAAAATTGCAAGAAAAAAAATTGCACTAACTTAAAAGTTAGCTTTTAGGCCGATTTTCGTCCAAAATGGCCGAAATTCGGGTCCCCCCAAATTTTCAACTGATGATTACTCCACGTACACTTGAGCTACAAACGTCGTTTTGGGCTCGTTGGAATTTTCCTGAGCTCAAATTTATGAAACGAGATGAAAAAAATGAACTTTGAACGAAAAAAAAAACAAAAATTTAGAAAATTTCATTTTTTGCACCACGCTCGATTAGGCTTAACTTTTTGGTATCACCGAGATTTCAAAAGCTTATAACTTTGTGTTGGACCGACGAAATTGGTTAATTTTCTCAGTCCCCCAAGTTTTGACTATGATCTTGTGATCCAAATAATAAAATTTGGAAATTTTAAAATTTTTGGGCAAGTTATGGCCGTTCGCGCAATTCACCAGGCGCGATTGGGCTTATTTTTTTGACATCACCGAAATTCAAAAGGCTATAACTCAAAGACCCCAAAAATTATCTCCCTTATTTTTGACCTATCAGCAGCTGATTGTACACAAAATTGATACTGCAAAAGAAATTTTTCGGTTTTTTTTTTGTTTTGGCCAAAATTTGACCCATTGAAATTTTTTTTCACCACGCTCGATTAGGCTTAACTTTTTGACATCACCGAATTTAAACAGCAATAACTCATAGCGCATAAAAGTAAAAGAATTACTTTTGCTTTAAATAAAAGCCTACAACACCTGGTGTTCCCAGGCGGTCTCCCATCCAAGTACTAACCAGGCTCAATGTTGCTTAACTTCGGTGATCGGACGAGAACCGGTGCATTCAACATGGTATGGTCGTAGGCATTTGAGTTACTCCGCTTTCATTTATATCCTTACTAGCTTATGTCTATGTACATTACTTTTAAAACACTCGCCCTCGCGCGAGAGTAAAAATATACTCTTATACCATGTAAAATTTTGCACGCTCACGTTATAATTTATGCATTTCAAACAAAATACTGAAAATTGACATTGTTTGGAATTTTTTTGGCCCAATGTGTTTTATGGCCAAATCAGCTGGTCAAAACCTATGGAGCGTGTACAAGGTGCCTTGAATGACCATCTATGGCATGATAGCCGCACATCCACTGTAAGTGGCATATGATTGAATACCAGCCAGGATACTGTCAGTTGCTTTTAGACTAATTGTTGTAATAAACTTATTAAATAGGTAAGTATTCAAATCTATTTGATAAGTTTTCTTTGAATGCACTCTGCGACAGCGGAGAGCAGCCCAATTCTCTCGAAAAATGCAAGAAAAAAAATTGCACTAACTTAAAAGTTAGCTTTTAGGCCGATTTTCGTCCAAAATGGCCGAAATTCGGGTCCCCCCAAATTTTCAACTGATGATTACTCCACGTACACTTGAGCTACAAACGTCGTTTTGGGCTCTTTGGAATTGTCCTGAGCTCAAATTTATGAAACGAGATGAAAAAAATGAACTTTGAACGAAAAAAAAACAAAAATTTAGAAAATTTCATTTTTTGCACCACGCTCGATTAGTGAGTTAGGACCGAGTTGGTTAACTCATAGAGTAATTTCGGATAGGGTACACCGTCTGCTCGTCACGCTATCTTATTTTCGGCCGGATAGATTCGTGCAACTTCTTAGTCTAATACCGATCCTAATCTTACTCTTATACTATCTAGTCTCAGGTTGTTTAACTAGTCTCTGCTAGGCTCAATAGATCTAGGGTATACTGGTTTATTGCGGTTGCTGAAGTGCTCGGGAGAGTCCAACTAATTTCTAAGTTAAATTCAAATCTCTCTGGTGCTGAAATTACAAGTAACTTCAGCACTTACAAATAAGTGGGTTGTTAGTTAGATGGATCATGATTGGTTAATATTAAATACTTTACATTGGTAAAATATCTAAATTATCCAATCATAAAATGTAGTTTAGATCAGGTTCCACCCATCCGGGTTTTACAGAGTTTTTTAGAATAGTTCTTCTGCAATTCGAAGGATGGATGATGGAAGTTGGTGTTTGGCGAACATCTTATTTCTTCTGTTTCCTTTTTGTTAAAGAAGTTCCAGGAAGCTGGAGTTAGAGACATAAGACGTTGTGTCTTCTAGTGACAACGACTAAGTCTTTGCAACAAACTCAAATCTGATTTCAGAATGGTTGGCTATGTCAGGTTTTTCTGTTCTGCGTGGAGAACTTCTTTTGTGTCTGGTCTAGTTTGGGAATGGCGTGGAGATTGTGCGTGGAGGGGATGCCTGGTTACTCGGATCTGTACGTATACTTGAACATCGAGGTGGTCATTGGTCTAGTTCAATGAAGTCCTTTTCTGCGAAGTCAAGTCGTACTCTAAATCCTTTGAGTTGTGATTGTGAGTGGCATATCGATTGTGGTTGGTCATTCTCTCTCGAGTGTAGTGGGGTCGTTTTGTCTTTGGATGTTCGTCCTTGGTGTTGTATTCTGATCTATGTATTGCATAATGTAATTTACATTTTATAAAACATTTATTAGTTTAATATTTTTTAATTATGATTTTAGTTAGTTGTTTTCACAAAAGCTTTTTGTTTTAGTTCGGTTATTTTGAAGAGTTACTCACACTTGAGTAGCTCTTATTAAAAATAGAGGTGTGGTCACAAAGCGTGGATGTAGCACGGTGGGTTAGGCCGGCTATAGAGCATGCTCAGGACGTCCTTCCTGGTGGGTTAGGCCAGGAGTGGGAGTATGATTTCATGCGGTTTTTGTGAGGGGTCCTGTTATGTGACAACGTTTTATGTTGGGTTTGTTGTGGTTTTTCTTATGTTTTGTTGGTTGTGTCCTTTTTTCAAAAATCAAATTGTTTGTGGTATGGGTTTGTCTTTCGACTTTTTTGTGTTTTATTATTTCTTTCTTAGAATTTATAATAGTCTTCAAAAGAATAAATTATCCAGTTTTAAACTGGGTTAATCCGGTTTGGGTACCGTTGGTTTCCTTTTCTTAGTCATGCTGTTATTCTATGATTTGTGGTATTTAGTAAGCTGCGTTGGTTAGTTTTGTTTAGTATATGATTCCTTTCCAACCGGGTTAAAGGAAAGTTTGAAACATGTTATTATATGTTAGAGTTGTTGAGTGTGAAAACTTGAAACTGAAATTCATTATTTTAAATAATTCTTCGTGGGCGAGCTGTGCGAGTGTGGATAGAATTTCTGTGCGAATGAATGAAAATATCAAAAGGTTAGTACTGCAATTGCATTTTATTAATTTACTGCATAGAATTTGTAAATTTACTGCTAGTTATGGGGGAATTTTAAGTTACAAATTTTCATCATAATTAGATTTACTGCTTGTGGGAAAAATTTTAGAAATGAATTTATTGCATTGGTATTAAATTTATAAATTTATAAGTGTAAGAGATTAATAGAATTGTTGAAGTCTGTTTGATGAAATTTGCGATCTTTATTTGTTTTTTGTGGTTTTTGTAGGTGATCGTCGGATGAAGGCTAAAAATCTAAGGAAAACATGGATAAAGTATGGTGAGTTTTTTAATATTTCAATTAGTTAGTTATATTCATTTGATTCATACTTACCTGTTAGTCGTCGGGGAAAAAACCGTGAGGGAAGATGTCGTGAATTAGTTCTGAAGTTGTTAGTAGTTTAGCTAAGATGCGGATGATATTTTTAGTCTGAAGCAGTGGCCAAAGCAATTGAAGTGCCTTAATAGTGGTTAGTTCTTCAGTGCCAACTGCAAACTCATAAGGTGTGTTTTGGATTAGATTATATAATTTGTGATTGAATTTAGTGTTGTGGATGAATTCTAAAATTGGGATTTCTATGGGTTGTACAAACTCGTGCGGGAGAAGGAAGGGTCGGGATTCTTCGGCGTTGAAGGTCTTGGTGATGGGACAGAAGATGTACATTTGGGTTATGGGGTCATAATTACGAAGAATACCATGAAGGTTAGTATCTTTAATACAGTATGTGAAATTTAGGAAAAATGGTGAAGTGTATTTGGAATTAATGAATTGAAAACGATGGTGTGGTTGTCTAGAGGGTGTGTGTAGGTCAAAGTGATTTTGGATGAAGCGATAATAACTATATGTGTGGGTTTGTTTAGTGCGCAACATAATATCGTGTGAGCAGTGTAAATCTCTTTCGTGTGGTGCAAGGAAATGAAAGGTTAGTGAAAATATTTGGAAGCGTTCTTTAAAACTTTCGTATGCTTGTGTGTCTGTTAGTGCTTCTGAAATAATGTGATCAAACTTTCGGTCGAAGATGTTTAGTGTGAATATATATGGTGTCTTGATGAAAAATTTCTCGGTAATTTGTGGATTAGCGAAGCGATCGTCGTCTAAGAATTGATCTTGGTTAGCTCTGATGATGTTGTGATCATAGTATTCGAGTGTATATTCGTTAGCTCTAGGTGCAGTGTGTGTTTTTAGTGATTTTTTATATCCAACGTAAGTAAATTGTCTAGCGGTTAGTGGTGTAGTGAGTCGATATAGCATGTCCGTATTTCGCTCTATATCGATGTGAGTGTTAGATAATGGTAAGCAAAGAGGGTTAGTAAAATGATAATATGAGGTCCAAGAGAGAGTGGGCATTAAAACGTATTCATCTACGAAGTTGCGTGTTTCGTTAGTGTCGTGGGGGGTGTTTAAGGTGTATTGTGGGAATGAGGGTAAGGTGATGGCTAAAAATTCTTTTGT
Organism: Symsagittifera roscoffensis; assembly: GCF_963678635.1. Lineage (NCBI taxonomy): Eukaryota > Metazoa > Xenacoelomorpha > Acoela > Convolutidae > Symsagittifera > Symsagittifera roscoffensis. The sequence continues at coordinate 33,163,880 of NC_087067.1, read as the reverse complement.
GTTAGTATGCTTGGGGTGGTTGATGTATTCACGGGCTGTTCCTGGTTTTGCTGGGAAAGGATGGTTGGGGAACTTTCTTTTAAAAGTGCGGTAAGCTCTATTAGTGTTGAGTGAAGATTCAGTTGATGTGGATGATGGTGCTAATGATTCAGTATAATTTGAAGAGGGTGTAGGGGTAGGGGGGTTGGATGAATTTATTGTGGAGGATATTTGGTTTATGGTTGGGGTATTAAGGTGGTAGGGTTGTTGTTGAAGGGTAATAAAATTATCTAGCTCTGGGGAGATTCGGGGGGTGTCTGGAGAATGAGATGATTGGTCAGAATGGTATGAGGAGTAGGTTGGGGTAACTTGGGAAGCATAAGAGGGTGTGGGGGTGATTGGGTCAGGGTTATTGGATAATATGGGTTGAAAAGGGGGTTGAGAAAAATTAGAAGTGTTATGAAAATTATTGGATGGGGATGGTTCTGAGTCGGCAAATTCATCGGGGGTTTCAATATTCGGGTTATTGAGTTGTGAGATGGAATATAAAACTGAGATGTGTGAATTAGTATCGGAATTCATGCCTGATGTTACATTACTAGATGGAAAATCGGGTGGCGGAAAAGCAAAAAGTGGTATTATTGGGATTGGGGAGGTAAGATTGGTTGGGTGGGAATTTGATCGGTGTAGTGATCCAAGTTGGCGGCTCATCGTGGGCTAAAAAAATGATTATTTTGAGACTGAAAAGCGGTGGTATGGGGTTGTTCAATAATTTGTTCATAAGTATTATCATCTTGTGACTGGTGTGTTATTATATGTTGGATGGGACTTTGTGATGTGGTGAGTCGAAAATTTGGATTATGTGTGATGGCTAAATTTCGAAAATTTCGTGGGACTAGGGATAGTGGATGGTTATTTGGTAGGGGTGGTAATTGTGGTGCCGTTGGCGTTATGTCTACATTGTTATGTTCTTCGTCGTATGTATTTTGTCGTGTTGCTATTTTTGTGTTATATTCTTTTATTTGTGCGTCTAAAAGAATTTTGTTTATAGATGTAGAAAAAATTCCAAAAAATCCTGCAAAGAGTATGCGTGCTACGCTTGCTTGTCTGTTTACTTGTGTGTGTATAGCACATGGGTTGTAGATTCCTTTTAAAAGTGAGAAAAGAAATCCAATAAAGTTAAACATTGCGTATAAAATAGTCAATTTTTCTAAGATGTAGTAGGGCCATCCTAGAAAATCGAGGATCTCATTTTTGAGTGTAACAAAGCTAAAAATGTTAATTGGTGATATATCTTGGGGACGGTATTTTTCACCGTTTAGATATATATAATCTTTAATGTCTTTAAAATATCCGCTATAGTCTTGCGTGTAGATATCGGCAAATCCTGCGGTTTCTGCAAGTTTGCGTAAATTTTGGTCTATTGATTGTCTTTGTATAGTGTCCATTTGTGTTAATAATTCTTGGAATTGTTGTGTTCTAATGTGATGTTGAATATCTGATTTTGAATAGATTCCTATTGATTGTAAGTCTATATTTGGGTTTCGAGCAATAGCGCGAATGCTTTCTGGTGAAAATTTTTTGAGTGATTGCATTAATGTGGGATATGGAGTGAGAAGATAATATTTATTTTCATCAGGGTTTAGTTGTACTACATTGTGGCTGTTTTCTGATCCACATGGGACTGCGGTATCCCAGAAATAGGTTCTTCGTGAAAGTGTATCCACGAAATGTACTTTATTCTTATAAAAGATAGGGATTCTTTTATAACATCGTTTATCTTCAAAAACGTATAGTGGTGATACTTTTTTAGTACAAGTATAAAACCATAAGATGTTTCCTTCATAGTCTAAAAAATTTGATCTATTTCCAGATAATAAGTATCCTGCATAGGGTATTTTTAATACTGCTAGTGCAAGTGATTGTAATATTTGTGTTCGTTCTAATTCGCATAGGTGGTGTAGTGTTTCTAATTCGGAGAGTGACATTTCTTGAAAAATTCGGATAATTGTATAATCTAGTTTCATATCTAAATGAATATCATAGTGGATATTACCGAAATATGTAGTATTCATTAGTGATAATTCTTGTAAGCGTGTGCTTCTGGTGTCATGGGGTTTTAGATGTCCACCAGGTTGTCCGTTGCTTTTTTCAAAATTAACTGGTATATAGGATGTTCCTTCGTTTGGAGGATGACCTGTGGCATATGGGTCGATTTTTACTTTTCCAGTGGTCATGTCGAATCCTTTTTCGTATTCAACTAATATTTCAGAGTATTGTGTTCTGTGAAGTGGATTCCTGTATTTACATGCAAGTTCTGTTTCTTGATATATTTGAAAACGTGTCAATTTGTTTTCTATATTGTCTATGTTTCTAAAATTAGAACTTAGTTTTCGTGATGGATGGACTTGTTCATATGGAATTGATTGTATAAAATATTTTTCGTGAAATTTTATCATACGAGCGTGTATTTTTGCTACTTGAAATGTTGTACATGTATCTTCGGGGAACCAAACAATTGTTGCTTGTGTTCTCGTTGTAGGGTCGCAATAACCTTGATCATTTTTACAAGGTAATCGGATTCCTTGATAGATCATTGTATTATCTGATAAATCTCGTGTTAGTTGTATTTTTTCGAGTTGTATTTTCCAATCGAAAAACATTATTTCTTGGTATCCTTTATTTTTTGTGTCTGCTTTGCAGTTTGATGGGTCATTTATACCAATGTGTGGTATCCAATGTTTATCGTGTAGGTCATAGGTTAATCGTCCGTGTGCGCCGTTATACGGGTATTTTTCGTCTAGTTTTATATGTCCTTGGTGTCTTTCAAGTTGTGATTGATGTACAGAGTCTGAAAAAACTTGAAAATTAACTAACTTTCTTTGGGAGTTTTTATTTTGTGTGATGTTTAGTCTAAGTAATTCATTTTTACAATCGTCGGGATTGAGATGTAAAAGACGTTCTATATTACTTTGATAGAATGATTCATGGTCAAGTCGGTTTTTGTTTCCGTTCGAGACTTGTGAACAATGTACTTTCTTTTCGGAAAATGTTGCTGTGAATTTATAACCTGTAACTGTTGTTGCTCGGGCTTTTGAATAGAGTGTTGCTATTACATCTGTGGTTTCTATAGCTTGTGGTTCTGTTTCACATTGTGATACTTGATTTATTGCATATTTATGTAGTGTTTTTTGTTCATTTTCTTCACAATCGTAATGTGTTACTAATAAATCTTGTGGTCCTGTACGAGGAGAAGGGTTTATGTTTTGATTTGAGATTACTAGAAAAAGGAGTTGGAGAAAAATTAATAATTTTAGAATATACATGTGTATGATAATCCTGAGTATGGATTATAAAATGTAATGTAGCCAATTGTGTTTTTGGTATATCTGTCGTATTTGTATATTACTTCAGTAGTTATAAACGGTGGTGGTAGTGATTGAGCTGTTATGTTAGGTGGATTTAATGGGTAGGGATGTTGGGTAATATTATTTAACTTAACTGTGATTTCAAACTTTAATTGTAAACTGTTTTGTTGGAGTATTTGAATATTGTGATCACGGATATCGTTGTGAATATCTTGGCGATATTGTAATCTATTAAGTGCCCAGTTATGAAGGCGGTTACTTTCTTGATGTTGTCCAAATAGTGGTGGAGGTGCTGTAAATGTATTCCAATCTAGTCTTAAAGGAATATTTATTGATGATTGTTCTCGATATCTGGCGTCGAGATTATTTGGAAAATTTAAGTTAAAGGGTGGTGGTGAAAACTGGCTTATTGATGGTGTTGATGGTAGTGATAATGTTTCTGGTAGTGATGAGGATGTTGTTGTATCCGTAGAAATATCTATGGGGTCATTGACTAAATTTGGTTCACCTTGTGTAAATGAATGTGTAGTCCAATATGGGAATCGTGATGTTTGGTTTGTGGGGTTGAAAGGATTTTCACGTATTTGCTCAGATGTTGGTGTTGAACCTAAGTAATCTGATGGTAGGCTTGAGGTGCTACGTTGTGAAAGAAGCGTAGGGGTTTCTGGTAATATACCAATGGGGTTTTCTGGAGTGTTTTGTGATGGGGATTGAGGTATATCAAAATGAACTCGGGGAGTTTGAAAATTTCTGTTTCGTCGAGGATGTATAATTTGTCTATTTATTTCGACTGTATTTTGGTTTTGACTAGAATTTTTTATTCTACTTAGTTCTTGTGGTAGTGTTGGATATAGGTTATATGTTGGTTCGCTTAAAGGTGCTTGTCGTTGAACTGGTTCTAGTGGTTCTGATAAACGAGCATGTCGTTCTTCAAAAGTGTATGGATTGTCTTGAAAAGAAATTCGTGTAGATGTTTGAGGATTTTGAGTAGTTGAAGGTGGTGTTTGGTTATCTTGGGATGATGTCGGTGAAGACTGATTCTGTGACTGTTGGGTAGCAATTTTTGATGGTTTTTTGAATTATTACTTTAGTGAGAAATTTTGTGTTTATTATAATATTCTTCCAAAAAAAGAATTAGAAGGACTGTTGCTAGGGCAAATGTGAGGATTGCTTTCTTTATACATTTACAGATGGTCAAAATGAGGGATGATAAGAATGCTATGAAAATTACAAACAATAAAAAAATATCGGTTCTACTGAAAATTGTTCGTATCATTTAGACAAGTTATATGACTCGTACCTGTGGATGTAATCAAGGGTTTTGGAAAGTTGGAGGAATAGTTCGAGAATAGTGTAGAAAATTAAAAAAATGTTACAAAAAATGATTAGGATTATTAGAAAAGATTCAAGTATATCAAAAAGAAATATTATAAAGGATTCAAGTATTGTAAAAAAATGTTTAAGATTTATGAGTATTTGAGTAACTGATTGAGAGAAGAGCATTTAAGAAATGATCTCTTGGTCGAATATTTTTTGCTGTTTGAGGCGATTTTCTAGTGTGGTCGGATTATTTATTAGTTTTTTGACAAGTGGGTTGAGTTTTGTAAAAAATTGTTGGGGGCAATTTTTATGGTGACTGGGAGGTCGTCTTTTTCTTTATTTTTGTTTGTCAAATGATCCGGGGTATGGTGAGATTTTTATACTTTAGGCTAATTAAAATGTTCATTTTGTTACTTTAGGCTAAGTTAACAAATTTGCTTTGGGGGTATTCGTGGTCTGAGTTGGGGAAATATTGTTGATCTTTGGGTTATTAGATAAGGGAGGGGTACGGTATTATGGTGATATTTATTTTAGTTGTCAAGTTGGAGTGGTTTGCTTATTTTTGACCTGGAGGTCGTAAAGTTATAGTTATAGATGTGCCTGGAGTTCTATATGATTCGTCTAATTGGTCTTAGTTTGAGTTAGAGAAAGTGACGGATTGGATGAATCCTATTGGTCTATTTTGAACTAGAATTATTACGTACTTGTCAGCATGTTATTTTGAAAGATGTAAATGAAAAATGTTTCGGAGGTTTCAAGATTGTGAAGCATAATGTTAAAATTACTTTTGAAATTCCACTTTCTTTAAAATTTTAGATTGGGGGATGAATATTTTATAGTTTTTACGTGGTTGATTTCGGAGTCTTGTTGTTTTTCTATTTTCTGATTTGTCGATTTGTTCTTGGGGTATTATTTGTTCGGTCATTTTTCTATTTTTTCTTTGTTTTGGGGATTCTTTATGGTTTTGTGTATTGTTTTTGGTGGCGGTTGGTTTTGTGTTTTGATTTTCGGTGGGGTTATCATTTTGTTCTGTGTTTTTCAGATGTGGTTCATTTTGAATGATTTTTAATCCTGTGAAAGAATATAATTGAGTTAATTCGCGGAGTGCGTGTTCCTTTGGGTAATAAGGTAATAGGTTGTTTCGATGTTGAACGATTTCTTTTTTGTTTGAGTCGGTAATTTTATATGTGACATCAGTGGGTTTTGCAATTATTTGGTATGGTCCTTTTCGAAGGGGTTGTAATTTTTTAGAAATTCCTTTTTGAGTATTAAAATTAGGTATTAAAACAAATGTTCCAATTTTTAATTCGGAGGCTGGTGTAAAACGTGAATTGATTTGTTCATTAATGTTTTGTCTTTGTAATAACTTTTTTGTTATTTTTTGATAAATTTCATTGTGTTTTTTATCTCTATTTAGAATCCATTCGGTGTGTGTACCGGAGGCTAGTTTAAGAATTTGTGGGTGATGAAAATGATCTTCATCGTGTGTATGTAAAGGTAGGTTATAACAAATTGAGTCTTTATTTGGTTGACAATAACCTTGTGCGTTTTTATGAGAATTTGCTGTAAACATTATTGGTTTGCGTGGCTTTTGGTTAAAAACCATTTCGTATGGTGACATTCCTAAAGTTGTCGTAGTTTGTGAATTATACGCTAAGGGAAATAATTTTACATCTGCTGACCATTCGGTATATTTTGTATCATTTCCGTTGATGATACATCTAAGATATTCTTGTAATGAACGGTTCATACCTTCGACTAAGCCGTTTGTCCAAGGTGCATGAGATGTACGTGGTTTGTGTTTAATGTTATATAAATGACATAGTGTGATAATTTCATTATTTATGAATTCTGTAACGTTGTCTGTAACTAAAATTTCTGGTAGTCCGAATTTTGCTATCCAGTGTTCATAGAGTGTTGTGTAAGCGTAATAAGCGTTACAATGTGGTACTGGGTTAAGTGCTACATAATGTGTAAATGCGTCAACAATTACCATAATGTACGAGTTTCCTTCTGATGAGGGTGAAATTGGTCCTTTAGTATCAAATGAGATACGATGATTAAAGTACAAACTTTGTCCTTTAAAATCTTGTTTTTGTGCTATTTGTTTTTGATTTGGGTAAGGTTTATTTAGTTGACATACTATACAGTCATTGCATAGTACTTTTATCCAAATTGGTGCATTTGGGAAGTAAAAATTTTGTATAAAATTTGAATATGTTTTCTCTGATCCAGAGTGTCCTTTAATATTTTGTGTATGTGAAATATTAAAAGCTATAAGAATCATACTGAAAGGGAGACATGGAACTGTAGATTCATTCAGGTTATACTCTAAAAGGTCTGTATTTTCGTTAATTGTTGTGTTGTTAAATTTGCGAAAGTATCGGAGGAGTGTTTTGTTTCCTAGAATGGTTGAATCTGCTTTGATAGGTTTAGTTTTATATTTGTGCCATGATTTCAGTTGTCGAATTACTGGGTCAAGGTTTTGATATTGTTTCAGTGTTGAAATTGTAATTATTTCTGTTGGGGGGAGAAAAATGTTTTCGATTTCTAATTTAGATAAAGGTATTGTATCAAGTGGGTCGTGAAGGTCAAAAACTTGATTTATTGTGTATTTTGAATCATTTGTTTGTGGTCCTGATAAATTTATTTTATCAGTTAAATCTTCTTTTTCAATTAGTGGAAAATGGTCTTTCTTAGGCGGGTGTTGTTTTGTTCGTTTTTGTTGGGTGTTATTTTTTTCCATTGAGAATATGGGATTGGTTTGAAAGTTGATGTTCCAAGTAGATCAACTTCATAATGATTATTTTGACAATCTAAATAAAGTGGGAAATGTTGTAAATTATTTATTTGTGATTGTTCAATATCAGTTTTTACTGCATATTTGCATTCCAATCGGGGTGATGTTTCGTTTTCTGCAAGGTAGAATTTTATGTTTTTGGGTATTTCAACTGTTGTTTTTCGTGTAAGTAATTCAGGTGGTGTATTTCGACTTAAGGTGTCTGGTAATGCAAGATTTTTTCCTGCAGTCCAAACTATATGTAAGTTTGGAAATTTCATTAGAATTAGTTGAAATCTGTAAACTCTGTGGTTTGGGTTAGATTTTTGTGTAAAGAGAAAGATGATTGGTTTATGGTCTGTGAATAGAACTGTGGGGTGTTTTGATCCAAGTATCAGAAATTCATATTCTGTCAGTGTATATATTATGGCTGTACATTCTCTCATTAGAGTTGAGAGTCGTAGCTCTGCTTGAGTGAATAATCGAGAATTTGCTGATATGAGGTTCATTTTATTTGTACCATTATGTGATTGTAATAGTGCTGCACCGATGCCAAAGTTCGAAGCATCGCACATTGCATAAAATGGTTGATTTGAATCTGGAATTGTGTTTGAAATTTGTTCAGTTAAAAGTTTCTTTACTTCTTCAAATCGTGTTTGATGTTCTGTGTTCCATTCAAAATTATTTTGTTGTCTAAGGATGTTATAAAATGGTCGTAGATATAATTGCATTTTATAAACATATTTACTTAAAAAGTTTAACATTCCAAGAAATTCTTGGATTTTCTTTTTATTTGTTGGTGGTTGAAGTTTTTGAATAGCGTCAATGCGTGATTTCAATGGAGTGATTGTTTTTCTTTCTATATTATGTCCTAAGAATTTAACTCTTGTCAAAAAGAAGTGTGATTTATCGGGGGCGGCCTTCAGATTTTCGTTCTGAAGTATTTGGTGATATTTTTCTAAAACATTGAACATCTCGTCTTTTGTTTGTGATTGCATAAAAACATCGTCTAAATAGGTGATTGCGTTTTTCTTGAGTATTAGTGGTCTAAAAATTTTGCTCATAAAAGCTGAAAATGCTGCTGGTCCTATGGATATTCCATAGAATAAGCGGTTGAATTCATATTGTTGGTTTCCGATAACAAATTGTGTTAAACGTCGTGATTGTTCATCTAGTGGCATTTGATTGTATGCACTATTCATATCGGCGGTTGTAAAGTATTTGCCGTTTATTTTTGTTAAAATAACTTGTATTGGTTCAATGGGCCAATTACATTTTGATTCATCTATGAGTGAATTGAGGTATCTAGCGTCGAGAACGATTTTTAATGATTCTCCTTTAGCTAGAATGATAACGGGGTTGATAAATGTGTTGCCTTTTGGTTGTTCTTCTTTATTAACTGGTGATATAATGTTGTATTGTTCTAAAATATCGAGTAATCTGTTCACTTTATCATGTAAGTGAATTGGTACTTTACTTGCTCTCTGTTTTTTGAAAACTGCGTCTGGTTTTAACGGGAGATGTAGTGATGAACTGATTTTTCCAACATCGAATTTTGATGTTGCATAGACTGATGAATATTTAATTAGCTGTTTGGCTAACTTTTCGAATTCGTCTTGTGTTATTTGTGAATGTTGGAAATTAAACATTGTTAAAAATTTCTGTTGGTCCTCTGTGTAGTTACTTATGTTGAATGTAGGTTTGAAATATGGAGTTTTTGTGAAATAATCCGTATTTCTGTTTTCGTTACTTATTATATTATTTATAGATAATTCTTCATTAAGAATTGTAGATTGGCAAATATCTAGTAATTGAAGTATATTATTTACGCGATAGGCTTTTTCGTGTATTGGTGATATTGTAGCGTTGGTTTCGCAATATCCTAAAAGTCCTAAAGGTAATGTTACTTGGTAAGGTGTGTTGTTATAGACATGTAAGGAAATGATATCGGAATTCGAATTTTTCAAATATTTTATGGATGAGATTGTGATTTTGAAAAATTTGTGAATAGGTTTGAATTCAAATTCTGACATATAAAATTTTTGTTTGTTTTGTTCTTTATCATATTGGTGAACTTGTTTGATTGAAAAATTATAGATATTTCCTGATAGTGGTTTTAGGTGTTTTCTTTGTTGGTTAAATATCGGGTAGAATTTTGAAAAGAATGGTGGTTGTTTATTTAATCTTTGAAAAAATGTTAAGGATGTTTCTTTTGTTTTTGTATATTTATCTTTGATTAATATTTTACTATTTAGTATGTTAATTGTTGGTATATACTTTGAAATAAATGGTATTCCAATGATATTATATTTAATGTCAGTGATATGGAATATTTGTTTAAATGGCTTATTTAAAGTTTTGCTTTGTTCCATTGTTCTGGTGGGGAGGAGAAATAATTGGATTTTTCCGTAGTTTATCAATGTTGATCCTTGTGCTGTTGCTAGTTTGCTGGAGGTTTCAAGAGGTGTTAGCTTTGGGTGTAAGGTTTTTATTTCATTCCATGTGGGGATGTTTATTATGTTTGATTCTGCTCCTGAATCAATTAAAAAATCTATTTCAAGGTCTGGTGGTTGAAATTCTTTATTTCTTGGGCTTTCTAAGAGAAATGGTATTGTCCAAATTTTTTCTTTGGGTTGTTCTTTTTGTATATTTTGATAAATGTGGTTTGTATTCAAGCATTTTGTTTTGGTATTTTTATTGGTTTGATCTGTAGTGTTAATCTCATTTGTTTCTTGCGTCGTTGGTGTGGAATTTATGGGTGTAGTGTAATAATTTTGAAGAAATTCTGATTGATTTTCATATATGTGTGATGAAAAGGGTTGTTCATATATGACAGATTCATAGTCATTTTCGACTTTTATCATATTGATAGAAAGAGTGTTTTCAGTATCACTTTCTGAATCTGATGATGTACAGTTTATTTGATTGAGTTGTAACGTATCAGTTACTGTGTCATCAATACCTGGAGGGTCTGATGTTGTTTCTGGGTTAGATTGTACTTGATTGATTTGTCTTTGATGTTTAGGTGTACTACTTCTGTGGCGATTATTAGAATTATTATAGTTATTATTATTCCGGTGTGGTGATTGGGAATAATTTCTATAACGATTATTATAACTTGAGTGTCGATTTTGTGAATTATTTCGCGATCTGTTTTGGTAATTATTGTTTGGTCTGTTATAGTTCGATCTATTATATGAGTTATTCCTTGATTGACTGTTCGGGTAATTCTGGTTTCGGTTGTTTGAATAACTTCTATTTCGATTATAGGAGTAGTTTCTATTCCTATTGTATGATGAATTTCGTGATTGGTTGTTTGGATAGTAGTTATTTCTTGATTGGGAATTAGATCTAGAAACAAATCGTTGTGTATTTGAATTTGATCTGGAGTAGTTATTTCGACTATTTGGTCTATTGTAGTGATTTTGTGATGAATTGTTCGTGTTTCTTCGTTCTGGTGATCTTCCTCTATAACTTGAGTTATATGGTGATTGATTTCTTGTATAATTTGTATTGTTCGGGAGTGGTTTTCCTGAACTGTTGTTGCTGTGGACTGTTTTGTTCGGTAGATTTTGATCTTTTTTCATGTATTGATAGAATGATTTATTTGGTTCTTTATATTTTTGAGGTTTATTTTGATTGTCTTGCTGTTTTTGTCTACATTCGGAAATACTATGTCCGTATCGTCGGCAATAATTACACCATTTTTTGAAAGATGGTTTGCCTTTGAAGTTTGGGTTCTTTTCATAAATATTGAGTATTTCAGTGATTTTTTCAACGAGGTCTGTCTCTGATTCCTGTATATTATTAATATTAGTGGGAGTCGTTTCAATTCTGTTAACGTATTGTAGTTTCAGATTTTCCGTTTCTTCTAGTTTCATCGTGATTTCTGCTTGTTCTAATTTGTCTACTAGTTTTCGAAAATCTAAATCGGGTTCTCGAATTGAAGAAGGATGGGATGCTCTCTTTTTTATTGCTATTTTCCTTAATTGTGGTGTTAAGGTCATCATTAAGATTTCTGTCATCTTTGTGTTTTTATAGTCATGTGTATTTAGTGAGTATGCTTTTCGAACTAGTGTTTCGATTCGTACTGCTATTTGCTTGATGGTTTCGTTTGGTAATCTGCGAATTTCGTTACATAAAACTCTTTGTTGTTGTTTGTTTCTTTCGGAGTCAAACATTTTTGAAAATTCCTGTGTAAACCTTTTCCAGTTTGATTTTATTTCTAGAGGTAGTACTGAAAACCATTTTTGGGCTGCGCCATCTAAGGTTGTTTGTATTAACGCTGTGCGTCGATGTATCCAATTTTGATGTAGTGGCGTATTAATTGGTTCAGGTCCAATATTTAAAATCAGGTTTGCTGTTACTGCATTTAAATAATCTTCTACAGAGTATTCAGGGTCTGTTCCTGTGAAAACCATTAAAGGTTTGTTTGATGTTATTGATGATCCACCCATAAGGTATGGATTCATTGTCATTTGTAATGATTCTGCTGCATTTGGCATTTGAGAAAAATTTGAAAGTTGGTTTCTTGTTATTTCATGTTGTTGAAGATAATATGGGAGTGGTATTTCATTTTGCATTTGTGATGCTTGATACGAGTGTGCAGTCATTGGATTTTGTTGTTGAATTGGTTGAAAAGATTGTAAATTAATTAAATTTTGTTGTTGAATTGGTTGTTGATGTTGTGCATCTATTGGTTGTGGAGAAAAAATTCTATGATTTGTACGTGTTCTCTGTATTCTTTGTCTACGATATTCTTGAGTATTTGGTGCAAATATATCTGGTTGTAAGAAATCATCATCTGAGGATAAATAATCCATTTGATAAGATGTTTGTTTTTTATTTTTATTTTGTTGAAAAAATGGGTAATTTTCACTGTGATCCTGTGGAGGATTTGTTTGGAAATTTATTGAATTAGGTTGGGTCATTGGGTTATCCCAATTTCGAGATCTTGTATATTGGTTAAAATTCCTTTGTGGTTGATTATATGTTTTTGATGGATGTGTATAATTATAATTATGGTCTGTAAAGTTGTTTCTAGTGAATGTTTTGCGTGTTTTTGATGGTATTGTCATGGGTCTGTATGTTTGGTAATCCATATGTGAATATTTAGGGGCAACCGAAGGTTTAACGGTTGATTGTAAGGTTACCTGTGTTTGTGAAGGATTTGTATTTCTTGGTGTTGTTAAATTTGGGCGTATTGGTGAAATACTTTGTTGTGTAGTTGTTGTGTGTACAATTTCTTCATTTATGAAGTGTGATGGTGTCTGGATATCTTGTTGAGTAAGATTCCTAGTTCCATTGAGGTTTTCATTGTGTATAACTGTAGAGTTTAAACTATTATTTTGTGTATCGGGCAAAAATGTATTATAGTTTAATGGTGTTGCATCAATGGTTAATGGTATTACTCTTACATAATCTCTTATGTAAGATATCGTACTTATTGCTTGACTTGAGATTGATTGTGGGAAGCTTATAAATGCTGGATGAGACCATTCGGGGTCCCAAACATAATCTGATTGTTCTGTGATAGCGGTATCATCGTTCGAGTTTTGGGGTCTAAAATTTTTTCTTGCTTGTGCAATTAAATCAATATTGTGTGTGAAATAATCTATTATGAACCATGCCAAAATTTTTTGTAGATCGTGTTTTGTATGTTGTGAAACGTCGTCTTTCGTGAAATTTTCTTTAATGATGTTTAAATAACTAGAGAGTAGTGTGATTTCATGTCGTACTCTTAAATGTTTAGATGTTTCTGTCGGTGAGACATTTGTTATTGGGATTTCGTTTTCTAATATCGAAATATAACTATATATTATTGCGAAAACTTCATTGGTGAATATGGAGTTTGCTCTTTGTGAGTTTTGATATTGGATGCTTTTTATATATTCTGAAAAAACTTTTGAAAATTCTAAATCAAGATCGTCTGTTTGAATTGTATATTTTCTATTATTATGGTTTGGTGAGGTGAATTCTATGGAGTAGATTCCATACTGTTGTGTTATGTTGCATATATCTTTTAAGTAGTGGTCTATGATTTGTCTTTTGATTTTTACATCTGGGAACTCTGTTTTACATGGACTAATTCCGGGTTCAAATAAATTTACGAGTAAATTTTGACAAAATATGTGTTGTCCTCTATCAGTATCTGCGTCTACTATAAAAGGAAAGATTTCATCATCATCTGGAGTTTCTTCACCTGGAGTGTGCGTTGAGCTCATTTTTTCGTTCGATGACTGTTAATATGTAATTATTAATGTGTCGAATTGGTTGATTCCAATTGTATAAATGTACTGGTTTGTGTTTGTACTGCTTTTTTATTCTTCTTTTTCCTCTTTGTGATGAATTTGAAGTTGTTTCTGAGTCAGAGAAATATAATTGATCGTGAATTGGGCAATTTTTATCTATTGATTCTTTTAGTTTGTAAAGTTCGTCTAAACTGTTGGTTTCTGATTCTGAAAATGCGTTTCGATTTTTTGAAAATCTTTTTCGTGTTATTTGTCTTTGTTTAGTTATTATTTTTCTCTTTAGTGTTTGTCGTTTTGTTCGAATGTATCCAACTGTTTGTGTATGAGGTGTGATTACAAGGTCGTATTTTTTGTTGTCTATTTCACAATTGTGTAAAACGATTGTTTGTTTATTTCCTAGGTTTTTAAATGACATAAGGTTTAGAATGACGGATGCAAAGGGTTGTTAAATGATTTCTATTTTCCTAAACTGTTAGTTCTTACGATTTTTTGGTTAGCTTAACCTGGGTCTGTTTGTTCAGGGTTGGAGAGAAAAGTATATCGATTCCGAAGAATGATTTTTTACTTTCTCGTGGCTAGTATAAGTTAAGGTGTTAACTTACTTAATCTTACTTAGGGGTAGTGATTGTGTTCAAGGGTTGGAGAATAGTAAATCGATCCACAAGGTTCAGGTATAATTAGAACGCGAGTAGTTCGTTAGATACTATTTTAAACTTACTAAGTCTAAGATTTATCCTGGGTCTGGTAAGAGGGGGGGGGGGGGGTCAAGTGAAGGATGAATAACCGAAGTTCTTCACTGTTTATCCTAATTTGAATGATTAGTTTTGTTTAAAAATTTCTATTAGTCTTGGGTCTTTAGAAAGGGTTGGGTAGTGAATCGACGTTTGAGGTCGTTAGACACTAATTAAGTGGGGGGGGGGGGGGGAGAACAAAGTTGTTCTGTTTGATCCAAGGCTAAGCCTTGATGATCAAATTTGAAATTTAATTAAGTAGAAAATGATTTAAGATCCAAGGATAAGCCTTGATGATCTGGTTTTAAAATTAAGTGAATTTAAGTTTTAATAAATTTTTAAATGTGTGTAAAGGAAAGATTTAGTGTTTTGATGATATTAGTGGGTTTATGATTGCTGTTATGTTTTAGATGATGGAGCTGGAACAACAGGATGATTTATGATTACTAACCATTTATTGTCATGCTACTAATTTTTATTTTTATTTTTCAATAAATATTTTTCAAACATGTTTTGTATATTACTGCAGAATTTTAGGAAAACGATCTTAGATCTTTTTATCAATCGTTATTGTATATTAATAATTTTGTTTAGCGCCTGAAATGATTTTGAAGATTAACTTCAAGATTTTATGTTTGCAAATGAAAATCTAAATTCATTGCCAGTAGTATTCTAAATATAAAAGTTTGCTCTGGTTTTTGCCTAACTATCATATAGCTATATGGCAAGTTTCTACTTTGTCGTATGTCGTCTCTGGTTCGAGGTCTTCTTCCAATTCCGGGTAGTTCTGTTATGGTTCGGAATATTGGCTCTGATCTATTGAGTCGTAGAGACATTTCGATTAAATTATTGTCGTATAACATTTTGTAAATGTTTTTGTCTAATTTCTAATCTATTTTGGTTAATTCTAAGCTATTAAGGTCTTGTTCGAGACTTATGGTCGCACCAGATGAGTTAGGACCGAGTTGGTTAACTCATAGAGTAATTTCGGATAGGGTACACCGTCTGCTCGTCACGCTATCTTATTTTCGGCCGGATAGATTCGTGCAACTTCTTAGTCTAATACCGATCCTAATCTTACTCTTATACTATCTAGTCTCAGGTTGTTTAACTAGTCTCTGCTAGGCTCAATAGATCTAGGGTATACTGGTTTATTGCGGTTGCTGAAGTGCTCGGGAGAGTCCAACTAATTTCTAAGTTAAATTCAAATCTCTCTGGTGCTGAAATTACAAGTAACTTCAGCACTTACAAATAAGCGGGTTGTTAGTTAGATGGATCATGATTGGTTAATATTAAATACTTTACATTGGTAAAATATCTAAATTATCCAATCATAAAATGTAGTTTAGATCAGGTTCCATTAGGCTTAACTTTTTGGTATCACCGAGATTTCAAAAGCTTATAACTTTGTGTTGGACCGACGAAATTGGTTCATTTTCTCAGTCCCCCAAGTTTTGACTATGATCTTGTGATCCAAATAATAAAATTTGGAAATTTTAAAATTTTTGGGCAAGTTATGGCCGTTCGCGCAATTCACCAGGCTCGATTGGGCTTATTTTTTTGACATCACCGAAATTCAAAAGGCTATAACTCAAAGACCCCAAAAATTATCTCCCTTATTTTTGACCTATCAGCAGCTGATTGTACACAAAATTGATACTGCAAAAGAAATTTTTCGGTTTTCTTTTGTTTTGGCCAAAGTTTGACCCATTGAAATTTTTTTTCACCACGCTCGATTAGGCTTAACTTTTTGACATCACCGAATTTAAACAGCAATAACTCATAGCGCATAAAAGTAAAAGAATTACTTTTGCTTTAAATAAAAGCCTACAACACCTGGTGTTCCCAGGCGGTCTCCCATCCAAGTACTAACCAGGCTCAATGTTGCTTAACTTCGGTGATCGGACGAGAACCGGTGCATTCAACATGGTATGGTCGTAGGCATTTGAGTTACTCCGCTTTCATTTATATCCTTACTAGCTTATGTCTATGTACATTACTTTTAAAACACTCGCCCTCGCGCGAGAGTAAAAATATGCTCTTATATCATGTAAAATTTTGCACGCTCACGTTATAATTTATGCATTTCAAACAAAATACTGAAAATTGACATTGTTTGGAATTTTTTTGGCCCAATGTGTTTTATGGCCAAATCAGCTGGTCAAAACCTATGGAGCGTGTACAAGGTGCCTTGAATGACCATCTATGGCATGATAGCCGCACATCCACTGTAAGTGGCATATGATTGAATACCAGCCAGGATACTGTCAGTTGCTTTTAGCCTAATTGTTGTGATAAACTTATTAAATAGGTAAGTATTCAAATCTATTTGATAAGTTTTCTTTGAATGCACTCTGCGACAGCGGAGGGCAGCCCAATTCTCTTGAAAAATGCAAGAAAAAAAATTGCACTAACTTAAAAGTTAGCTTTTAGGCCGATTTTCGTCCAAAATGGCCGAAATTCGGGTCCCCCAAATTTTCAACTGATGATTACTCCACGTACACTTGAGCTACAAACGTCGTTTTGGGCTCGTTGGAATTTTCCTGAGCTCAAATTTATGAAACAAGATGAAAAAAATGAACTTTGAACGAAAAAAAAACAAAAATTTTGAAAATTTCCTTTTTTGCACAACGCTCGATTAGGCTTAACTTTTTGGTATCACTGAGATTTCAAAAGCTTATAACTTCGTGTTGGACCGACGAAATTGGTTCATTTTCTCAGTCCACCAAGATTTGACTATGATCTTGTGATCCAAATAATAAAATTTGGAAATTTTAAAATTTTTGGGCAAGTTATGGCCGTTCGCGCAATTCACCAGGCTCGATTGGGCTTACCTTTTTGACATCCCCGAAATTTAAAAGGCTATAACTCAAAGACCCCAAAAGTTATCTCCATTATTTTTGACCTATCAGCAGCTTATTGTACACAAAATTGATACTGCAAAAGAAATTTTTCGGTTTTCTTTTGTTTTGGCCAAAATTTGACCCATTGAAAATTTTTGCACCACGCTCGATTAGGCTTAACTTTTTGACATCACCGAACTTTAAACAGCAATAAATCTTAGCGCATAAAAGTAAAAGAATTACTTTTGCTTTAAAAAAAGCCTACAACACCTGGTGTTCCCAGGCGGTCTCCCATCCAAGTACTAACCAGGCCCAATGTTGCTTAACTTCGGTGATCGGACGAGAACCGGTGCATTCAACATGGTATGGTCGTAGGCATTTGAGTTACTCCGCTTTCATTTATATCCTTACTAGCTTATGTCTATGTACAATACTTTTAAAACACTCGCCCTCGCGCGAGAGTAAAAATATGCTCTTATATCATGTAAAATTTTGCACGCTCACGTTATAATTTATGCATTTCAAACAAAATACTGAAAATTGACATTGTTTGGAATTTTTTTGGCCCAATGTGTTTTATGGCCAAATCAGCTGGTCAAAACCTATGGAGCGTGTACAAGGTGCCTTGAATGACCATCTATGGCATGATAGCCGCACATCCACTGTAAGTGGCATATGATTGAATACCAGCCAGGATACTGTCAGTTGCTTTTAGCCTAATTGTTGTGATAAACTTATTAAATAGGTAAGTATTCAAATCTATTTGATAAGTTTTCTTTGAATGCACTCTGCGACAGCGGAGGGCAGCCCAATTCTCTTGAAAAATGCAAGAAAAAAAATTGCACTAACTTAAAAGTTAGCTTTTAGGCCGATTTTCGTCCAAAATGGCCGAAATTCGGGTCCCCCCAAATTTTCAACTGATGATTACTCCACGTACACTTGAGCTACAAACGTCGTTTTGGGCTCGTTGGAATTTTCCTGAGCTCAAATTTATGAAACAAGATGAAAAAATTGAACTTTGAACGAAAAAAAAACAAAAATTTTGAAAATTTCATTTTTTGCACCACGCTCGATTAGGCTTAACTTTTTGGTATCACTGAGATTTCAAAAGCTTATAACTTCGTGTTGGACCGACGAAATTGGTTCATTTTCTCAGTCCACCAAGATTTGACAATGATCTTGTGATCCAAATAATAAAATTTGGAAATTTTAAAATTTTTGGGCAAGTTATGGCCGTTCGCGCAATTCACCAGGCTCGATTGGGCTTATTTTTTTGACATCCCCGAAATTTAAAAGGCTATAACTCAAAGACCCCAAAAGTTATCTCCATTATTTTTGACCTATCAGCAGCTGATTGTACACAAAATTGATACTGCAAAAGGAATTTTTCGGTTTTCTTTTGTTTTGGCCAAAATTTGACCCATTGAAAATTTTTGCACCACGCTCGATTAGGCTTAACTTTTTGACATCACCGAACTTTAAACAGCAATAAATCTTAGCGCATAGAAGTAAAAGAATTACTTTTGCTTTAAATAAAAGCCTACAACACCTGGTGTTCCCAGGCGGTCTCCCATCCAAGTACTAACCAGGCCCAATGTTGCTTAACTTCGGTGATCGGACGAGAACCGGTGCATTCAACATGGTATGGTCGTAGGCATTTGAGTTACTCCGCTTTCATTTATATCCTTACTAGATTATGTCTATGTACATTACTTTTAAAACACTCGCCCTCGCGCGAGAGTAAAAATATGCTCTTATACCATGTAAAATTTTGCACGCTCACGTTATAATTTATACATTTCAAACAAAATACTGAAAATTGACATTGTTTGGAATTTTTTTGGCCCAATGTGTTTTATGGCCAAATCAGCTGGTCAAAACCTATGGAGCGTGTACAAGGTGCCTTGAATGACCATCTATGGCATGATAGCCGCACATCCACTGTAAGTGGCATATGATTGAATACCAGCCAGGATACTGTCAGTTGATGAACTTGTTGTGATAAACTTATTAAATAGGTAAGTATTCAAATCTATTTGATAAGTTTTCTTTGAATGCACTCTGCGACAGCGGAGGGCAGCCCAATTCTCTTGAAAAATGCAAGAAAAAAAATTACACTAACTTAAAAGTTAGCTTTTAGGCCGATTTTCGTCCAAAATGGCCGAAATTCGGGTCCCCCCAAATTTTCAACTGATGATTACTCCACGTACACTTGAGCTACAAACGTCGTTTTGGGCTCGTTGGAATTTTCCTGAGCTCAAATTTATGAAACAAGATGAAAATAAATGAACTTTGAACGAAAAAAAAAACAAAAATTTTGAAAATTTCATTTTTTGCACCACGCTCGATTAGGCTTAACTTTTTGGTATCACCGAGATTTCAAAAGCTTATAACTTCGTGTTGGACCGACGAAATTGGTTCATTTTCTCAGTCCACCAAGATTTGACTATGGTCTTGTGATCCAAATAATAAAATTTGGAAATTTTAAAATTTTTGGGCAAGTTATGGCCGTTCGCGCAATTCACCAGGCTCGATTGGGCTTATTTTTTTGACATCCCCGAAATTTAAAAGGCTATAACTCAAAGACCCCAAAAGTTATCTCCATTATTTTTGACCTATCAGCCACTTATTGTACACAAAATTGATACTGCAAAAGAAATTTTTCGGTTTTCTTTTGTTTTGGCCAAAATTTGACCCATTGAAAATTTTTGCACCACGCTCGATTAGGCTTAACTTTTTGACATCACCGAACTTTAAACAGCAATAAATCTTAGCGCATAAAAGTAAAAGAATTACTTTTGCTTTAAATAAAAGCCTACAACACCTGGTGTTCCCAGGCGGTCTCCCATCCAAGTACTAACCAGGCCCAATGTTGCTTAACTTCGGTGATCGGACGAGAACCGGTGCATTCAACATGGTATGGTCGTAGGCATTTGAGTTACTCCGCTTTCATTTATATCCTTACTAGCTTATGTCTATGTACAATACTTTTAAAACACTCGCCCTCGCGCGAGAGTAAAAATATGCTCTTATATCATGTAAAATTTGCACGCTCACGTTATAATTTATGCATTTCAAACAAAATACTGAAAATTGACATTGTTTGGAATTTTTTTGGCCCAATGTGTTTTATGGCCAAATCAGCTGGTCAAAACCTATGGAGCGTGTACAAGGTGCCTTGAATGACCATCTATGGCATGATAGCCGCACATCCGCTGTAAGTGGCATATGATTGAATACCAGCCAGGATACTGTCAGTTGCTTTTAGCCTAATTGTTGTGATAAACTTATTAAATAGGTAAGTATTCAAATCTATTTGATAAGTTTTCTTTGAATGCACTCTGCGACAGCGGAGGGGTGCCCAATTCTCTTGAAAAAAGCAAGAAAAAAAATTGCACTAATTTAAAAGTTAGCTTTTAGGCCGATTTTCGTCCAAAATGGCCGAAATTCGGGTCCCCCCAAATTTTCAACTGATGATTACTCCACGTACACTTGAGCTACAAACGTCGTTTTGGGCTCGTTGGAATTTTCCTGAGCTCAAATTTATGAAACAAGATGAAAAAAATGAACTTTGAACGAAAAAAAAAAACAAAAATTTTGAAAATTTCATTTTTTGCACCACGCTCGATTAGGCTTAACTTTTTGGTATCACCGAGATTTCAAAAGCTTATAACTTCGTGTTGGACCGACGAAATTGGTTCATTTTCTCAGTCCACCAAGATTTGACTATGATCTTGTGATCCAAATAATAAAATTTGGAAATTTTAAAATTTTTGGGCAAGTTATGGCCGTTCGCGCAATTCACCAGGCTCGATTGGGCTTATTTTTTTGACATCCCCGAAATTTAAAAGGCTATAACTCAAAGACCCCAAAAGTTATCTCCATTATTTTTGACCTATCAGCAGCTTATTGTACACAAAATTGATACTGCAAAAGAAATTTTTCGGTTTTCTTTTGTTTTGGCCAAAATTTGACCCATTGAAAATTTTTGCACCACGCTCGATTAGGCTTAACTTTTTGGTATCACCGAGATTTCAAAAGCTTATAACTTCGTGTTGGACCGACGAAATTGGTTCATTTTCTCAGTCCACCAAGATTTGACTATGATCTTGTGATCCAAATAATAAAATTTGGAAATTTTAAAATTTTTGGGCAAGTTATGGCCGTTCGCGCAATTCACCAGGCTCGATTGGGCTTATTTTTTTGACATCCCCGAAATTTAAAAGGCTATAACTCAAAGACCCCAAAAGTTATCTCCATTATTTTTGACCTATCAGCCACTTATTGTACACAAAATTGATACTGCAAAAGAAATTTTTCGGTTTTCTTTTGTTTTGGCCAAAATTTGACCCATTGAAAATTTTTGCACCACGCTCGATTAGGCTTAACTTTTTGACATCACCGAACTTTAAACAGCAATAAATCTTAGCGCATAAAAGTAAAAGAATTACTTTTGCTTTAAATAAAAGCCTACAACACCTGGTGTTCCCAGGCGGTCTCCCATCCAAGTACTAACCAGGCCCAATGTTGCTTAACTTCGGTGATCGGACGAGAACCGGTGCATTCAACATGGTATGGTCGTAGGCATTTGAGTTACTCCGCTTTCATTTATATCCTTACTAGCTTATGTCTATGTACAATACTTTTAAAACACTCGCCCTCGCGCGAGAGTAAAAATATGCTCTTATATCATGTAAAATTTGCACGCTCACGTTATAATTTATGCATTTCAAACAAAATACTGAAAATTGACATTGTTTGGAATTTTTTTGGCCCAATGTGTTTTATGGCCAAATCAGCTGGTCAAAACCTATGGAGCGTGTACAAGGTGCCTTGAATGACCATCTATGGCATGATAGCCGCACATCCGCTGTAAGTGGCATATGATTGAATACCAGCCAGGATACTGTCAGTTGCTTTTAGCCTAATTGTTGTGATAAACTTATTAAATAGGTAAGTATTCAAATCTATTTGATAAGTTTTCTTTGAATGCACTCTGCGACAGCGGAGGGGTGCCCAATTCTCTTGAAAAATGCAAGAAAAAAAATTGCACTAATTTAAAAGTTAGCTTTTAGGCCGATTTTCGTCCAAAATGGCCGAAATTCGGGTCCCCCCAAATTTTCAACTGATGATTACTCCACGTACACTTGAGCTGCAAACGTCGTTTTGGGCTCGTTGGAATTTTCCTGAGCTCAAATTTATGAAACAAGATGAAAAAAATGAACTTTGAACGAAAAAAAAAAACAAAATTTTTGAAAATTTCATTTTTTGCACCACGCTCGATTAGGCTTAACTTTTTGGTATCACCGAGATTTCAAAAGCTTATAACTTCGTGTTGGACCGACGAAATTGGTTCATTTTCTCAGTCCACCAAGATTTGACTATGATCTTGTGATCCAAATAATAAAATTTGGAAATTTTAAAATTTTTGGGCAAGTTATGGCCGTTCGCGCAATTCACCAGGCTCGATTGGGCTTATTTTTTTGACATCCCCGAAATTTAAAAGGCTATAACTCAAAGACCCCAAAAGTTATCTCCATTATTTTTGACCTATCAGCAGCTTATTGTACACAAAATTGATACTGCAAAAGAAATTTTTCGGTTTTCTTTTGTTTTGGCCAAAATTTGACCCATTGAAAATTTTTGCACCACGCTCGATTAGGCTTAACTTTTTGACATCACCGAACTTTAAACAGCAATAACTCTTAGCGCATAGAAGTAAAAGAATTACTTTTGCTTTAAATAAAAGCCTACAACATCTGGTGTTCCCAAGCGGTCTCCCATCCAAGTACTAACCAGGCCCAATGTTGCTTAACTTCGGCGATCGGACGAGAACCGGTGCATTCAACATGGTATGGTCGTAGGCATTTGAGTTACTCCGCTTTCATTTATATCCTTACTAGCTTATGTCTATGTACATTACTTTTAAAACACTCGCCCTCGCGCGAGAGTAAAAATATGCTCTTATATCATGTAAAATTTTGCACGCTCACGTTATAATTTATGCATTTCAAACAAAATACTGAAAATTGACATTGTTTGGAATTTTTTTGGCCCAATGTGTTTTATGGCCAAATCAGCTGGTCAAAACCTATGGAGCGTGTACAAGGTGCCTTGAATGACCATCTATGGCATGATAGCCGCACATCCACTGTAAGTGGCATATGATTGAATACCAGCCAGGATACTGTCAGTTGCTTTTAGCCTAATTGTTGTGATAAACTTATTAAATAGGTAAGTATTCAAATCTATTTGATAAGTATGCTTTGAATGCACTCTGCGACAGCGGAGGGCAGCCCAATTCTCTTGAAAAATGCAAGAAAAAAAATTGCACTAAGTTAAAAGTTAGCTTTTAGGCCGATTTTCGTCCAAAATGGCCGAAATTCGGGTCCCCCCAAATTTTCAACTGATGATTACTCCACGTACACTTGAGCTACAAACGTCGTTTTGGGCTCGTTGGAATTTTCCTGAGCTCAAATTTATGAAACAAGATGAAAAAAATGAACTTTGAACGAAAAAGAAACAAAAATTTTGAAAATTTCATTTTTTGCAACACGCTCGATTAGGCTTAACTTTTTGGTATCACCGAGATTTCAAAAGCTTATAACTTTGTGTTGGACCGACGAAATTGGTTCATTTTCTCAGTCCCCCAAGATTTGACTATGATCTTGTGATCCAAATAATAAAATTTGGAAATTTTAAAATTTTTGGGCAAGTTATGGCCGTTCGCGCAATTCACCAGGCTCGATTGGGCTTATTTTTTTGACATCACCGAAATTCAAAAGGCTATAACTCAAAGACCCCAAAAGTTATCTCCATTATTTTTGACCTATCAGCAGCTGATTGTACACAAAATTGATACTGCAAAAGAAATTTTTCGGTTTTCTTTTGTTTTGGCCAAAATTTGACCCATTGAAATTTTTTGCACCACGCTCGATTAGGCTTAACTTTTTGACATCACCGAACTTTAAACAGCAATAACTCTTAGCGCATAAAAGTAAAAGAATTACTTTTGCTTTAAATAAAAGCCTACAACACCTGGTGTTCCCAGGCGGTCTCCCATCCAAGTACTAACCAGGCCCAATGTTGCTTAACTTCGGTGATCGGACGAGAACCGGTGCATTCAACATGGTATGGTCGTAGGCATTTGAGTTACTCCGCTTTCATTTATATCCTTACTAGCTTATGTCTATGTACATTACTTTTAAAACACTCGCCCTCGCGCGAGAGTAAAAATATGCTCTTATACCATGTAAAATTTTGCACGCTCACGTTATAATTTATGCATTTCAAACAAAATACTGAAAATTGACATTGTTTGGAATTTTTTTGGCCCAATGTGTTTTATGGCCAAATCAGCTGGTAAAAACCTATGGAGCGTGTACAAGGTGCCTTGAATGACCATCTATGGCATGATAGCCGCACATCCACTGTAAGTGGCATATGATTGAATACCAGCCAGGATACTGTCAGTTGCTTTTAGCCTAATTGTTGTGATAAACTTATTAATTAGGTATGTATTCAAATCTATTTGATAAGTTTTCTTTGAATGCACTCTGCGACAGCGGAGGGCAGCCCAATTCTCTTGAAAAATGCAAGAAAAAAATTGCACTAAGTTAAAAGTTAGCTTTTAGGCCGATTTTCGTCCAAAATGGCCGAAATTCGGGTCCCCCCAAATTTTCAACTGATGATTACTCCACGTACACTTGAGCTACAAACGTCGTTTTGGGCTCGTTGGAATTGTCCTGAGCTCAAATTTATGAAACAAGATGAAAAAAATGAACTTTGAGCGAAAAAAAAAACAAAAATTTTGAAAATTTCATTTTTTGCACCACGCTCGATTAGGCTTAACTTTTTGGTATCTCCGAGATTTCAAAAGCTTATAACTTTGTGTTGGACCGACGAAATTGGTTCATTTTCTCAGTCCCCCAAGATTTGACTATGATCTTGTGATCCAAATAATAAAATTTGGAAATTTTAAAATTTTTGGGCAAGTTATGGCCGTTCGCGCAATTCACCAGGCTCGATTGGGCTTATTTTTTTGACATCACCGAAATTCAAAAGGCTATAACTCAAAGACCCCAAAAGTTATCTCCATTATTTTTGTTCTATCAGCAGCTGATTGTACACAAAATTGATACTGCAAAAGAAATTTTTCGGTTTTCTTTTGTTTTGGCCAAAATTTGACCCATTGAAAATTTTTGCACCACGCTCGATTAGGCTTAACTTTTTGACATCACCGAACTTTAAACAGCAATAACTCTTAGCGCATAAAAGTAAAAGAATTACTTTTGCTTTAAATAAAAGCCTACAGCACCTGGTGTTCCCAGGCGGTCTCCCATCCAAGTACTAACCAGGCCCAATGTTGCTTATCTTCGGTGATCGGACGAGAACCGGTGCATTCAACATGGTATGGTCGTAGGCATTTGAGTTACTCCGCTTTCATTTATATCCTTACTAGCTTATGTCTATGTACATTACTTTTAAAACACTCGCCCTCGCGCGAGAGTAAAAATATGCTCTTATACCATGTAAAATTTTGCACGCTCACGTTATAATTTATGCATTTCAAACAAAATACTGAAAATTGACATTGTTTGGAATTTTTTTGGCCCAATGTGTTTTATGGCCAAATCAGCTGGTCAAAACCTATGGAGCGTGTACAAGGTGCCTTGAATGACCATCTATGGCATGATAGCCGCACATCCACTGTAAGTGGCATATGATTGAGTACCAGCCAGGATACTGTCAGTTGCTTTTAGCCTAATTGTTGTGATAAACTTATTAAATAGGTAAGTATTCAAATCTATTTGATAAGTTTTCTTTGAATGCACTCTGCGACATTAGAGGGCGGTCCAATTCTCTTGAAAAATGCAAGAAAAAAAATTGCACTTACTTAAAAGTTAGCTTTTAGGCCGATTTTCGTCCAAAATGGCCGAAGTTCGGGTCCCCCCAAATTTTCAACTGATGATTACTCCACGTACACTTGAGCTACAAACGTCGTTTTGGGCTCGTTGGAATTGTCCTGAGCTCAAATTTATGAAACGAGATGAAAGAAATGAACTTTGAACGAAAAAAAAAAACAAAAATTTTGAAAATTTCATTTTTTGCACCACGCTCGATTAGGCTTAACTTTTTGGTATCACCGAGATTTCAAAAGCTTATAACTTTGTGTTGGACCGACGAAATTGGTTCATTTTCTCAGTCCCCCAAGATTTGACTATGATCTTGTGATCCAAATAATAAAATTTGGAAATTTTAAAAATTTTGGGCAAGTTATGGCCGTTCGCGCAATTCACCAGGCTCGATTGGGCTTATTTTTTTGACATCACCGAAATTCAAAAGGCTATAACTCAAAGACCCCAAAAGTTATCTCCATTATTTTTGACCTATCAGCAGCTGATTGTACACAAAATTGATACTGCAAAAGAATTTTTTCGGTTTTCTTTTGTTTTGGCCAAAATTTGACCCATTGAAAATTTTTGCACCAAGCTCGATTAGGCTTAACTTTTTGACATCACCGAACTTTAAACAGCAATAACTCTTAGCGCAAAAAAGTAAAAGAATTACTTTTGCTTTAAATAAAAGCCTACAACACCTGGTGTTCCCAGGCGGTCTCCCATCCAAGTACTAACCAGGCCCAATGTTGCTTAACTTCGGTGATCGGACGAGAACCGGTGCATTCAACATGGTATGGTCGTAGGCATTTGAGTTACTCCGCTTTCATTTATATCCTTACTAGTTTATGTCTATGTACATTACTTTTAAAACACTCGCCCTCGCGCGAGAGTAAAAATATGCTCTTATACCATGTAAAATTTTGCACGCTCACGTTATAATTTATGCATTTCAAACAAAATACTGAAAATTGACATTGTTTGGAACTTTTTTGGCCCAATGTGTTTTATGGCCAAATCAGCTGGTCAAAACCTATGGAGCGTGTACAAGGTGCCTTGAATGACCATCTATGGCATGATATCCGCACATCCACTGTAAGTGGCATATGATTGAATACCAGCCAGGATACTGTCAGTTGCTTTTAGCCTAATTGTTGTGATAAACTTATTAAATAGGTAAGTATTCAAATCTATTTGATAAGTTTTCTTTGAATGCACTCTGCGACAGCGGAGGGCAGCCCATTTCTCTTGAAAAATGCAAGAAAAAAAATTGCACTAACTAAAAAGTTAGCTTTTAGGCCGATTTTCGTCCAAAATGGCCGAAATTCGGGTCCCCCCAAATTTTCAACTGATGATTACTCCACGTACACTTGAGCTACAAACGTCGTTTTGGGCTCGTTGGAATTGTCCTGAGCTCAAATTTATGAAACGAGATGAAAAAAATGAACTTTGATCGGAAAAAAAAAACAAAAATTTTGAAAATTTCATTTTTTGCACCACGCTCGATCAGGCTTAACTTTTTGGTATCACCGAGATTTCAAAAGCTTATAACTTTGTGTTGGACCGACGAAATTGGTTCATTTTCTCAGTCCTCCAAGATTTGACTATGATCTTGTGATCCAAATAATAAAATTTGGAAAATTTAAAATTTTTGGGCAAGTTATGGCCGTTCGCGCAATTCACCAGGCTCGATTGGGCTTATTTTTTTTACATCACCGAAATTCAAAAGGCTATAACTCAAAGACCCCAAAAGTTATCTCCATTATTTTTGACCTATCAGCAGCTGATTGTACACAAAATTTATACTGCAAAAGAAATTTTTCGGTTTTCTTTTGTTTTGGCCAAAATTTGACCCATTGAAAATTTTTGCATCACGCTCGATTAGGCTTAACTTTTTGACATCACCGAACTTTAAACAGCAATAACTCTTAGCGCATAAAAGTAAAAGAATTACTTTTCCTTTAAATAAAAGCCTACAACACCTGGTGTTCCCAGGCGGTCTCCCATCCAAGTACTAACCAGGCCCAATGTTGCTTAACTTCGGTGATCGGACGAGAACCGGTGCATTCAACATGGTATGGTCGTAGGCATTTGAGTTACTCCGCTTTCATTTATATCCTTACTAGTTTATGTCTATGTACATTACTTTTAAAACACTCGCCCTCGCGCGAGAGTAAAAATATGCTCTTAAAACATGTAAAATTTTGCACGCTCACGTTATAATTTATGCATTTCAAACAAAATACTGAAAATTGACATTGTTTGGAACTTTTTTGGCCCAATGTGTTTTATGGCCAAATCAGCTGGTCAAAACCTATGGAGCGTGTACAAGGTGCCTTGAATGACCATCTATGGCATGATATCCGCACATCCACTGTAAGTGGCATATGATTGAATACCAGCCAGGATACTGTCAGTTGCTTTTAGCCTAATTGTTGTGATAAACTTATTAAATAGGTAAGTATTCAAATCTATTTGATAAGTTTTCTTTGAATGCACTCTGCGACAGCGGAGGGCAGCCCATTTCTCTTGAAAAATGCAAGAAAAAAAATTGCACTAACTAAAAAGTTAGCTTTTAGGCCGATTTTCGTCCAAAATGGCCGAAATTCGGGTCCCCCCAAATTTTCAACTGATGATTACTCCACGTACACTTGAGCTAC
This sequence comes from Symsagittifera roscoffensis, assembly GCF_963678635.1. Lineage (NCBI taxonomy): Eukaryota > Metazoa > Xenacoelomorpha > Acoela > Convolutidae > Symsagittifera > Symsagittifera roscoffensis. The sequence goes on along the minus strand of NC_087067.1, from coordinate 33,135,052 downwards.
AAACGTCGTTTTGGGCTCGTTGGAATTGTCCTGAGCTCAAATTTATGAAACGAGATGAAAAAAATGAACTTTGATCGGAAAAAAAAAACAAAAATTTTGAAAATTTCATTTTTTGCACCACGCTCGATCAGGCTTAATTTTTTGGTATCACCGAGATTTCAAAAGCTTATAACTTTGTGTTGGACCGACGAAATTGGTTCATTTTCTCAGTCCTCCAAGATTTGACTATGATCTTGTGATCCAAATAATAAAATTTGGAAATTTTAAAATTTTTGGGCAAGTTATGGCCGTTCGCGCAATTCACCAGGCTCGATTGGGCTTATTTTTTTTACATCACCGAAATTCAAAAGGCTATAACTCAAAGACCCCAAAAGTTATCTCCATTATTTTTGACCTATCAGCAGCTGATTGTACACAAAATTGATACTGCAAAAGAAATTTTTCGGTTTTCTTTTGTTTTGGCCAAAATTTGACCCATTGAAAATTTTTGCATCACGCTCGATTAGGCTTAACTTTTTGACATCACCGAACTTTAAACAGCAATAACTCTTAGCGCATAAAAGTAAAAGAATTACTTTTCCTTTAAATAAAAGCCTACAACACCTGGTGTTCCCAGGCGGTCTCCCATCCAAGTACTAACCAGGCCCAATGTTGCTTAACTTCGGTGATCGGACGAGAACCGGTGCATTCAACATGGTATGGTCGTAGGCATTTGAGTTACTCCGCTTTCATTTATATCCTTACTAGTTTATGTCTATGTACATTACTTTTAAAACACTCGCCCTCGCGCGAGAGTAAAAATATGCTCTTAAAACATGTAAAATTTTGCACGCTCACGTTATAATTTATGCATTTCAAACAAAATACTGAAAATTGACATTGTTTGGAACTTTTTTGGCCCAATGTGTTTTATGGCCAAATCAGCTGGTCAAAACCTATGGAGCGTGTACAAGGTGCCTTGAATGACCATCTATGGCATGATAGCCGCACATCCACTGTAAGTGGCATATGATTGAATACCAGCCAGGATACTGTCAGTTGCTTTTAGCCTAATTGTTGTGATAAACTTATTAAATAGGTAAGTATTCAAATCTATTTGATAAGTTTTCTTTGAATGCACTCTGCGACAGCGGAGGGCAGCCCAATTCTCTTGAAAAATGCAAGAAAAAAAATTGCACTAACTTAAAAGTTAGCTTTTAGGCCGATTTTCGTCCAAAATGGCCGAAATTCGGGTCCCCCCAAATTTTCAACTGATGATTACTCCACGTACACTTGAGCTACAAACGTCGTTTTGGGCTCGTTGGAATTGTCCTGAGCTCAAATTTATGAAACTAGATGAAAAAAATGAACTTTGAACGGAAAAAAAAACAAAATATTTGAAAATTTCATTTTTTGCACCACGCTCGATAAGGCTTAACTTTTTGGTATCACCGAGATTTCAAAAGCTTATAACTTTGTGTTGGACCGACGAAATTGGTTCATTTTCTCAGTCCTCCAAGATTCGACTATGATCTTGTGATCCAAATAATAAAATTTGGAAATTTTAAAATTTTTGGGCAAGTTATGGCCGTTCGCGCAATTCACCAGGCTCGATTGGGCTTATTTTTTTTACATCACCGAAATTCAAAAGGCTATAACTCAAAGACCCCAAAAGTTATCTCCATTATTTTTGACCTATCAGCAGCTGATTGTACACAAAATTGATACTGCAAAAGAAATTTTTCGGTTTTCTTTTGTTTTGGCCAAAATTTGACCCATTGAAAATTTTTGCATCACGCTCGATTAGGCTTAACTTTTTGACATCACCGAACTTTAAACAGCAATAACTCTTAGCGCATAAAAGTAAAAGAATTACTTTTGCTTTAAATAAAAGCCTACAACACCTGGTGTTCCCAGGCGGTCTCCCATCCAAGTACTAACCAGGCCCAATGTTGCTTAACTTCGGTGATCGGACGAGAACCGGTGCATTCAACATGGTATGGTCGTAGGCATTTGAGTTACTCCGCTTTCATTTATATCCTTACTAGTTTATGACTATGTACATTACTTTTAAAACCCTCGCCCTCGCGCGAGAGTAAAAATATGCTCTTATACCATGTAAAATTTTGCACGCTCACGTTATAATTTATGCATTTCAAACAAAATACTGAAAATTGACATTGTTTGGAACTTTTTTGGCCCAATGTGTTTTATGGCCAAATCAGCTGGTCAAAACCTATGGAGCGTGTACAAGGTGCCTTGAATGACCATCTATGGCATATGATTGAATACCAGCCAGGATACTGTCAGTTGCTTTTAGCCTAATTGTTGTGATAAACTTATTAAATAGGTAAGTATTCAAATCTATTTGATAAGTTTTCTTTGAATGCACTCTGCGACAGCGGAGGGCAGCCCAATTCTCTTGAAAAATGCAAGAAAAAAAATTGCACTAACTTAAAAATTAGCGTTTAGGCCGATTTTCGTCCAAAATGGCCGAAATTCGGGTCCCCCCAAATTTTCAACTGATGATTACTCCACGTACACTTAAGCTACAAACGTCGTTTTGAGCTCGTTGGAATTGTCCTGAGCTCAAATTTATGAAACGAGATGAAAAAAATGAACTTTGAACGAAAAAAAAACAAAAATTTAGAAAATTTCATTTTTTGCACCACGCTCGATTAGGCTTAACTTTTTGGTATCACCGAGATTTCAAAAGCTTATAACTTTGTGTTGGACCGACGAAATTGGTTCATTTTCTCAGTCCCCCAAGTTTTGACTATGATCTTGTGATCCAAATAATAAAATTTGGAAATTTTAAAATTTTTGGGCAAGTTATGGCCGTTCGCGCAATTCACCAGGCTCGATTGGGCTTATTTTTTTGACATCACCGAAATTCAAAAGGCTATAACTCAAAGACCCCAAAAATTATCTCCCTTATTTTTGACCTATCAGCAGCTGATTGTACACAAAATTGATACTGCAAAAGAAATTTTTCGGTTTTCTTTTGTTTTGGCCAAAATTTGAACCATTGAAAATTTTTGCACCACGCTCGATTAGGCTTAACTTTTTGACATCACCGAATTTTAAACAGCAATAACTCTTAGCGCATAAAAGTAAAAGAATTACTTTTGCTTTAAATAAAAGCCTACAACACCTGGTGTTCCCAGGCGGTCTCCCATCCATGTACTAACCAGGCCCAATGTTGCTTAACTTCGGTGATCGGACGAGAACCGGTGCATTCAACTTGGTATGGTCGTAGGCATTTGAGTTACTCCGCTTTCATTTATATCCTTACTAGCTTATGTCTATGTACATTACTTTTAAAACACTCGCCCTCGCGCGAGAGTAAAAATATGCTCTTATACCATGTAAAATTTTGCACGCTCACGTTATAATTTATGCATTTCAAACAAAATACTGAAAATTGACATTGTTTGGAACTTTTTTGGCCCAATGTGTTTTATGGCCAAATCAGCTGGTCAAAACCTATGGAGCGTGTACAAGGTGCCTTGAATGACCATCTATGGCATGATAGCCGCACATCCACTGTAAGTGGCATATGATTGAATACCAGCCAGGATACTGTCAGTTGCTTTTAGCCTAATTGTTGTGATAATTTTATTAAATAGTTAAGTATTCAAATCAATTTGATAAGTTTTCTTTGAATGCACTCTGCGACAGCGGAGGGCAGCTTAATTCTCTTGAAAAATGCAAGAAAAAAAATTGCACTAACTTAAAAGTTAGCTTTTAGGCCGATTTTCGTCCAAAATGGCCGAAATTCGGGTCCCCCCAAATTTTCAACTGATGATTACTCCACGTACACTTGAGCTACAAACGTCGTTTAGGGCTCGTTGGAATTTTCCTGAGCTCAAATTTATGAAACAAGATGAAAAAAATGAACTTTGAACGAAAAAAAAAAAACAAAAATTTTGAAAATTTCATTTTTTGCACCACGCTCGATTAGGCTTAACTTTTTGGTATCACCGAGATTTCAAAAGCTTATAACATTGTGTTGGACCGACGAAATTGTTCATTTTCTCAGTCCCCCAAGATTTGACTATGATCTTGTGATCCAAATAATAAAATTTGGAAGTTTTAAAATTTCTGGGCAAGTTATGGCCGTTCGCGCAATTCACCAGGCTCGATTGGGCTTATTTTTTTGACATCACCGAAATTCAAAAGGCTATAACTCAAAGACCCCAAAAGTTATCTCCAATATTTTTGACCTATCAGCAGCTGATTGTACACAAAATTGATACTGCAAAAGAAATTTTTCGGTTTTCTTTTGTTTTGGCCAAAATTTGACCCATTGAAAATTTTTGCACCACGCTCGATTAGGCTTAACTTTTTGACATCACCGAACTTTAAACAGCAATAACTCTTAGCGCATAAAAGTAAAAGAATTACTTTTGCTTTAAATAAAAGCCTACAACACCTGGTGTTCCCAGGCGGTCTCCCATCCAAGTACTAACCAGGCCCAATGTTGCTTAACTTCGGTGATCGGACGAGAACCGGTGCATTCAACATGGTATGGTCGTAGGCATTTGAGTTACTCCGCTTTCATTTATATCCTTACTAGCTTATGTCTATGTACATTACTTTTAAAACACTCGCCCTCGCGCGAGAGTAAAAATATGCTCTTATACCATGTAAAATTTTGCACGCTGACGTTATAATTTATGCATTTCAAACAAAATACTGAAAATTGACATTGTTTGGAATTTTTTGGGCCCAATGTGATTTATGGCCAAATCAGCTGGTCAAAACGCGTGTACAAGGTGCCCTGAATGACAATCTATGGCATGATAGCCGCACATCCACTGTAAGTGGCATATGATTGAATACCAGCCAGGATACTGTCAGTTGCTTTTAGCCTAATTGTTGTGATAAACTTATTAAATAGGTAAGTATTCAAATCTATTGGATAAGTTTTCTTTGAATGCACTCTGCGACAGCGGAAGGCAGCCCAATTCTCTTGAAAAATGCAAGAAAAAAAATTGCACTAACATAAAAGTTAGCTTTTAGGCCGATTTTCGTCCAAAATGGCCGAAAATCGGGTCCCCCCAAATTTTCAACTGATGATTACTCCACGTATTCTTGAGCTACAAACGTCGTTTTGGGCTCGTTGGTATTGTCCTGAGCTCAAATTTATGAAACAAGTTGAAAAAAATGAACTTTGAAAGAAAAAAAAAACAAAAATTTTGAAAATTTCATTTTTTGCACCACGCTCGATTAGGCTTAACTTTTTGGTATCACCGAGATTTCAAAAGCTTATAACTTTGTGTTGGACCGACGAAATTGGTTCATTTTCTCAGTCCCCCAAGATTTGACTATGATCTTGTGATCTAAATAATAAAATTTGGAAATTTTAAAATTTTTGGGCAAGTTATGGCCGTTCGCGCAATTCACCAGGCTCGATTGGGCTTATTTTTTTGACATCACCGAAATTCAAAAGGCTATAACTCAAAGACCCCAAAAGTTATCTCCATTATTTTTGACCTATCAGCAGCTGATTGTACACAAAATTGATACTGCAAAAGAAATTTTTCGGTTTTCTTTTGTTTTGGCCAAAATTTGACCCATTGAAAATTTTTGCACCACGCTCGATTAGGCTTAACTTTTTGACATCACCGAACTTTAAACAGCAATAACTCTTAGCGCATAAAAGTAAAAGAATTATTTTTGCTTTAAATAAAAGCCTACAACACCTGGTGTTCCCAGGCGGTCTCCCATCCAAGTACTAACCAGGCCCAATGTTGCTTAACTTCGGTGATCGGACGAGAACCGGTGCATTCAACATGGTATGGTCGTAGGCATTTGAGTGACTCCGCTTTCATTTATATCCTTACTAGCTTATGTCTATGTACATTACTTTTAAAACACTCGCCCTCGCGCGAGAGTAAAAATATGCTCTTATACCATGTAAAATTTTGCACGCTCACGTTATAATTTATGCATTTCAAACAAAATACTGAAAATTGACATTGTTTGGAATTTTTTTGGCCCAATGTGTTTTATGGCCAAATCAGCTGGTCAAAACCTATGGAGCGTGTACAAGGTGCCTTGAATGACCATCTATGGCATGATAGCCGCACATCCACTGTAAGTGGCATATGATTGAATACCAGCCAGGATACTGTCAGTTGCTTTTAGCCTAATTGTTGTGATAAACTTATTAAATAGCTAAGTATTCAAATCTATTTGATAAGTTTTCTTTGAATGCACTCTGCGACAGCGGAGGGCAGCCCAATTCTCTTGAAAAATGCAAGAAAAAAAATTGCACTAACGTAAAAGTTAGCTTTTAGGCCGATTTTCGTCCAAAATGGCCGAAATTCGGGTCCCCCCAAATTTTCAACTGATGATTACTCCACGTACACTTGAGCTACAAACGTCGTTTTGGGCTCGTTGGAATTTTCCTGAGCTCAAATTTATGAAACAAGATGGAAAAAATGAACTTTGAATGAAAAAAAAACAAAAATTTTGAAAATTTCTTTTTTTGCACAACGCTCGATTAGGCTTAACTTTTTGGTATCACCGAGATTTCAAAAGCTTATAACTTTGTGTTGGACCGACGAAATTGTTCATTTTCTCAGTCCCCCAAGATTTGACTATGATCTTGTGATCCAAATAATAAAATTTGGAAGTTTTAAAATTTCTGGGCAAGTTATGGCCGTTCGCGCAATTCACCAGGCTCGATTGGGCTTATTTTTTTGACATCACCGAAATTCAAAAGGCTATAACTCAAAGACCCCAAAAGTTATCTCCATTATTTTTGACCTATCAGCAGCTGATTGTACACAAAATTGATACAGCAAAAGAAATTTTTCGGTTTTCTTTTGTTTTGGCCAAAATTTGACCCATTGAAAATTTTTGCACCACGCTCGATTAGGCTTAACTTTTTGACATCACCGAAATTTAAACAGCAATAACGCTTAGCGCATAAAAGTAAAAGAAATACTTTTGCTTTAAATAAAAGCCTACAACACCTGGTGTTCCCAGGCGGTCTCCCATCCAAGTACTAACCAGGCCCAATGTTGCTTAACTTCGGTAATCGGACGAGAACCGGTGCATTCAACATGGTATGGTCGTAGGCATTTGAGTTACTCCGCTTTCATTTATATCCTTACTAGCTTATGTCTATGTACATTACTTTTAAAACACTCGCCCTCGCGCGAGAGTGAAAATATGCTCTTATACCATGTAAAATTTTGCACGCTCACGTTATAATTTATGCATTTCAAACAAAATACTGAAAATTGACATTGTTTGGAACTTTTTTGGCCCAATGTGTTTTATGGCCAAATCAGCTGGTCAAAACCTATGGAGCGTGTACAAGGTGCCTTGAATGACCATCTATGGCATGATAGCCGCACATCCACTGCAAGTGGCATATGATTGAATACCAGTCAGGATACTGTCAGTTGCTTTTAGCCTAATTGTTGTGATAAACTTATTAAATAGGTAAGTATTCAAATCTATTTGATAAGTTTTCTTTGAATGCACTCTGCGACAGCGGAGGGCAGCCCAATTCTTTTGAAAAATGCGAGAAAAAAAATTGCACTAACGTAAAAGTTAGCTTTTAGGCCGATTTTCGTCCAAAATGGCCGAAATTCGGGTCCCCCCAAATTTTCAACTGATGATTACTCCACGTACACTTGAGCTACAAACGTCGTTTTGGGCTCGTTGGAATTTTCCTGAGCTCAAATTTATGAAACAAGATGAAAAAAATGAACTTTGAACAAAAAAAAACAAAAATTTTGAAAATTTTATTTTTTGCACCTCTCTCGAGTAGGCTTAACTTTTTGGTATCACCGAGATTTCAAAAGCTTATAACTTTGTGTTGGACCGACGAAATTGGTTCATTTTCTCAGTCCCCCAAGATTTGACTATGATCTTGTGATCCAAATAATAAAATTTGGAAATTCTAAAATTTTTGGGCAAGTTATGGCCGTTCGCGCAATTCACCAGGCTCGATTGGGCTTATTTTTTTGACATCACCGAAATTCAAAAGGCTATAACTCAAAAACCCCAAAAGTTATCTCCATTATTTTTGACCTTTCAGTAGCTGATTGTACACAAAATTGATACTGCAAAAGAAATTTTTCGGTTTTCTTTTGTTTTGGCCAAAATTTGACCCATTGAAAATTTTTGCACCACGCTCGATTAGGCTTAACTTTTTGACATCACCGAACTTTAAACAGCAATAACTCTTAGCGCATAAAAGTAAAAGAATTACTTTTGCTTTAAATAAAAGCCTACAACACCTGGTGTTCCCAGGCGGTCTCCCATCTAAGTACTAACCAGGCCCAATGTTGCTTAACTTCGGTGATCGGACGAGAACCGGTGCATTCAACATGGTATGGTTGTAGGCATTTGAGTCACTCCGCTTTCATTCATATCCTTACTAGCTTATGTCTATGTACATTACTTTTAAAACACTCGCCCTCGCGCGAGAGTAAAAATATGATCTTATACCATGTAAAATTTTCCACGCTCACGTTATAATTTATGCATTTCAAACAAAATACTGAAAATTGACATTGTTTGGAATTTTTTTGGCCCAATGTGTTTTATGGCCAAATCAGCTGGTCAAAACCTATGGAGCGTGTACAAGGTGCCTTGAATGACCATCTATGGCATGATAGCCGCACATCCACTGTAAGTGGCATATGATTGAATACCAGCCAGGATACTGTAAGTTGCCTCTAGCCTAATTGTTGTGATAAACTTATTAAATAGGTAAGTATTCAAATCTATTTGATAAGTTTTCTTTGAATGCACTCTGCGACAGCGGAGGGCAGCCCAGTTCTCTTGAAAAATGCAAGAAAAAAAATTGCACTAACGTAAAAGTTAGCTTTTAGGCCGATTTTCGTCCAAAATGGCCGAAATTCGGGTCGCCCTAAATTTTAAACTGATGATTACTCCACGTACACTTGAGCTACAAACGTCGTTTTGGGCTCATTGGAATTGTCCTGAGCTCAAATGTATGATGGAAAACAAAATGGAAAAAATGAACTTTGAACGAAAAAAAAACAAAAATTTTGAAAATTACTTTTTTTGCACCACGCTCGATTAGGCTTAACTTTTTGGTATCACCGAGATTTTAAAAGCTTATAACTTTGTGTTGGACCGACCAAATTGGTTCATTTTCTCAGTCCCCCAAGATTTGACTAGGATCTTGTGATCCAAATAATAAATTTTGGAAATTTTAAAATTTTTGGGCAAGTTATGGCCGTTCGCGCAGTTCACCAGGCTCGATTGGGCTTATTTTTTTGACATCACCGAAATTCAAAAGGCTATAACTCAAAGACCCCAAAAGTTATCTCCATTATTTTTGACCTATCAGCAGCTGATTGTACACAAAATTGATACTGCAAAAGAAAATTTTCGGTTATCTTTTGTTTTGGCCAAAATTTGACCCATTGAAAATTTTTGCACCACGCTCGATAAGGCTTAACATTTTGACATCACCGAATTTTAAACAGCAATAACTCTTAGCGCATAAAAGTAAAAGAATTACTTTTGCTTTAAATAAAAGCCTACAACACCCGGTGTTCCCAGGCGGTCTCCCATCCAAGTACTAACCAGGCCCAATGTTGCTTAACTTCGGTGATCGGACGAGAACCGGTGCATTCAACATGGTATGGTCGTAGGCATTTGAGTTACTCCGCTTTCATTTATATCCTTACTAGCTTATGTCTATGTACATTACTTTGAAAACACTCGCCCTCGCGCGAGAGTATTTATATGCTCTTATACCATGTAAAATTTTGCACGCTCACGTTATAATTTATGCATTTCAAACAAAATACTGAAAATTGACATTGTTTGGAACTTTTTTGGCCCAATGTGTTTTATGGCCAAATCAGCTGGTCAAAACCTATGGAGCGTGTACAAGGTGCCTTGAATGACCATCTATGGCAGGATAGCTGCACATCCACTGTAAGTGGCATATGATTGAATACCAGCCAGGATACAGTCAGTTGCTTTTAGCCTAATTGTTGTGATAATTTGGCTCGTGATTATATCAAAATTACCTTCTCTTTTGTTACCGAGATTAAACTGAAGATAAATTTGCATTGTTTTCCACGCATTACTTACTTTTGGACATGGCTGATAGCCAGTCGCCTTCTTTCTCTGAAGTTCTCGCTGAGGGCATTGCAAGACCTCATATTAAAGTCACTTCATTCTTAAAAATGACCATCATTCCTCCCTTTACAAAAGAACATTTCAAGTCTAATGCTAGTTTCGAAGCAGCCTCAAAAAAAAACATTGTTGACATCTTGTCCTCCTTTAAACCCCATCATCGAGATCAAATTACCATCTCCAAAGCTTTCTCTACTGTCAAAGAATAAAGATTATATTCTTTAATCGTTATCGCTCCAACTGAGGCGGAGGACGACCTGACCATCATGAAGACAGAAGGACTGCAGCTCCTTGACAAAACTATCTTCCCAACGGGTGACCACTTCTGGAGATACGATCCAACCGGGTTTCCAAAGACGGCCATGCTACGCATGAACCAGGTTCCCGGGCTTTGTGACGATGAGGCAGTCCTCGAAGCCCTGCAGCTCCCCCCAACAGTTCATGTGGAGGGAGAAGTTACGCGTCAACGCGAGAAGTGTGGACAGGGGAGCTTCTTCAATGGTAAAGCTTCGGCCATTATCAGAATCCCCAATGAGAGCGCTGAAACTGACCTGAGGCAGTGGTCGTTCAACGCTGTCAAAACTCGGCCATTCAAATGGCTCGATCTACCCTTCAACGCGCATGTCCCGTCAATTCATTCCTGCAGTCTATGCAAGGAAGAGGAAAAGCCTTATATTGGTCATGATGATTCCTGGTGTCGGATCAGGAGACAACAACCACCAGAGGTCAACCAGACGACATCTGATTTGGCCACAAGCAATTCTGCTGATGGGACTCCGGCCTCTGAGGGCCGAATGGATGAGGAGGACTGGCATGTGATGAAGGCGCGCAGTAGCCTCAGAAGGAGTGGGGCGTTCAGCCGCCAGAAATCACAGAGACGACACAGCAGCCCAGACGCGGAGAAGCAGACTCCATTAAAACTGCAAAAAAGAGAACAACAGGTATCGAGTCTAAAAACTTCTCATACATAAACTTTTTCATAAAGTTGTGCTTTAAATTTCTAAAGAGCAGCGATTTCACTGAGAAGCTGAAAACTCTAGGCATCCGTGTTCCAATAAGAAAGCCAGAACGTGGGAAAACGTCGCATAAACACTACATTTTAGGTCTAAAATTTAAAAAACTAGACGCTCTAACCTCTAAAAAAACAGTCTTTTTCATTAATAGAGGTCTGAGCTTTAAACTCCGGACCGGAAGTTTGCATAGCTCAGTACTATTGTCTACATTTTTTACCCTTAATTGGAATTTTGACACATTTTTTGAAAGTCAAAATCCTTTGACCTTTATAATATTTGAATCATGCAACGTTTGCTGCAAGAGTTATGTCAATCTCCTCAGCAAAGCCTTTTCAGACCTTGGTGGTCTAGTCAATTGTTTGACTGGACACCGGAGAGACGAGAAAGTTTTCTTGGGGATGGGTAATGCAAGACATCACTTACTGGTACATTTAACCTTGACTTACATCGTAATAACGGCTAAGACGAAATTAGTAACTTTGCATGCGATTTGCATAGGAAAAACTTATAACTTAGTCAAGACGTGCCTGTTTTCAGAACGTCCTAGAGGTTATAAGGACCACATCAGAATGAATTGCATCTATATTGACCTCAGCAAGCCAAATTTTGAAAGAAAAGTACGACATGACTACGTTATAGCATTTCCAGAATCAAAACTGTATGTATTAAGCTTAAAAGAAAACGCCATCTTGATCAACTTTTAACTGCAAACATGCAAACAGTGTAAGTTAGAAATTTTGAATTTTTTCTCAACCGAAAACTGGAATTTTCAGAGATTTTGCCAAATCCGAAGGGTTTCGGCTTTGACAAAGTCAGAATCTGGCAGTATATACTGCTCTATTTGCATCAATCCCCACAGTAAGGACTTTTCAGTCCTTACTGCCCTAGCTCGAAAGCATGATAGGCAACGGGGAGATACGTTGATTTTGGTGGTGGTGATACTAAAACCCCATCAGGTCTTTACTCATAGAACCCCGAATAACATTATGAAACCGGCTATCTTTAACTATTCAAATTCGCATGCAAAATTATTTCCAACAGACTTATAATCTAGTCATGACGTGCTTTTATACATTAAATTGTAGAGGTCTAGGTAACCACCTCAAACTTCTAGGCATCCTGGTTGACCTGAATAAGCCAAAACATGGGGGGAAATTACATCATGACTACGTTATAGCGTTACAAGAAACAAAATTGTATGTATTAAGCTCAAAGCATGAGGCCATTTTGACCAGCTATAATTTGAATTATCTAATCCAGCCATGCAGCCAAAATAACTCAGGAGGTTTACTGTTATTATTTCCCAAAAAATTGAAAATTCAGAATTTTTACCAAAGCCACATGGCTTTGGCTCTGAAAGAGTCAGAATCTGGCAGCATTTACTGCTCTATATATATCAATCCCCTCAGCAAGGACTACTCAGTCCTTACTGGCCTAGCTAACAAATTAGCCGAGCAACGGAGAGATACATTTATTTGGTTGGGGGTGATTTTAACTGCCGATCAAGTTCTGAATTATGCAATCTTGCATTACATCGTAGTGACCGGCGGGTCCAAAGATATCACATAATTTGCAACATTTTCGAATCAATTGGATGCTTTGACCTTTTCAAGGTCTGGAACAAAGTTTATCCCACCCATTTTGACCAAAAATCAAAATCCGAATCGCGTCTAGAATACATTTTTAGCAATAAAATTGACGAAATAACGACCTTGACTACATTATACACAAATTATAGCGACCATAATGCATTACATGCATGTTTTTCAAATTTTCAAGATTTTATGCATGTAAATGGCCAAAGTTACCGGAAATTGAATTATAACGTAGTTAAAGAGCACAATAAGCCTTCAGAACTGGTAGAAACACTCCAGGGGCTGTCTGATGAGTCTCTGAAACTGCCATTATCAGGGAAATACGACAAATTTAAAGCCAGACTTCGTGACTGGTTGCGTTTTTTATGCATTAATGGCCATAAACAATTGAATAAAGATATCGCCCCCTACATACAAAGTAGTACGCCTGCAGATATACATTCCATCAATTCAGAGACAACCAGACAGCCCCAGTTGGCCTCTAGACAGGCCAACTGTCCTTACTCTTCTCTCCGAGATGAGATGGACTTGAGGACCAAATTTAAGTCCATTCGTGGATTTTATTTGGACCTCAACCATGGTGATTCGGGTGCGCTTAAATCACTGCTAAGTTACTTCAAAGTTAATAAAAGTATTAAGCAAATAAAGCTGAAAAGTGGTGAAATTTCCAATGACATTGATGAAATTTTGAACGAATTCTCGAGCTTTTACTCCAATATTTACTTTAAAAAAACGGTTGCTGACGCCAACTACGCACCCAGGGAGGAGCTTTTGAATGTTTTTAAGCTGCGGAATTCAAAACGAATAAAGAAAATTACCAAAATGTTTAACAATTCGCCAATAGGTGAAGAGGAAGTGAAGCAAGCTATAATTAAATTAAATAAAAATAGCGCACCTGGATCTGATGGTCTTACTTCAGACTTGTATAAAAGCCACTCAAATTTTTTCGCTCCGTTGCTCGCTGAATTATTTAACTCGATGTGCTACAATAAAGCGGCACCTAGGTCATTTTTCATTTCAATAATAAAACTCATCCCAAAAATTGAAAACAGTTTAAATGTGGACGAATTCCGACCAATAAGCCTCCTTAACACTGATCTCAAAATTCTTTCCCATGTTCTGGCATCTCGTTTAAGAGACCCTTTAAATAATCTAATACGCAAACATCAACTTGCTTATTTGCCAAAGCGCAGTATTCATACAGCCATAATTAGGGCTAGATTAGCTCAAGAAAAACTCGGAAAATCTAATTGTGTGGTAGCCATCGATTTCAGTAAGGCTTTTGACCGTATGGACCGTGATTACATTTTGAACGTTTTAACAGCCATAGGCTGTCCAGAAATCATAACTTCTTTGATATCCATCATATATACTGATACCAAAGCGATGATAGAAATAGGTGGCTACCTATCACGATCAATTAGAGTCGACAATGGGATTAAACAAGGATGCCCTCTTTCGGCGCTTTTGTTCATTTTAGGAATGGAACCTTTACTCCAAGCCATACGCTATAATAATTCTATCAAATCCAACCAAGCACTTAAAATTGTGGCCTTCGCCGATGATATTAGTGTTCTCATCAAACGCGCTTGTATCGGAAATTTACTTGATGAAATCAATAAGTTCAATTTGGTATCAAAACGTGCTATAAATGTAGATAAAACCAAAGTTCTGAGTTTAGGTTTCGTGCCTAAACAGTTGAAGAAAGTATCAGCCCTTAAATTATTAGGCATACGCTAAAGCTTGAATGATTCATTGAAAATTAAAACCAAGATATTGGAAGATACGATTAATAATTCAGCTAAATTCAGCTTAAAATGTATGACTCTCCGGGCGCGAAGCCTGAATATTGAGACTTTTGTGACCTCAAGACTCGTATATGTGATGAGGCACTTGGAGTTGACAAAAACTTTCATTGATAGGTTAGAAATGAAATTGATTAACAGTGTATGGCTTGGAGGAAAACATTCAATCAACAAGCAGATCTTATACCTTCCATTCAATAATGGAGGCACAGGCTTCAAAAATTTAAATTTTTATATTGCGGCTGCAAAAATTTTCGACATGGTATCCCTACTTAATACCTTGGGTAGCAACAAAGAAGTGATCTACTTCAAAAATCTAAGATTTTCAGATCCTTCAAAAATTTCTTAATTAAAAAAACATTTTCATTCTCGAGTTTGCTCGAGATAGTTTTCAGCTAGTTCAAAATGGAAAAGTAATTGATTCAGAGTTGATGCTTCCAAATTATAAAACGAAGGTTATAGCTAGAAAAATTGCGAGTTTCTACCCGGAACTTAATCTATCAGACAAATCTTTGATTTTTCAATTCCTAACCAAAATATGGAAACATAAAAAGTTCACCCCTCTAGATAAAAACATTCTCTACCTATTTTTCTTAAACAGTTATCTGGATAAGCCCAGGAAATGGATTAAAAATTTGGTGGACCACCCCCTTTGTTACTCTTGTGAAAGAGAGTTCGAAACCATGCAACATTTGTTTTTCGCTTGTGAAAACTGCTCTACTTTTAAAGAAAAACTTAATTTCAATTCAATAAAAGATCTGCTTGTTGAAGAAAATGTAATAGGCATGAAATACATTGTAGCTAAGCTGATATCATCATGGTGTCAAGATACATCTCAATATCTCAAAAAACTTGGTTCCATTCCATAAAATGATTATCTTCATGGTGTATTATATTACATTTGATGTCGTATTTTTTTCTGCTAACTGTAACTAAATATGTGTAACTAATTGCTTTCCTTTTATTGTAATTTGTAATTACAATCGTTAATAAATTATTTGAAAGCCTAATTGTTGTGATAAACTTATTAAATAGGTAAGTATTCAAATCTATTTGATAAGTTTTCTTTGAATGCACTCTGCGACAGCGGAAGGCAGCCCAATTCTCTTGAAAAATGTAAGAAAAAAAATTGCACTAACGTAAAAGTTAGCTTTTAGGCCGATTTTCGTCCAAAATGGCCGAAATTCGGGTCCCCCCAAATTTTCAACTGATGATTACTCCACGTACACTTGAGCTACAAACGTCGTTTTGGGCTCGTTGGAATTTTCCTGAGCTCAAATTTATGAGACAAGATGAAAAAAATGAACTTTGAACGAAAAAAAAAACAAAAATTTTGAAAATTTCATTTTTTGCACCACGCTCGATTAGGCTTAACTTTTTGGTATCACCGAGATTTCAAAAGCTTATAACTTTGTGTTGGACCGACGAAATTGGTTCATTTTCTCAGTCCCCCAAGATTTGAATATGATCTTGTGATCCAAATAATAAAATTTGGAAATTTTAAAATTTTTGGGCAAGTTATGGCCGTTCGCGCAATTCACCAGGCTCGATTGGGCTTATTTTTTTGACATCACCGAAATTCAAAAGGCTATAACTCAAAGACCCCAAAAGTTATCTCCATTGTTGTTGACCTATCAGCAGCTGATTGTACACAAAATTGATACTGCAAAAGAAATTTTTCGGTTTTCTTTTGTTTTGGCCAAAATTTGACCCATTGAAAATTTTTGCACCACGCTCGATTTGGCTTAACTTTTTGACATCACCGAACTTTAAACAGCAATAACTCTTAGCGCATAAAAGTAAAAGAATTACTTTTGCTTTAAATTAAAGCCTACAACACCTGGTGTTCCCAGGCGGTCTCCCATCCAAGTACTAACCAGGCCCAATGTTGCTTAACTTCGGTGATCGGACGAGAACCGGTGCATTCAACATGGTATGGTCGTAGGCGTTTGAGTTACTCCGCTTTCATTTATATCCTTACTAGCTTATGTCTATGTACCTTACTTTTAAAACACTCGCCCTCGCGCGAGAGTAAAAATATGCTTTTATACCATGTAAAATTTTGCACGCTCACGTTATAATTTATGCATTTCAAACAAAATACTGAAAAATGACATTGTTTGGAATTTTTTTGGCCCAATGTGTTTTATGGCCAAATCAGCTGGTCAAAACCTATGGATCGTGTACAAGGTGCCTTGAATGACCATCTATGGCATGATAGCCGCACATCCACTGTAAGTGGCATATGATTGAATACCAGCCAGGATACTGTCAGTTGCTTTTAGCCTAATTGTTGTGATAAACTTATTAAATAGGTAAGTATTCAAATCTATTTGATAAGTTTTCTTTGAATGCACTCTGCGACAGCGGCGGGCAGCCCAATTCTCTTGAAAAATGCAAGAAAAAAAATTGCTCTAAATTAAAAGTTAGCTTTTAGGCCGATTTTCGTCCAAAATGGCCGAAATTCGGGTCCCCCCAAATTTTCAACTGATGATTACTCCACGTACACTTGAGCTACAAACGTCGTTTTGGGCTCGTTGGAATTGTCTTGAGCTCAAATTTATGAAACGAGATGAAAATAATGAACTTTGATCGGAAAAAAAAAACAAAAATTTTGAAAATTTCATTTTTTGCACCACGCTCGATTAGGCTTAACTTTTTGGTATCACCGAGATTTCAAAAGCTTATAACTATGTGTTGGACCGCCGAAATTGGTTCATTTTCTCAGTCCTCCAAGATTTGACTATGATCTTGTGATCCAAATAATAAAATTTGGAAATTTTAAAATTTTTGGGCAAGTTATGGCCGTTCGCGCAATTCACCAGGCTCGATTGGGCTTATTTTTTGACATCACCGAAATTCAAAAGGCTATAACTCAAAGACCCCAAAAGTTATCTCCATTAATTTTGACCTCTCAGCAGCTGATTGTACACAAAATTGATACTGCAAAAGAAATTTTTCGGTTTTCTTTTGTTTTGGCCAAAATTTGACCCATTGAAAATTTTTGCACCACGCTCGATTAGGCTTAACTTTTTGACATCACCGAATTTTAAACAGCAATAACTCTTAGCGCATAAAAGTAAAAGAATTCCTTTTGCTTTAAATAAAAGCCTACAACACCTGGTGTTCCCAGGCGGTCTCCCATCCAAGTACTAACCAGGCCCAATGTTGCTTAACTTCGGTGATCGGACGAGAACCGGTGCATTCAACTTGGTATGGTCGTAGGCATTTGAGTTACTCCGCTTTCCTTTATATCCTTACTAGCTTATGTCTATGTACATTACTTTTAAAACACTCGCCCTCGCTCGAGAGTAAAAATATGCTCTTATACCATGTAAAATTTTGCACGCTCACGTTATAATTTATGCATTTCAAACAAAATACTGAAAATTGACATTGTTTGGAATTTTTTTGGCCCAATGTGTTTTATGGCCAAATCAGCTGGTCAAAACCTATGGAGCGTGTACAAGGTGCCTTGAATGACCATCTATGGCATGATAGCCGCACATCCACTGTAAGTGGCATATTATTGAATACCAGCCAGGATACTGCCAGTTGCTTTTAGCCTAATTGTTGTGATAAACCTATTAAATAGGTAAGTATTCAAATCTATTTGATAGGTTTTCTTTGAATGCACTCTGCGACAGCGGAGGGCAGCCCAATTCTCTTGAAAGATGCAAGAAAAAAAAATTGCACTACCTTAAAAGTTAGCTTTTAGGCCGATTTTCGTCCAAAATGGCCGAAATTCGGGTCCACCCAAATTTTCAACTGATGATTACTCCACGTACACTTGAGCTACAAACGTCGTTTTGGGCTCGTTGGAATTGTCCCTGAGCTCAAATTTATGAAACAAGATGAAAAAAATGAACTTTGAACGAAAAAAAAACAAACATTTTGAAAATTTCATTTTTTGCACCACGCTCGATTAGGCTTAACTTTTTGGTATCACCGAGATTTCAAAAGCTTATAACTTTGTGTTGGACCGACGAAATTGGTTCTTTTTCTCAGTCCCCCAAGATTTGACTATGATCTTGTGATCCAAATAATAAAATTTGGAAATTTTAAAATTTTTGGGCAAGTTATGGCCGTTCGCGCAATTCACCAGGCTCGGTTGGGCTTATTTTTTTGACATCACCGAAATTCAAAAGGCTATAACTCAAAGACCCCAAAAGTTATCTCCATTATTTTTGACCTATCAGCAGCTGATTGTACACAAAATTGATACTGCAAAAGAAATTTTTCGGTTTTCTTTTGTTTTGGCTAAAATTTGACCCATTGAAAATTTTTGCACCACGCTCGATTAGGCTTAACTTTTTGAGATCACCAACCTTTAAACAGCAATAACTCTTAGCGCATTAAAAGTAAAAGAATTACTTTTGCTTTAAATAAAAGCCTACAACACCTGGTGTTCCCAGGCGGTCTCCCATCCAAGTACTAACCAGGCCCAATGTTGCTTAACTTCGGTGATCGGACGAGAACCGGTGCATTCAACATGGTATGGTCGTAGGCATTTGAGTTACTCCGCTTTCATTTATATCCTTACTAGCTTATGTCTATGTACATTACTTTTAAAACACTCGCCCTCGCGCGAGAGTAAAAATATGCTCTTATACCATGTAAAATTTTGCACGCTCACGTTATAATTTATGCATTTCAAACAAAATACTGAAAATTGACATTGTTTGGAATTTTTTTGGCCCAATGTGTTTTATGGCCAAATCAGCTGGTCAAAACCTATGGAGCGTGTACAAGGTGCCTTGAATGACCATCTATGGCATGATAGCCGCACATCCACTGTAAGTGGCATATTATTGAATACCAGCCAGGATACTGCCAGTTGCTTTTAGCCTAATTGTTGTGATAAACCTATTAAATAGGTAAGTATTCAAATCTATTTGATAGGTTTTCTTTGAATGCACTCTGCGACAGCGGAGGGCAGCCCAATTCTCTTGAAAGATGCAAGAAAAAAAATTGCACTACCTTAAAAGTTAGCTTTTAGGCCGATTTTCGTCCAAAATGGCCGAAATTCGGGTCCACCCAAATTTTCAACTGATGATTACTCCACGTACACTTGAGCTACAAACGTCGTTTTGGGCTCGTTGGAATTGTCCTGAGCTCAAATTTATGAAACAAGATGAAAAAAATGAACTTTGAACGAAAAAAAAACAAACATTTTGAAAATTTCATTTTTTGCACCACGCTCGATTAGGCTTAACTTTTTGGTATCACCGAGATTTCAAAAGCTTATAACTTTGTGTTGGACCGACGAAATTGGTTCTTTTTCTCAGTCCTCCAAGATTTGACTATGATCTTGTGATCCAAATAATAAAATTTGGAAATTTTAAAATTTTTGGGCAAGTTATGGCCGTTCGCGCAATTCACCAGGCTCGGTTGGGCTTATTTTTTTGACATCACCGAAATTCAAAAGGCTATAACTCAAAGACCCCAAAAGTTATCTCCATTATTTTTGACCTATCAGCAGCTGATTGTACACAAAATTGATACTGCAAAAGAAATTTTTCGGTTTTCTTTTGTTTTGGCTAAAATTTGACCCATTGAAAATTTTTGCACCACGCTCGATTAGGCTTAACTTTTTGAGATCACCAACCTTTAAACAGCAATAACTCTTAGCGCATTAAAAGTAAAAGAATTACTTTTGCTTTAAATAAAAGCCTACAGCACCTGGTGTTCCCAGGCGGTCTCCCATCCAAGTACTAACCAGGCCCAATGTTGCTTAACTTCGGTGATCGGACGAGAACCGGTGCATTCAACATGGTATGGTCGTAGGCATTTGAGTTACTCCGCTTTCATTTATATCCTTACTAGCTTATGTCTATGTACATTACTTTTAAAACACTCGCCCTCGCGCGAGAGTAAAAATATGCTCTTATACCATGTAAAATTTTGCACGCTCACGTTATAATTTATGCATTTCAAACAAAATACTGAAAATTGACATTGTTTGGAATTTTTTGGCCCAATGTGTTTTATGGCCAAATCAGCTGGTCAAAATCTATGGA